>NC_142872.1:22279375-22893750 GCF_051225735.1 Oryctolagus cuniculus
GCCTTGATTGAGTCTCCATTGCCTCTGTGCTCATCTTGTCCCTGCCCCTGGACTGCACCCTTGTCCCAGGGACTGCTGGGAGTTTCTCTGTGCTCCCACACAGTGAGAACAATGCCATTTGATAACTCAGTGATGCCATCCTCCAATGTGAGAAGGAAACTGCAATTAAAATGTAGACCTTACATGTCGTCAGCTTATTCCTCCCTTCTGACTCCAGCTGGGCAGGCATAAGGCCAGGATGGCCTGTGGGCTCACATTGGTGCATATGCCAGGCTGGCAGGGAGCTCTGTGGCAAGGCTGCAGTTGGACCACTGGGAGTTGCAGGGGGCAAAGAAGTTCTAGGATTCTGGCATTTGGCCTGGGCCCCTCAGTCATAGCCCCAGTGAGCTCTGAACACCTTGTGGGGTTCACCACACTGCCTAAAGCATGGAGGGAGGGGTCAGTTCTTCCTTGTCTGTCCCTTATGCTCCTTGAAGAGTATGGACCACCTTCTGCCACCTGTAGTTTGGCTAACTGCATGATCTGAGATGAGGGGCAGGAAGGCACATGGGCAAAACTGACACTTGGGAGCCTGGTGGGCCCAGAGCTAACTACAGACGTGGACTGTGCCAAGTCCTATGGATCAGGCCCATCTTGGAGATTGCTCTGAGCATGTTAGCAGAGGTGGGTGGTAGAGGTTCACATCCTTATGCAAGGAAAATCTCAGGCACAAGACGTAGTAGAGGTAAGCAAGGTAGCAAGGTTTAATGGAGGAGGGCTTCCATCAGATGAATCTGAGAGGGAGTGTTCTGTCATTTGCACTGGGGTTAAGGTTATACAGTTTAATGTTGAGAATACATCCACAACAACAAAGCAAACACCCCAGTTAAGAGATGGGCAAAGGACTTTAACAGACATTTTTCAAAAGAGGAAATCCAAATGGCCAACAGACACATAAAGATATGTTCAGGACCATTAGCCATCAGGGAAATGCAGTTCAAAACCACAATGAGGTTTCACCTGACTCCAGTTAGAATGGCTTTCATACAGAAATCAACAAACAACAAATGCTGGCGAGGATATGGGGAAAAAGGTACCTAGACCATTGTTGGTAGGAATGTAAACTGGTAAAGCCACTATGGAAGACAGTATAGAAATACCTCAAAAAATCTGAATATGGACCTACCATCTGACCCAGCCATCTCTCTCCTGGGAATTTACCCAAGGGAAATGAAATCAGTAAATAAAAGAGTTAATCTGCACCCCCTTGTTTATTGCAGCTCAATTCACAGTAACGAAGACAGGGAATCAACCTAAATGCCCATCAACCAAAGACTGGATAAAGAAATTATGAGATATTTATTCTATAGAATACGACACAGTGGTAAAAAAATAAATAAAATCCAGTCATTCGCAACAAAATGAATGAACCTGGAATACATCATGCTTAGTGAAATAAGCCAGTCCCAAAGGGACAAATACCACATGTTCTCCCTGATCTGTGAGATCTAATAGAGCACCTAAAACGAAATCTGTAGAAGTGAAATCGACACTTCGAGAAGGGATGACTTGAGCTGCACTTGTCTTGACTGTCAAGGAAGAGTTTGGGTTTTTTTGTTTTTGTTTTTATTTTTTTCTTAATACTATTTATTGAACTCTTTACTTAACATAGAGTTAATCATATGTGTATAAAGTCAATTGATGATGAATCTTAGTAAAAAAAAATAAGAGTGGGAATAAGAAAGGGAGGAGGAAGTTTGTTATTATAAAACTGTATAGTTGCCGGCCCTGCGGCTCAATAGGCTAATTCTCTGCCTGCGGCGCGGGCACACTGGGTTCTAGTCCCGGTCAGGGCGCCGGATTCTGTCCCAGTTGCTCCTCTTCTAGTCCAGCTCTCTGCTGTGGCCCAGGAGTGCAGTGGAGGATGGCCCAAGTCCTTGGGCCCTGAACCCGCATGGGAGACCAGGAGAGGCACCTGGCTCTTGACTTCAGATCAGCGCAGTACACCAGCCACAGCACGCCTGGCTCCTGGCTTCGGATCAGCGCAGTACACCAGCTGCAGCACACCGGCCGCAGCGGCCATTAGGGAGTGAACCAATGGCAAAGGAGGACCTTTCTGTTCGTCTCTCTCTCTCTCACTGTCCACTCTGCCTGTCAAAAAAAAAAAAAAAATCTGTACCCCTTAGAAGTAAATCTGTAGGAATATATGCAGAACTATACAGCCTTTTTTTTTTTTTTTTTTTTTTGGACAGGCAGAGTGGACAGTGAGAGAGAGAGAGAGAGAGAAAGGTCTTCCTTTGCCGTTGGTTCACCCTCCAATGGCCGCCGCGGCCGGTGCACCGCGCTGATCCGATGGCAGGAGCCAGGTACTTATCCTGGTCTCCCATGCAGGTGCAGGGCCCAAGCACTTGGGCCATCCTCCACTGCACTCCCGGGCCATAGCAGAGAGCTGGCCTGGAAGAGGGGTAACCGGGACAGAAAACAGTACCCCCACCGGGACTAGAACCCAGTGTGCTGGCTCCGCAAGGCGGAGGATTAGCCTAGTGAGCCGCGGCACCGGCCTAAGGGGTACAGATTTAAACCTTGTCATGAGACCCCAAATCCCATTAAGCTGGATAGTAAAAATGCTATCTTAAGTGTTAAAGTGATCATATAAATAGGATCAAGTGTCTAATAATAATAGTAGATAGAATTAAAAAAGAGAGAATGTTCCAACATGGGAAGCAGTCCACACAGCAGACTAATAGAATGACATTCGCTTTAAGTAACACTCTGACCTCAGAATCAGCGCTTAAGGCTTCCTGGTCTGGCTGAAAAGCCTGTGAGAACATTTCAGGCATGGAAAGCCAAGATACTATGGCAAAAAAATATTCCACATGAAGGATCTCTGTGGGTGAGACCCCAGTGGGTCCCTGCCATTGTAATGGAGCATTAACTTCCTGCTTAACAGGCACAGGAGACTTTGGGTCTGAGAGTCCAAGTGCAAATGCTGGGCCTCCTGTGACTGGTCCAGCGGTAGCCTGTGTCAGTCAGTCTGGGCCTGCAGTGTTTACAGGAAGAGTGTTCCCTTCCTCGGGGTAGGAGAGGTCTGGCTCCTCCCCTTTCTTGCCAACACTTGAATTTTCTCGTGAGTCTCACCCACGGAGAGACTCTGCTCCTTTCCCTGGGCCTGATCCCAGCTTCCCCTTCTTTCAGGGGCTCTTCTCCTACCCTTCAAGACCCCACCTGGGGCAACAGAGTCTCCTTCTGAGGTGGGAGGGGAAGGGGACTGGTGTTTAATGGGCAGAGTTTCAATTCAAAAAGATGAGAAAACTATGGAGGCAGGCAGGGGTGACAGCTGTGCAACAGTATGGGTGTGCTTAAAATTGGCTAAAATGAATAATTTTACATATATTTTACCATAATAAAAAGTAATTTGGAAGTGTTACAAAGATTTTTTGAAAACATTATTCAACACAAAAGGAAAAATGAAAATCATTTGCAATCACCAGGTAGAGACAGCCGCTATTCCAATTTCACAGTGTACTTTCCTTTCTTTCCTTCTCTAAAAAGGAATGTGTGTGTGTTTGTGTGTGTGTGTGAGAATGCTTATGTCTCCTCAGAGGTCGTGTGTGTGTGTGTGTGTGTGTGTGTGTGTGTGTGATGCTTATGTCTCCTCAGAGGTCGTGTGTGTGTGTGTGTGTGTGTGAGCATGCTTATGTCTCCTCAGAGGTCATAATAGGCTTAAAGAGTCTCCTCACTTCCATCCCCTGACGTTCCCCACGGTGCCATGTCCTCCCTGGCAGCCCCTGTTGTAGGTGCCAGTACTGCGACCACTTCTCATGGCTGATTCCACTTCCCTGTGTCTCCAGGAGAGCCCTTTGCTGCAAATACCCATTTCTTTTCAGTGTCTGAAGGTGTGCTACCCATACCTTGGAAAGGGTTGGAGAGAAAAGCAAGTGACTACAGCTCTCAGATGCCCCACACCTTAGCAGTGGCCACGTGAGCATGTTGGCTCTCGTGTCTCCCTGAGCCTGTTGGTCCAGGCTGTGCCAGCCTCAGGTCCCCTCCCCCATGACCCTGATCTCCATCTTGTGCCCCTTGCTTCCTGGGCCACGTTATCAATGTTTCTTCTGCTTCTCGCATCCAGCTGCTCCAGCCTGTCACGAGGCTATGCCGCCAGCTCCAACGAGCAGATATGCCCTCCCCCACTGAGAAGGCTCTGAAAGGAGTGGGGGCCCCACAGCCTCTGTTCCCTGCCCTGTACCGCTGTGGTTCAGCAGGAATGAGCCAAGCTTCACAAGCTGTGGCTCCCTTCTTCTTGGGACCTCTTTGGGTTCTGGGGTTGTCCTGCCACCATTGCCATGTAGAACTGGCCCCAGACCCCTTCCCTAGCTTTGTCATCTGATCCAGGATCCAGGGTTTTGTCAGCATCCTTGGCAGGGGGAGGGGCACCAAGGGGCCACAGTTGCTCAGATGCTGAAGTTCATGTTCGTGCCCGCTGGTTCCAGATGCACAGTGACTTCATTTGCCTCCAAAGGCCTCCACGGCAAGGTTTGTTTAATGTTGTTGTCAGGACCTTTACAACCCAGTCTGAGATTATCTTTTTATTGCAGCTTTGATTAATGATTGATCAAAAACTGATACTAGATGCATGGAAGAACAAATTTGCCCTAGAGATTAGGAAAGGTCTACATCTGCTAGGCTAACTGGGGACCTGCTAACCTAGTGTCCCTGAGACCAAACCAGGGCAGGGGTCCATTGGAAGCCCCAACCCCCACAGCTGTCACAGGTGCACTCAAACTGGGGCTGCAGAGCATTTAAATGGCCTCAAATCCTTTTTTAAATTGTTACAATTTGCAAATAAACAGCACAAGGGACAGAGCAAGAGAACCTAGAGGCTTTTAATAGATTAGTTTCTTTCCTATTTTGTTTCTAGTAATGGCTGTTAGAGGTTAGGGAAAGAGTAAAGCTTGTGTGAAGTCTGCAGCCGGGACTCCCTACCACCTGGAGCCCTGAAGAACTGACATCTGCCTTGTCCAATGGCACCAGGCAGGGGAGGAGGGTTTCATGTGCCTAAGATGTGCTGTGGCTGTTTCCATGGTCTCTGAGGCCACATTGGAATCTCCAAGGAACCCACACCTTCAGCCTCAGATGCCGGAGCGCTGGGACTCTGCCTTTGCACAACCTCCCCCACCGTGGGTTCTGCCAGTGCCCTGCTCCCGGGGGGGGGAAGGGTGGGGCTCCCAGGGAGCAGGGTGGTGGCTGGAACAGCTTTTCTCGCCCCTCAGCTCCTCTGCGGAGCCTTGGGGACAGGAAACGGAAAGCTGGCAGCGCCACCTCTAAGCTGAAACTGGAGAAGGAAACTGGAAACCCCAGAGGTTTCTTTTCCAAAGGGAGAATCCCAGTGGGGGATGGCGGGGGGAGGAGAACGCGGCATGGCGGAGGGGAGCATGTTTGCGGGCACAGTGAGCCTGGGGACAGGGGCCTCAGCACTGCCCAGCTCCCTCCCACACGGGCCAGCTCTCTGCAGTCCTGGAACGGTTTTTGCTCTCTAGGAAGAGCTGATTTCATGCTGATGTTGAAAATGCTTTTCAGCGGGGCTTTAGGAGGGACCAGGCTGTTGGTTAATCTGGGCCATTCCATCTCCCTTTGGTCTGCTGGGGCTTCCCCACATGTACACTGAGGACTTCAATCAGGAAAGGAGGTGAAACTGCTTCGTTTAGCTGAGGATCAAAGATCAAAAACTGTGGGCTCCCTTCTGTGGTCACTCCCCAACACACACACACACACACACACACGTGCATGCACATGCATATGCCCACACACTGGTTTGTGCTCACCTGGGCACAAACACTAAAAGCAGCTGCCAGCAAGGGCTCTGCTCTGGGGCGACTTTGACCCCATCAGCAGAGCAGCTCTCCCGGAAGCTGCAGGTTTCCTGAGGAGACTGGAATGCAGGGCAGGAGGGTAGAGAGCGAGCCACAACTGTCCTCACCTGCTAACTCCGCCTGCTGCCTCCTCACATGAGCTGCCTCTTCCTTAGGGGATGGCTGCCCAAGCACCCCTCCTCCCCTATGCCATGTACTCCCTCTTAGATGAAGATCCCTGCGGTTGCAGCCTCTCACAGCACCTGTGTTTTCAGATTTCTGTGTGGTTATTTGCCTAATGTTTGCCTACCTCACAGAGCTAAATCATGTGTGGCCTGGGCCTGCCATGTAGTGTTTGTTGTGTGTCCCCAGTTCCTGGAACAGTGCCTGGCATGCAGTAGCATCACGCAGAAAACCATTTAAGGTGTGCTGACTACTGATGCCTGAAGAGCCCAACAGCCGGCCGGTGCTCCAGCCAAGGGACTGCATCCCAGGCTGCAGTGTGTGGACCCCTGTCAGCCCCTCTGGGCACCTTCACTTGAGGATGCAGTGGCAGACTGCTAGCTCTGCTGCGTGTGGTTCCTTGCTTGCCCCCAGCCCATGGAATGCTTTGACTGTCCCCCATGTATACAGGCAGTTTCTGAAAGCTGTGGGCTTAGCAGGGGGAACTGGCAGGGGGAAGGGAGTCTCCTTTGGCACATCCTTGATCGCCCTGACCTTGTCCCCCTTACCTGTACAGGTGGACTTTACATAGCCTCTTCCATATCAGTAGGGAAAGGTGGTCCCTGGGCCACCAAGGAAAGAAAGGCCTGTGGGTTTAGAGGCAGGACAGCAGTTGGAGGATGCACCAGACAGTCCTTTGAGAGGAGACATGGACTGAGGAAGCAACCCTGATTTCGGCCCCCACACACCCTTGCAGTTGTCTGATTTTCTCATCTGTAAATGGGAGGTGCTGTTGTGTGTGTACCATGAAAGGCAGTATGGCAGGTACCTTAGGGCTTTGGAATCATCTGGGATCAAATCTGAGCTCTGCCATGCATGGAGTATAGGACCTTGAGTCAACTTCCAAATCTCCCTTGGCCTCATGTTTCACTTCTGTAAAATGGAAACAATCCCAGTGAATGCTGTGAATTAGTTCATGCTCCTGTCGCGTGGTGAGAACTCAGTCATCAGCAGCTGTTATCACCTTGGCCGGAGTCCTGAGGATCCAGTAAGGCAGCAGAATGTCAGCACAGTTCCCAGTCTGCAAGGGAACAGTGAGTAGCATTTTGTTTTTGTTGTTTTGTTGTTTTTATTTGAAAGGCAGAGTTACAGAGAGAGGTAGAGAGAGACTGGGGGTGGGGGTGGGGTCTTCCATCCACTAGTTCACTCCCCAAATGGCTGCAATGGCCAGAACTGAGCTGATCTGAAGCCAGGAGCCAGGAGCTTCCTCCAGGTCTCCTGCATGAGTGCAGGGTCCCACATGCTTGGGCCATCCTCCGCTGCTTTCCCAGGCTCATTAGCATGGAGTTGGTTTGAAAGTAGAGCAGCCAGGACTTAAACTGGTGCCTATATAGGATGCTGGCACTGCAGGCCTGTGCTTTAACCTGCTGCACCACCGTACCGGCTTGTGAGTAGCATTTTGGAAACACTAAAGACACAGCTTCCCTCCCACCTTTGGGGTGGGGCACTTTTTTTTCCTTCCTTAATGTTAAGCTGGAAGATGCACTGAAGGGAGGTGAACAACTGAAACCACCAACCGTCTGAGCTGCAGCAGAGCAGTGTGGCCTGTGCAGCTGGCGAGGGCCCCAGGCGGGCCCACTTCCTCCCTTCCTGCCCTGCGTCTCCCTCAAGCTAGCTGGCTTCCCAAGGCTGCAGGAAGTGGGGCCAGGAACAAGCGTCCTAGGCGTGTGAAGGAAGGCCAGGCTGGGGCTGGCAGCCACCAGGGTGGGGATGGAAGCTTTTGAGGTCCTTGCTTTGCAGGAGCCCCTGCCCTCCTGCTGCTCAGGCCTGTCCTAGATGAGCTGGGGGTAGGTTCCTGCCCAGGCTCTTCCCTCTGAGGCATCGCACACCGGGCTGGAGGGGTGGAGAGCCGAATCTTCTCTCAAAGGAAATGCAGTTGTGGTTTTGAGACGCTCATATTTCACATCTGTGGTTGGCGTTTCCCAGGGTTCTCAGGGGTGAATGCAGGGTCAGCCCCATGTCACCAAGTAAGATTTGCAGTGACCCTAGCAACAGGCTCTGCTGCCCATTGGCTGCCATTGCCGTCGCCAGACAGTGCAGCTCCTGAAGGTAGCACCAAGGCTCCCGTGTGGGCAGAGGTCTCCCCCCCATCAGAAATCACTGCCCTTGGAAGTAGCCACAGGTAAGGAAGGTGCCCTGGAAAAAGGTGGACCCAGCAGGGACAGCACTATCTGGGTGCCCAAGTTCCAGAGTCCACCTGGCCAGCACTCCACCAACTGAGTTCTCACATGGCACCAGACTGGCACCCTCAGCTTGGTGGCCCTGTCTCGGCATGCCAGGCTGTGTCCCCCCCCATTGCCCAAGCTGGACTCCATGGCAATGGTTACCATTTCACAGCCCTGCCCCTTAGAGTTCCATTCATTCCTCTTGGTGCCAGCACCAAGCCAAGCTCCTTAGAGATGTTTTATCTTTTAACTCCCTCAATAACCCTGGGAGCCAGTTAGTCCTATTTTATAGATATGGAAACTGAGGCTGGGGGAAGTAGGTAAGTGACCCAAGATTGCACCACTTACTAAGTGGCAAAGCCACAATTTAAACCCAATGGGCCCACTGCGAACCTGGAATGTTGAATTGTATTATTTTGTCTTTTGTATTACATAACAAATAAACTAATAAGAATTTGTAATTTAATACAAAGCTGATATTTTCTTTAAAAAAAAAATTGGAGACAGGTGCAAATCCCATGCTGTTCTCCACAGCACCATGCTGCCAGTCCTTCCCTGTCTCTGGGGCTCTGTCTTCACACTGTGACATGGGCATGTTCATACATGTACCTCCCAGTGTTGGGGTGAGCGTTGCATGCTGTGGCTCAAGTCCAGAACCTGCGGCCGAGCAATGGCTTGTCCAGCAACGCACCTCCGTGCCTGTGGCTGGCCCGGAACCCCAGGCGTACTTGACAGCAGCTCGCATGATGGTCCGCCTACCCCCGAGGTGCTGCTGAAGCATTGAGGTTTGTGGACCAAACTTTTCTGTGGCCCTGGTATTTGGTTTCCACTTCCTCTTTTTCAACCTCCTCCCGTCCCCACCCAACTGCACTGCAGAGGTAGGGAGGCCAGAGAGCAGCCCAAGGGGCCAAGGCTGGCCAGGCTGGAGGGAACACAGTTCTGAGGACAGAAGATGGCAAAGTCACACTGTAACTCCTTGCCTCTACTCCAGACAGCACCGTTACCCTGAGGAAAACGTAGGATTATGAAGGATGTACGTGATGTGTTAAGGTGAGAACACATATCCCTGATAGCGCAGCAGGCCCATTGCTCAGGATCTGCTCCAACCGTGCTCTAGCTCACATGCACCAGAAAGTCCACACAGCACCAGGAAGAGTGCAGATGTCCAGCAGCAGCACAGGGTCCCGCAGTGACAGCAAATGAGCCATAGCAGTTGCAGTGTTGGATGCTGGCCCTAATCCTGGACGACTCTTAGGAACATAATACTGAACAAAACACATGAGAGAACACACCCAGTGTGATTCCTTTCATAAGAAGTTGAACAACTGGGCCAGCATTGTAGTGCAGCACCATTGGGCCACTACCTATGAAGCCAGCATCTCATATTGGAGTGCTGGTTCAAATCCCAGCTGCTCTGCTTCTGCTGATGCACCTGGGAAAGTAGAAGATGGCCCAAGTACTTGGGTTCCTGCCACCCATGTGGGAGACCCAGATGGGGTTCCGGGATCCTGACTTCAGCATGGCCCAGCCTCTAGTGTTGTAGCCATTTGGGAAGTGAACCAGTAAATGAGAAAAAAAGTGTGTGTGTATGTGTATCTCTGTCATTCTGCCTTTCAAATAATTTTTTTTTTTGAAGTTGAACAACTGGCCAAAATGGGCGGTATTGTTAATGGACTCATGCAGGGGAGATAAGACTGTAAAAAGCACAGCATTGATGGAAAATTTTGGGTTAGTTGTGACTTCAGAGGAGGATTGGGATTGGGATTGGCAGGGGCAAGCAAGGGGCTTTGGGAATGCTGGCCATTTATTTTATGTCTTGACCCAGTTGATGGTGATGGTATATAGAGATTTGCTGTATGACTATTTGTTAACCTGAATGTATGTTTTTGTGTTTTCCTGTGAAATAATTATTTCACAATTAAAAAAATAGAATGTGCAAGTATGTGACTGTGTTGTAGCCCTGAACAGTGCGGTGAGTGGACAGGGCATGCAGCATGCACTGTTTTGGGATGGCGGCCAGGGCTCCGTGCTGCTCACTCACCCACAAGTGTTCCTGCAGAGTGAGGAGCCTTGGAGGGAGCAGAAGATAAAGACCATCATGGAACTCAGGGTTGGAAGATGTTCTTTGGCTTGTCACTGCTGCCAGTGATCATGCAAGTGGGCTGGAAGCAACCATGGCCAAGGCCTGCCTGGCCTTCAGGGGATTTGAAGGGGCAGAGAGACAGATGCAAATGACCCCAGCCCCACTTGGCCCCCTTAGGTGGATCCCCCGGGAGTGCCACTCCCGTGGGATCCCTTCTTCAGGGATGGCCTTCAGACAATGTCCTTCCTCCGTGGCCGAGGCAAGAGGCAAGGGGATGTGCGGTGAGGATCCAAGGCTGTGGGATGCGGCTTTCTGGACTCTGTCCCCTGGGGGACTGATGATGTCTCAGGGTACAGACCTTGTATCACTCGTCGTCATTTTCCTGACCCCAAGCAGGCTGTGGATGATGCCTGAACAGTGTTTCTCAAGGCAGCGAGAGTGTAGAGTGTGTGCTGTGGAGAGTAAGGGCTCATGAGCACTGTGCAGTGAGAGTGTAGAGTGTGTGCTGTGGAGAGTAGGGGCTCATGGGCACTGTGCTGCAGAAGGGGCCCACTGGAGGGCCTGGTCCATCACCAGACAGCCCTGCCAGGGTTGCTGCCCACCGGCCCTTCTCGCAAAGGCAGCCTGGCAGGTGTTAAAGAAGTCTTAATGTGCCGGCGCCGCGGCTCACTAGGCTAATCCTCCACCTTGCGGCGCCGACACACTGGGTTCTAGTCCCGGTCGGGGCGCCAGATTCTGTCCCGGTTGCCCCTCTTCCAGGCCAGCTCTCTGCTGTGGCCCAGGAGTGCAGTGGAGGATGGCCCAAGTGCTTGGGCCCTGCACCCCATGGGAGACCAGGATAAGTACCTGGCTCCTGCCATCGGATCAGCGCGGTGCGCCGGCCGCAGCGCACCGGCCGCAGCGGCCATTGGAGGGTGAACCAATGGCAAAGGAAGACCTTTCTCTCTGTCTCCACTCTGCCTGTCAAAAACAAAACAAAACAAAACAACAAAAAAGAACTCTTAATGTGTTCAGTTTCCATGGCTCTTTGTCTCCTGGCCCACAGCATGGGTGCAGATGGGGAATTCACGTTCGCATGCTTTGGTGGTCGGTGCATTCGGCTTGTAGTGGTGACAGCTGCTGGGGTGGCCTCTGGCCCTGTGGGAAGGTTCTGAGTTGCTACCGATCGCTATTCTTCCTGTGGTGGGTGTTCTCATGGCTTTTATAAGACCCAGCTTTGGTGTCAAAACCAAATTACATTGTTGTCAACAGCGTCATGCTTCCCCCTCAACTGTCCTGGACCCTTGCTGAGGCAGCTAGTTAGTGGTAGGTCACCCATGAATGAAAGTTTTATTATTGAAATGCACAAGCATTCTTGTCATCTGATGAGCATGTCCTATGTGCCAGAAACTGCAAGGTGTTAGAACACTGTAATGAATAGGGTAGACCTGTCCCTGCCTGACAGAGCTCGCATAGACTCTGGGAAGATTTGTTGATTAAGTGATAAACCCTGACTTATCAGAGCAAACCCTTCCTGCCCTCAGGTGCTGGAGTGTGAGTGGTTGAGGGGGTAAAAACCGCTGGGCTTGGAGGGAACAGAGAGGTGCCCAAGTCCCAGCGCATAGGTGAGTGATTTGACCTCTCCTGAAATGAGGTTAGCAATCTGGGTGTATTCCCGGAGGCATGGAGGCTGCAGTGGGTTCACCTCACAGCGCAGTACCAGGGGTGCTGCTCTCACTGTGGTCTGCACAGCCTCTGGAGGCCTGGGATGAAATGTGCCCTGTGTGCCCTAGAGTGGACGGTCAGGGAGCAGTCGTTGTCATAATGCACAAGCCACAGGGCAGCAATGGTCACTGCAGGCCAGGAGACTGGACAGGAAGGGCCCGGCTCTGACAAGTGCCAGCAGTGATGCCTTCAAAGGCCAGGAAGCAGGGATTTCCAAGGCTGATCGGGAAGAAGTGCCGCAGGTGAGGGAGGGGCGGGCAACCTGCTTGGTTGGATGACACCAAGCCAAGTGCTTTAATTATTGAGCTGCACAGGATCCTAGAGAGCCGCGTGTCCACCCTCAGGCCTCATCAAGCAGCAGAGGCCAGGGAAGGAAGGCCGTGGGCCTCCAAAATCACACGGCGAGGCCCACGGCCAGGCCCCCAGCCTGCACAGAGCCCTGCCCAGTGGCTCCTCAGGCTGTTTGTGCCCCACAGATGAAATCCCTGGCACTTTGCATATTTCTTTAATTATGAAAGTAATCACATATAGTCAAAAATTTTTTTAAAAAGCAATTATAGTAGATCTTTATAGAGCATTTTTAAGCTATAAAAAATATAAAGAAATTGTAATCATTACGGGTGTTTTAAAAAAGTTCACAGAAAAATGGAATTAAAAGGTAAAGTGCATTTTCTGTAAGGAAAATGAAGACCCCTCTTGTAATCCGCTGTCCAGAGATGGCCACCTCTGCTGTGCAGTCTGTTTCCTCCGGCTGTGTTCCGTGTGAGAGGACATTCGTTAGGCTGGAGCTGCATTGTGTGCTATAAAAATGGTGGGTGTTTTATGACTAGGGGCTGTTTTTCCATGACGAACAAGCTCCAGAAAACATTTTCCTAAAAAAAAAAAAAAAAAAAGCAAAGCTGCTGTGGTTGGGGGCTCTGCCGGGTGCTGGGGTGCGAGCGGTGGTGAGTCTGCACTCACCCTTCCTTCCCGACACAGGAAGCTGTGAGCATCCACCCCACCAGAGGCATGGCGGGTGGTGATGGCTGTTGTTAGTAAGAACAGTGCGTCGGCCTGCATGGCACAGCGTCTCCTGTGCGTCCTCTCACCCGAGGCACTCCTGTGAGACGGTGCTGCTGTGCTCATTTTACAGGTGAAGAGACCGAGGCTACTGGAGGCCTAGTGGCTTGTGGGAGGCTCCACAGCCAGTAAGTGGCCTAGTGGAGTCTGCATCAGATCCGGCAGTCCCTGATTCAGAGACATTTTTCCCTCCAGCTCTAGCTTTTCCTGAGCCAAGCTTGATCTCCTTAGTGAGGCCCAGGACTGGAGTGTTGGAAGATTTAGGGGTGTGTGGAGGGACCATAGGGGTCCACCCTGCAAGTCTTAAGCCAAGCCCTGGGGGTTCTTGGGTGACTCAGAGCCAGCACCTCAGCTCTTTCGAGGCATGAGGGGTGGGTTCCAAGAGGCAGCTGCCTCCGTCGATGTGTGCAGCAGAGGTGCCGTCCCTTGGGGCATCTTTCTTGATCTGCCCAAACCACTGAGGCCCCTTCCCTGCCCACGGCTCCAGTCTCAGCTTTCACAGAGGGGCTGTGGGGCTCTGTGAGGCTGTCTCTCCCCAAGGCATGGGGATTCTGACAGCCATATCTCCCGGATGGACCCCACTCCCACCCGGTATTGAGTTCCTGTAGCCATAACAAATTCCCATAAACTTAGTGGCTTATAACAGGACAAATTCTTTATCCTACAGTTCTGTGGGTTAGGAAACCTAAATAGGTCTCACTTAGCCAGACTCAAGGTGTCAGTTGGGCTGCATGTCTTTTTCTGGGGGCTTTAATAGAGAAACCAATTCCTAGCCGGCGCCGTGGCTCAATAGGCTAATCCTCCACCTTGCGGCGCCGGCACACCGGGTTCGAGTCCCGGTTGGGGCGCCGGATTCTGTCCCGGTTGCCCCTCTTCCAGGCCAGCTCTCTGCTATGGCCAGGGAGTGCAGTGGAGGATGGCCCAGGTGCTTGGGCCCTGCACCCCATGGGAGACCAGGAAAAGCACCTGGCTCCTGGCTCCTGCCAGGATCAGCGCGGTGCGCCGGCTGCAGCGGCGGCCATTGGAGGGTGAACCAACGGCAAAAAGGAAGACCTTTCTCTCTCTGTCTCTCTCTCTCACTGTCCACTCTGCCTGTCAAAAAAAAAAAAAAAAAAAAAAGAAACCAATTCCTGCCCATTCCAGCTGCTGGTCACCCCTGCTGTCCTTGGCCTCTGGCCCCTTGCTCCATCTTCAAAGGAGTTTCCTGTAGTGGCAGCTCCCTGGGAAGGCCTCTCTTGCCTCCTCCATCCTCACCTAAGGACCCCTGTGGTTACAGTGGGCCTGTGCAGATAATCCAAGAAAATCTCTTTTATTTTTTCAATATTGAGAGAGAGAGAGAGAGAGAGAGAGTTTCTGTCTGCTGGATCACTACCCAAATAACCTGCAATAGCCAGGGCTAGGCCAGGCGGAAGCTGAAAACCTGGAACTTACTGTGGGTCTACACATTAGCAGGAAGGTGGAATTGGTTGCAGAGCCAGGATGCAAACCTAGACACTACGGTATGTGGTGCTGGCAATCCAAGTGGAGTCGTAACAGCTCAGCCAAACGCCCACCCCAGTCTATTTCAAAGTGAGTAGCAACCTCAGTTACGTCCATAGTCTCATTCCCTTTACCGTGGAACACAACACACTCACAGGCTCTGTGCATTAGGATGTAGCCATCTGAACTCCACAAATTAGTCTGCCTGCTACTCCCAGCCTCTCCCCTGGGTTTTCCAAGAACCCCGTGCCAGGCCGAGTCAGGATGTGCCTGCCGCTGTCTGAGGTCCTTTCTGCCCAGGTGTCCTCCCTCCTCCTGCTCCTCAACTCAACCTGTCCTGGATTCCTCCTCCCAGGCTTAGGAGGGAGGAGCTGAGCAGGAAGTGCTCGCAGGTATGGACATGGAGAAGAGGGAAGCCAAGGCGGGCCTGTGGGCAGCATAGGACAGAAGTGTCTGGGCAAGGCCTTTGGCCCTAAAGTAGAGTGACCAACTGACCCTGAGTTGCCTGGGACGTTCATAGTTTTGTCACTGAAAGTTCCAGATCCTAAGAGATACCTCAGTCTCGAGCAAACAGAAGAGTTGGTCATCCCATCTCCAAGGCCGTCTGCACCCCACCACCTACTCCCCGCCACTCCTGTAGCCTCCACAGCCCCCTCTTTCCAGGCTCCTGGATGCTAGAGACCTGAGGGTTGAAGGAGGACCCCAGCCAGTGCTTGCAGCAGTCCCAGCGCAGGCTTTGCCTGTAGACACTGTGCCTGTGTCCGCCCAGGCCAGAGCTCCTCGATCCACGCACAGGAAGTGAGAAAATATGTTTGAGCCGAAGCCTCCAAACAGTGAGCAGCCTGATTGTTCGCGGGTGTTGTGTTGCAGGTGGCTTCAATAAATGTCTTAGTGTGCTCCTCTGGAGTTCTGCCTCCTTGTACAATGAAACCACCTTCCTTCTACTTGTGTGCAATTTTAATAAAAGAAAGCCAGTAATGCGTCAGACTCCCACCTCCAGTTCTGCAGGGACCTGGGCGGGTTGTGCTCCGTGTCCTGCCCCATGGCAGCAGGTTGGTCACGGCCTGTTCTGGACAGGGCTCTACTGCAGGGACAGCACTAGCTAGTCCTCCCTGCCCCTCCCCCCTCCTCACCCTGCTGCTCCTCAGCCTGATTCCCTGCACCCCAGAGTCCAGCCTACTCATCTTGTACCCCAGCTCCTGGGGTACAAGATCTCAGCAGAGCAGGTGAGTCTGTGAACAGGTACTAAACAGCTTTGGCTGACCAGTGAGAGATGGCTGCAGGGCCAGTCGTAGCTGGGCAGTGAGACAGTGGGAGACTTGCACTGCTGGCCCTCAGAGAGCCTGCAGTCCACTGAAGAGATCCAGTACACCCAGACCTTGTGGGGACAGGGACAGATGGTGAGGCTTTGCCTGTGAGGGCTGTCAGAGACAAGATAGGGGAGGGTCCCAGTCTGCTTCATACATGCCTTAGCACAGCCCGAGGCTGAGATGGGGTCCTCTCAGGGACCACAGGGGCCAGGATAGATGGCCTCCCGGGCCCAGAGCTCTTGACGGCTACTTTTTGGCAGAAGAGAGGTGGTGAGCAGTCACTAGGCCTTTCCAAGTCTTAGAAAGCCAGATACTCCTTCAGACCCTCCTGCTGGCCCTCGGACCCTCGTCATGGGTAACTCAACTTCCTGTCGTCCAGCTCCCCTCCCCACACAGACAAGTGCAGCTAGAACACTTAGAGGGGGCTCCTGGGTCCCCATGAGAGGCAGCCACTCCGCCCTCCCCAGCCCATGGTCCTGGTGTGGCCAAAGTGACAGGACTCCTTACCTAGTTCATGGTTTTAGAAAACTGACAGTTCCAGCCGGCGCTGTGGCTCAATAGCCTAATCCTCCACCTTGCAGTGCCGGCACACCAGGTTCTAGTCCTGGTCGGGGCGCCGGATTCTGTCCCGGTTGCCCTTCTTCCAGGCCAGCTCTCTGCTATGGCCAGGGAGTGCAATGGAGGATGGCCCAAGTGCTTGGGCCCTGCACCCCATGGGAGACCAGGAGAAGCACCTGGCTCCTGACTTCGGATCAGCGCAGTGCGCTGGCTGCAGTGCACCGGCCACGGCGGCCATTGGAGGGTGAACCAACGGCAAAAGGAAGACCTTTCTCTCTGTCTCTCTCTCTCACTGTCCACTCTGCCTGTCAAAAAAAAAAAAAAGAAAAAAAAAAAGAAAAAAAAAAGAAAGAAAACTGACAGTTCCAACCTAATGACTTCCTCCCTGCCCAAGGGCCCTGTGTCTGCACAGCCCGCCTGTCATGCAAAGTCAGCTCTCAGAGAAACCTGGACATGATTCCCCACCCTAGGCATGAGCCCGGCTCCCGAGCTGAGTCCTGCCTGGACCCCAGCCCTCTGTGAGCCAAGGGTAGCTGAGGCATGTGATGCTGTGGGGCTTTCCCGGCCCTGGGCAGCCTCAGGATCAGTGCGTAGAACATCTGGACAGCCCCTCATCCACATGGCTTTGAGGGAGCAGCAGGAGGGCAGATGCAGGGAGCGGGACCCAGGCCAGTCCAGAAGCCCAAGGCTGCCTCTCAGCTGACTTTGGAGGGTCAGGAAGGGCCGTCCCTGAAGCAAGCCTGCCGCCAGGTCTGAGTGCCTGAACCAGGGCAGTGACTAGCCAGCTGCCAGGGCCACTGGGCTCTCTGAGGGACTCAGAAGCTAGAGTTGAGCTTACCAGAGCCCCAGGGTCCGAACCGGCCATGTAGCTGGCAGTAAGGACGTGCCCCTGAGTGGTCCTGGCTCTTACTATCAATCACCCAGAGCCCAGACCTCAGGCGTACCCCAGGCCTCATAAGGGGCCTGGCTTGCAGCAGGGACACATGAGGCCTTGCCTAGACAGAGCATAGCTGAAAAGTCCTCTGTGCTCCCCAGAGCGGAGGGAAGGCCTCAGCCAGAGTCCCCTGCTGCTGGGAGCAGGCTGTGTGGCTGAGCTTCCCCCTGTGCTGGGCCAAGCCTATCTATGTTTCAGCCCCCAGGGCCCCACCCCTCGAATTGCAGGTAGTCTCCTGGGCATAGGTGGGGCCTTGCTTCCCTGGGGGTCCAAGCCAGACCCCACCCTGCTGGAGGCCTGTAGCAGCAGAGCCCATGTTACCTGGGGTGTCAGGAGTGGGCAAGGGCAACACAACAGCCACAGCTTTTGCTGCCTTCCATTCGTGTCCCCCAGTGCTTTCTTGACCCCCAGTTGCTAGTATTCTGCCCCAAACTTCCTCCCCGGGCTTGTTTCCTCCTCTGCAGGCAGCTGATACCGTGGAACCTACCTGGGTTCTGGGCATGGAGAGATAGGGGCGGGAGTCCAGGCTCCATACCGAGGAGCTGAGTCATCTTGGGCAAGCCGCCTGTGCCTGTTGCGCATTGATTTCCTGGTTGGTGAAGGAGGTGGGGGGAGTGCCTGTTCCATGGTGCATGCAGGGGGCTGGGCACAGCACCTGGCACAGTGTGAGCACCCCAGGCCTATGCTGTCCTTATCTATCTGGACTCTGAGGTCTTTCCATTCTCATCTCATGTGGGCATCATCGCCTTGGGTGAAAACTGGTGAGCTGGAGCTCCCCCTCTTTCACTGTCCCAGTGTCTTCAGACTTAAATTAAATTCAGCATAGACTCTGAAGGCCAGCCTCACCGCTCAGCCAGCTGAGGCAGGGACTTCTGCAATCCCGCCTCCAGAAAAGCAGCAGAGATGTGTCTCTTGGGAGCTGCCTGGATCCAGGAAGACCAGGTAACCAGCCTGCCGAGCCCTTGTTCTGTCTTCGACTTAGCCCTGCCTGAAGGGAGCCTTGGATGATAAAGCCATATCCTACCCTGCTAGGTTCTTTCACCCCTGGAAGAAGAGTTTGTGAGCTCCCTGGTTACCCACCCAAGCTTCCTGCCTATGTGGCAGCTGGCAGGCAAATGGAAGGGTTTGTGCTGAGTCCTGATGGACTGCACACATCCCCAGTATGAAGTGAGTCACACTCAAGTGAAGAAATAGCGTGACAGAGACAAAGCTGGCAGTAGGGGCACTGTGTTAGCTCTGGGTCCTCCAGCAGGGCTCCCTCGAGAAGTCTCTTGCACACCAACACAAGAGCGGGTTTGGGATCTGTGCAAACAGCGTGAAAGAAGACCAAGTGGCCCCAGAGATTCTGACCGTCTGGACACGAGCCAGCCCTTCCAACCAAGTACATCACTTGCCTAGCAAAGGACTCCACCTCTCATCAGGCTCAGGGCCATCGTATCAGTTCTGTCCTTGGCAGGCCTTCCTGGAGACATCCAAGGAGATCTGAGAAAGTTGTTATCTTTGGAGCTATGGCAGTCGCAACACCCTGCATGCAGCGCCCTGAAAGATGCCAAATGCTGATGCAAGGGATGGTTTGTGTACCAGCCTCGCGCTTTCGTCCTGTTGCCAAGTGAGCTGCACAAAAGAACAAAAACACAGCCCAGCCAAAGTGCCACTTTTGGATCAAGCAAGGAAACCCTGTGACTAACCACAAGTGCCCTTGGACATGTGCAACACTTGACCCATCGTAGGAGTTCTCATTGGTGTGGTAGAGCCCCACGTGGGCAGTTCACTGCATTGGAAAGCGGGCCTTCAGGAAAATGATGTCATCATAACCCCCATTAAAACAAGTCTTCCAGTGGCCACCTGGCTCATCAACCAAGAGCTTCCACCAGCGGTGCTTAGAAACTCTTGAGAGTGACTCAGGGCAGTGCTGGCACGTCCTCAGAATGATGCAAAATCCTTAGGCCCAAGTTCAGTTCCATCCCATGCATTGTTTGACTGAAGGGTTAATGTCAGCTTGGCCCTGCCCTTGGACGAGCAGTCAGACCTCAGTGTTTCTGTTTTTGGGTGAGGACTGAGCCCATATGGGATGATGACATAGCTCTCCCTCCTGGATAATCTGTCTCAGTCCCACACTCTCCCTCCAGGCCTCATCTCTAGGACATGGTGTCCTTATGGCAGGAGTGTGACATGTGGGGGTCCCTTCCTGGACATTCCAACGAGTTGGCCCCCATCACTTAGGACTCCTAGGACTGGAAGACCTGGTTCTGAAGACTGGACCTCATTCTTCTCATGTTTTGCTAATTTACTTTAACTTTGCTTATGGAGCTTGAGAGATTCCGTGGCTGCCTGGGACTTAACTGTACCCACTTCCTATCCTCCACCAGGGGTCAAGTTCAAGGACAGAAAGGGAACAGAAGCCAGAGAAGGCCATGCTGCCTGTTCTGAGTTGCATCCCTCCCTCCCATGACTCAGAGCCCTCTGCCTGGTTCCACAATACCCCGGCCATCACTAACAGAAAAAGCCACCCCATCTGATTCTTCATAGTCCTTGAGGAACTGGGTAAGGCCACCTTGTCTCTCCCTCTGCCCCCAGGTGAGATTACTCTTAAAAGATTCAAAAGGGGACCAGTGTTGTGGTATAGTGAATGAAGCCACCACCTACAGTGCCAGCATCCTATATGGGCTCCAGTTCATGTCCTAGCTGTTCCACTTCTGACCCGGCTCTCTGCTAATGTGCCTAGGAAAAGCAGCGGAAGATGGCCCAAGTGTTGGGCTCCTGCCACCCAAGTTGAAGAACTGGATGAAGCTCCTGGCTCCTGGCTTCAGCCTGGCCCAGCTCTAGGTATTGTGACTATCTGGGGAGTGAACCAGCAGATAAAAGATCTCTCTCTCCCTTTCTCTTGTAAGTCTTCCAAATAAATAAAGTTTTAAAAAAAATTTAAGAAGATCCAGGTGAATCTTCTGATGGGCAGGGTTTGTATTCAGGTACCCACATACAGAGGAAGACCCACCCAGCAGGAGCCCTCCTGTCTCACACAGCATCTCCAAGTCCAGGGACCAGTGTTCTGAGCTTGACTGACATTAAGCTCATTTTCCAGTTCTCATCATTTTCTCACTCTGCCTTCCCTCCCCACCAAGGGCCCACATGCCTTCCAGAGTGACAGCCTAGGAAGGGAGTCACAGCCCACCTGGTTTCTGGGACTGAGAACCCAGAAGACACATCTGTCTCTGAGCAATGCCATGCCTTCCCCGGGTGGTGCCAGGGATGCCAGCCAGCTTCTCTGGGCCAGCTACCCCAACACTGGGTGTTGTTTATGCACCAGAGACTGCGGAGGGGAGACAGGACAAGCCCTTCAGCAAACCTTCCACCCGCCTACTTAAAGGGGCATTGTCCTATGTCTGCAGTCCCCAAACCGTGGTCTTCAGAAACTGTTCTGATCAGATATACCCCTTCTAAGGCATGTGGTGTATAAACAAAAACAAAACAAAACAAAAACCTATTTCATTTAAGGTTAAGGTTTTCCTAAGGCATTTGTGCATGGACCTGTCACAGTACCTTGCAACAATAGTTGTTGACTGTTAACATAGTAAAATTCTCTTGATGGGCAAGTTAACAGGCACAGTGACCTCCAACCCCTTAAGCCCCTCCTCCTCAGATCTACTGCCAATCCAGTATCTATTTGCAGCATCCAATATGGTAGCCACTGGCCACACATAGTTGTTTAAATCCCAATTAACTAAATAAAATTAAAACTCAGTTCCTCCATTGCACTGGCCATATTTCCAGTGCCCAGCTGTGACATGTGACTGGTGGCAGTGCATACTGTACGCATCAGTGCAGAAGAACTCTGCCATTACTCTAGAAATCAGACGGCAAGGAAGACGCAGCCCAGGAGCCCTTAGGGGCTGGTGTCTGTGCCTATCATCTGAAGATGTGTTCATCAACTGTGTACTTTTTGTAGTAACAGAAAGTTACTGTGTGTTCAGCAGGACACCAGATCGATGACATTCCTCAGAAGTCAAAACATAACACTCCCTAGGCCTAGGAGCCCAGACCTGACTCCCAGCTATGGCTGTGAAGGCAGCACCAACTGACCACGCCGACTGAGCACATCCCAGCGGTACCGCTGTCCCCGGCTCCTGCTACATTCCGGGTGAACAAATTCAGAGTCTCAGAATGGATGTGTTGTATGAGTTTACCCTAGAATCAGGCTCAGGCAGGAGGCCAATAATGAGTCCATCTGAATGTTTCCATAAAAAGTAAAATCATCTACAATTTCTCCCTTTAAAAAAAAAAGTCACACCCCCGGTAAACAATTAACTTTTTATAAAAAGAAAAATGTACATATTTACACACATGTCCATATGTAGTCACACATGACTTAGTGGTTAGATGGCATTTCCAATTTGAAAAGTCACATCGAGGCACTCACACTTCCCTCCCGGGGCCCAAGAGGGTGCTGGGCGCCGGGCAAGGCACTGTATAAATAAATGCAAAGGCCAAGAGCTTGGAGGAAACGTTAGTGTCCACCACCGAGCAGAAACAAGGCAAGGGCCACAGAGAAAGTGCCGTGTTTTTTCCCAAGCCCCTCAGCCGGAGCAGGGAGCAGGGCTGAGGGAGCACCACCCCACGGGTCCCCATCTCTCCTTCACATTTCACTGGCTTTGGAACAGTCCCCGGGCTCAGCTGGGAAGGGGGCGGTTCTTTGGGAAGAGAATTCACTTAGTGCAATCATCGTCTCTTAGTGCAGAGCCAGCCCTGGGATTGGTGCTGTTCTGAGGTCACTAGTCTATTCCCCTCAGGGCCAGCTCAGTGACAGCAAGACCCTCTCCAGACAGCTGGATTCAGAGAGAAAAGCAAGAGGCTGACTCCTGTCCAAGCCTCCCACCCGACACACCAATCTCAGACGGCATCTTCCCAGGTGGCAGGGTGAGTTTTCCTCTGAAAGACCAGCCCAGCCTGCCAGGCACCTGAGAAGCCACTGACCCAAGGGGGGAGGCCCCATCCTCACTTGGCAGTGGAGGTCACACTTTTCTATGTCAAGGGGCCTACAGAAGTCCAGCCTCTCTGCACCACAGCCACCATGATGACATGTCCTGCTCATCTAGGGGAGTAAGAAGAGGCCAGGGCCCAGCTACGGTGCACAAGGAATGGCCTGGATAGAAGGCAGCCTGACTTGGGGCAGCAGGCTGTCCAACCAGCTGCTGTCCATGTTCTTGAGATCTGTGAAGACGCGGTGTAGGCTCAGACCAATGTCCCCTAGAAGGTGTGAACAATGTTGTGTTAGAAGGGATGTAAGGTGTGTGCCCTCCCCTGCCCCCAAGCCTTCCACTTATCTCCCCCATCACCCAATTCTCCTTTCTCTAAGAAGTCAGAAAAGATGTGAGCACGTCTCACCTCCAGGGCTGTCAACTTCTGGCTCCTCCTTGCAGCTGAAATCTCCGTAGACAGCAGTGGCCTGGGCCCCGGGCTCATTGAGCAGGTACCCCTTCCCATCCACATGTGTCGGCTGCCACTCTGGCTGCTCCAAGAGCTGGGGACAGAGGAGCAAGGAGCCGTCAGCTGCCTTCCGGTGCAGCTCACCCTATAACCCTATCCTTGATGAGCCAACGCTTTCCAGCCAGGAACACACCCTTGACCATTTCCAGGTTGTCATATGGGTGCAGACATACAGAGCAGTCAGGACAAGGGCAGGAGGCAGAAATGCACGCTGGCCCCGGGGCCTCAGTTCACTTCCCCCCTTCTCCCATGTCCACCCTCTCAATGCTGTAAGGAAACACCAGCTGGGAGTGTTGCGTAAAGTAAAGGTTAGCATAACAAGTCAAGAAAAATGACTAGCAAAACCAGAGATAAGGAACTAGGCCCATGTGTCAATTTTCTGTGCTGATGGAGTAGGGCCAGGGTACAACTCCTATAAAAAGTTTCTTAGGTGTACTTTTAAAACTGAAACAGTAAAACAAACAAACTAAATCAATTTGCTTGAAAAAAAATAAGAAAAAAAAGTCAGCCATCATATTACAGATCCCAGCAGCTGATTATTGAAACCTGATGTGCATTTCCCAAACTCGCAGGGCTGGGGCAAGTTGGGGCGGAGGACGTGGGCCAGGCACCCGACATGATGCTGGCTGACTCAGAGCCATCTGAGGCCCCAGGCCTGCTTCCCACCTGTCCTCACTGCCTATGTCTTTCCCCACCAGCCAAGGAGGGCCGTGGTCCCCAACCATGCCCACGAGACACTCGTGGGACTGTGTAAGCAGCCAAGTGACACACCGCCAGTGTGGAAGCTCTCCCTGGTTTCTCGCCTCACTGAGCAGCAGCTACCTAAAAGAGCACCCAGCTAGCAAGGGTCTTTACCTTCATGATGTCCTCCGGTAATTTCCCTTCCTCATCCTCATCTGTCGCAGCTGTGGATGGGGAAGAGCAGAGGAATGAGCTGGAGTCCCCTCAGTTCCAGCCCCACCAGCTCCTGCTGCGCCTTCAGACACGCGCACACACGCACACACACACATAGTCTCTCTCTCTCCTTCTCTCTCTCTCTCCCTGGCTCCCCAGTGGACATCTGCCTGCCCTGGAGATTCCAGAACAGGACATGGCCTGGTGACTCAGCCTCCCAAACTCTGAGACCACACCTCTTCCCACCCCCTCACTTCCTTCCTCACTCTCAGACACTGGGCTGCAGAAGAGCCAGGACAATCAGCTATGTTAGACCAAAAAGTAGCCCTGGGTCCAGGCCCCCGCTCCTGCTCTCACCAGCCCACCACTGGCCTGCAGTCTGCTCTGACCGGCCTTCCTTATGCCAGAACAGCTCGCCTCATCCCCACAGGGGCTGGCAGTGGGCACCTCAGTCAGCTCGGAGCCAGTAGGGTTTTGGGCATCCTTTCTCCCCTGGACCTGCAAGCCAGGCCCCTGTACCACTAACCTTCAGAGGCGGAGGGCATGGGAGACACCTGGAAGCTGTACAGGTCACTGGTGCTGTCCGGCACGATGTCCCCCCAGGAGGGGAGAGTGCTATGTGGTGACAGTGCTGGGGGACAGCAGAAGCCACAGGTCAAGACTATGCTTTCTCCCCATCCCACAGCCAGCTCTGACAGGCCACCCACCACCAGCACAAGGATAGGAGCCATCCCCCAACCTGGGGGCACCCTGCCAGGCCCGGCCCACCTCACCTGGAGTGAGGGCCTGTTCCACTTCCGAGTCCTGCCCAATGTAGCCTTGGGCAGTGTAGCCACTGTGGTCATCAGGCAGGGTGGAGCTGCTGAGTCCATCAGAGAAGGTGTCTGGGCTGGAATCCCCACAGGACTGCTGAGGGAGAAAGCAGCTGAGGCCCAGGCAGCACCTCTTGCACGGCTCACCAGGACCCACAAGTGACCAAAGGCCCAGCTGCTTAGCAACACACTCACCTTCCTCTTGGCCTTGCCCTTAGCATCTCGGGTGGACTTGGACTTTCTCTCTGTGGGGCAAACAGGCTGTCAGCCTTGGCAGAGTGTGCTGGCCTCAGCTGAACTGCTTCCTTCCTCCCTCCCCCCCTCCCCAAGGATGGAGCCCTTGGGTACCTTTCCTCTGGTTCCTGGTGAGGGGCGGGAGCATCCGGTACACCCGCACGGCCGAGCTGCCCTTGTTCCTGCTCTGGTCCTTCACCTCCTCGATGTCTGGCAGGGAGTTCATGGCACAGCGGAAGTTGGCCTTCCACGTCTTGGGATCTGGCTCCTTTTCCCCAGCTTTGTATCGGCCTAGAGAGCAAGAGAGTGAACAGGATCGTCAGGGCCACAGGTGGGAAGCCTCAGCTGCCCCTGCCCGGGAGGAGGAAATACCCATGAGCTGTCATGTAACCAGAGACTCACGCTGGTCACACCAGCAGGGATTCCTGGGTGTCACCATCTGCAGCCCCTAGGCCCTGAGAATTCTTAATGCCCAGCCTGGCATCTGGGCATCAGATCCATCCAGGAGGTCCATGCCAAAGGCTCTGCCAGGAGCACTGGCCCATATCCCTGAAAGCATGTTCTCTGTGTCCCAGACCATGCCCAGTCCGCCTCCCAGGCTATCAGGGGCCGGAGGCTAGAGACTGGGATTCTCTGATGTTTCTAAACGTGGGCGAGGACACAGAGTGGGCACCAAAGGGCAGTTACTAGGAGGTGGGCTGGCTGTGTTGAGATGGGGCAAGAGTGGCTGACCACATGGACCTGCGTCCAAGGACCTCGGGCAGCACCAAGAGAAAGGCAGTTCTGAGTGTCCTTTGCTACCCTGGCTCCCATCTTTTCATAGCTCCTTTTTGATGGGGAGGACTTAAGTGTAGACACAAACTCCCTGAAGCCAGACTCTCATAAGGTTTGGGCTTTGCAAAGCCCTCTGAGAATTTACTGCAGTGACGGACCCTCTCCTCCAGGAGCCCAGGTGTGCCCCCTGCTCCCGACCCCAGGAGTTCTGCACAGCATCACAGGAACCCCAGAGAACAGCCTGTGTTGTCGTCAGGGCCTGCCTTTGTCTCTTCACCTGTGTGAATGGCCCAGCTCCGGAACAGACAGGCGTCCTTGTTGATGTCCCAGCCGTGCTTGGCGGCGTGCTTCCACGGGATCTGGAAGATCATCTCCTCCTGGGCAACACACAAACAAGGCTGTGTCAGCGCAGAGCCCACGGGCTTGGGCCAGAGTCTGCCCAGCTTCCCAGGCCTGAGAAAATCCTCACTTCCTCTTTTCCCCCTGACATCTGGCTCGGGTGGACCCATGTTCGACTAGGCCTCTTGGGAAGATCTCCAGGTTCTCACGAGCTGAGCACCACCATGGGGAGCTCCTCCTGCCTGGGGCAGATGTGCTACAGCCCCACAGAGCACCCTCCCCGCAGTCCTGGGTCTGAAGCTCCAGGCTAAGAACCTCTTCCATCCACACCCCAAGGGAGCCCTGAGCCAGACTTGGGAGCCGTCTACCTGTGTGACCCTGGGCACTGTCACTGCACCGCTCTGCTGCTCACAAGAAGACCAAGGTCTTCACTGTTGTGACTACTGAAGGTGAACACTGGGTTTTGAGACTGTTCAGATTTTGGCTTTATCACTTTTTGTGTGATCTTGTTAGCTGCTTCTCAGTGCCTCAGCTTCCCTACCTGAAAACGACACCAATGGGATCTGACATGACAGCACGTAAGATACACTGAGCACATGTCAGGCACACAGCTGTGACTGTGAAGACAGTGCTATTATTGCTGTGAGACTCCTGGGTCAACTCTGCCCCAAGTGCACCCTCTATAGGCTTCTGGGGCCAGAGCAATCGGTGCGTGATTAATTCTTGGGTCCTCGGCTGAGCCAGCTGCCTTCCTGCCCAGCGAGGCCCAGTTCTCTGCTCCTGTGTGGCTATGGGCCGTGGTTCTTTGTCCAGATCCCCATCAGGGGAGTCAGAGCTGGAATTCTGCAGATGCTAGGGGAGTCCTGCTGCTGGAAGCTGTCAGTGCCTGCAGTCCCACCCAGGAAGGGAGGAAGGCAAGACAGGGCGAGTGGGGCCCAATGGGGCTTTGCGAGCTCCCTGCATGTGGGACCCACTGGGAAACAAATCTGCCCACCCCCCTTATCACTTCCCTTTTTAAGCCGTATCTGCAGCTCTGGTCTCCTGAAGAACATGGGTTAACACAGTGGCAGGGAAAAGCCCCACGAGTAGCACTCACTTTATTAATCCAGATCAGCCCGGGGATCTGGTTGGAATTAATCTGCATCTCTAGCCAGGGTCTCATGCGCATCCGAGTGATGGGCATGTTGCCTGTGAAGAGAAGACAGAAAGCCCCTGCTTGGAGTCTGTTGAGCAGTCCCTGGGCACTGCCCTGCCCCACCCCAGGTCACTTCATTACCCTCCCCTGCCCACGCTTGAGGTCACTACCCTCCCCTGCCCTCAGCCAGGCACCAGGTACTACAGTTGGGGGGGTGGGGGGGCGGCCTGCGGTGGAATAAAACTGCTCTCCAAATCGCCCCTCCCAGCCAGTCTCCAGAGGAGACTGGCAAGCAAGTTGATGGCTTCAGGATTTATGTGCAGGAAAAGTGACAAAGGCCACAGATAATCTCAATGTCCTAAGTTTCCTTTCAAAAATCCAAATCCTTTGGGAAGGGAAGGGCTGCTTTTGCTGGATGCCAAAAAGAAATTCCCTGGACGTGGGCTGTGCACGCCAGCTGTGCACCTTCCCTAACGGGCAAGCAGTCGCCCTGGGGCCCGGACACACACACTGTGGCCCCGAAGGCCACAGTGCCCACCACGCTGAGGTCGGGACGCTAACCCCTTCGGCCTGCTCTCCCCTCCTGCAGGAAAGTGGCCCAAGGAGCACCTGTGGCTCCTCCTCCAGCAGCCTCCCTAGGTCACGACGCCCTGGGGCCGTCCGGGACAGCCGGTCAGCCTCTGGCATCAGCTCGGGGAGCCCAAAATCTGGGGCCTGAGCGCGCAGCTGGGGCCGCAGGAAGCAGGCGGTCACTTGCGTCCCCGCGCGGCGCGTGGATGCGCGCGGCAGGCGGACCGGGCCACCCAGAGGCCCCGGCGGCCCCGCGCACTCGGATCTGCGAAAGCGGCCGCTGGGCGGTCCACGCCGCGGCCCGCCCTCCCGCCCGCCCGCGCCTCGGGCGCCCTCCCGCGCCCGCGTCTCTCGGGGCCGGGGTACTGGTTCGGGCCGCGTTTCCTGGTGCCCCGCGCCCCGACTGCTGCGCTCACGCCGTCCCCCGCCGCGAAGGCGCTCTCACCTCTGCAGCAGGAGCCGTCGGCTGTGCGGACTCTTGGGGCGTGAGGACGCGCGCAGCGTAGAGAAGGCGGAGGATGCCTGGGTCTCGGGGCCGCTGGGCACTGCCGGCCTCTCTCGGCCCGGCTCGGGCGCACGTCTTACCCCGACGAAGGAGTGATGCGCTCTGCCCCAGCAGCGGCGCCGCAGAGAAATCTAAACACTTAGCGGGATTCCCCCAGCCCAGGCCCGGCCCCGCCCTCCGGGGCCGCGCGGGCGCCCATTGGCCGGCGCCGCCTCATCATTTCGGGGAAATCAGGCTGTTGTAGAGCTAGCGGCGAAGGGGAAGTACAGGGCGGCTGCTCCTCCCCACCCCTCCGGCCGGGCGCCGCCGCCCCGCGGCCACCGCGGCCCGCCCCTCGCCTCCCACCCCGCCCCCGCCTGGAGACTGGAGAGCCTGGCTACGCGGGAGAGCCAGACGCCCCCCGACACACTGCTCCCGAGACCACTGACCCCCGCCAGCACCTCCCCGGCCTGCGGGCACCAGACGAGGTGCGCCTCTTTGGGTGACACCAATACCTGGCGCAGGGGAGGGACTCACCCGGGCAACTGCCGACCTCTGCTGAGGGTTCAACGAGACTGGCTCCCCGAAAACCACCTGGCCCCTCAAGCTCGCTAACGGGAGTTTCGGCCCTCACTGCCTGGGTAGAGGGGTAACGCAGGATCCCCACCTGCCCCGGAGAGGTTAAGGAGGTGGGAAGCCCACCTTTCCTGTGGAGCAGAAGGGGCTGCAGGGCGAGAGCCCCCAGGCTGGCCGCTACTGGCACAGCCAGGACAGGACTTGGGCCAGATTCCTCGACGACAGCCTCCAGGAGCCGCGCGTAGCTGGTGTGCTGTTGGGGGGCGGGGGGTGGTGTCGCGCCGCAGCAGGTGCTGCCTGGCTGTCAAGGTCTCTGCCCCGGGGGTCTAACCGTGACCAATGACGCCCCTCCCCTTTTCAAGCTGCACGAGAGAGGAGAAGGGATTCAGAGAGGCCAGGGCTGGCTGGGACGCCTCTGAGCTTCCCCCTGGGTCTTGCACGGGAGCCCCTTGTAGGTGTGGTTTCTGGGTGCGCCTGGCATGGCCCAGGGAGATTCAGGGCAGCATAGAGCTGGGCAGGGTGATCTGAGGGCTCGTGGGCCCTGATGCGGGCCTCTTGGTAAAGGCAGTAACTTGGCGCTGGCACTTGTGGCTAAACCTTGTCCCGCACCCCACCTTGTGCTCCCAGAGGCTGGGCCCGGCCTTTATTTTCCATCCAGAACTCTGGCCCAGCAGGCACCTTCCGCCACCTGCCTGAAGCTGCTGACTCAGAGGTAAATCGCTCTTCCAGGTCTGTCACTGCTCTCACCCCAGCTCTCCTGGTGAGGCAGCAGCTGTTGACCATGATGCTGGTTAAAAATAGACAAGTTGGTGGTGCATTCCCCCTGTCAGTTACTCTTCTGCCTCCCTCCTACTGAGGCCAGGGATGGGCTAATCCAGATCTGTATCCCAGAACTGGCCCAGCCTGGTTCCTAGCAGGCCAGTGGGAATGGTCAGTAGCTATGGAAACAAAGGGGCAGGAGGCAGGAACCTAGCAGGTGGAAGGCACTGAGGCCCTGGATAGGGAGAGGGGAGTTTGGGGTTCCCTAAGTGACAAGTGGGAGTGAGAAGCTGTCACAGGGACCAAGATCTGAGCAAGAAGAGGAGAAAACAAGTGGCTCCTGACTCATGAAGTTCGTGTCCTATTGCTGGGAACCTGACAAACACTGAAAAATTCAGAATGAGATTATGGAGAGGAAGTTCGCATCTCTGGTGGCCTATGGAATTGACAGCAGCAGTCCTGGGAGGACAGCAGGAGGTTGTACTAAATACTTAAAATAAAAACTTGATTTTAGTTCATAGTCACCCGTATCTACACATGTATACACGGTGAGCAACTTTCCACATAGTGAAATACATGCCTGCAATGTCATTTGTAATGGGTACATATTATTCTATTAGAACAATAAATAAAAATTTACCCAATTAATCCCCTATTGTAGGGCATTTAGGTTATTTCCAATTTTTCATAATACAAATGACACTGTTAGCTGAATCTCTGTGCACATCAATAATTTTTGGCTTAGGAGAAATTCCCCAGTGTTAGGATGAAACTGTCCTTGACGTCTTGAAAGTGCTCTTTGGCATTTTTTTTCTATTAGCCTTAGAGATTCCTATTTTCTTTTGAAGTCTGTAAGAATCTGCTTATCATGTTGTGGGGTGGTATATCCCAGGTCAGTGAAATAAAGCTAAACCCTGTCCAAGCTCCCTAGGTTTTTATTTGATGAATCCCATTTCAAAACGCACCACACCTTCCCTGTGATGCTGAGCAAACACGCAGCCTGTCTGGGCTCTCCTGAGTAACTCAGGGCCTGGCCTCTTTGCTCTCCGACGGCAGGCATTAATCCAGCCATCTCCTCATGGCACGCGTCCTCCAAAACCAAGCTCTGATGGCCTACTAGGTATTTTCCTACAACCCCATTCACACAGAGTCTCTCTGTCTCAGATGAGAGCACACACACACACACACACACACACAGCTCTCCACCTGGCTGTCCAGCCCCCTGCAGCTTTCTCTTTTCTAATTCTGTCTCCCTGCCTTTGCATCCTCCACCTTCCCGGTGCCTCGCCTGATGCGGAGCTCTGCCTTCCCTGCCTCACATTCCAGGAACACAGTGGTGCCGCGTGCGGCAGCCTCCCCACCCCGCCCCCCGTCGGGCCCAGGGCGCCTCTGCACTGGAATCATCTCCCTGACTCTGATGTTCTCCCTAACATTCAGGTCCACCCAGGCGGCTTCTGAGCGCTCCTACACACACACACACACACACACACACACACCACGCACTCCCACGCAAATCCCACTCAGCCTTCTGTTCCCTACTCTTGACAGTAACCAGAGGGGCATGGAGAGAGAACCCAGGTTTAAGTGTGAAAGCTTGAGTTTTTGCTGTGCTGTTGTCTCCTGCTGGGTAATCTTGGGTACGTCACTGTCCGACACTGGGCTTCCTTTTCGCATCTGTAAACAGATCATCTCCGTGCCTCTCTCCTAACTGTTGTGCGGACTGTGCGACAACATCATAGGTGGCCATTGTCTTGTGCTGAGCTCCTGTCCTAGCGTGACCAAAATGGAGCCACTCACTAAATAGCACATAAACTGAAACTTTAAGGAAGTAGATGCTGGAATAGACGAGGATTCCACCTGAGTTAGCATAATAAGGAAGTCCCCTCTGCTTCAAGGCTTACAAAACTAACTTGAAGTATTCTGATGTTGACCAATCAGGGTGGGTTTTTTTTTTTTTTTTTTTTTGCCATATTATATCATTTCCTTTTCCCCACTTTACAAAACCCGCTTTTTTGCTACTGCCAGAAGCAGCTCTCCCTGGTGTTTCGTAGAATGGAGGCTGCTCAATTCATGTATCACAGATTAAAGCCAATTCAACCTACAGCTGTGTGTGTGCCTCTGTCCTTTCACAAGCTGAAATGGGGTAGACCACCCAACCCTTTCCCAACAGCCAGCACCCGCCAAGGCCTTTGCCAGCGTTTCCGCTCCCTGAGCTCACCTTGGGTCTCGCCGTGGCCTCCGCCCTGTCTTCCTGGCACACATAGTAACCCTCACTTCTTTCTCTCTGTCTCCTTCCTCCTCTGCCCTATGCAGATTGTAGGGCCTACAGACAACGCCTGGAGTCTGCGGGGTGTGCTCGGGATAGCCGGCTGTTTCCCTCCCTGCACACCCTAGCCTTCCACTTTCCCACGCGGTCCCCTCTTCCCTTCTCACCTTCTGGGGGACGAAGTCTGTGTTTTCTGTAAGAGCCCTAAGCAGGTTCAGCCCCAGCAGCAGCACGCCCCACACTCGGGTCAGCTCTCACCCCCAGGATGCCTCCTGCTCACTCCTTCACTCAGCAAGGGCAAACTTACCAGGCAGCATCTTGCTGTAGGCCCTGGGGTTTTCTGGGCTGGCCAAATGGGCTGATTGGCTGGCAAGGCCTGTTGTGAGGTGACAAAGCCATGAGGATGCTGGGGGCAAGATCCCCCTACACACACATCCTGTGGGAGCCTCTCCCTTAATGGAGCAAATCCTGTTCCCAGCCCCGTCTGTAGGCTCTCAGAGCACTGCACCCCTAGAAGGGCTCTAGGTAGTCCCCAAAGCCAAGAAACCTGGCTCCCAACCCATCACCTGTGCACACAGACATGCAGATGCACACACACCAACATGCACACATACCACCAGGCACGCACACACACAGAGACCACAGGAAGGTGACACTGCAGTCTAAGCTCTCCCAGTCCGAGCTGCTGGCACTTAGGAGACGCTCAGGAAATCCTTGTTGATTGTCGGGAATTTGATGCTCACTCATTCTCAGACTATTCTCTCTGTCATAGATGCTTGTGGCCAAGTCCTCTGCTGACAGAGGTGCCTATGGAGTGGGAAATGTTCTTAGAAATCAGAGTGGGGGGGGGGGGCATGGGAGACCTGGAAGAAGATTCTGGCTCCTGGCTTCAGCCTGGGGAGTGAACTGGATGGAAGATCTCTCTCTCCCTCTCTAACTCTGTCAAATAAAAAAAAACTTGAAAAAAATCGGCATGCCGGTGCTGCGGCTCAATAGGCTAATCCTCCGCCTGCGTCACCAGCACTCGGGGTTCTAGTCCCGGTTGAGGCGCTGGTTCTGTCCCGGTTGCTCCTCTTCCAGGCCAGCTCTCTGCTGTGGCCAGGGAGTGCAGTGGAGGATGGCCCAAGTCCTTGGGCCCTGCACCTGCAAGGGAGACCAGGAGAAGCACCTGGCCCCTGGCTTCGGATCCGTGCAGCACCAGCTGTAGTGGCCATCTGGGGAGTAAACCAACAGAAGGAAGACCTTTCTCTCTCTCTCTCTCTCTCACTGTCTAACTCTGCCTGTGCAAAAAAAAAAAAAAAAAAAAAAAAAAAAAAAATCGGTGGGGGTGGGGATGGGTCGTTTAGTCTAGTGGTTGACAATCACCTCCTAAGTTGCTGATTTGTGTTTGGCTCTGGCTGTGGGCTCCCTCTCGCTGCCCATGCAGGCCTGATGAGGCAGTGGTGATGACGCAAGTGGTTGGGTACCTGCCATTCAAGTGGGACACTGGGTTGAGTTCCAGCTCCTGTTCCGGCCTGGCGTAGCCTTGGCGATTGTGGGTCTTTGGTAAGAGAACCAGCTTCTGAGAACCGTCATTCTATCTCTGCATCTCAAATCAGTTTTTAAAACAGAAAAAAAAAGTTTAACGTAAAATTTGTAAAACATATTTCATAAAAGAAAGCTGGGGTGCCGGGTGCAGAAAGGCTAGCACTAGGTCTGATTGGGAGATCTGCTACCCAGAAAGGCACACGGCCCTGGGAGCGGACAGCTCGGCCGGCCACCATCTTTCCGTGTTCACAGCAAACCTGGGGGGAAGTAGGCAGCCCTAAGCCGCGGTGTGCCCAAGACACATCCGGTATACAAGATCCCTAAAAGCTGCAAGCTCCAGGCCTCACCCTCCTGCCTGCGAGGCGCCTACTGGAGGAAGGAGGCTTTGTGAAAATGCGCCCAGCGCGCAGGAGTCGCACCAAGGTTGCGGGTCACCTCCAGCTGGGCCCTGGAGGTGGGCGGGGGCAGGAGAGCTGCCCCTCCCCGCTGCACGCGTCCGCCTCCACGGGGCGTGACGCGGCACAACCAATGCCGTGTGCACGCGGGCCTCGGCCGGCTGGGAGGCGCGCGGGGTCGCGCGGCGGCGCCGTGGCCGCCGCTCCGGAACTCCCCGCGGAGGGCGGGGTGACCTCGTGGTCTGCGCCAGTACCCGGGCGGGGTTTCATTTCTTATAAACACGGCATTGGGAGGAAAGCGGCCTCCGCGGCCCATCCGCCCCCTGGGGCCCCGAGGCCGGGGGAGGCGCCTGCCAGGGCCCCCGCGGCTGCGGCCGGAGCCCCCGCAGGAGAGCCTGCGCCATGGGGCCTGCGGCGATCCTCACCCCCACCCTTTGTGAGGCGGCCCCCGCTCGCGCTCGTCGTGGCCAGAGCCGGCCGTGGAGGAAGCACAGGCCTTTGGGGTACACTGCCACTTTCCAGCTCGGCCTCCGGCTGGGGGGGGGAGGGGGCAGCCGAGGTGAGCGGCCCGCTCCGGGCTGGCTGGCTTCCCGGAAAGGGCGGGCAGGGGAACCGCCAGGTCCCCCAGTCGCGCCGCCCAGGTGGCCGCCAGGGACGGTCCCCACCCTGCCCGTCCCGAGCTGGGCTGGCTGCCGCGCCCGGACCAGGTGGCGCACCTGCCAGCGGCCAGGGCACTTCCTCCTGCGTCCCCGCCCAGCTCCGCGGTAGCGGGTTGTGTGACCTCGGGCAACTTGCTAAACTTCTCTGGGTCCCTTCGGGACCCCCGCGGGACGGGAAGTAGAGACGCGCGGCGGTGCCGGGTTGTTTGCCAACGCCGGGCGCTTTCCTCCCCAAATCCCCACTTCGTCGGTTTGGCAAACATTAGGCACGCGGGGGGGACGCCCCCGCACCCAGGTGCTGTCGCCAGAGCGTCCAGCCGTCGGCAGCGTCCGCGGGTGCGAGCACCTGGTGGGCGCCCACCTCCGCCCCGGCCCCGCCACTCAGCTGGGGTCAGTCCCCGCGCCCTGGGCCCGCGCTGAGGGGCGGGGCGCGGGGTTTCGGTTTCTTGCAAACGCCGAGGCCGCAGGGAAATCGAGGAGTTTCCGGGAACCGCGCCGGGAGCGCTGAGGTCTGCGCAGCGATGGGCGTGCGTCCAGGGCCAGCGGCCAGTGGCCGGCTGGAAGTTCCAGCGCGAGCCGGGGAACACCAGCTCCAGAAAAGCCCCCGCGTTGAAGGCACCTGTCCCGGGCCCTCTCCGCAATGGTGGCCGCCGGGCGTTTGGGGGTGTATGCGGGGACACGGGGTTGGGAGCCCACAGATCGGGCGTGAGTACTGCCCGCTGGCGCGACCCGCGCCTCTCACGAGACCGTCTCCTTGGGTACTTTGTCACTTACGGATTGGAGTAGTTACCCCCTCCAGACAACTTGGGAGCGCCCCCGCCCGCCTGATGGGGTCCCCTGAGCCTAGAACAGGGGCCGCCGGAGGAGGGGCTTTTGAGCTTAGTCTGACTCAGTGACCGATGGGCCCTGGGTCACAGGCTTCTGTGGGGGCCTTATGGCCTTCTGACCTGCTGCACGGGACCCCTGTGGCCAGGGGCCCTGCAAATGCCCCTGGGAGACCCCCTTGTGGGAGAGGCCCCAGGCCATTTGGGGGCTTCCCCTGTGGCTCCCTGAGAACCGCTGCTCACATGGGGGTGTTGGACAGCAAGCAGGCTGTGGTCATCACAGAGGAATGTTGGCCCAAGGGTCTGCCTCTTCCTTCCCTCCCAGGGCTTGGAGCTCCCGAGGCCAGCTGGGGTGATGGTGGGTTGGCCTTGAATGGGAGCCCAGGGAGACTGGGAGTTGGTGATGGGGGGACAGAGTCCACTACCCTGCCTGACCCTGTGAGCCCACGGCAGTACTTGAGGTCAAGGCGGGCAGTGGTAAATTCTAGCCTCAGACGTCCCACGGGTGTGGCCCTGGACCATTGCTCTTGCAAGAGACATAAATCAAGTGCAGCACAGCCCCTCAGTTCTGGGGACTGGGGGGCACAGGGGGCAGACTCCCGGTGAGCCGGTGCGGGACAGGCACACAGACCCGCCAGCATCCCTTGTCCAGAGCACCAGCGACTTCCCGCAGCCCAGGCCCAGGATCAGGGCCAGGGAAACTCCAAAAGCTGCAAGAGTGGAGCTGGTGCTTTGGGCACAGCCCCTGGTGACCCTGGTGACTCAGCCTGGGAATCCCGACTCCAGGGCATAGGGCTCAGGACAATGAAGGGGTGCCCTTGGGGGACCAGCAACATCGGCTGCACATAGGTAATTGTCTCTTCCTTCTCTCTTGGCCCAAGGCTGGACCTGCTGATGTTGGTTTTCTGCCCAATCCGAATACTGCCTTTGAGTTCCAGAGCCAAAGCCGGATCCCAGCCCATTCCCATCCATTTTACCTGAGAGAGGCCCTGGTCCTCACAGTGTCAGTGCTGGGCTCCAGCTGAGGTCACATCGCAGAAACAGCTGATGTAACCCCAGGTAGAAAGTTCTAGCAGGAGTGTCCTTTTTTGTGGCTTGGACTGAACCAGTGTTGAGTTCTAGGCGCATTCAGTGGAAGAAAGCAGGGCCAGAGACAGGAGCATCGCAAGGAGGCCTGGCGGGTGCTTGGGCCTGGTCACTGCTGTAGTCTGAGGAGCCAGCCGTGGCTGGGCGCGGAGCAAGCACCTTGAATCAGTGTGGCACGGATGGGGAGGTGGGTGGATAGATGGATGGTGGCAAGAATTTACCAGTGCCCACCTTGACCCCAGGTACTGCTGACAGACTTAGCTATATGGATGCCCCCAGAGGCAGAAAGGCAGGACGTGGCTTCCCTGAGCAGCACTGGGGTTGTTTCTACCTGGTTCTGGGTCTCCGCGGGAACCTCTCCCTTCCCTACTGCCCTGTTCACGAGTGTGGCCGCCTGAAGTCCTGCAGAGAGACTGGACTCCCAGTGGGAACACAAGAGGGGAAGGAGAAAGGTGGGTTCTCTCCTCCTCTCCCAGAAAGGCGGTCCCCAGGGGACTCCATTTAAGTAGGACATTGGCCTGCTGTGGCAGCTTCCAGCCCTGTCTCTGGCTGAGGAACTCCTACTGACCTAGTGGCAGGGTGGGCGATGGGGCAGCAGAGCCACTGGGCCGTGGAACACTGCTCAGCCCTGGGCCTGTGTGGACCCTGCAGGCGCACTGAGAAATCCGCACCGTGAGCCTGCTGTGAGCTCTCCAAGGGCAGTGGTTGCTGCAAGCCACCTCGCGACACCCAGCACGCTGCTGCAGGCAGGAGGCCCTCGCTAAGTGCGCTGGGGTTTCTGAGTGGCAGCTGTGTGTCATCCCTGGAGTATGAGGCAAAGGGACAGCTGAAGGTGTGGGGACACGAGCAAGCTCAGCCGGTGTTCACCGATGGCTGCTCTAAGGAGGTGACAGTGCAGCACATCAAAGTTTAGTAGGCCAAGGGGAGGGAGGACATCTGAGGATGCCGGAGCGCTGGAGGCTCAGCGTGCAGGGCAGATCGTGCTCTGGACACGGGCTGGGGTGACCAGCCCAGGAGTCGGGGCTGGACTGGCCAGGGGTGGTCTCAGTTCCCAAACCCCGAGTGCTGCAGCCAGGAGTCGGGATTTGGGTCTGCTTAGGGCTGCTCTGATGGTTCCTGTCCTAGATTCAAGGCCCAGCCCAAGGTCTGTCTTCAGATGTTTGTGGGACCATGTCGTGGGGCAGGCCCTGCGAGGGAGGGACCCTGGGGACCTGGCCTTTGCTTTACAAGACTTGCTGTGGCAGCCACAGCGGATGGGACGTGGGGCGCACTGAGGCAGGAGTAGGGTGAGGCAGGCCGCCTCCCGGGGCCGCACACTGAAGGAGGCTGTCACTCTCAGCGGCCAGCCCTGTATCGGCGGCTGCCCCCAGGTACCTCCCCTGCTGCACACTGCAGGCAGGACATGGACAGGATGCTGTCCAGGTGAGCCAGGGGGTCGGGGCTGTGGGAGTGGGCATGCAGAGAGGTGGGCTTGCAGAATCAGAGGACAGACCCTGGGGACGGCCGGGACGTGGAATGGGCTTGAGAAGGACCTCCCGCAGGCCACTCTGGGAGAAGGGCAGGGAGAGCCCCCATGCTGCCCAGGTGGTGTACACACCCCACAGCCAGGGCCAAGACAAGACCCGGGGGGGCCTTGGCTTCTGCTCCAGATTGGTGAGTCTGGGGAGCCAAGGACATTGAGCTAAAGAGAGCAGAGTGGGAGGTATAAAGGTCACAGCGTGCCCCAGGAATGCCCAGGTCACTGATGACCACAGCTATAACTGAGAAAACACCCAAGACTGCCCGGCCTTGCCCTTTGGACCCTGGGAGTGTGGGCACGATAGGGTAGGGTGGATCAGGCTGCCCCGTTGCTGGGTGGGGCGAGCCTGTCATGTCAGCCCATCGTCTGTTCGTTTGTTGTCCAGCAAGTTGAGAGTGGACAGTCTCTGTTCCCAGAGGATTAGCAGTTTGTTGCCCCCCCATCCCCCACCCCCTACGTGCCCTGGAGCTGACTCAATGGCAGCAGCACCCCCTGCTGGTCAGCATGCAGAACCACTCCCTGCCCCTCCTCTTGATGGCGGGAAAGGGTGGGGGCAGGAACTGAGGATGGACTTTGCTAAGGCAGGTGAGTAGGTGCCACCTGGTAAACAGAGAGCCTGCTTCCTCATCAGTGGGCTTCGTGCAGATGCCAGAGGGGCTGGGATGGGATTTTCTGAGGTGATGGCTGAGGGAGGGAACCCCTGAGCACTGCTGCCCTCTCCTGGCATTGCCATGGCCAGGAGGGCCCGTGTCCTGTGCTGAGCCCTCACCTCCTCAGATGCCCCTGAACAGGCCTCCAGGGCCCACAGAGTTTGGCCTGAGACCGGGCCAAGGGCTAGCCCTGTGAAGGCACCGTGTCCCAAGTGCGCCCCACCTGGCGGGTTCTGTGAGAAGCTACCTGGCCGAGCCCACCCCCGCAGAGCTCCCAGCCAGCACCAGTGCCTCAAGGCACGAGGGCGGCCTCGGTGTGCTGGGTGAGGTGCCCAGGGGACCGAGAGGCCCCGTGTGTGCCACCTCAACCCCCCACGTACACTCACCGCTCACGCTCACACAGCCGGGAGCCAGAACGTCCTGACAGATGTGGCCACGAGCAGGGCAGGCCCTGGATAGCCACTTTGCAGAAAAGCTTCCGCTAGAGCAGAGAGGGTGGCACTCCCCTGCTGAACCCTTCCTGCAAGAAGCCGTGCTTCTGGAAGTTTGTTCAGAGCTGGGTTCGAGTGAAGGGCAAGGACTCGCCTGGCCCCTGGGAGCACAGGCAAGGGTCTGGATTGTAGGCTGAGACCGTGGACACTTTTCTTTAGGACTTGGAGAGGGCCGGGCACCCAGGATAGCAGCGCCTTCCCAGGCCCCCCGCTGTGGGCTCCCCAGCCTGCCTCGCCAGGGCAGTGTCAGCCCCTGGCTGACCACTCAGCGACTCAGGGACGGGGGAGGTCTTAGGGAGAGTGCACGAAGAGAAGAAATGGGCCCTGCCCAACTGCCCTCCCACCGGGGTGCCGTGCCCCCCAGGCTGAGGGGAGGCAGGAGCGGGGGTGGGGGGCAGCAAGCCGAAACCTTGCTGCGGCCGTGGCATGGGAAAGCCAGCTTGCAGACACCAGGAAGTGCAGGGGCAGAGTAAACAGCTTCTGAGGCCAAAAAGCATCCAGTTTCCTCTAACAGGCAGGCCCTGGAAGGTCCTGGGCTGTGCTGCCGAGGGTACCGTGGTGGATTCTCTGTGGGCCTTACCCTCCCCGGGCCGTAGCTCACAGCAGCACCAGGGGCATGGCAGTTCTGTGGCAAAGCTCCCTGGCTACCATGGGAGGAACTGATCTTGTCTTCCAGTCTCTCCACACCCCGTCTCATGTCTTTTTCCTACACGGACGTCCTTTCTCTCCTACTAGCCCAGGGATGGTGACTGACCATGGGTCACAGGTGTCACAGGACTGGATTCCCCGGCAAACTCAGACAACAAACATTTCTTGGTGCCAGGCGTAGAAGGCGCTGTGGGCACAGGTGTTCAGCAATGCTGGAGCCTGTGTTATGTGCCAGACATGGCTCCGGGTACCAGGTTATAGAAACGAACAAAGACAAAGCGCCTGCTCTCTGGACTCTCACATTCCTGGGGAGGCAGGCAATGAGCAGATAACCAAGGTCACGGTCACAACGAGCGAACCCTTCTGCAGAGAACTGAAACAGCAGCGGTGTCAGAGAGAGCCCAGAGGTGGGCGTGTTAGATTCAGCCCACGGAATGAGGTGACATCTCAGCTCCTCAAGTGGCAGAAGCTGCAGCCAGGTGTAGAACAAAGGGCATGGCACTCCAGGCAGGGGGGACAGCCACTGCAAAGCTGTGGGGGAGGGAACGCGCTTGGTCTGCGAGAGGGAGAAGCTGCAGCATGAGTGGCCGTGGAGGGGAGGGAAGCACAAGATGGGGCTGAGGGTGGGCAGAGTCAGGGCCGGGGCACACTTGGGGCCTTTGGTCAGGGGGTTGGGCTTTATGCCAATGAAATGGAGAACCTTCCGGGGATGTTAGGCACGGAGCAAAGTGAGCCAGTGTACATTTTACAAGACCCACCGGCTGGGGTGGGCGTTTGGCATGGCAGTTAAGCACCTGCTTGAGAAAGCTGCATTCCATACTGGAGCTCCTGGATTCCACTTCCGGCTCTGCTCCCAATTCCCGCTTCCTGTTAACGAGAGACAATAGGTGATGGCTCCAATGTAAGTGGGTCCCTTCCTTCCCTGTGAGAGACCCAGACAGTTCTAGTTTCCTGGGTTTGGCCTGGCCTGGCCCCAGCTACTGGGGGCATTCGCGAAGTGACCCAGTGGGTGGAAGATTCTCTCTCTTTCAAATAAAAACAATTTTAGAAAACATTAAGAAAGGAAACCCAGTGGCTGCTGTTTGCAGACCCAACTGCAGAGTGCAGTATGGGAGCAAGAAGACCCCTGCAGAGGCGAGAGAAGGGGCATTGAACCACGCGATGCGAGTGGGGAGCAGAAGCCAAAGAGGTAAACACCGTATGGTGGCTGCAGAACATGTGTCAGAAATATAAAGAATGCTCTTGACGCAATAGGAAGACGACTCAGTTCTTCGAATGGATAGAAGATTTTAATGGATTCTTCAACGGCAAAAAACACGCAAACGGAAAAGCGCATGAACACCTACTGCCTGTGAGAGTTGTTGGAGACAGGTGCATCACAACCGCAGTTAAGCACCCCTTCCTGCCCACCAGGAGGACGAAAGGGCTTCCCAGGCCGGTGTTGGCGGAGACGGGGAGCGAGTGGACTGGGGCTGAGCTGCTGGCGGCAACGTCAAGTAACGCGACACTGGGAGACAGTTTGGCAGTTTCTTAGAAAGCCAAGCACACATTTAGCTCAATTCTTAAATATTTTTCCAAAATAAGTATGTGTGCAAAGATTCTTAGCAGCTTCATATGCAGTAGCGCCAAATAGGAGTCGACAAGAATGAGCGTCAACAAGAGAATGGTTATAGTTTATAGTAAATGACACCACCTAAAGGAGTTCAACAGAAAAGATGGAATTAAAACGTAAGTTTATTATGATGCTAAAAATGGAAATTCATGCATAGTTTTCTCATCAAATGCATTTTCCTTAAGCTTTTTGAAGATCCCTGATATGCATGGGTGTCAGAATTTTTGTACCAAAATAAAGATATCATTTTATTCTATGTTCTATGACCTTTTTTTCTCTCATCTGTGCACGGGACTCCCCTGGGTTCCAGATTTCAGAGACGTGGCATAAACGCCGCATCCTGTCGCTCCTGCAAAATGAAATAATTGAGCCTGGATGCGTGGAGGACCCTGGAGGGGAGAAGCAGCAGGTGAATGGGGGCGGGGGGCATGTAAAGGCCTCTGAGTGGCAGGAGCGTCCTGCACGGGCTACACAGAAAGCAGCCTGGACCTGCAGAGGTGCTGAGAGCTCTCAGGGAAGCCCTCTAGCTCTGGCTGAGCCCTGGAACAGGAACTCCTGATGCGCAGGCCACGTCCTCCTGGCCTCAGAGGCCCACAGGCATTTAACGGGGTGGGGGTGGCAGAGGGGCTTTCTGTTGGAGAAGTCCCAAGCAGCGAGGACAGCCCCCACCCTACCCCCTCACCCATCTCTGCTCTTTCTCCTTTCCCCATCCCCCCTCTCTCTCCCTTGCTGGTTTGTCCCTGGATGAGGACAGGATTTTTTGCTTGAAGTATGCACACGGCAAGGCGGCTGTCACTCCAGCTTTACGGCCAGAGGACCAAAAACAGGAGGCTCAGGGGACCACAAAGGACTAATGAGCCATGGAACGGAAGAAAGTCAGGAGCCAGACCTTATGAAGTTGTTGGTGAGCTCCTGGGCGCACCTCCAAGCTGCGCATGCGTGGGTGCAGTGCGCAGGGACCGGGAACTGTGCTGAAGGGTGAGCTGCCGCCCTGTTCTCCGGTAGACCCCGAGAGACTGCACACACAGCACAGTTCTGAGCAGCACTGCAGACGCTTTGAAATGGAACGGACACAAAGAAGATGGAAGCCACGGCCCCCAGAGGCTGCTCAGAGTCTGACCCACCGTAGCACAAACATCAGCATTCTCCGTGGTATTCGAATAATACCGGGAGCCTCATGAATTTCAAAATGTCCAAGACACAAAACAAAGTTACAGTCTCGCTGGCCTGTGAGGAAGGATCCAGGAAAACCTCAATTTGCAAGGGAAAAGACATCAAAGGACGCCAATGAGAGATGAGCGGTTGGAATTGAGTAACTAAGGCTTTAAGGCACTCTTGCAGAAATGAGAGTAAATGTTTTTGAAATGAGTGGCAATATAGGAAGGCTCGATAACAACAACAAAAAATAGGAGTTATAAAGAATAAAAGATAGAAATACTTGAATTTAGAAATGTAAGGACCTAAATTTCAATACTCACTAGATAAAAGTGGAATGGAAATGACAGAGGAAAGACTCACTAAGTGACTTGAAGATAGGCCAATGTAAATGATCCTGTCTGAACAACAGTAAGAAAAAGATTAAAAAAAAAAAAAAAAACAGAGCAGGGGGATGGTACTGTGGTGTAGTAGGTAAAGCCACCGCCTGCAGTGCTGGCATCCCATATGGGCGCCAGTTCAAGTCCCAGCTGCTCCACTTCCCATACAGCTCTCTGCTATGGCCTGGGAAAGCAGTGGAAGATGGCCCAAGTCCTTGGACCCCTACACCTGTGTGGGAGACCCGGAAGAAGCTCCTGGCTCCTGGCTTCAGATGGGTGCAGCTCTGGCCATTGCAGCCATTTGGGGAGTGACCCAGCAGATGAGAGACCTCTTTCTCTGTCTCTTCCTTTCTCTGTCTGTAACTCTGCTTCTCAGATAAATAAATACATCTTTTTTTAAAAAAAATGAACAGAGCCTCAGGAGCCAGGGTCCCATGACCAAAGCATTTGTCACTGGAGTTCCAGGAGAGGAGAAAGAGTGTGGTGAGGACAGAAATGCTTAAGGAAATCCCATTGTAAAATTATGTATTTATTTTTATTGGAAAGGCACAGAGACAGAGATTTGCCATCCACTGGTTCACTCCCCAAACACCTGCAGGGGTGGGCCAGGCCAAAGGCTGGAGCCGGGAACTCAGCCTTGGCGGCCCGTGTGGGTGGAAGCAACCTGACCCCTTGAGCCGTCCGTGGCAGCCCCGCAGAGTGCACACGGGCAGGAAGCTGTATTCAAGCAGGGGCTCGCGCCCAGGCATTGCAGCGCGGGATGCGGGCGTCCCAGGCAGCACCCTAACCACTGCACCGAACACGTAGCCTTCGAAGAATTATTGAGCACATGGAAACTCCCCCCAAATTGGAAAAGAATACACACATGTGTCATCGCCAGAGAAAACGGCGCACGGCGTAGGTGGCCAGTAACAGATGACTTCAGACTCCTCCCAGGGCAGAAGGAGGGGAACTCACTGGTCGAGGTGGAGAAGAGCCACCACCCACAGTCCTCTTGTCAATCTCAGAGCCGGACAGGCGTTCAAGGGAGACCCCCTCGGGTGAAGGGAATCTGAGAATTCCTTGAGAGCAGATCTGCTCTAGGGTAATTCCAGAAGAGGCTCTCGAGCTGGAGGGGAATCGAGGCCAGCAGTTAACCTGGAGCGTCAGCCGTGGGTAAGGCCTGGGCTAATATAACATTCCATTGTGCTGTTGAGGTCTCAAAGTATATTTGAAATATATGATTGATAGAAAAATTATCACGTTTGGTGGTGTTTTCAATGTCTGGGCACATGGCAGGAAAGAATACTACCTCTGTGGTGGTAAGGTGTTCACGTGACTCCTAAAGTGGTCAAATGTTGATTCCACGGAGACCACGGGAAACGTAAAATGTATGTTGTAACCCCAGAGCGAGCACCAGAAAGAGAGACAAGGGGAATTATAGCAACAGATACAGTGAAAACCACAATGGATGCATTGAAATGGAATGCTGACCAAAGGGTCAGATAACCCAGAACAAAACCAAGGGAAGCAAACGACAAAATGGTAGACACACACCCAGCCATAGCGGCAGCTACCTTACATGTAAACATTCTGGGGCTGGTATCAGAAAAAATATTAAAAATTCCAAAAAAACCCATCCCTCTACACAAGCAGGGAATAAATGGCAAAACCGAAGTTTGCAGCAACCAGGCAGAGGCTCACTCAAGACAAAAAAGCCGGTGCATCTCCGCAGGAAAGCTGTGTGGGGTCACCCTTCCCCCAGTCTGGTGACAGCCTTGAAACCCACAGCATGGGTTCCTGGTAGAGGGGCTAAGACCAGAGGGACCCCTCAGACAGACCCCCAGGAAGTCAGAAATGAGCTTATGTGTGTGTGACAAGGGCCTAAGGAATTGACATCTAAGGAGGTCCAGTATCTGCATTTCAAAGTCACACTATAACCTGCCAGGTGCAGCCCAGTATCTGCACTTCAAAGTCCCACCCGGATCCTGATGACCTTCCAGGGGGTCCTGCCCCTTCTACCTGGCCTGATAAACATCCTTCCTCTAAGGCGGGCACCCTAGAGAGAAGCTCCCCTTGGCCCAACAACTTCAGGGGAAAAACTCAGGAATTTTTTGTATTTACACCCAACAAGTCCTTTGTTTGGGAGGAGAAGGAGAGCAGGAGAGAAAAGGTGGGAATGCAAGACCCATCCCCTTAAAAACCCGGGCCACATGTGAACTGCGCACTCTCTCTCAGGTCCTGTCTGGAGAGGTGCCCATCCGAACTTACGGATGTCCCTACCCTAATAAACTTGCTACGTTGCTTTCCCCTGCTCTCTGTCTCACGCCTGAATTCTTTCTTGTTCGAAGACAAGGACCCTTTGCTTCTCCGGTTGTTGTACCCAAAAACGTCCAATTCCCACCAATTAAGACCACCAGGAGCCGAGGCTGATGCAAACCTAAGAGTTTTATTTCAAACTCGAGTTTGGTCTGGCACCAGGCACAGCTGGGCTGGGTCGGCGGCCCCTACAGTAAGGTCGTTAGGGTTTTTATACAGTTGAACAAACAAGTTGGCTATACAGCATCTGATAGGCTGATACTTTAAATGTATACTTGTCGCTTTATGACTGGCTAAAGTTTAGGGTCCGAGCTGCTAGGGTGTATGTGCCAAACTGCAGGGTCTCGAGTGCTACAATCACCGTAACTGAAAGACACCTGGAACTTTGCGTAGTTCCCTGCTGTTAACTGGCTGTTGCTAGGAGAGTTTATCACAACGGGAGTTTTATTTTCTTTTTCAGGAGTTTTTGGCATAGGGTTCAGGGCCCGGTCAGGCCCGAGTTACAAGTCTAAAATAGCTGTGCTTGATCCAGGCTCAGGTCCCTCAGGGTAACAGCGGGAGCTAGTTTTACACTTTCGTGCAGGTGTACAGACGGGTGGATAGAAAGATAGATCGATAGGGCAGCAGACACAGTGGTAAATATCACGCAGGTAATACTTCTGATATTGAGGAAAACAACTCCGGGTCGGTAAACTGCAGTCTTTTTGTCTTTATTGTATTTTTAAAAATTCATCTGAAAAGTCCAGAAAGAGCGACGGACGGAGAAATAACGCCTTCCAGCCACCGGTTCACTCCCCAAATGCCAGCAGCGGCCAAGGCTGGGCCAGGACGGAGTCAGGAGCTCCCGGTGGGACTCCCACGGGCGTGGCGGGCCCAGCACCTGCGCCACCGGCGCGCAGGGCACAGGTGAGCAGGAGGCGGGGTCAGAAGAGGCGCGGGAATTCAAACCCACAGGCTCAGGTGTGGGATGCGGGGTCTCCGCGCTGTGGGTCTTAGAGGCGCGCCCCTCTCCTCTGCACCCACACCGGGGCTGAGAGGGAGCTGCGGTTCCCTTCCTGACCCGGTGTTCTGACAATCAGGTCGGGACTGATGCTGGGGCGGCGGTGGTCCGGTGCGCCGGGTGGGTGACACCGGTGCCTCCCGCTGCCTCGCGTCCGACCGGCCCGGGGTCTGTCGCCGCCGGGGCCTGCGAGTGAGAACGCGCGGTGCGCTGTCTCTGCTCAGCTCTACCCGTTCTTGCGTTTGGCCCCAGCTTTGCGGGTCGTCTGCGACTCCCGTGCCTGCCCTGGCTAAAGTCCTAAGGTGAGGAGCGGGGGGCCCGAGAAGGGCGTAAGGCTCCACAAGGGGGCACTCTGGTCCCTCCACGCCTTCCAGGGTCTGGATCCCTCCCGCCCGCCCTCTCTCCTAGGCGGGGGCCGTTTCCCAGCGGTTCCAGGCTCGGTTCCTTCTATACCCCGTGCGCCCCGTGGGTGGGCTGTTGGGGGCAGCTCTGGGGGCCCCTTGGAGGTGGGGACCGCAGGGCCTGAGCAGTACCACCCGTTGGCCACCAGAGGGCGTTCCCGTCCAGGGACAAGACCCCGAGCTTGGCCGCCCTCTGTCCAGGCCTTGTTTGTTTTCTGATACGTCTTAAAGCTCCTTAAACACTCAGAACCGCCGTGCGCGGGTGCAGAAATAGAAAGCCTCGCGTCCGGTCCCCGAAACCGGCAGGAAACCTGGGGTGAAATTCCTGGGCCGGCCACTAGAGGGAGGCGCGGAGCCGAGAACTTGGGTTACAGGTGCAGCTCTATGTGGGCAATAAAGCGGCAGTGGGCGAGGAGGCGCACGGCGGTGGGAGTGCTAGCCAGGCGACCCCCGCCGGACGTCAGAGGCCTCCGGCGCACAGGGACGCCAGCGCCCAGTATGAGGTTGGCTGGCTCAGGACATCTGGGAGGGCGGCCAGCCCACCAGTGTGGACGGGCAATCAACAGTAAGGGCCAGTGGCTGTCCGGGTGCGGGACAGGGTGAGATCTACCCACGGCACAAGGCAGGACCCCACGGCGGAGGTCTGCGCACCCTCGACCCCGCCTAGAGCCTGAGCACCCAGCTGAGACGGTCCGTGGCCATGAGGCAGCGACTGGGGAGGAGGAGCCGGGGCAGCGTGCGGAGCACGTGGACTGCAAGTGGCCAGGGAAAGCTTTTACGGCCGGAAGTGGAATTCGGGTCTGGATCCCGAGGAGGGAGGAGTTGTGCGGGGATGGGAGCGGAGGAGAGAGACCCAGTGTCAGTCAGGCGGGGCCCGCCTCGCTCTCCAGCCCACCGGCCCACCAGCCCGCCCATCCGCCCCAGACCCCAAGGCAGAGCAACGCATCCTCCCTGCTGCCCCACCTCCTCTGCTTCTGCACAACAGAGATCTTACTGATTTATTTTAAAGATTTATTTATTTTAGAGCGCCCTCGAGAGAAAGGTATCTTTTCTTTTTTATAGAGAGTTTATTTATTTATTTGAGAGAAAGAGGTCTTCCATCCGCTGGTTCACTCCCAAATGGCCACAGCAGCTGGAGCTGAGCCAATCCGAAGCCAGGAGCCAGGAGCTTCCTCCGGGTCTCCCACGTGGGTGCAGGGACCCAAGTACTTGGGCCATCTTCTACTGCTTTCCCAGGCCACAGCAGAGAGCCGGATCGGAAGAGGAGCAGCTGGGACTTGAACTGGTGCCCATATGGGATGCCGGCACTGCAGCCAGAGGCATTGACCCATACACCCCAGCACTGGCCCAGAAAGAGATCTTCATCTGCTGGTTTGCTCCCCAAGTGGTCACAACAGCCAGAAGCCTGGAACTCCGTGCAGGTCTCCCAGGTGCATGACAGGGACCCAAGCTCTGGGACCACCTCCACTGCTTTCCCTGGCACATTAGCAGGGAGCTGGATCGGAAGTGGAGCAGCTGATTTGGGTTGGCAGTGTTGCAGGCGGGAGCCTAGCCGGCTGTGCCACGATGCCAGCCCAAAGCTGGAGATCTCTGAGGGATGCGTGTCAAGCAATGCCCCGGCCTCTGCCTTAACCCTCAGTGACCCCACTTGTGGAATGTGCGTGGAGTCCTTTCTGTGGCACCGCCTCCCCCTCCCGGGCAAGGCCCCTCACTTACGTGCCCGGCAGGCTCTGTCCTGCTCTTCCTCGCCCACACCGTGTTTGTTCCCACCACGGGATGCGCCAGTGGCCCCCGTCTCATTAGCGGGCTCCTCCCCCTGGGCCAGCCAGCCCTCTCCATCACTGGCTGTGGCAGAGGCCTTCCCTGACACACAAAGCCCCCTCACTCTGTGATCTTCCCCCTCCCCTGTGACACAAGCACCTGGGGGCAGGGTCTTGCCTGTCATCTTAGTACTTGCCCCGAACAGTGCTCAGTGAATACTTGGAGGGAGAACAAAGCTTTCATGGAGTCTTCCAGTATGTTGGATTATGGCTTCCAGTTGATAGAGGGGACCCTGAATCCTAGGAAGTTTCGGTCACTTGCCCAGTACGTAGGCAGTAGAGGCACAGTGTAAACCGTGGGCAGCCCCGTTTGAGGTCGAGTACCTTGGCACGGGGTTATTTTACCTCTCGCTTTGCGGTTCTTTGCTTGGCTTTCAAGGTGTGTCTGTCGTGTTTGCTCTTCTGACCTCCTGCCCTGGAGAAGGGCTGTGTGTCTTGCTCCCTGCTGTGCCACTGAGCAGCCCCACACCTCAGGCCACGGCACCTGCTGGGAGGCAGCTTCTCCCTGTTGCCTGCAGGCCCCTTGGGGCAGGTGTGTGTCCTGCCAGGGCCTGGCTTCCTTGCCAACCGTAGCTGAGAGGCCAGCCTGCCTGGTGGACTCCCAGTGTATTGGAGGGACTCTCCCAGCTTCCAGGGTTACTTTTGGTCAGCGCCCTTTTCAGCTCCTGAGAAACAGGAAGTGTGGTGGGGCTTACAGAGGGTGATGAGAGTCTCTGGTCTGGGCATGGAGAGCTGGGGTTCCTGTTTGCTCCAAGTCTAAGGCATCACTTTTCCCCTCCGTGCCGGTGGCCCAGGGTGGTGGGGAAAAGGCACTTCAGGGAAAGCGGAAGAGCTAGGGATTGGTCCTGAAAGATGACGATTACGAAGCAGATCACGCGTAGAAAGGTGTGCCCCACGTATGTGCCCCTCCCCATGCACACCCCCCCCCAGCAGGCGCGGCTCTCCCCTTGTTTCAGTCCCCTCTCTGCCGCTCTTGACAGTTTCATCACCTGTAAGCATATAAAATCCTGAAGTTCTATGTGATTTCATTGTGCCTGTTTTTGCAACTCTTACCAATGGAATCGCGTTGGGTAGCTTCATGTAAGACTTGCTCTGACCACTCAGCAAAATACTTTCAGATTCATCCAAGTTGACACATAACTGCACTTCACTCATTCGCTGTACTGCTGTATTCGCCTGAATGAGTGAATCAGACTTCATTTATCCATTTTACTACTGACGCCCCCCCCCCCACTTTAGTTGTTGAGAACAATGCTGCAAAAAACATGTTAGATAAGCTGGGGAGATCCGAGGAAGCTGTGCACTTAGTGTCTGGGATGGAGGCCCCACACTGACTGACCTAAGATGTTAAGAATACAAGAACTTGCCTGTGCAGTCCCTGGGACCTGCTGGTATTATCTTGACAGCTTTTCTGTAAATCTAAAATGACAATTCCATTTAAAAAAAATGCTATGGTGAATATATTGGTTTCTCTCTCCTGATGTTCCTGGGGCAGGATTTCTGTGGCGTATGCTGTAGATTCAAACTCTGGCTCCTAGGGCACACGTGCCTTCGATTTTTACCAGGAACTGCATTTCAAAAGTACCGTTTCCTCTTCGGCAGACAAGTGCATAAGAATTCCTTTTACTTCACATCCTGGGCAAGACCTGTAATGTCTGACTGTTTTAATTTCTGTCTGTAGTGGGTGTGAAGTGTTATCTCACTGTGGTTGGATTTTGCATTTCCTGACTACTAACAAGGTTGCACATCTCTTTATTGGCCATTTGTGTTTCCTGTTCTGAGAAATGCTTATTCATGTCATTTACCTTTTTTTCTTTTTTTGGGGGGTGTGGGTTATTTATCTTTTTCTTATTAATTTAGTAGACTTCAGTGGATATAGATATTACGTGTATATATATGTCACTGGAGGAAAGGCCGTGGCCAGAGGTGGGTAAACAGACTCGCTTACAAACCAAGGGAGTCCAAATGGACTGCTCAGCCCTCTGCTCTCTGCTGAGCCGTCTGCCTGGCTGGCTCAGGTGTATTCCCTCCATTCAACCATGTAAACTCGCTCTCCCCCAGTCCGAGCTACTGGGTGCTCTCTCTCTGTCCCTTCCATTCTGATGGATGCCCTATCCTGAAAAAAGCCTTATCACTCCACTCTCTATCTCAAGATACAAGAACCCCAAGGTTTCCACGGCCTTCCCTCCGGTAACATTTCGTTTGTTAAAGAAACACTCTTCAGGGCGGTACTGTGGCATAGTAGGTTAAGCTGCTCGATGGCCTTTCACATGGGTGCCCACGCATACACAATACAGAACCATGGCGTTCAAGTGTCACTAACACCCAGGCTGAGATATCCTGGAGGTAGAGAGATAGAGCAACAAGAAACCAACAATAAAGAAAACAAAATATGATCCTGGGGTGGGCACAGCCAGCGAGAAATGAACGGAACTCTCAGATTGGGTTTGAGTCCTGGTTGCTCCACTTCTGACCAGCTTCCTGCTCATGGCCTGGGAAAGCAGTAGAAGATGGCCTACATGCTGGGCCCCTGCACCCACGTGGGAGACCCGGAAGAAGCTCCTGGCTCCAGGCTTCAGATTGGCCCCGCTCTGGCCATTGCAGCTATTTGGGGATTGAAATAGCAGATGAAAGTCTGTCTCCCTCTTGTAACTCTGCCTCTCAAATAAATAAATCTTTCAAAAGAAACACTCCTCAAGTTACCCAATCTGAGAGTTCCGTTCATTTCCCTCTGGCTGTGCCCACCCCAGGATCGTATTTTGTTTTCTTTATTGGTGGTTCCTTGTTGCTCTCTCTCTCTACCTGCAGGATGTCTCAGCCTGGGCGTTACTGACACTTGAACTTGATGGTTCTGTATTGTGTATGTGTGGGGCCGTTCCCTTCCTGACACTGTCCTCTGATTCTGGTAGAAGTTAGCTGGATGAAATGCATTGGGAAATATTCCATCTTGTTTCTTTTCTGTACGTTTGTGCCTGTCTGGAATTATGTATCTTTGAAAGTTTAGGAGGACTCACCTGTAAAACTATCTGGACTTGGTGTGTTCTTTGAGGGAATATTAGAAAGGATGGATTCCACTTTTTTTTTAAGGGGCACACACTTGGGCCATCCCCGTATGGGATGCTGGCACTGCAGGCGGCAGCTTAACCTGCTGCGCCACAGTGCTGGCCCTGATTCTGTTTCTTGCATGACTGTGGATCCATTCAGATCTTCTGTGTCTTCTTGCATCAACTGTGGAAATTTGTATTTGTACTGGACACGTATTTGTGGCCTACTCAGGTTGTCTCCACTGCCTGCCTCCCGTGTGTCTCCACTGCATGTCTTCACCGCCTCCCCACGCCACATCTCACTTGCAGGTGCAAAGGAAATGCCCCACCGCTGAGAGCAGGTTCTAGGTTGCTGCTGCTGCTGCTACAGTTCAGAAGCACGGCAAAGCAAGCCCTACGGAGTGAACCATGACCCACCCCTGGGATGCAGGAGAGGAAGGCAGCCTGGATCTGTGCGATCCCCTCCTTTTTTTTTTTACAGGCAGAGTGGACAGTGCAAGAGAGAGAAAGGTCTTCCTTTTCCGTTGGTTCACCCCCAAAGGCTGCTACTGCCAGCATGCTGTGCCGATCCAAAGCCAGGAGCCAGGTGCCTCCTCCTGGTCTCCCATGGGGTGCAGGGCCCACGCACTTGGGCCATCCTCCACTGCACTCCTGGGCCACAGCAGAGAGCTGGACCGAATCTGGCGCCCTGACTGGGACTAGAACCTGGTGTGCCAGCGCCGCAGGTGGAAAATTAGCCTAGTGAGCCATGGCACCAGCTGCAATCCCCTCCTTTAGCCTTTCTCTGCACTGTTTCTAAGTCTGCTCTGCTCTTGCAACCCTCTGGAGGAATCCCGTGGGCCAGGCAAACATCCCTGCTGCGGGATACACTGTCTCTCCGCTCCTCCCCGGGAAGCTCTGGCCAGTGTGGTCATACGTCAACCACACTGTTTCCCGTCTTTGCTCGCCTCCTTGCCTTTTCTTTCTCAGTCTCACCAGCCTCGGCACTCACTCCCGAGTGAAACGCAGCACACGGATCCTTGCCTCAGGCTCAGCTTTCTGAGGCCTGAGCTGCGCCAACCGGTACCAGATGTCACTTTAGATAAAAATCCCTTGGAATTTTGAAGTTGCAATGTTCACCTCTGAAATAACAGGCATCTGTTCCTAAGAATAAGTAAGTTGGCAGAAACTTCTGGAATGCAGTGATTTTTTTTTTCAATTTTTAAGCTTTTCATTCTGTTTATTTTGGATGCAGGGCAGGCGGAGAGAACGGCAATGGAGAATCAGTGGCTGAGAGGCACAGGGGCAATGTTCATCACTTCCCATGGCAGTGGAGTCCTCACCAAAGAGAGGAATAGGCTCGGGGCAATCGAATTCCAGCTTCGTGTGTGTTCTGAACGCTATGGGGCCTCAGGGAGATGCTTCATGTCTTACAGCCACGGGACAGGTGAGCTGAAACGAGGCTCAGGGGTTGGTTATTTGTGGGGCTTTGCAGAGCTTCACAGGAGAAGAGTTGTGTACCTTCTATGTCTTTTTTAAAAGATTTGTTGATGCAGTCAGTGGTGTGGCACTGTGGGTTAAGCTGCCACCTACAATGCTGGTGTCCCATATAGGTGCTGGTTTGAGACTCTGCTGCTCCATTTCTGATTCTGCTCCCTGCTAATGTGCCTGGGAAAGCAGCAGAAGATGGCCTAAGTGGTTGGGCCCCTGCACACACGTGGGAGACCTGGAAGAAGCTGCTGGCTCCTGGCTTCAGCCTGGACCAGCCCTGGCTGTGGTGGCCATTTGGGGAGTGAACCAGCACATGGAAGCTCTCGCTCTCCCTCTCTGTAACTCTGCCTTTCAAAATCTTTAAAAAGAAACTGGAGTTAAAAAAAAAGATTTGTTTATTTGTTGGAAAGGCAGAGTGATAGAGACAGAAAAAGATCTTCCATCTGCTGGTCTATTCCTTAAAATGGCCGCAACAGCCGGGGCTGGGCCAGGCTGAAATCAGGAGCCGGGAGCGCTATCCGCATCTTCCACAGTTATGGCAGGAACCCAAGCACTTGGGCCATCCTCTCCTGCTTTTCCAGGGAGCTGCTGGGAATGGAATGGGCGCTTCTAAGGGATGCTGGTGGTTCAGGCAGAAGCCTAGCTCGCGGTACCACCATGCTGGCTCCTGGCGTTCTTCTATGCCAAAGTCAGAGCCCTTATCAGGAAAGAGTGGGAGCAGGAGACCTGCGATGGGAACATTTCAGCAGGCAAAGCAGAGACTCAAACTCCCGGATTCTCCAGAGCGCTTTCAGTGGGCAGAAGCCGCCCATCCCCTCGCCGCCGCGCAGGCAGGATTCCTGTTTCACTTGCACCATGCAGAATCACTGTTGCACTTGCAGCGTGTGCTTTACAAGGTGATGCTTCCTCGACGCTCCCCCTTGCCTCTAGAGCATCCATCCGAGTCAGATCAAGAACGACTGGTGTTAATTCAGGGCCAATCAGGAGACAAGAAGCTACCCCAGTTATTCTAACAGAGGGAACCGGATACAGGGAAGCGCTGACCTGGTACTGGAAAGCTGCGCAGGTCTAGAGGGAACAGTAAGGTCTTCTGGAGGTGGCAACCGTGGGACGCAGCAACTGCGGCTGGGAAGCGAAGGGAAAGTTTCGAACTGTTAAAACCTACACACGTGGGCTGGCACCGCGGCTCACTAGGCTAATCCTCCGCCTGCGGCGCCGGCACACCGGGTCTAGTCCTGGTTGGGGCACCGGGTACTAGTCCCGGTTGCCCCTCTTCCAGGCCAGCTCTCTGCTGTGGCCCGGCAAGGCAGTGGAGGATGGCCCAAGTGCTTGGGACCTGCACCCCATGGGAGACCAGGAGGAAGCACCCGGCTCCTAGCTTTGAATCAGCGCAGCGTTGGCCGTAGTGGCCATTAGGGGAGTGAACCAAGGAAAGAAAGACCTTTCTCTCTCTCTCTCTCTCTCTCTATCACTGTCTATAACTCTCTGTCTCATTGTCTAACTCTGCCTGGCAAAAACAAACAAACAAACAAAAAACACAACAACCTACACACGTGGAGAGGGGGCTTTGTGGGTTGTGGGCCCAATGCTCAAATGGGGCAGGGTCGTGATTGTTGGCTCCTGCTGTGTCTCAGAACCCACATTGCTGAGGCTGGTTCTATGAATGGTGGGAAAACTGCAGATGGTGGTCGCTGGAATGATCTACTGGCTGATGTGAAAACAGGGACCAAGCTGCATAGGACAGGATGGGAATAACACACAGAGGCAAGCAAGCAGAAGCCCCGGGGAGGGAACAGGTGCCGTCTTCCTCCTGCAGCCCCCAGTCCCGCATCCCCACTCACAGATCCTGACAGCGACTGAGCTGCAGACGCTAAGGATCCGAGCTGGGGAAATTGAGCCAAGGAGGACTTGGGTTGTATAAACCTTGCTCCAGCAGAGTCCGGAGAGCGGGGGCGACACGGAGCGACAGCAGCTGCACAGCTCTCCCCAGGTCAGGGACACGGGAGGTCTGCAGGGGTTCCCACGTGTGCACCCTCGGGCTCTGGGAGGGAATGGATCTTGAGGCAGTGGCTCCAGAAGTGGGGAGCTGAATGGGATTCAGTTCGTCAGTATGGGGGCTCTGACTGTCACTCAGGATTCCACATTTTTGCAATAATACCAGAGCTGGTCTGAACGTTGGCTGGAACTGAAGCCTGACCCGAGTAGGCATACAGGACGTGAATTGGAGATGGCAGAACTCCTTCTGTAGTGTTCAAGAAAAAGAGGGCCAGGGCTCGGAGCAGGAGGAGCACCGACGTGGCTTAGTCATGTCTGACTTGAGAACTCACCGTCTGGCTTCCTTCCTGGAGGGCTCGGAGTACACTCCGTACTAGCAAAGGGAAACCAGAACCCTTGTGTGGGGTTGTGGTGTCAGCTGGGTTGGAGTTGGGGGAGTGCCGCTGATGCAGGCTCCCTAGTATCAGTGAGTGAGGTGGGGTCCCAGGGTGGGAGTGCTTCAGCATCACGGGCTGGGTAGACAAAATATCTACAGGGGCAGTAGGGCCACAGGGACAGTCAAGGTACTTGACCTTGGGCGTTCAGGTAGTTAACAGGTTAGAGTGCTCCTAGAGGCAAGAGAACTGGAGAGTCTACCAGTGTGGCTGACATCAGCCACCACAGTGACAAGCCAGGCCCTCCATCCTCTCCCTAGATCCAAGGCAGTTCATAAACCCAGCATCCATCAATTGAAGGGAGCTCCATACAGACCCACGGCATGAACACGCAGCGAACTTTTCTTAGGCCTCTACCAGGGAGGCCTTTGTCAGAGTAACTATGCAGTGGTAAAGGAAAATTCTTGGATTTTTTTTTCAAGGACTGTTAGATATGAGGTCTTTGCTAACCCTGACACCAGCGAACCCTCAGTGCCACCAAGATTCTCTGGTTAGAATGGGACGTACATCGGACAGGTGATGAATGGGGCTTTGGCTTGAGTCTGTGACCGTTTCTCCAGTTGTTTGCTGTATGGATGCAGTGAACATCCTTAACACCTGTGAGAACCTTCCCATGGTTCCCTGGCCCAGGAAGAAAAGGGCAGGTGGAAGGCTTTGAAGTGTTCCCCGCCCTGATCAAAATGGTAAATTGCAGGCCCTACTGCACTCCGGGCTGAACTGAGGGAGTTATCGGCACCACAGAAGCCTTGAAGCGTGCAGGAGGAGTGGTCCCTATCACCCCTCCCCTCCAGGTGACCGTCTGGCTTCTGCAAACACCAGGACGGTTGCAATTCAGGGTTTGGCAAAGCAGCGTGCAATAGATTAGCCCCCAGGCTAGCAACAGCCAGGACAGCTGCTCACAGGGTTCCTAAAAATCTGTGAAAGAACCAGAGAGGGAATGTGCCAATGGATTCCGAAGGCCCCGAGGAAGAGGGAAGCTTAGAAGCTTCATTCTTGTCTGGAGGCCTTTGCTGATTAGTAAGCAGTGTGGTGTGAGGTCTGGAAGCTGAAGAGTGGAGAAGCTGAAACCAAAGTTGTGGTTAGGAGGCTCAGTGGGTAAAAGCAGAGTCTCAGGCAGGCTCCAGGGGCTGAAGCGTCAAAAACTGGAATTTAGGGCTCAGCCAGCAGAAGGAGTTGCTGTAAACACTTCCAGGCTTTCTGCTGAGACTGCTCAAGGGTTACAGCCTAAGGATAAGGGCTAACCCTAAATACAACAATGTTTTAGTATCAAAACTCGGCTCCCAATCAGCTATATCTCAGACTAAATTAAGATGATGTCTCCCCACCCTTACCACTTGGTGGAAGCTGAGTAAATAATTTCCGGAGGATGATAGCATCATCCTGTATATAACACCAACTGTATACTTTAAAAAAATATACATATTGATTGATTTGAAAGGCAGAGTGAGTGACATCTCCCTGCTGGAAACTGTCAGCAGGGCTGGGCTGGACTGGATTTGGGGAATTTGCTCTTTGAAAAGCCACGCAGGAAGTTCAGTGGTGAGGGATGAATTCTTCCCCCACGTGGAAGTGATCAAGTCAGATGAGCCCCGTGCCAGTGCCTGCTCAGCTTTCAGAGGCGCCAGAGCCATTTCCTCCAGCTCTGGTTGCTGAGTCTGTGGTGCGCAGCTGCGTGGGGCTGGTCTCATGGGCTTGTCTTGTCGAGGAGTAAATCCTGTATTATACTGAGAGGAAGATGTGGGCCATCCCCAGGCTCTGAGCACTGATCGCCCTGGCAGAGGCAGCTGATCACATGGAAATGTTTGGCTTCCGTGCTTTTTACAAGGTGTTTGCAGGAAGATTGCCCGGCCAGCACCTGCCCAGGTTGCCTGAGTGTGTATGGGATATCACTTGTTGCTTGCTTGGGCTGGCTGAGATGTGGGGGATGACATGAGTGTGGTCCAGTTTTCTGGGGATGCGCTATCAGCATGCCGGCCACAGTCCTGAGCATTTTGCATTCAAGGCATTGATTACATTGACTCTCACTGGCAGGGTCTTCTCTCAAGGAGAGAAAGTTCTCTTGGCTCTCGCTAACAACCACAGCACAAGCACAGAGCTACATAGATACAGGTGCAGCAACTGTGAGTGAACTACATCGAGTCCCCCTTTCTTCTGCAGGGCAAGCTTTGTGGACCTGGATTAAGCTCTTCAAACTCACTGGGTCAAGTTAGCAGGTTCCAAGAAAGCAGATCTCATGATCTAATGAGCTGACAGACAAGGTCAAAACGAAAGAAACGTGCCTCTGCCTCCTCTGACCCACCGTGCAATGAGAAGACAAGCAACAAAGGTAGACTACTATAAAGAAGTACACTCACCCTTTCTCTCTGTCTCTCTCTCTCTCACTGTCCACTCTGCCTGTCAAAAAAAAAAAAAAAAAAAAAAAGGCCGGCGCCGCGGCTCAACAGGCTAATCCTCCACCTAGTGGCGCCAGAACACCGGGTTCTAGTCCTGGTCGGGGCACCGGATTCTGTCCCGGTTGCCCCTCTTCCAGGCCAGCTCTCTGCTGTGGCCCGGGAGTGCAGTGGAGGATGGCCCAAGTGCTTGGGTCCTGCACCCCATGGGAGACCAGGAGAAGCACCTGGCTCCTGGCTTTGGATCAGCGTAGTGCGCTGGCCTCAGCGCGCCGGCCGTGGCGGCCATTGGAGGATGAACCAACGGCAAAGGAAGACCTTTCTCTCTGTCTCTCTCTCTCACTGTCCACTCTGCCTGTCCAAAAAAAAAAAAGTACACTCTGTCTGACTCCACCCTGCTCTTCTTCTTTCTCCTTCTTGCGATCTGAGGGTATCATGAAATGTACTGAGGGCCACAGACAGCTGGCTTGGCTGTGCTGGTCAGACATTGTACCTACGCCACTGAATTCTTAAGGCTATGGCACTGAGACCTCCTCAGAAATTGTGGGAGGTCTGAAACGAGAAAAATCAGGGTTTGAATCCCGGCTGTATCAAATATCAGCTGTGTGCTGTTGGCCATCAATTAAAACTCTCTGAGCTTTGATTCCACATAGAAGAAAGGAGTAACACTGGCCCTCGCTGTCTTGTGTTGAGAAGTGAGATGGTGATATAAAGGGTTCAGAGGAGCCCAAACCCATAGTTGGTAGTTTGTGCCTTCCCCTTGGCAAAGAGCTGGATCCCTGTGCGTATTCATTGAGGGTCTATCATGGTAGATGTGGGTGCTGTTCTGCAGTAGATCGGATCCTCCTCTGTCTCTGGACAGTGAGAGAATTGTACTTTTTTACTCTTGAAGTTACTGTTACCATTGTGACTTGTTCCATACAAGATGATGTCAGTAGAATTGGTTAGGAGCTGATAGGTGATCCTCCATGTCCAAGTCATTGCAAAAGGAATTGGTTGCAGGCATCGGAAGATGCAAGTGTCCTGGAACACTGAGCCAGCACACGGAGGCAGCTGCTCTGAAGGTTTGCTCAGACCCACCGTAGACTGTGCAATGAGCAAATAACCTTCTATGTGTCCTGCCTCTGGGATTCTGGGATGATCTGTTCTCGCAGCATCACCCAGACTTTGTCACGGAAGCACATGTAGCAGTGTGTAGACTGGATTAGAAACACTACAAGGCCAAAGCAAGAGCTCAGGCAGAGGAGGGTTTGAAATGATGTGGGGCGCTAAGAGGCAGCATAGGGTAGGGAAAGAATCGGAGAAGAGGCAGCATTTGAGTGCACCATGAGAGCCTGGAGAGAGGCATGAATGAAAACAGCTGAAGTTCAGGTTCAGTGGGTGGGAATACGCAGGCAAACTCAGACACACTGGTACAGAGGGAGTAGTGTGGGCAGACACAGACGTGCGGAAGCTCATGGGCCATTCCAGGAAGACAAGAGCTTGCGTTCTCAGTGGAACAGCCTCCCAATTAACATTTTCCACACAGGACGCTTCTGCCCGAAATATGCCTGTCATTACCGTGCCTTCCCACCAACGCTTACACTGGGAAAATACAATGTTTATGTCTCTCAAACCTCACAAACATTCAAACAAAGTGACAAAGGTGCCGCTGGTGAGAAAGTGTTTTGGTTCATTCTAAATACAAGTGGTGGCGTAGCAGCGCTCAGAGACTACTGTACATGCTCTTGTTGCACGGCAGGTTACACACACGAAACGAAAGCCGTATTATCTGCCAAATGATCAGGAAGTGCCGTCCTAAATATTCTATAACCTTCTTTTACTGCCATTGTTTTAAAAAGCAGATGAATATATAACGAACATTTAAAAACATTTTATATCCTAATGTGTTAGTTTGTTGCATAGTAGATATATAGAGACATATATAAAGATACAGATATTTTACTGTGTTTGATGTTTTGAGAAATTGAGAATTTTGTATCCAGATGTAATGCACTAAAAAATGTACCCATTTAAAATCATGGGGATGAGGTCCCTGGTTAATACTTTCTTGAAAATGATGCCAAGTAGGACATAGATGGACCTCAAGTGACCAGTGCAGGAGCCTGGACTTCAGAAGGTAGTGAGTTAGAAGTCTTCGTGCCCAGCAGTGCCGTGTATGGGGTGTGAGGTAGGGAAGCAGGATGGCTGAGGCTGGGCGGGAGGGAAGGGCAGCAGGCGTGGAGAGGAGCAGTCTGAGAGACATTCTTGAGGCTGCATGGTGGAGAACAGGGCTTTCCAGAGAGGTGACAGGGAGGTGGTTCTGGGATAGCAGCCCAAGTGAGACATCTCAGAGGAGGAGGGGCAAGAAAAGGACCAGCAGGAGCAGCAGCCAGGGGTTCTGCAGAATGACCCTGGCTGGCAGTGGCCTTGTTGAGGTGTTCTCATGGAAGATTCTTCCATGTTCCTCCAGAATCCGGCCTCATGGTGCTCACTGGCTCTTCTCCCTGAGCCGCAACCGTGGTGTCACTAACATAAAGTGGAAACAGATTGGGGTAAGCTTTTGCGAGTAAAAGCAGGGCTTGTGCAGGTGTTCTTACAGCCTAGGGCCTGCCGGATCCTTCTCCCCATACCCAAGGTTTGGAAGCAGCTGATATGACTCAGGCCAGTCAAGACGCCTTTGTTTCTGCAGCAAAAGGAGAGCCAGCTGGGGGATCTTGGTTTCTTCCTTTAAAAGCCTTGATTCATCTAAAAAGTTGTCTTTCTGTTGTTTGCAAAAGTCTTGACTGTTTTGGCTTCTCTGGGACCTGGTAGGTTGGTGAGGGTTCATTAGTGGGGCTTTAGATCGTAAATTCACATTAGTTACCTTAGACCCTGATCAGGAAGCAGGGGAACGGGATTTTGGGAAGAGAGAATATTTCCAAGCCAGGGAATTTTGTCTGTTTTCTGCACCGAGGGACCCTAGTCCCTCGAGCTGACCTGGAACATTCTGGAGCTCAGTCGCTGTTTGCTGAATTGAATCAGGTCAGGATTCTATCTTCTTGCAAATGGAGCTTCCCGTTTCCTGTTAGTGTCATCTCGAGCATCAGCGTGGTGCTGTGTGCACTCATCTTGCTCCCTTACTGCTCAGCTCTGCTCCTGGGGCTTGGTGTGTGCAGCTGAGGGCCTGGGCCTTGGCGGAGTCCTGACCACCATGCCTTGGGATGTCCTGCCTCAGAGGAAAACACGACTCGGTCCACAGAAGGACTTGCCTTCCCCACCCTGGGGAAATCTGTATGTGACTGTGCCGGCCCCCCTTCTATAACCAGAAACAGGGGACCGATAGCTGCACGCAGCAGAGGAGCCCGCACGGATGCAGAGCGCGAGGCACTTGCTCAGGTGGTGGCACCAGTCTCTGAGGACCTCCACTGCAGGTGCACAAGTGCGTCCACACCCAGCACAGGGCCTGTGGTACAAACACTCGTATTTATTGGATGAAGGAACAAAGGCCGTATTTTGTTACTGGGTCTCTCCTCCAGGTCTATTTCAATTTTTTAAAGAAGATTTATTTTATTTATTTGAAAGACAGAGTTAGGTCGGCGCTGTGGCTCACTAGGCTAATCCTCCACCTTGCAGCGCCGGCACACTGGGTTCTAGTCCTGGTCAGGGCGCCGGATTCTGTCCCGGTTGCCCCTCTTCCAGGCCAGCTCTCTGCTGTGGCCAGGGAGTGCAGTGGAGGACGGCCCAAGTGCTTGGGCCCTGCACTCCATGGGAGACCAGGAGAAGTACCTGGCTCCTGGCTTCGGATCAGCGCGGTGCGCCAGCTGCAGCGTGCCAGCCGCGGCAGCCATTGGAGGGTGAACCAATGGCAAAAGGAAGACCTTTCTCTCTGTCTCTCTCTCTCTCACTATCCACTCTGTCAAAAACAAACAAACAAAAACAAAAACAAAAGACAGAGTTACTGAGAGAGGTAGAGACAGAGAGAGAGGTCTTCCATCTGCTGGTTCACTCCCCGGATGATTGCAACAGACAGAGCTGCGCTGATCCAAAGCCAGGAGCCAGGAGCCAGGAGCCTCCTCTAGGACTCCCATGTGGATGCAGGGGCCCAAGGACTTGGGCCATTTTCCACTGCTATCCCAGGCCATTAGCAGAGAGCTGAATGGGAAGAGGAGTAGCTGGGACTAGAACCAGCACCCATATGGGATGCCAGCGCTTCAGGCCAGGGCTTTAACCCACTGCGCCACAGCACTGGACCCTATTTCAATTTTTTGTTAAGATGTATCTATTTATTTAAAAGTCAGAGTTACACAGAGAGAGAAGGAGAGGCAGAGACAGAGAGACAGGTCTTCCATCAACTGCTTCACTCCCCAATTGTGGCTGCAACAGCCGGAGTTGCACTGATCCAAAGCCCCAGGATCTTCTTCCAGGTCTTCCATGAGGGAACCGGGGCCCAAGGACTTGGGCCACCTTCCACTGCTTTCCCAGGCCATAGCAGAGAGCTGGATTAGAAGCGGGGCAGCCGGGACTTGAACTGGCGCCCATATGGGATGCCAGCACTGCAGGCAGTGGCTTTACCCACTATGCCACAGCGCCAGCCCATTTCAATTTTTAAAACATATTTTGGGCCAGGGCTGCGGCTCAATAGGCTAATCCTCCACCTTGCGGCGCCGGCGCACCGGATTCTAGTCCTGGTCGGGGCACCAGATTCTGTCCCGGTTGCCCCTCTTCCAGGCCAGCTCTCTGCTGTGGCCCAGGAGTGCAGTGGAGGATGGCCCAAGTCCTTGGGCCCTGCACCCACATGGGAGACCAGGAGAAGCACCTGACTCCCAGCTTTGAATCAGCACGGTGTGCTGGCCGCAGTGACCATTGTGGGGTGAACCAACGGAAAAGGAAGACCTTTCTCTCTCTCTCTCTTTCTCTCTCTTTCTCTCTCTCTCTCTCTCTCTCTCTCTCTCTCACTGTCCACTCTGCCTGTAAAAAACAAACAAACAAACATATTTTGAAGAACTTATTTTGTGCAACCTTGGAGAACTTCTCTCAAGCAGAGGAACCTACAGTTAGGTCATCAGTGGGCAGAGTGGAGTGTTGTGGCTGCTGGAACTGCTCAGAACTCTGCTGGACCCGGCCTCTGGGAGAGAAGTGCTCAGGCAGCACCTGGGGGCTCCCCCGGCTATGCCCTCCTCCCATGATGGGTGTGGACGACCTCCCCAGGTCTCAGTGCTCTGGGTCCCACACAAGAAGATTTCTGGCTTCCCCCCTGAGCCAGCACTGGGATTGATTTGTTGAGTTCTTATGGGCTGGGAAGAAGACTGGTTAAGGGTTTCTCCTCCCTCCCCTTCCCAGGACAAGTCGTAAAACTCAGGCGTGTGAGTGGAGCGAAGTCTCTGCTTGGGTCACCGCGTCCCATATCAAAACATCTGGCTACTCTGCTTCTGACTCAACCTCCTATCAGCGCACACCCCAGGAAGGTAACCCATAATGGCTCAAGGACTTGAGTCCCTGCCACCTCTGTGGAAGACCCAGATGGAGTTCTGAGCTCCTGGCTTCATCCTGGCCCAGCCCTGGCTGTTGAGGGGACGTGGGGGGTGACCCAGCAGATAGACGCAAGAGCTCAGCCTGCAGGAGCTCGAGTGCTCCCTCCACAGGTGGCTATACTCACTCAGTGGACGTGCTGACTGCCAGCATGAAACAGAGGCCAACAGCGAACGGCACCAGTTGCCTATTTTTGTTTTATTGGGGTACAACATAACATGAGATACATATTAATTTACCAAATTCTTTATTATTTCATAAATAAGTTAACAGACATTTTACAGCATGTTACATTAAATAAAAGTATATCCTATATCTGTTTTACCTGGAGCAAATTCTGGGAAAATGCTTTAATGATCATGATATCTGGAATCTGAGAGTACTTCAAACAGTTTGTGGAGAGTGGAGGTAAAAGGTAAGTTTATTTTGGTACAAAAAAAGTCGATAAAAAACAATACTATGGATTTCTTTTTTTTTTTTTTTTTTTTGAGCTATAATTAGTTCTTCCATTTTCTTTTTTCCATGAAGGTTTGAAGATACTGTTGTCTATCAGAAGTCTTTTATGCAGTGGTAGCAGTGTGCTTAAATTACTCACTTTGCTCCTGAAAATTAATTGCACTGAAAATTAAGGTCCCCACCCTTGAATGGCTTCCACTTTTGTTACATTAAAATGTTTTCCTCTTCCGAAATCCATGGCTACAATAAGCCAGTAGCCTCAGCTTTCCATCGTCCACTCAGTGTTTATCACACCAAGGAACTCCTGCAGGTAGTCTAGGAAGTGCTTAACTCCCCGCCTTTCTTCACCACACTTTTTCTGTGAAAAGAACAGACAATAGGATTGTAGGGAGCTGTCAGTTCCTGTGGGAATGGGCACTGCCATACGGGTACGGTTGCTGCTGGATGTTTGTCACTTACTTTTTGTAGGTCAATGTATTTTTTTATTAAATACAAGTTTTGGAACAGATTGTCCATAGCCTCCCCTTGCACAATCTGAGCCTTCAGTGTGTCTACACCTCGAAAGGTTTCTTCGATGCATAGGTGATGCTAAATGAGAGGATTGTAAGAGGCAAATGATCAGAACTGGGTGTAAAATCAAGGTCCCTCAGCCATCCCAAGACATATACATTACAAAGCATCGCTTTTCACATGAGTGTGTACAAGGGTCCTTCCAAAAGTTTGGGGAAAATGGAATTAAAGGGAAGTATACTTTGGTGGAAAAAAGCTTTGAAATTCTTTAACTTTGTCATAGTATGCATTTTCCTTGAACTTTTTGAAGATTCCTCATATATGTGGATTTACAGATTTTTTTTTTGCACCAATGTAAACTTATCTTTTAGTTTATTTTCTATAAAATTTTTGAAGTACCTTTGTGCAATTTTAATTTTTCTGTTAAAAACATAGGAAGGAATTTAGTCCAGATAGTTAGGCTTGTTTTGTGGGTTTTTAAGTTCCCATCTTCAAAGAGCATTTCACTATTCCTTTTCTGAGTGGAAAATTATCTTATACCAAGATAACAATTCAAAAGGCTGTTGAAGTTTATGTAACTACAGAGAAGTATTATGAATGATACTAAGTCACTACTTAACAAGAAGTAAAATATTTAGTGGTGTAATACAACTATATTTTTTTAGAATTAAAAGATAAATTTATTTTGTCACAAAGGATTTTTAAAAATAGCAGATTTTGTGTATTTCTTAAATAAAACTCTTAGAAAATAGCCATAATTGCCTTTCCTCTCCCTCAAACCCCCTCCTTCTTTCCTTTCTTTTTTCTTTAATTTTTGCAGTCACATACATTTTGTGTGTCGTATACACACAAAGTTTTAAGAGCATAATGATACTTTCCACCATGCCCTCCCTTGCTCATGGCCATCCTCCTCCCTCCTGCTTTTCTTATTTTTCTTTTAATTTTTGCAGTGTCACACTTTGGATTTTCTTTGTAATCACAAGTTTAATCATCTACTACATAAAAAATTCAGCAAGTGCAATTATATTTCTGATTGATTCTCACCAGTGTTTTCTCTTACAGTTCTAGCTGGCAATTTTATTCTATTTAGACAAAAAAATCATACATTTTTTACACTGTAGTGTGACTATGACATAATTCAGATGTATACAATACCATTATTAGTCATAACCATTAAAAATGTAGAAAACATTAATACAGGCATTTGTTGTATATTTTAATGTCTACTTATCATGGTTCCAAATTATAACCCTAAGTTACTAATACTTTAAGAAAGATATCAGAGTGATATTCCCCCAGTGTGGAATTCTTCTGAAGAGAATCTCTGACATGAGCTCCTTAGGATGGAGAACTGACAGCATGTTTAAGGGATTCTAATTGTTTGAAAGCCATTCCTAACATTTATAAGTACATACATTCGTATCTGCCAGTATGTAAACAAAATAAAGGAAATGGTTCTAATGACAATTAAGGATTTACGGTTTAAGATAAAGATATGAACTGTATTATAACTTACATTTTTATGGACCGGAACAGGAATCATCAAAGTCTGAAAAGGAAAGAAACTATAATCATATTCAAAACACTCATAACTTGAATGTCTTACTTGCTAGTGATGTGGTTGTCATCTGTGTATTCTTACATACTCATAATTTCGCTGCCTATAACATCTTTAGACACAGTAAGTGAACTACAATAAAGATTATTTAAGCATTTTAAAGGTTGTAGAAATTTTTTAAAAATTACCTCATTGCCTATCAGCAGACTCTGGTAAGTTGAGAGCAGTGTCAGGGTCTCTTTCACCACTGTGCTCATGCGGATTTCTGTGGCCATGGCACAAACATAGGCAGCTCCAAGAGCCAGCAAGGTCCAGTGCAGAAGCATTCTCATGGCTCTGCAATGTGCAGTGTTTGCCTTCGACGAAGAAAGTGCATTGTACAAGATTGTGTCCTCCTCCAATTTATTCTCTCTCTTTGAGGAAATGAATAATTTCTAGCAATCAGATAGAGAATGCCAAATAATCACATACAGTGAAACTAAACTTTTCCAAGGGCTTGTATTGTAAAGAATACATTGACCTTGATGTTTTAATAAAAAGAAAAATCTCTACTTACCCCCTTTGAAAACATTGTCTATTATAAAAGAAAATCTGCTTTTAAAAAAAGATTTTTATTTATTTATTTGAGAAGTAGTGTTACAAATAGAGAGGGAGAAACAGAGAGAGAGTTCTTCCATCTGCTAGTTCACTTCCCAAATGGCTGCAATGGCCGGAGCCAAGCTGATCCCGAGCCAGGAGCCAGGAGCCAGGAACTTCCTCCGGGTCCCTCATGTGGGTACAGGGGCCCAAACACTTGGTCCATCCTCCACTGCTTTTCCAGGCCATTAACAGAGAGCTAGATTGGAAGCAGAGCAGCCAGGACTTGAACCACTGCCCACACGGGATGCCTGCACCACAGGCAGAGGCTTAGCCTACTGTGCCACAGCGCTGGCCCCTAAAAGAAAATCTCTGATAACATCATCGCTGTTCATTTGCTTTGCTAAAAATCAAAAGGTCCAATTTCCTCTTAAAAGATGTATGTAGGCTGGCGCTGCGGCTCAATAAGCTAATCCTCCGCCTTGCAGCGCCAGCACACCGGGTTCTAGTCCCGGTCGGGGCACCGGATTCTGTCCCAGTTGCCCCTCTTCCAGGCCAGCTCTCTGCTGTGGCCTGGAGTGCAGTGGAGGATGGCCCAAGTCCTTGGGGCCCTGCACCCCATAGGAGACCAGGAGAAGCACCTGGCTCCTGCCTTCGGATCAGCGTGGTGCGCTTGCCGCAGCGTGCCAGCTGCAGCGGCCATTGGAGGGTGAACCAACGGCAAAGGGAAGACCCTTCTCTCTGACTCTCTCTCTCTGTCCACTCTGCCTGTCAAAAAAAAAAAAAAAAAAAAAGATGTATGTAAAAAGAAGTAAAGCGTAAACCGCTAAACAGAGTTTTATGCTAAAATTTATAAATATTGGGAATGTTTTCTCAGGTTGGGTAAATTCTGCCACAGTGGCAGTTAAATTGATCTGTCTTGAAATAACTTTAAAATACTGGTGAGAAGATAGTGATTAAAACAGAGACCACCAAAAGTTGGCAGGGTCAAGTTCAATGTTGATGAGGACACTTTCTGTTCCCATTGACCAAAAGCCTAACCCAAACTGCCTGAAGATAAATGAGGATTTCATTGGCTGATGGAACCGAACAGTCCAGGCCAGGGGGCTCCTTTCTATGTGGCCGGCTTTGGAGACTCCTCCTTGGCTTCTGTGGGGAGCAACTGGGAGCAACTCGGACTAGACTAAGTTACTGGAATTAAGACTTATTCTATGCATCTGCTCTCCCACAATATGGTGCTGGGAGAGGAGAAAACAGCTTCTACGCAGCTGCCTCTTGCCAACTTGAGTGATGACCTCCAGGAGCTGATCCTGCTCCTGATTGGAGGAGAGCAGCGTACTCGGCGTCTGGGTAGCAGAGTTGGGATTGGTGGAAGAGGACTATAAAGGAGGAGAGAGACAACATGCACCGGGAACATCTATCTGAAGGAACACCTGAGGAACATCTGAGCAGCCCCCGAGAGAGCCGGCCGGCGGTGTGTCGCTCCCCCGCGGAAGTGGGGAATGTGGCAGGGGGAACCGCCCTTCCACGGAGGTGGAGGGATGGTAGCCAACCCGGGAAGAACCAGCAGTAAACCCGGGGAGGGCCGAGCAGACAAAAGAACAGCGCAGGGTCCTGTGTCGTTCCTCCACGAAGACGGGGAGCGACAGCTTCCTTCTCAGGCAGCTCTCCCACTGTGGTCGCAAGATGATGTCCAAACTCCTCACTCTATATGTGTCCTGTTCACGAGCAGCAGGAAAACGCAAGTTGCACTTTTCTGACTGTTCAATCAGAAGTCCTAGAATCCAGTCTGTCTGTGACAAGGGTCACATGGTCACCCAGAGCCAGGAGTAAGGGATATATGGTATACTGACTGGTTCTCCCTCGTGCCAGAGGTGGACTTCAGCCCACCTAAATCACACAGCTAAGGAATTTGGGGTCCCAAATAGCTCTACGAGGGTCCCAGGTGCAACTAATGAGTATCTGTCACAAAGCATAACACAAGGGTATGGCCTCTGCCAACACAGGGTGGAGTGTCCTTTCCTGCCCTGGGTGGGCCGTGTATGAACACACAGCTGGGAGACTCAGCCTTTGCTCTTCAGGCCTAGAGCTGTAATTCCAGGAAGGAGCCCTTGAGGCCGCTTCTAGCCCACACACTTCTTCTTCCCTGGCCTGATTATACACCATAGGGGTATTAATTGTTGTTAATTTATTTGTTTTTAAAGACATGCATTTTATTATCTTTCTCTATTTTCACTTTACTTGAAAGGCAGAGAAAAAGAGATCTTCCATCTGCTGATGCATTCCCCAAATGTTCACAACAACCAAGACTGGGCCAGGATGAATCCAGGAGCCTAGAACCCTATCCAGGTTTCCCACGTTGATGGCAGAGACCCGAGTACTTGAGCCATTATCTGCTGCCTCCCAGGGAGAGTGTTAGTAGGAAGTTGGAACCAGAGACTTCATTATGGAGTGCAGGCATCCCAAACAGTGTCTTTTTTTTTTTTTTTTTAAGATTTATTTATTTATTTGAAAGAGCTACACAGAGAGAGAGGTCTTCTATCCGGTGGTTCATTCCCCAGTTGGCCGCAACGGCCAGAGCTGCACCGAACCAAAGGCAGGAGCCAGGAGCTTCTTCCAGGTCTCCCACGCAGGTGCAAGGGCCCAAGGACTTGGGCCATCTTCTACTGCTTTCCCAGGCCATATCAGAGAGCTGGATCAAAATTGGAGAGACCGGAACTAGAACCAGTGCCCATATGGGATGCCAGCGCTTCAGGCCAGGGCGCTAACCCACTGCGCCAGAGCGCTGGCCCTTCAAACAGTGTCTTAATCACTGCACCAAACACCCTTCTCTAGCCTATTGTGTGTATGTGTGTTTGAAGATTTATTTTATTTGAAAGGTAGCGTTACAGAGAGAGAGGGAGAAAGACAGATCTTCCATCTGTTGATTCACTCCCCCAAATGGCCGCAACCATCAAGGCTGGGCAGGCCGAAACCAGAAGCCAGGAGCTTCATCTGAGTCTCCCACGTGAATGCAGGGGCCCCAGCCTTTGGTCCATCTTCTGTTGGTTTCCCAGGCACATTAGCAGGGAGCTGGATCAAAAGTGAAGCAGCCATAATTCCAACGGGCACCCATATAGGATGCTGGCGTTGGCAGGTGGAGGCACTACCTGCTACACCACAATGCTGGCCCCCGGACCTATTATTTTAACAAGAGTTTCATTGGGCATCCTGAAGTGGTTCTGTCTTAGTGACTTGGAAGCCATCTTGAGCCTCGAGGACAAATGGAAGCAAACACAAATTGTTACACAGCGCCTTTTCCAAAGCTGTTGATGTGGTTCTGGCTGAGAAGCAGAGGCAGCCGCAGGGCAGACACGCCTTTCGCAAGCACATTGCCGCAGCTCTACACTGGCAGGGAGAAAGGGGTGAGGGATTTCAGCAGCGGCCTTCCTGGAATACCACATTTGGTTTTGTCTGTCTAAAGTTTTAGGGCCTTGATGGGATGTATCTGACCTGAACACTCGAGAGATGTTCTTGGGATTGCAGGAGAGATCTTGGCTCATTTCAGCAAATGCGTTAGGAGCCAGGTAGGAATGACCATGGGCCAGGATCAAGGGGCCTGCTCTCCCCAGAGCCTATGCGAGGGTCCCCTGTGGTTCCCTTCTGACACTTTGGTGCTGCACTGAGAAAATATGGGCTTAGACAAAAGTTTCAGAGGAATCACCAAACAGCTTGTTATTTTAGTACCTTATATATGCAAAGTGCTGAGTGTTTAAATTCTGCTCTGGGATTTCCCAGGCAGTCTAAGTGATAGTGGATTGAGATAGCACTGCACTAGCCTTCAGAGAGCAGCAGGAAACTCGCCAGCCATCTACTGTTCTGTTGGCTGTGAAAAGGAGAGAGACGGGTAGGGGATAGCACACCGCTAGACTACAGGGTGTGGCAGGTGCCACGCTGCTCCCACTGAGCGTTGCCGTGCAGTTTGGGCTTGTAGTGCCCAAAGAAGACCCAAATCCTGGTTTTTCTGTGCAACCTCCTCAGTTTCAGATGGTGATGACTGCCTAGGGTGACGTGGTACAACCTCTGGTTTACAGCATAACTGTGGGTTCCTAGGGGAGGGCTAGTTACAAAAAAGAATAGTTCCTACCCAGTTGTGTTTAACGTTTTTAAAATTGTGGTTAAATATACATGCCGACATTTACCAAAGTGACCATCTCCAGGTGTACATTTCAGTGGTGTTAAGTACACTCAACATCATCTGACAAACATCCAGAACTATTTCATGTTGAAAAACTGAAATCTTTAACTATTAAGCAACTCTCAACATCTAGCAACCACCATTCTACTTTTGCTCTTTATTGCTACTCTATTTCTTAGAATCATAGAGTATTGATCTTTTTATGACTGGCTTAATTCATTTAACATGTCTGTTCTCAGGGTTCATCCGTATTACAGAATAGGTCAAAAGTTCCTTCCTTCTTTGTCAAAGCTAAATAATATTCCACTGTATGTATACACTAGACTTGCTCAACAAATGTCTCCATTCGTTGAGAGAGATTTATGTTTCTTTCATTTTGGGCTATTGTGAATAAAGCTGCTATGAACATGGGTGCACACAATTATTTTTCTTATGAAGTTGTAGTATCGTTAACTTTACCTCTAGGACTCTGATCTCCCCAAGCCAATTGCAAACTTAGAGTACGGATTATAAAATAATATGTCTGAAAGAGCTTTATGAATGTAGAATTCTAAACAGAAGTCACTGACTTCAATATCCTGTGCAGATGGTCTCTAAATAATCCATGTTGATACTTTACTCTCAAGATGGTGCCCAGTCCCTCTTTCCTTCATGTGGGCTGCTTGGGGTGACTTCATTTTAAACACTATGTAGAAAGAGAAGAATAAAAAGAAACTTTACAGTGGAGAAATCAAGTAAGTACTGCCTCAGCCAAAGTAGGTCGACGCTGCCAGTGGTGAGCCCCGTTCAGAGCGTGCCCCTTTGATATGGTGTGGTGAGCGTGGTACATTTCCTCTGGTCTTCCTCTCCATAATCTGTAACCCCTGTCTGAGCAGGATGAGAACACGGAACATGCCCAGAACTCCTCGAAACCATTGTATTGGCCCATTTTCTGTTAACATAACAAAATACTCGAGGCTGGACACTGTATCTAATAATGAAGTTTATTAGCCAGGAGTTTTGGAAAGTCAAGAGCACGGCCCTGACTTTGGGGCAGTATCACAGGGCTGAGGACGGCGGGTAATGAGAATGAGCGCCCGCCGGGAGAGCACACAGAGAGGCAGGAAGTCCAGCCGAGAAGCGGCTACCCGTGCTTCTTTGTAGCAGGCCACTCTTGTAGGAACTGACTCAGCTCCTGAGAGGCTTAAATCTTTTCTGAGGGTCCTGTTCCAGTGACTGAACCCCTTTCCACCTAGCCCCTCTTTTTTTAAGATTTATTTTATTTATATGAAAGACAGAGTTACAGAGAGAGGGAGAGGCAGAGAGAGGTCTTCCATCCGCTGGTTCACTCCCCAGCTGGCCACAATGGCTGCAGCTGTGCCAATCCGAAGCCAGGAGCCAGGAGCTTCTTCCAGGTTTCCCACATGGGTACAGGTGCCCAAGGACTTGGGCCGTCTTCTACTGCTTTCCCAGGCCATAGTAGAGAGCTGGATTGGAAGAGGGACAGCTGGGACTTGAACCAGTGCCCATATGGGGCCCACAGCGCTGGCCCCCTAGCCCCTCTTCTTAAAGGTCCTCCCAGATCTTACGGTGTCACGGTGGGGACCAAGATGCCAGCACACGAACCCTGAGGGGACACACTCTAGCCAAATCCAAACCGTAGCAGTCATCCAAAATAAGCCAAGTCTGAGTCAGGGACTTCTGAGCAAGTCACTGCCTTGAGGAGCCTAGGAGACACAGTGACTAAATGGAATGTGGTATGCCAGAGGGGATCCAGGAACAACAACAGTGCTGTCAGTAAAACTGAGAAATAAGAAACAGTTGAGTTTGGTAATGCTGAGTCCTTAGTTATGATGGCTACACCATGATAATGTTAACAATAATGCAGGGGACCAGCTTCTATGTCAATCTAGAATTAAAAGTCCATAAAAGTCCATTAAAGTCCATTAAAGGGCCTGGCACTGTGGTGTAGTGGGTAAAGCCTCCACCTGCAGTCCTGGCATCCCATATGCCCGCCATCCTGGCTGCTCCGCTTCCAATCCAGCTCTCTACTATGGCCTGGGAAAGCAGTAGAAGATGGACCAAGTGCTTGGGCCCCCGCACCCACGTGGAAGACTCGGAAGAAGCTCCTGGCTCCTGGATTCGGATAGGCAAACTCTGGCCGTTGTAGTAAATTGGGGAGTGAACCAGCAAATGGAAGACTCTCTCTCTCTCTCTCTCTCTGCCTCTCCTTTCTGTGTGTAACTCTTTCAAATAAATAAATAAATCTTTAAAAATATTTATATATAAGGCTGTGACAAAAAGTTCATGGTTATGGAATTAGAAGATCATTTTATTTTGCTGCAAAAATTTTGAAGTCTGCATGGTTTTTTCATAACATGGTTTCCCACTTGCTCTCTGAGGACTGCTCGTAACACTGCAAGTTCAGGAGTTAATGATTGTTTTTGCGACTTCATTAAAAACACTTTGCATCTCACGAAGGCAGGAATGTCGTGCACGTAGGACCTTTCTACTTCGTCACTAGACTGTGAGCTCCTTGAGAATTAATTTTTTTTGTTTGTTTGTTTTTTTGACAGGCAGAGTGGACAGTGAGAGAGAGAGACAGAGAGAAAGGTCTTCCTTTACCATTGGTTCACCCCCCAGTGGCCGCTGCGGCCAGCGTGCTGTGGCCGGCGCACCACTCTGATCTGAAGCCCAGAGCCAGGTGCTTCCTCCTGGTCTCCCATGTGGGTGCAGGGCCCAAGCACTTGGGCCATCCTCCACTGCACTCCCGGGCCACAGCAGAGAGCTGGACTGGAAGAGGAGCAACCAGGACAGAATCTGGCGCCCCGACCGGGACTAGAACCCAGGGTGCCGGCGCCACAGGCGGAGGATTAGCTTAGTGAGCCGAGGCGCTGGTGGAGAATTAAGTTTTAATGTAACTGATCTCTAGCCTCAAGGACTAGCATATTGTAGGTACTCAAATGAATAAGCAGGTACTTGGTTGTAGCTGTTGAATAAGTTAACATGAAGGCTGTGGAAACTCCAATCGATTTCCTGTTCTTGGGAGCCTGACGTAATGGAAACAAGTTTGGCGAAAAAAAAAAAAAAGCTTCATAAGGTGCAGCTATATGCCAAGCCAACGTGAACTACCATGACAGGGAAAAAAGCCAGGTCACTTTAGGGGAACAGAAGGAAATTAGAAATCAACTTCAAAGAATTATTGGTGGTCATATAATTTAGGAAAAAGACTTTGAGTAATGTTCAACAAATTATCTCAGTGGGTAGCTTCCATCCTTTTGCCTGAAAACTTTTATCTTCTTAGTGAGTTAGAACTGGCAACATGTTTCTACAAACTGATAACTGTGGTTTTTACTAACTGGGTTATGTTAGGTCAAATGACTTTTCCATGAAATGATTCTAATCGATTAATGAGGAATAATACCCCAAATTTTTCATGTTGACTAAGTGTAAATTGATAGCATCTCTTTCTTTTCATGAGTATTCTACCCTCCATCCTTTCAATCCTCAACTATATGTTTAGTGTCATTGTTATTGAGTAGATAAAATTATAGAAAAATAGACATCAAGCTTCTTCCTCTTAGCATAGCAACTGTTGGTTCGATGACTTCTGGCAGCCTTCATTAATGCACTGACAATCTTACAGTGTTGTGCTCACTACATACAATTGTATTCAGCTTCTTTGTCTATTACTATTTCTATTTAACATTTCTGCCTGGCTTTTCCATTTGCATTCAAGGTTACCTGCTGTTAGATGAAACTGAAGTAGCACAGTTTACTTCATGTCTCAACCTGTAGGCATTGGTGTTGTTGCTGGCAGTCTCCAACTTTAAATAACGCTACTAGAAACCTCTTTGTAGAAGTTTTCAAAAATCGTTATTATTTTTTGGCATTAAGTGATGAAGTTTATTAAATTTACTTGAACATAACCCTGTTTAAAATACGAGTGAATAGGAACAGTCTGAGAATGGAATTTGGAAAAGGAGATTCAGTTAACGCAGAATTAGGTAAATATGATTGAGCATTGCGTCCTGACTGGCCCGGATGACGATTATGGGAGCCCCAGGGAGACTCAAGTTCCTTTGCTTGGATGCCCAGTCTGTTCCGGAAGTGCTGTGTTCCCAACGGTGCTCACTCACACTAATTCTCCATGGTCTTGCCCTTCCTCAGAGCTGCCTCCCCATCTCGGGATCACCTCCATTCCACGTCTTGCTTAGAATCACCTGGTGTCCCATGTGCTGACCAGCAGTTTCCCAGCACCTAATCCGTCACCTTCTGTCACATACAGAAGGGTAGCCCTTCCTGTTCCATTTGAATGTCTCCCAAAGGTCAAAGGTCAAATTCCCTCTTAAGGTACTGATGGCTGTCACTCCCCCTTTTCATGGAGGAACGACACTAAACCCTGCCTAGGCTTCATATCCGAGTCACGGCACCATTATATCGCTCCCCCTCTTCGTGGAGGAACGACACAGGACCCTGCGCTGTTCTTTCGTCTGCTCGGCCCTCCCCGGGTTTGCTGCTGGTTCTTCCCGGGTTGGCTACTATCCCTTCCACCTCCGTGGAAGGGCAGTTCCCCCTGGCTACATTCCCCACTTCCGCGGGGGAGCGGCACACCGCCGGCCGGCTCTCTCGGGGGCTGCTCAGGTGTTCCTTCAGATAGATGTTCCTGGTGCATGTTGTCTCTCTCCTCCTTTATAGTCCTCTTCCACCAATCCCAACTCTGCTACCCACACGCCGAGTACGCTGCTCTCCTCCAATCAGGAGCAGGATCAGCTCCTGCAGGTCATCACTCAAGTTGGCGAGAGGCAGCTGCGTAGAAGTTGTTACTCCCTTCTCAGCGCCATATTGTGGGAGAGCAGATGCATAGAATAAGTCTTAATTCCAGTAACAGTCTAGTCCGAGTTGCTCCCCACAATGGCCTTTGTTCATATCTGGCTCACTAAGCTGCTTCTCTAAACCCTCATTAGCCAGCTCCAAGTTTCCCGGCAGCATGGTTTTGCCCAGATGTTTCTAGCACCAGGAATACCTTTCACCCCTGCATCCCAAAGGTATGACTGAGTACTGTCTTGGATCACAGAGGAAGTCCGGGCTCCTTTCTTTCCACATCCACTTGGCTCTTGTGCTGCTCATCATTTGAACCACATCCCGAGCTCCAGGAGAGCAAGAAACACTCTGCTTTTGTATTCCCAGGACACCCTCCGGTGTTTGCTCTACAGGAGGCAACAGGACACTTGTTTTAAAAATGGGGCCAACAAGGCTGGCGCTGTGGAAGGCAGTAAAGCCCCTGCCTGCAGTGTCAACATCCCATATGGGCGTCAGTTCAAGTTCAGCTGCTCCACTTTCAATCCCGCTCCCTACTAATGCACCTGGGAAAGCAGCAGAAGATGGCCCAAGTCATCGGGCCCCTGCTCCCATATGGGAGACCCGATACTCCTGGCTCCTGGCTTTTGCCTGGCTCAGCCCTGGCTGTTGAGGCTGTTTGGGGAGTGAACAGCCATGAAAGACCCCTCCCTGTCCCTGCCTCTCCGTCTCCTTCTCTGTAATTCTGCCTTTCAAATAAGTATATAAATCTTAAAAAAAAAAAAAAAAAAAAAAAAAAAAAAAAACAGGGACAGCTCCTAGTAAACTCGTGGGTGGCTCAGGCTTGCTGCTTCTAATGAAGGCCTCCCAGTTTTTCCTCCCAGCTCTGACGCCTATCAAGAGTTTTATAGATTTCTGTTGTTACTAAGTTGAAATTTTTTGTGATGCAATCTAACCTATTACGTTAGCTGTTCCCCCTCAACTCACTATTTTTTTTTTAAAGACTTTATTTATTTGAGAGGTAGAGTTACAGTGAGAGAGAGAGGGAGACAGAGAGAAAGGTCTTCCTTCCGTTGGTTCACTCCCCAACTTGCCACAACGGCCAGAGCTGCACTGATTAGGAGCCAGGAGCTTCTTCCTGGTCTCCCATGCAGGTATAGGGGCCCAAGCATTTGGGCCATCTTCTACTGCATTCCCAAGCCATAGCAGAGAGCTGGATTGGAAGAGACATGAATTGGCACCCATATGGGATGCCAGTGCTGTAGGTGAATGCTTAGCCTACTATGCCACAGTGCTGACCCCCTCAAAAATACAATTTTCTTACATAGCAAAGTAGTATCACATCTAATATAATAAAATTAACAGTAATTATTTTATCATCTAATTTCCAATCTACATGCAAATTTCCCCATGTTCTCCCTAAATTTCTTTTTAAAAAAGATTTTTAAAAAATGTATTTGAAAGAGGGGCCAGCACTGTGGCTCAGTGGGTTAAAGTCCTGGCCTGAAGCACCAGGATCCCATATGGGCACCAGTTCTAGTCCCAGCTGCTCCTCTTCCCATCCAGCTCTCTGCTATGGACTGGGAAAGCAGTAGAAGATGGCCCAAGCCCTTGGGCCCCTGCATCCATGTGGGAGACTCAGAAGAAGATCCTGGCCCCTGGCTTCGTACTTCGTATCCACGCAGCTCTGGCTGTTGTGGCCGTCTGGGGAGTGAGCCAGCGGATGGAAGACCTCTCTCTCTGTTTCTAGCTCTCTCTGTAACTCTGTCTTTCAAATAAATAAAATAAATCTTTAAAAAAAATTTTATTTGTGAGACAGAATGGTAGGGGGAGAGTGGAAGATCAATCTTCTATCTGCTTGTTCACTCCCCAAATGGCCACAATGATCAGGCCTGAGCCAAGCCAAAGCCAGGAGCCTCAAACTCTGTTCTTGTCTCCCATGTTGGTTGGAGGGACACAGCACTTGGGCCATTATCTACTGTTTCTGAGGGTTATTAGCAGGCAACTGGATAGGAAGTAGAGCAGCCAAGACTCAAATGAGTGCCCATATGGGATGTCAGCATCGCAGGCAGCAGGTTAACCTTCTGTGCCACAATGACAGCATAACCAACCCACCCCCGCCCACGGCCCTTAAATTTCTTTCACATCTCTATGTGCAAACCAGGATTCAAACCAGTATCATGTGTTGCATATGGATAGCCTTTACCTCTAATCTTTTATTTTTATTTTTTAAAGATTTATTTATGTATTTGAAACTCAAGAGTTACACAGAGCAGAAGGTAGAGACGGAGGGAGATGTTCCATCCTATGGTTCACTTCCCAGATGGCTGCAAAGGCCAGGTCTGGGCCAGGCTGAAGTCAGGAGTTTCATCCAGATTTCCCACATGGATTGCAGGAGTCCAAATACTCTTCTGTTACTTTCGCAGGTACATTAGCAGGGAGCTGGATTGAAGTGGGGCAGCTGGGACTTGAACCCGTGTCCATATGGGATGCAGGCGTCCCAGGCTTTACCTGCTACACCACAACACTGGCCTCAACAGTCCTATTTTTAAACAATCTCACCATCTTACAACAGTCTTTGCTTTAATGACGGGGATTTCCTGAGAGCCTAGGCCAGTGTCTAGTAATGAGTTCTGTTGTCTGGATTTTCTATCCATGTAATGTGGTTAGTTTCATCTTTGTAATTCTTACTAATTGGAAGTTAAACCTAAAGGTGTGATTAGATTCAAGTAAGTTTTTTTTTTTTTAAGATTTTATTTACTTATTTGAAAGTCAGAGTTACACAGAGAAGGAGAGGCAGAGAGGGGGAGAGAGAGAGAGAGAGAGAGAAAGAGAGAGGTCTTCGATCTGCTGGTTCACTCCCCAATTGGCCGCAATGGCTGGAGCTAAGCTGATCTGAAGCCAGGAGCCAGGAGCTTCTTCCAGGTCTCTCATGTGGGTTCAGGGGCCCAAGGATTTTGGCCATCTTCTACTGCTTTCCCAAGCTGTAGCTGAGAGCTGGACTGGAAATGGTGCAGTGGGGCTTGAAATGGCACCCACATGGGATGCCAGCACTGCAAGAGCCGGCTTTACCCACTACACGACAGCACCGGCCCCAAGTTGGTTTTATTTTTAATTTTCATGTACTAGAAAGGCAGAGCAACAGTAAGAGTGAGAACAAGAGACAGCCTCCATTCGCTGGTTCAGTCCTACCAAGCTAGGAGCCGGGAACAGGGACCAAGCACTTGCGCCATCATCTGCTGCCTCCTGGATGCATCAGCAGGAATCTGAGCTGGAAGCAGAATATCCAGGATGATACAGAATTGATACAGCATTCAAACCGGTGACACCGATGCCGGTGACACAGGATGCCGGTGTCCCAAGCCGCAGCTCAACCCACTGTGCCACAGTGTTTATCCAAGTTGGTTTGTTTCTTGTTTTTATCAAAACTGCATAGGAGGTGATTATGGATATTCATACTGAGACCAGAGGCATACAATGTGTTTTATCAGTTATTGTTAATTTCTTGCATATCTTTGAGTCATATGATTCTTCTTTAAAAGTGGGGGTGATGTGCAATTCGGGACATGCTCGAGCTGACTTACCTCAAACAGTAGAGTTAGAAACATACCAGGGGATTCGAATTCAATCCCATCGAGGTGGCATGTACCAATGCCATCTCACTAGTCCCAGTGATCAATTTCTGTTCACAATTGATCATAATGATAGGACTAGGAACCAAAGGGATCACATAAACAAGAATAGTGTCTGCAAATACTAGCTGATAGAATCAAAAAGGGAGAGAATGATCCAACATGGGAAGTGAGATACACAGCAGACCCATAGAATGGCAAATGTCCTAACAGCACTCTGGCCTCATAATCAGCCCTTAAGGTATGCAGATCCGGCTGAAATGCCCATGAGAGTATTTCAGGCATGGAAAGCCAAGACACTCTGGGGTGGGGGGAACCTAAATGAAAGATCTCCACGAGTGAGATCCCAGTGGAAAGAGTGGGTCATCAAAGAAGGAGGTACCTTTCTCTGAAGGGAGGAGAGAACTTCCACTTTGACCATGGCCTTGTCTAAATATGATCAGAGTCAGTGAACTCAGGGGGCTTCCATAGCCTTGGCAGCTCATGACAAGAGCCTAGGGTGATTACTGATGCCATAAACAAGAGTGTCAATTTGTTAAGTCAACAACAGGAGTCACTGTGCACTTGCTCCTCATGTAGGATCTTTGTCCTTAATGTGCTGTATGTACATTGAGATTTAATGCTATAACTAGTACTCAAACAGTATTTTTCACTTTATGTTTCTGTGTGGGAGCAAACTGTTGAAATCTTTACTTAATGTATGCTAAACTGATCTTCTGTATATAAAGAGAACAGAAAATGAATCTTGATGTGAATGGAAGGGGAGAGGGAGTGGATAAGGGGAGGGTTGCAGGTGGGAGGGACGTTATGGGGGGGAAGCCATTGTAATCCATATTCTGTACTTTGGAAATTTATATTCATTAAATAAAAGTTAAAAAAAAGTGGGGGTGATTACATTTCTGGCCTTTTATTGCTTTCAGAAATATCTAGATCTTCATCCACCCTGAACCTAAAGTAATAAGGTACAGATACAGATTTACTTTTTTTTTTTTCTTTTTTTTTACTGATGCCCAGACATCCACACCCTTTATTTAAATGACTTTGATAGGGAAAAAGTGGTCTTGGTGATTATACAACTGTTAAGATTTGTCAAAACTCATGGAACTGTATGATATAAAAAGGCTGAACTTTACGTAAATCATACATCAATAAACCCAAGTTTAAAAAAAGGTCTTTATATTGAACAGACATTTTTCCAAAGAAGATATATACAAATGGCCAATAAGCACATGAAAAAGGTTCAACATGAATTATCATTGAAATACAAATCAAAAGCACAATGAGATACCACCTCATATCCATTAGGATGGCTACTATAGAAGAAAACACACACACACACACACACACACAAAATCGGACAGGCATTTGGTACAGCAGTTAAGACACCACTTTGACACACCTGAATCCCGTATCAGAATGCTAGGGTTCAGGTTCCATCTCTGTTCCCAGTTGCAGCTTCCTGCCAATGCAAACCCTTGGAAGCGACAGGGGGGCTTGTGTCCCTGCCACCCATGCAGGAGACCTGGCAGGAGTTCTTGCTCAGTCCTGGTTATTGGAAGCATCTGAGGAGTGAACTAGCAGATGGGTGATCTCTGTCCATCTGTCTGTTTCTCTGTCTTTCAAATAAATTTTAGAAAAAGGTAAAAAAAAAAAGGACTTAAACAGAATAGAAACTGCTGTAGAGGATGTGGAGAAATTGGAACCCTGTACACTACTGGAGGAAATGTAAAATGATACAGTCGCTTGGAAGAGAGGATGGCAATTCCTCAAAAAATTAACAGTATAATTTCCATATGATCCAACAATTCCATGTCTGGGTATACACCCCCCCCCCAAGTAGGATCTCATTGAATTATGTGGACACCCATGTTCACAGCAGCATTATCCATAATAGCTAAACTATAGAAGCATCCTAAGTGTCCACTGAGAGATAAAGGAACAAACAGAATGTATTATATACAAGGGGCCTTCCAAAAGTCTATAACTATTAGGAAAAATATGTATGGATTTTTCTCTCTTGCACCAAAATAAATGTCTTTTTTTTTTTTTTTTTTTTTTTTTTTACAGGCAGAGTGGACAGTGAGAGAGAGAGACAGAGAGAAAGGTCTTCCTTTGCCGTTGGTTCACCCTCCAATGGCCGCCGCGGCCGGCGCGCTGCAGCCGGCGCACCGCGCTGATCCGATGGCAGGAGCCAGGAGCCAGGTGCTTTTCCTGGTCTCCCATGGGGTGCAGGGCCCAAGCACCTGGGCCATCCTCCACTGCACTCCCTGGCCACAGCAGAGGGCTGGCCTGGAAGAGGGGCAACCGGGACAGAATCCGGCGCCCCGACCGGGACTAGAACCCGGTGTGCCGGCGCTGCTAGGCGGAGGATTAGCCTATTGAGCCGCGGCGCCGGCCAAATGTCTTTTTAAGTTCCATTTTCTATGAATTTTTTGGCATACCTTTGTAATGCAATGGAGAATATTATTCAGCCCTAAGAAGGACCAAAACTCTGACACAGACTACAACATGAATGAGCCTTGAAGACACTACGTTCAGTGAAATAATCCAGTCACAAAGACAAATACTGTACAATTCCACTTCCATGAAGTACTTAAGAGTACTCAAGAATCCAAGACAGAAACTAGAATGCTGGTTGCCAGGAGATAGGAGTGTGGGGGAGGAAAGTGAATTGCTTAGTGGGTACAGAGTTGAAATTTTACAAAAATGGAAAGATTTCTAGAGACGGAAAGTGGGCTCAGTATACTTAATGCCACTGAAATAGGCACTTAAAATTGTTGAAATGGTCTAGTTTATTATTTTTAAAAATAAAGTTTTGAATCGTTTATGGTTCTTAGTTTATTACATAGCCCTTACTATATAATTTCAGTCTGTTTTGTTTCATTGGGAATTTGAAAAAAAAAATTTTTTTTGACAGGCAGAGTGGACAGTGAGAGAGAGAGACAGAGAGAAAGGTCTTCCTTTGCCGTTGGTTCACCCTCCAATGGCCGCCGTGGCCGGCACATCGCGCTGATCCGAAGCCAGGAGCCAGGTGCTTCTCCTGGTCTCCCATGGGGTGCAGGGCCCAAGGACTTGGGCCATCCTCCACTGCACTCCCGGGCCACAGCAGAGAGCTGGCCTGGAAGGGGGGCAACCGGGACAGAGTCTGGCACCCCGACGGGAACTAGAACCCGGGGTGCCGGCGCTGCAAGACGGAGGATTAGCCTATTGAGCCACAGCGCCGGCCCTGAAATATCTGTCACATTGAAGTTTTCTTCCCGACTGGCATACTTCGACTTTTTTAAGTGTATGTGTTAGGTTCTGTATGTGATTTTCTTGAGTTTATGTGGAGAGCATTTTCTAGATTTTTTTCATCTCAATTAGTAATCCAAAAGTTCTCTGATTTTAATTGGCACAATTGTTTTTGTACTTTTTGTAAATTTTCTTGTAGGTGCTTGTATGTGATATCCCTCCATTAAATTTGTTTCCAGGAAAGAAATATCGTCAGTCACTTTTGAGACAGGTAACTTGTTTCCCCTTATTTTAAAGGTATCTGTCCCTATCCTGTGGTGCTGATTCGAGTGGATTTCTTTTGCATTCTTCCTATTTCCAGAACACTTAAACTTTATTTATTTATTTATTTTTGACAAGCAGAGTTAGAGAGAGACAGAGAGAAAGGTCTTCCTTCCGTTGGTTCACCCCCCCAAGTGGCCATGACGGCCGGTGCGCTGTGCTGATCCGAAGCCAGGAGCCTTAAACTTAAAACTTGTTTTAAAAAATGTATTCGAGAGGGCCAGAGAGACAGGCAACGCTCCCATCAGGTGGTTCACTCCCCCAGTGCAGCGGGCCTTCCAGGTCTCCCAGCTACCTGAGCCATGACTGCTGCCTTTTGGGGCTGCATCCGCAGGAAGTTGCCAGCAGGAGCCAGAGCAGGAGCAGAACCGGGTACTGTAATGCGCCGGGGGTGTTTGGACCACTGTGCTAACCGCCTGTTCCTCCCGAAGACTTTGATAGTTTAGTAACAGCATCTGTTTGTGGTCTAGGACGGTTCTCAAACTTCCGGTCTTACACATTTCTTTCTTCATATCCCTAAAACTACTGAGGATCTCAAAGAGAGTTCATGCGAGTGACAACTCTCAATTACCGAATTAGAAATTTAAGATTTTTTTTTTTCTTCTTTTGAAGCACACAAATCCACCAGGAGACATGCCATTAGCCACCACTGCGCTGGCATCATCAGCTGTCACGTGATCACTGGAAAAGAATGCACGTCGGGAGCGGAGCAGTGAAAAAGGCAGTGTCTTGGTGTCGCCGGGAAGTGTTTTTGACAGTAATGGACTCGCGGAATAGGTCTCCGTCCCCTCCAATTCCAAGAGTCGAGGGGGCACGGCTGGAGAAGCGCCGTGGGTCACCAGTCTCGGTCTTCCCTCAGAGTCGGCGGCTTCCGGCGCTGGCCAGCCCCAGCAGGAGGTCGGCAGCCCACCGACACCTGCAGTCCCACGGGGCATCCATTCCCGCCGTCCGCGCCGCCTCAGCTGGACCCGGCGCTGCGCGCGCAGCGCACGCCTCCGACCTCCCGGCGTGCCCCGCGCGTGCGCCGGGGAAGCGTAGCGGAGGCGGGAAGCTGCGAGCGCGCGCGCAGCCGCGGGGTCGCGGGGTTGCTGGGCTTGTGGCGTTCGTCCCCCGCGGGGAGCCCCGGGCTGGTCCCCGCCCGCGCTTTCTCCCGTCAGCCCGGAAGGAAGCAGAGCCCGCGCCCCCTGCGCAGCTCGCCCGGCTGACCTCTCGGCCCTCCCGGGGCGGCGCGGCCGGATCTTCCCGACGCCGGGACCCGCGGGCGCTAGCGTCCCGCCCCCGCCCTGCCGCAGCCTCCCCGCCAACCCTGGTTGAGGACCAAGGGCTTTTTTGTGTAGGTCGTTGGTGTCGAGATAAGAAACGTTTGCAAACATGTCCCGGATTGAAAAGATGAGCATTCTGGGCGTGCGGAGTTTTGGAATAGAGGACAAAGATAAGCAAATTATCACTTTCTTCAGCCCCCTCACGATTTTGGTTGGACCCAATGGGGCGGGGAAGACGGTAAGTCCTGAGCAGCCGTCCTGGAGGGCGCCGGGGAGTGGGACGAGGAGAGGCGTCCCCCGGCCCCGTCACGGAGGCCCAGGAAGTGCCCCTGCGCCCGGCCGCGTGCGGCCTTGGGAGTTCGGGCCCGTGCCGCGGACGCGGCTTCGCCGGAGTCCCGCGAGCCCGGGGCCGCCCCCGCCCCGCTGCACCTGCTCGCAGCCTTCCAGGGTGCCCTGGGGTCTTGGCGCCGTTCCCCCACCAAAGCGTGGTCTCACGCCCTGGCCCTTGTCCCGCTCGGCAGTTCCTTTAAAAAGTTGTAAAATGTAGACAACGGCTCAGAAGCGTTTCTAAGTATGCCGAGTGCCTAGGCGTCCTGAGTGGCTTAACTTGGAACGGAAAGTGGGGCCGTGGGACTTGGCACTGGAAAGCTGGGGGTTGCTGTGAAGATCCCCTCCCCCTCACCCCCAGACCGCTGTGTGTCCTGACTTAAAGCCCTGAGGATGTTTGAGGATTAGAGTGAAGTAAGTTTCAGAAAAGGCGGTGCCAGTAGGGGACAGGATAGCAAGCAGAAGAGTCTAAACGAAACGTTTGAAAGGCGGCGGAAAGAAAGTTGAGTGGTGCATGCCAGGTTCTTGTCTACTTTTGTTCATGTAAAAAAGCTACTGGGGGCCGGCTCTGGCATAGCGAGTAAAGCCGCTGCCTGCAGCGCCGGCATCCCATAGGAGCCCTGGTTCAAGGCCAGGCTGCTCCACTTCCGATCCAGCTCTCTGCTGTGGCCTGGGAAAGCAGTAGGAGATGGCCCAAGACCTTGGGCCCCTGCACACACGTGGGAAACCTGGAAGACATTCCTGGTTCCTGGCTGTGGATCGGCACAGCTCCGGCCATTGTGGCCATTTGGGGAATGAACCAATGGATGGAAGATATCTTTCTCTCTCTCTCTGCTTCTGCCTCTGTAACTCTGCCTTTCAAATAAATAATAAATCTTTAAAAAAGTAAATTCTAATTATGTACTTAGCGTTGTATGACATGCACTGCTGGAAGGCAGGTTAGTGTTTGGAGCACTGGCTGCCTGAATACGAATTTTTTACTTAATCAGTTTTTAGCCATGTGACTCGTGGCAAGTGACGTAGCTGCTCTGTGCGTTAGTTATCTCATTTGTAAAAGGGGGATAAAAATAGTTTCTGTAGCCTGTAGTTACTGTGAGAGTTAAATGATTTATGTTAGTATGGTGCTTGGCACATAGAAAGCTGTAGCTGTTGGCACTTGTTGTTAAAGTACTTTAAGGGTCTTAATTGAAAACAGATTTTTTTTTTTTTTACAAATAATTTATCTTAGGACATCTTAAAGAATTACTGAAACTATACTTATATAGCTTTTCTGTGAACTTGCAGTACTTTTTAAACACCTAATCAAATCTTTATTACAGATTTATAATGGTAAATTTTATCTAATTGTAGTTTTTGTAGTCTTCTTGACATTTTTAATATTTTTGATAAATGCCCATGGTTCTTTTATAACTAATATAATGTTCTGTTTCTTTAGACCATCATTGAATGTCTAAAATATATTTGTACTGGAGATTTCCCTCCTGGAACCAAAGGAAATACATTTGTTCATGATCCTAAGGTAATGGTGCTAAATTTTATATTTTTAAAATAAAATGTTTAATTGTAAATGTGGCAGTAAGGGGCTGGTGCTGTGGCATAGCAGACTAAGCCTCCACCTGCAGTGCAGGTATCCCTTATGGATACCGGTTCAAGGACCAGTTGCTGCACCTCTGATCCAGCTCCCTGCTGGTGGCCTGGGAAAGCCTTGGAAGATGACCCAGGTGCTTGGTGACCTGCACCCGTGAGGGAGACCCGCAAGAAGTTCCTGGCTTCAGATCAGCCCAGCTCTGGCCGTTGCTGCCGTTTGGGGAGTGAACCAGTGGATAGAAGACCTCTCTCTCAGTCTTTGCCTCTCTGTAACTGTGCCTCTCAAATAAATAAATTTTTTTAAAAATAGCAGTTTAAAAAAGTGGTAATACCTTATTACAGAAAACCTGGAAATGGAAGAGTATGAAGAGGTGAAATCACCCCACACAGTCCTGGCACCCAGTGATAACCATTATTGATACGTTCATGTATTTTCTCCTCCTCTACATGCTGCTTTACATAGCTGAGGTCATACTCTAATTTTTTTTTTCAGTGAAGACAGTCTTTATTGTCTGTATACCAAATAATATGGTATCTCCACATTTTTGTATACCCTGTATACATTAACTTCCATGTATGTGGAATTTGCCTTTCTGTGTCTGGCTTATTTCCCTTAATATAATGATCTCCAGTTCCATCCGTTTTCTTGCAAAGTCAGGATTTCGCTGAGTAATATTCCACATATATTTATCATATTTTCTGCATTCTGTAATCAGTTGATAGACATCTAGGTTGACTGCATATTTCTGTTTTTGTGAATTGGGTTGCAATAAACATGGGACTATAGATATCTCTTAGTTTTCAAAGTATGATGGGTACTTCACGAAGCCTTTAGATTATTGACAGACCCAATAAATAGATTAAAAAGTCATTATGTTAATTTCTTATGGAGCTGTAAAAAATTACTACAAACTGTGTGGCTTAAAACAACAGAAATTTACTGTCTCAGTTCCAGAAACCAGAAGTCTAAAATCAAGGTATTGGCAAGATCTGGCTGTCTCCTGAGAATTCTGGGTCAGTTTCCTTCCTTGCCTCTACCTTGTTTCTGGTGGCATCCTCCTCTCTGTCTTGTCCAAATATCTCTCTTATGATGACCCAGTATTGGATCCAGGTCCATCTTACTTCAGTATGACCTCACCTTTATGTGACAAATTGCTTGTGTGAATAAAGTCACATTTTGAGGTTCAAAGGAAATGTAGATTCTGGGGGGACACCTTCAACTCAGTACAGCTGATGTTTGCCTGCAGACTAGTTTTTTTTTCCTTCCCTCCACCCCCAGAAACCTTTTATTTAAGGTGTTCAAACTTCATGAATTTCATAAATAAAACTTTAGAAACATAGTGATTCTTCCCACAATACCTGCCTTCCTACCTGCTCTCCTACCCTTCTTCCTCCCTCTCCTAGTCCCATTTTATTTTTTACTAAACTATTTTCAATTAACTTTATAATACAGAAGATTAACTCTATACTAAGTAAATAGTTCAACAAATCATGCTCTAATTTTGTATTTGTTTTTTCCCCCCACTAAATGTTATATAATCTTACGTCATTAGGAATTTATAACACATTGTTAATTTGGATGTTTAGTACATGGATGCTTTTAGTCTTTATACTTTTTTTTTTGCCTGGAGTATTTTCTGCCTAAAATGTGTAATTTTTGTGGGCTTTTTTTTCCTTAAAGATTTATTTGTTTGAAAGGGTGTTATAGAAAGAGAGGAAGACAAAGATCTTCCATCTACTGGTTCACTCCCCAAATGGCCTCAATGGCCAGGGATGGGCCAAGGCTGAAGCCAGAACTCCAAAAGTCCATCTGAGTCTCCTACGTGGGTGGCAGGGAACCAAATAGTTGAGCCATCCTCTGCTTTCCCAGGCTCATTAGCAGGGAGCAGAATAGGAAGTGGAGCAGTCAGGACACCAATGGCTGCCCATATGGGATGCAGGCATTGATTTAAATCGCTATACCACAACATGGATCCCCATTTTATGGACACAGGTAGTTACATAGTTTTCTAACATTGAGATTGCTTTTATTTTTGCATTAAAATGTACCATGATAAAAATAGTTGTGTGTGAATCTTTGATTTATGGTGTTTATTAGTATGTGTGAAGGGCATAACATTTGGCTTTTACATTTTTCTTGCTGCATATATAAATAAAAACCATATATACACACATATTACATGTATAAATATGTGTGTATATATATTTATGTTAATGAAGTCATGGAGCTTGTCAATATTCTCTGTCCCTAGTCCTACTATGTTAAGAGTTCATTGTGTCTTTCAGACTTTTTCCGTGTGTTTGTGTCATGCTTATGTGAGTATATAAATAAGTGTGTGTATTTTAGTACATCAATAAAATTTTATTTTACCATTGTACAAATTGAGAACATACTGTGGATCTCTTAATCGACACACACTGTTAATTGTTTAATTGATGCTCTGTTAATAATCATTTAAGTAGTTTCCACTTTTGTGTGACTAAAGATTACCTTGTAATTTAAGATATTTATAATTATTCCTCTTAAAAGTGGTAATACCATTGTAGACTACTGAGTCCTCTGTACAGTGACTATGTACTCCTCTCTCCTTAAACTCTTCTCAATTAATGATCTTGTACTTTATTGAGGAATAGGAGGAATCAAATGCAAATTCCCTCATTTTACAGTCATAAAATCTATCAAACTACCCCACATATGTATGCAAACTGTTCTGCTCTATTATGGGGAAAATTGTTGCTGTGTTTACCTCAGCATCAACTCATCATAGAAGCTGGTTCCCATCCATCCCGCGTTTAGTCTGAGATTTTGCTGTTTGTTCCTTCTCTATCTTGTATCAATAGTTTGTCCTTTTTGGAATCATTCACATCAGGATATAAACATTCTCTGGTAGCTCCAATGTTGAAACAAAAAAACCTCTCCCTTGAGGCTGGTGTTGTGGCTATACTGGCATCCATAAAAGCACTGGTTTGAGTCCTGGCTGTTCTACTTCTGCTCTGGCTCCCTGATAATGGGCCTGAGAAAGCAGCGGAAGATAGTGCAAGTGTTTGGGTTCCTGCCATTGTGATGGAGTACCAGGCTCCTGGCTTCAGCCTGGCCCAGCCCCAGCTGTTTGAACCTTTTGGGGAGTGAACCAGCAGATGGAAGCTCGCTTGCTCGTCACTCTCTCTGTCTTTCAAATAAATAGATCTTTCAAAAAAAGAAAAAAAAAATCTCTCCCTTTACTCCAAATAACCACTACCTTTTTTGTCTTCCAGTTTTAGCAAAATTGACTTATTTTCTCTTCGTTCTGCTCTCCAAATTTTCTTTTTTTTTTTCTTTCCAGTACAACTGATCTTAAAAGGTCACCAGTAATCTTGATGGTGCCACATAGAATGGTCAATTTCTTTTTTTCCCCCAGAAACTTTAAGGAAGACAAACTTTATGCATCTCATAAGTACAACTTTAAGAACATAGTGATTCTTCCCACTCTATTCCTCCTCTCTCTGCTATTCCCATTCTTATTTTTACTAAGATGTATTTTCAATTAATTTTATACACATACAGTTATAGTAAGTAAAAAAAAATAGTATGAAAAAAAATTTCCTCAGTTGTCAAGAAACTGTTCAAAGTTCATTGAATCTCAAAGTGTCAGTTTCACATCTATAGATTACCTTTTAAGGTGCTCTGTTAGTTACCACAGATCAGGGAGAACATATGGTATTTGTCATTTTGGGACTGGCTTATTTCACTAAGTGTGATGTATTCCAGTTTCATTCATTTTGCAAATGATAGGATTTCATTTTTTTTTACTGCTGTGTAGTATTCCATGGTGTACATATCCCATACTTTCTTTATCTAGTCTTCAGTTGATGGACACTTGGGTTGATTCCATATCTTAGCTATTGTGAATTGAGCTGCAATAAACATGGGTAAATTCCCAGGAGTGAGCTGGCTGGGTCATATGGTAGGTCTATATTCAGATTTCTGAGGTATCTCCATACTGCCCTCCACAGTGACAGTACCAGTTTATATTTCCACCAACAATGGATTAGGGTACCTTTTTCGCCACATCCTCAACAGCATTTGTTTTTTGATTTTTGTATGAAAGCAAATTCTTTTTTCTGTTTTTAAAGATTTATTTATTTTGAAAGGTAGAGTTACAGAGAGAGGGAGGGAAAGGGGAGGGGGTCTTCCATCCATTGGTTCACTTCCCAAATGGCCGCAATGATCAGAGCTGGGCTGGTCCGGAGCCAGGAGCTTCTGGGTCTCCCATGTGAGTGTAGGGGCCCAAGTACTTGGGCCATCCTCTGCTACTTTCCCAGGCACATTAGCAGGGAGCTGGATCGGAAGTGGAGTAGCTGGGACTTGAATCTGTACCCATATGGGATGCTGACATTTCAGGCAGTGGCTTTACCCACTAAACCACAGTGCTGGCCCCTTGAAAGCCATTCTGACTGGGGTTAGGTGAAACCTGATTGTGTTTTGATTTGCATTTTCTGGAAGGCTAGTGATCCTGAGCATTTTTTTTATGTGTCTGTTGGCCATTTGGATTTCCTCTTTTGAAAAATGCCTTTTTCAGTCCTTTGCCCATTTCTTAACTGGGTTGTTTTGTTGTTGAGTTTCTTGATCTCTGTATATTCTGGTTATTAATCCTTTACCAGTTGCATAGTTTGCAAATAATTTTTCCCATTTTGTCAGTTGCCTCTTCACTTTGCTGAGTGTTTCTTTTGCATTGTAGAAGCTTCTCAGTTTGATATAATCCCATTTGTCAGTTTTGGCTTTGATTGCCTGTGCCTCTGGAGTCTTTTACAGGTTCTTTGCCTATGCCAATGTCCTGCAGGGTTTCCCCCATGTTCTCTAATAATTTGGTGGTACTGGGTTGTGGGATTTAGGTCTTTTATCCATTTTGAGTGGCTTTTAGTGTGAGGTATAAGATGGGGTCTTGCTTCATGCTTCTGCATGTGGAGATCCAGTCTTCCCAGCACCAGTTGTTGGAGACTGTCCTTGCTGCAGGGATTGCTTTTAGCTGCTTTGTCAAAAGTAAGCTGGTTGTAGATGTGTGGATTGTTTTCTGGCATTGCTATTCTGTTCCATTGGTCTATCCATCTATTTTTGTACCAGTACCAAGCTGTGGGTTTTTTTTGTTGTTGTTGTTTTTACTTGACAGAGTTAAAGAAAGAAGGAGAGGCAGGGCTGGGGGGGGGGGGTGTCTTCCATTTGCTGGTTCACTCCCCAGTCGGCCACAATGGCTGGAGCTGTGTGGATCTGAAGCCAGGAGGTCTCCCACGTGGGTGCAGGGGCCCAAGAACTTGGGCCTTCTTCTGCTTTCCCAGGCCATAGCAGAGAGCTGGATCAGAAGTGGAGCAGCCATAACTCCTACCGGCGCCCATATGGGATGCTGGACTGCAGGTGGCTACTTTACCTACTATACCCCCAAGCTGTTTTGATTGTAACTGCCCTATTGTCTTGAAATCTGGTATTGTGATGCCTCTTGCTTTGTGTTTGTTGTATAAGATTGCTTGAGCTACTTAGGGTCTCCTGTGTTTCCATATGAATTTCAGCAATGTTTTGTCTATATCTCAGAAGATGTCCTTGGTATTTTGATTTGTGTGGCATTGAATCTGTGCATTGCTTTTGGCAGTATGGGCATTTTGATATTCTTTCCAGTCCATAAACTTGGAAGATTTTTCCACTTTTTTGTATGTCGTGTCTGTTTCTTTAATGTTTTGTAATTCTCATCATAGAGATCTCTGATATCCTTGGTTTAAATTTATTCCAAGGCATTTGATTTTTTTTTATCGCTCTTGTGAATGGGATTGGTCTTAGAAGTTCTTTCTCAGCCATGGCATTGTCTGTGTTTAGAAAGGCTGTTGATTTCTGTGTATTGATTCTGTATCCTGCTACTTTACCAAACTCTTCTTTGAGTTCCAATAGTCTCTCAGTGGAGTCTTTTGGATCCCCTATATATAGAATCATGTCATCTGTGGATAAGGATAGTTTGACTTCTTCCTTCCCAATTTGTATCCCTTTGATTTCTTTTTCTTGCCTAATAGCTCTGGTTAAAACTTCCAGGACTATATTGAAAATCAGTGGTAAGAGTGGGCATCCTTGTCTGGCTCCAGATCTCAGTGGGAATGCTTCCAACTTTTCCCCATTAAATAAGATGCTGGCTGTGGGTTTGTCATAAATTATCTTGATTGTGTTGAGGAATGGTCCTTCTATACACAATTTGCTTAAAATTTTCATCAATGAAAAGGTATTGTAATTTATAAAATGTTTGTATCTGTTGAGATAGTCAATGTGGTTTTTATTATTCAATTTGTTAGTGTTATATATCACATTGATTGATTTGGGAATGTTGAACCATCCCTGCATACCAGGGATAAATCTTGCTTGGTCCAGGTGAATGATGTTTCTGATGGGTTGTTTGATTCGGTTGACTAGAATTTTGTTGAGGATTTTTGTGTCTGTGTTCCTCAGGGAAACTGGTCTGTAGTTCTCTTTCTCTGTTGTATCTTTTTCAGGTTTAGGAATTAAGGTGATGCTGGCTTCATAGAAGGAACTTGGGAGGAGTCCCTCCCTTTGAATTATTTTAAATAGTTTGAGAAGAACTAGGGTTAGTTCTTTAAACGTCTGGTAGAATTCAGCAGTGAAGCTGTCCAGTCCTGGGCTTTTCTTTGTTGGGAGAGTGTCTGTCTTTATTACTGATTCAATTTCCATCTTGGTTATGGGTCTGTTTAGGTTTTCTCTGTCTTCGTGGTTCAATTTAGGTAGGTTGTTTGTGTCCGGGAAGCTATCCATTTCTTCTAGGTTTCCTGATTTGGTGGCATACAGCTCTTTGTAGTAATTTCTGATGAATCTTTTTATTTTTGTGGTGTCTGGTGTTAAATTTCCTTTTCATCTCTAATTTTATTGATTTGGGTTGTTTCCCTCTTTTTTTGGATTAGTTGGGCCAATGGCATGTCAGTTTTGTTAACTTTTTCAAAAAACCAGCTCTTCGTTTTGTTGATCTTTTGTATTTTTTTGTTTGTTTCAATTTTGTTTACTTCTTCTCTATTTCTTCTACTAGCTTTGGGTTTGGTTTGCTGTTGTTTTTCTAGGTCTTTGAGATGCATTCATAGCTCATTTGTTTGGTGCCTTTCCAATTTCTTGGTGTAGGCACCAATTGCTATAAACTTTCTTCTTAACACTGCTTTTGCTGTATGCCATAGTTTTGATATGTTGTCTTGTCTTCATTTGTTTCCAGAATTTTTTTTTTTTCTTCAATGACCCAGTGTTCATTTGGGAGTGTGTTGTTCAGTCTCTATGTGTTTGCATGTGTTCTAGAGATTCTTGAATTGTTGATTTCCAACTTCATTCTGTTGTGGTCAGAGGAGATGCATGGTATGATTTTGATTTTTTTGAATTTGCTGAGGCTTGCTTTATGGCCTAGCATGTGGTCTATCCTAGAGAAAGTTTCATGCACTGGTGAGATGAGTATGTATTCTGCAACTGTAGGATGAAAAATTCTATAGATATGTTAGGTCCATTTGGTCTGTGTGTCGATTAACTCTTTTGTTTCCTTGCTGAATTTCTGTCTGATCTGTCCATTGCTGAAAGTAGGGTATTAAAGGCCCCCATTACTATTGTATATGCAAGTCTGTGTCTCCCGTTAGATCTATTAACATTTGTTTTAAATAGCCAGGTGCCCTGTAATTAGGTGCATATATATTTAAAAATAGTTGAATTAATCCTTAGTCATTACATAATGACCTTCTTTATCTCTTAACAGTTTTTCTGTGAAAATCTATTTTGTCTGATATTAGAATGGATGCACTAGCTCTTTTTTGGTTTCTGTTAGCATGGAATATCTTTTTCCATCCTTTCACTTTCTTTATTTTTTTTTAAAGGTTTATTTTATTTATTTGAAAGGGTTACAGAGAGGTAGAGACAGAGAGCAGCTGGGTCTCGAACCAGTGCCCATATGGGATGCCGGTGCTTCAGGCCAGGGCATTAACTCGCTGTGCCACAGCGCCGGCCCCCCATCCTTTCACTTTCATTCTGCACGTATTTTTGTTGGTGTTGTTTCTTGTAGGCAGCAAATAAGCAGGTTTTGCTTTTTAATCTGTTCAGCCAGTCTGTATCTTTTAATTGGAGAATTAAGGCCATTTATATTCAAGGTGACCATTGATAAGTAATGACTTGACCCTGCCATTTTTCCATAAATATTACTATTGTTTACTTTGGATTTTTTTTTGTACTTTAACTGGGAGATTTTCTGCCTTCACTTTCTTTCATAGTGATGACCATGTTTCTATGTTTCTGTGTGTAGCACATCCTTAAACATCATTTGTAAGGCTGGATGAGTGGTGACAAATTCTTTCAATTTCTGTTATGGAAGGTCTTTATTTCACTTTCATTCATAAATGAGAGCTTTGTGGGGTCAAGTATTCTGGATTGACAGATTTTTTTCTCTTAACACTTGGAATATATCTTGCCAGAATGGTCAGTTTCTAATTCTCATTGACTTGTAACAGATTTGCTGCAGCTGGTTATTCCTTTTTTAAGAAGATATTTCTGTCTTGAGTTCTGTGACACACCATCATCTCACAGGTTTCTCTGCTGTCATTGGCCATGTCTTAGTCTTTGCTAGTTCTGCTTTTGTTTAATTCTAAATGCTGGTATGCCTGAAGACTCAGTCCTCTGCATACTGCTTTATTCTCTATCTCTTCTCTTCTTGGGTAACCTCATCCACTCTCAGGACATTAAGTACTAGAAGTGTGCTTGTGACTCCCAAATGTAGGTATTTAATTTTTACCTTTCCTAAGCTCTGGAAATATGTGTCTGGCATGGTTTTGTTTTCTAATATTTAATGGGCTTGTCAAATTAACACATTCAAAACAGAACTCTTCATTCCCTGTACACCCATCTTTCCCACATCCTAAGCCTGCTACCACTTCAGAGCTCTTGCAATTCAGTAAATGCTGTAATCATCCACACAATTGCTCATGGTAAAACCTGTGCGCCATCCTTCATTGATTTTTTTATCCTAGCTGTTTACAAATCATAAGCAATTCTGAACTACTCTTCTGAAAATATGTCCAGAATTTGTCCATTCCATCACCACTGCCTTCCTGGTCCATGTCACTGTAATCTTCTCTTTGAACTATTACAGTAATCTTCTAACTTGTCATTCTTGAAGCTTTTTTTTTTTTTTTTTTTTTTTTTTGACAGGCAGAGGGGACAGTGAGAGACAGAGACAGAGAGAAAGGTCTTCCTTTGCCGTTGGTTCACCCTCCAATGGCCGCCGCAGCTGGTGCGCTGCGGCCGGCGCACCGCGCTGATCCGATGGCAGGAGCCAGGTACTTCTCCTGGTCTCCCATGGGGTGCAGGGCCCAAGGACTTGGGCCATCCTCCACTGCACTCCCTGGCCGCAGCAGAGAGCTGGCCTGGAAGAGGGGCAACCGGGACAGAATCCGGCGCCCCGACCGGGACTAGAACCCGGTGTGCTGGCGCCGCAAGGAGGAGGATTAGCCTAGTGAGCCACGGCGCTGGCTGAAGCTCTTCTTTTTCATACACCAGAGTTACCTTTTAATGCTCTTTCAAGCAGCAAGCAAATTGTCCAAAATCTTAGGGAAGACTATTATATTCACTGTTAATACCAAGTTTAAGTCTTAATTGTTTTATTTAGAAAGCTTTTATTTAATGAATACAATTTTTATAGGTAGTTTTAGGAATATAGTGGTTCTTTCTCCCATACCCGCCCTCCCACCTCAACTCCTATCCCACCTCCTACTGCCTCTCCCACCCCATTCTTCATTAAGGTTCATTTTTAATTATCTTTATCTATAGAAGACCAACTCTATACTAAGTAAAGATTTGCACCCACACACACAGACACCTGAAATGTAAAGTAGTTTGTAGACAAGTTTTACTGTTAATTTTCACCATACAACTCATTAAGAACGGAGGTCCTACGTGGGGAGTAAGTGCACGGTGACTCCTGTTGTTGATTTAACAACTGACACTCTTATGGTGTCAGTAATCTCCCTAGGCTCTTGTCATGAGCTGCCAAGGCTATGGAAGCCTCTTGAGTTCACAAACTCCATTCTAAGGTTGATTTTAAAGCTTGATAAGATCGAATGGGGAATGAATAGAGACAAGAGGTCCAGTACCTGAACCTAGAGTGCTAGAGCTAATGTATTCAAAAATTGGGAAGAGGAGGAGCAGCCAGAAAAAAATACTAGAAGAGGGCTAATAAAGAGGAAAGTGGGGAGAGTGATGTCTTGGAAGACAGAATACAGTGTTCTGAGGAAGTAGCCATTAATTGTGTCCACATTTGTTAATGGCTTGAGACAAGTTTTTGAATATGTGGAGTCCAATTAGTGTTACAGTTAAAACCAATTTCAGTAATCAGAAGAGGTGATAAGGCAGTGAAACAATTACTTTGAGTTTTGCTGTAACTAACTGTGGAGATTTTCAGGATAAAGGAGGGTTTTGTTGGTTATTGTCCTTGCTTTGTGCTTGTCAAATTGGATTGCACTAGAACATTCATAGACTCAACTGGATAGAGGGAAAAATTGATGCTAGTGAGGGGGTAGTTGCAAAACCAGCTCCTTGTGTAGGCAAGAAGAGATATGATCCATTCCCCAACTGGAGGGATGAACAGCATATGCTATTTATTAAATGTAACAGACTGGTGGGCAGAGTGTTAAGAAGGGTTATTAGTAGAGGAATGGAGAAGCTCTCCTATGGCTTCTGTATTGTCAGTGAAAAAAGAAGTGAGATCATTGCTTGCAAAAGGATTGATTGAGACTTGGAAAGATGCAAAGTACTTTTTACCTCAGAGTAAATTGGGGAAGTGTTGCAAGGGTGCATGACAATGTCAGGGGGTTACTTGAGGTTTATGTGTGAAAATTTAAAGGGAAATCAGTCATCATGGTTGTGTATGTTTTCTTCAGTCTTGTTGAATTGATCAATGGAAAGCACTGAGTAAACAAAGAAGTTGAGTTAAACCAAGGTTGAGAATGTTCCTGGCAAATGCAGTGAAAGGAGTGAGACAAGGAATTGACTGCATGCTTAACGTTCACCACTTTGGTCAACTGCCTGTATGTAGTGAATGTCTCACCACTGTCCAGGTTCTAGTACCTCATGGTGGGCTGATTCTACCACCATATGCAAACCCTCTTCAGCCTGCTGAGACTCTGACTTGTTCCTCCTTCCTTCACCTGATGCTTTCCCCTGTGTGTGTGCCCTGATAGCCCATGCTGGATCATTTCCTCATTCTCTATCCATGTTCTGATACCCTCTAGGCACTGACATTTTCTTTTTTCCTCCCTTCCCCTCCCCTCCCCTCCCTTCCCTCCCTTTCTTCCAAGTAATTTTTTTTTTTTTTATTTATTTGAAAGACATACTTACAGGGGATGGGGTGAAGGTGAGAGAGACATAGAACTTCCATCTGCTAGTTCACTCTTCAAATGACTGCAGTGGCCAGGGCTTGGTCAGGCTGAAGCTAGGATCCTGGAATTCCATCCAGGTCTCACACATGGTTGTCAAGGGCACAAGAAATTGGGCCATCTTCTTTCCCAAACAAATTAGCAGGGAACTGGATTGAAAGTGGAACAGCTTGGACTTGAACGGATGCTCATGTGGGATGCCAGCGTTGCAGCCAGCAGCTTAACCTGGTGCTCCATAACACCAGCCTCTGACATTTTCTTTTTTTTTTCTTTAAGGATTTATTTGTTTGAAAGGTGGAATTACAGAGAGAGACAGAGACAGAGAAGGTCAGATTTCCATCTGCTGATTCACTCCCCAAATGGCTGCAACTGCTGGGGTTGGGCTGTACTGTAGCCAGGAGCCCGGAATTCCATCCAGGTCTTCCACGTGGGTGTCAGGGACCTGAGTACTCAGGCCATCTTTTGTTGCTTTCTCAGACATATTAGTAGAGAGCCAGGTGTACACTGGAGTAGCTAGGAACTGGTGTCCGAATGGGTGCCCTGCATCAAAGGCAGGGCCTTAACCCTCTGTGCCACAATGGCAGCCCCTCTTTATTCTTCAGAATTTGTTTATTTGAAAGAGTAACAAGAGAGAAAGAGATCTCCAGTGGTTCACTCCCTAAATGACTGCAACAACCACATCTGACTAAGCTGAATCCAGGAGCCAGTAACTCCATCTGGGTCTCCTAGGTGGGTAGCAGGGAGCCAAGCACTTGAGAGTCATCTCCTGCTGCCTACCCAGGTGCATTAATAGGAAGGTAGATCAGAAGCAGAGTAGCCAGGGCTTGTACTGGCACTCCAGCAGGTTACTTCTTTTTTATTCATTTGAGAGGTAGAGTTACAGCCAGACAAAGGGAGAGACAGACAGAAAGGTTTTCTGTCTGCTGGTTCACTCCCCAAATGGCGACAACAGCTGGAGCTGGGCCAGTCAGGAGCCAGGAGTTTGTTCTGGGTCTCCCATGCGAGTGCAGGGCTGCAAATGCTTGGGCCATCCTGTGCTGCTTTCCCAGGCCATAAGAGTCACTAGAGGAGTGGTGAGGCCTTGAACTGGTGCCCATATGGGATCCTGGTGCTACAGGTGAAGGCTCAGCCTACTACACCACAGTGCTGGCCCCAGCAGGTGACTTCTTGAAGGCTGCCCTCTCCTCTGTGATCTGAACACCCAAACTGTTTCTTCCAAGGTGGACTCTTTTCCTCCTGGGCTCGGTCATCTCTGCTGATGAATGCCTTTTCCAGAAAACATTACAGGACTTCTCATGCCCTTGGACTCTTGAAGCCCTGTGCCAGACCGTCTCCCCATGTATATCTCCTCCTTAGCCTGCTGAAGTTCAGTTACCCCACTCTAGGATGAGCTACTATGTCTCCCCACCTCCTCCAACCTTCCTCCTGCCCCATTTGTAGGACTAAGTGGTTTGGAAAAGAAGAATTTTTTTAATTATCATTATTTTGGTTAGAAATAATTCTGATGTATAAAACAATTTATTTGCCTTAACATGTTAATGCAGTCTATTTTTGAAAAATAAAACAGTTCCTTTTAAAGTGATCTTTCCTCAGTAGAACAGCAACAACAATATTGTGATAGAAATAGTACACGGCACCCTTCGCTTAAATTTGCCGAATACATTTATCTTTTTTTTTTTTTTCATTTTTAGTTTGACTTTATATACAAAAGTCCAACTTCATGCTATGCATAGACTGCAAAAGTTTGCACCTAGGAACACACACAACATATAGAGTACAGTTTGGGAGCAAAATTTGTAATCGATTCTCATAGCACAACTCATTGTAGATGGAGGTCCTATATGGGGAGTTAAGTGCACAGTGACTTCTGTTGTTTCTTTAACAATTAACACTCTTATTTGTGATGTCAGTGATGTCTTGCCATGGGCTGCCAAGGCTATGAAAGCCTTCTCTGACCATGGACTCCACAGGTATTTGGGCATGGCCATAAACAAAGTGGATGTTCTCTCCTCCCTTCAGAGAAGAGTACATCCTTCTTTGATGACCCTTTCTTTCCATTGAAGCCTCACAAGGATCCTTCTTGTAGGATATTTTTTGCCACAGTGTCTAGGCTTTCCGCGCCTGAAATGCTCTCACAGGTCTTTTAGCCAGAACAGGAAGCCTCAAGGGTTGATTCTGAGGTCAGTGTTATTTACAGCAAATGTCATTCTAGAAGTCTGCTGTGTGGATGCTTCCCTTATTGGACTTTCCTTCCTTTCTAACTCTGTTGTTATTACCAGGCACTTGATGTTATTTATATGATCACTTTTACACTTAAATCCATCTATCTATATGTTGACTTTGACATTTAATATCATTTTAACAGTTAAGATGGCATTTAAACCACCAATTTTTATGGATTTAGAGTCCCATGAAAGTTTCTAGGCTGTACCCTTAGAAGTAAGTCCGTAGGACTGTATGCAGAACTATACTGCTTTACAGTTAGAGACTACCTCCTTCATCTCTTATTCCCCCTCTTATTTTTAACAGGGATCTTTTCCAATTTACTTAAAATACATATATAGTTAATTCTATGTTACATGAGGAGTTCAGCATATAATATGAAGAAAAGAAAAAAACAACAAAAAGAGCAAAACAAAACAAAAACAAAAAGGACATACAAAATAAAAAGTAACAGTGATAAACTGTCCCTCAGCAGTCAGGTCAAGGACTATTCCAGTCATTGATTCTAAAAGTGTCAATTTTGCTTCTATAACTTTCATTTTAGGAGCACAATTAATTCTCCCAAATCAGGGAGAGCATATCGTATTTGTCTCTTTGGGACTGGGTTATTTCACTAAGTATGAGGTTTTCCAGCTTGCTCCATTTTATTGCAGATGATCAGATTTCATTCTTTTTTACTGCTGTGTAGTATTCCATAGTGTACATATCCCACAGTTTCTTTATCCAGTCTTCGGTTGATGGGCATTTAGGTTGCTTCCATGTCTTAGCTATTGTGAATTGAGCTGCAGTAAACATGGAGGTGCAGATAGTTCTTTTGTTTACTGATTTCATTTCCTTTGGGTAAATTCCCAGGAGTGGGATGGCTGAGTCATATGGTAAGTCTATGTACAGATTTTTGAGGTATCTCCATACTGTATTCCATAGTGGCTTTACCAGTTTACATTTCCACCAACTGTGGGTTCGGGTGCCCTTTTCCCCACATCCTCTCCAGCATTTGTTGGTTGTTGATTTCTGTGTGACGGCCGCTGTAACTGGGGTGAGGTGAAACCTCATTGTGGTTTTGATATGCATTTCCCTGATGGTTAGAGATCCTGAACATTTTTTCATGTGTCAGTTTGCCATTTGGATTTCCTCTTTTGAAAAATGCCTATTAAAGTCCTTGGCCCTCCCCTTCCAGTGCTGGAAGGGGAGGAATAAACTAAGCACCAGATTGAGTCATTCAACCATGAGCACTTCTGCCCTGCTGCGTACCAAGAATTGGCCCATGCCATTCATCAAAAACCCTTTGGAAATTCAAAGAGATTTACTAAAATATAGCATGTAATAATCCATGAAATAAAGAACTCAAACATTAAAAAAAAAGTCCTTGGCCCTTCTGTTAACTGGGTTGCTTGTTTTGTTACTGTGGAGTTTCTTGATCTCTTTATAGATTCTAATTATTAATCCTTTGTTGGTTGTGTAATTTGGAAATAATTTCTCCCATTCTATTGGTTGCCTCTTCTCTTTCCTGTTTGTTTTGCTGCACATAAGCTTCTCAATTTGAGTTAATCCCATTTGTTCATTTTGACTTTGACTACCTGTGCTTCTGGGGTCTTTTCCAGGAATTCTTTGCCTGTGCCAGTGTCTTGAAGAGTTTCCCCAATGTTCTCAATTAGTTTGATGGTGTCATGGCATAGATTTAGATCTTTAATCCATGTTGAGTGGATTTTTGTTTGTGGTATAAGGTAGGGGTCTTGCTTCATGCTTTTACATGTGGACATCCAGTTTTCCCAGAACCATTTGTTGAAGAGACTGTCCCTGTTGCAGGGGTTGGTTTTAGCTCCTTTGTCGAATATAAGTTGATTGTAGATATTCGGATTGATTTCTGGGGTTTCTATTCTGTTCCATTGGTCTATTCCTCTGTTTTTGTACCAATACCAGGCTGTTTTGATTATTACTGCCTTGTAGTATGTCTTGAATTCTGGTATTGTGATGCTACTGGATTTGTCAGTTTGTTAATTTGATGTATCACATTGATTGATTTTTGAATGTAACCATCCCTGCATATCAGGGATAAATCCCACTTGGTCCGGGTGAATGATCTTTCTGATGTGTAGTTGGATTTGAATGGCCAGGATTTTGTTGAGTGTTTTTGCATTTTTGTTCATCGGGGTGATTGGTCTATAGTTTTCTTTCTCTGTGTGTCTTTTCTGGGTTTAGGAATTAAAGTGATATTGGCTTCATAGAAAGAATGTGGGAGGATTCCCTCCCTTTCAATTGTTTTGAATAATTTGAGAAGAACTGGGGTTAGTTCTTCTTTAAATCTCTGGTAGAATTCAGCAGTGAAGCTGTCAGGTCCTGGAATCTTCTTTGTTGGGAGGGCGTTTATTACTGATTCAGTTTCAGTAATGGTTATGGGTCTGTTTAGGTTTTCTTTGTCTTCATGGCTCAATTCAAGTAAGATGTGTGTATCCAGGAATCTATCCATTTCTTCTAGGCTTCCCAATTTTTTGGCATACAGCTCTTTGTGGTGGTTTATGATGATTCTTTTTATTTCTGTTGTGTCTGTTGTTATGTTTTCGTTACCATCTCTAGTTTTATTGATTTGAATCTTCTCTCTACTTTTTTTGGTTAGTTGGGCTAATGGTGTGTCTATTTTGTTTATTTTAAAAAAAAAAACCAGCTATTGGTTTTGCTGATATTTTGTATTTTTTTTTTGTTTCAATTTTGTTGATTTCTTCTCTGATTTTGATTATTGCTTTTCTTCTACTGGATTTGGGTTTGGCCTGCTGCTGTTTTTCTAGATCCTTGAGTGCATAGAAAATTCATTTATTTGGTGCCTTTCCAGTTTCTTGATGTAGGCACCAATTGCTATAAATTTTCCTTTTAGCCCTGCTTTTCCTGTATGTATCCCACAAATTTTGATAAGTTGTATTGTTATCTTCATTTGTTTCTATTGTTTCTAGAAATTTTTTGATTTCTCTTGATTTTTTTCTATGACTCACTGCTCATTCAGAATGATGTTGTTCATTCTCTATGTGTTTGCATATGATTCAGAGATTCTTGAGTTGTTGATTTCCAACTTCATTGCATTGTGGTCTGAGGGGATGCATGGTATGATTTCAATTTTTTTGAATTTTCTGAGACTCCCTTTATGGCCTAGCATATGGTCAATCCTAGAGAGAGTTCTGTGCACCGGGGAAAAATATGTGTACACTGTGACTGTGGAGTGGAAGGCTCTGTAGCTTTCTTCTAGGTCTATTTGATCTATAGAGTCAATTAGCTCTGTTTCCTTGTTGATTTTCTGTCTGGTTGATCTGTGCATTGCTAAAAGTGGGGTATTATTGTATTTGAATCTGTATCTCCCTTCAAATCCCTTAATAATTCTTTCAAATAGCCAGGTGCCTTATAAATAGGTGCATATACATTAATAATAGTCACATCTTCATGTTGAATTGATTCTTTAATCATTATATAGTGTCCTTCTTTGTCTCTTTTAATAGTTTTTGTGTTAAAGCCTATATTGTCTGATATTAGGATGGCCACACCAGCTCTTTTTGGTTTCTGTTAGCATGGAATATCTTTCTCCATCCTTTCACTTTCAGTCTGCGTGTGTCTTTGTTGCTAAGATGTGTTTCTTGAAGGCAGCAGATCAATGGGCTTTCTTTACTAACCCATTCAGCTAGTTTGTGTCTTTTAACTGGGGAGTTGAGACCATTTACATTCAGTGTTGACCATTTATTTATTTATTTATTTGAAAGAGTTAGAGAGGTAGAGACAGAGAGAGAGGTCTTCCATCTGCTGGTTCTCTCGCCAGATGGCCACAATGGCCAGAACTGTGCTGATCCGAAGGTAGGAGCCAGGAGCTTCTTCTGGGTCTCCCATGCCGGTGCAGGGGCCCAAGGACTTGGACCATCTTCCACTGCTATCCCAGGCCATAGCAGAGAGCTGGATTGGAAGAGGAGCAGCCAGGACTAGAACCGGCAGCCATATTGGATGCCAGCGCTTCAGGCCAGGACTTTAACCTGCTGTGCTACTGCGCCAGCCCATGACTATTGTTAAATACTGTCTTTTCCCTGCCATGTTTCCCTAAGTGGAACTGTTAATGGATTTTGGATTTTGTTTGTATTTTGCTGGGTCATTTTATTTTTTATTTTTTTTTAAGATTTCTTTATTTTATTTGAAAGGCAGAGCTACACAGAAGAGAGGTAGAGAGAGAGACAGACAGAGACACAGAGACAGGGACAGGTCTTCCATCCACTGGGTCACTCTCTAGATGGCCTCAATGGCTGGAGCTGAGCTGATCTGAAGCCAGGAGCTTCTTCCAGGTCTCCCACATGGATGCAGGGGCCCAAGGACTTGGACCATCTTCCACTGCTTTCTCAGGCCATAGCAGAGAGCTGGATTGGAAGTGGGGCAGCCGAGTCTCCAACTGGCACCCATATAGAATGCCTGCACTTCAAGTCAGGGTGTTAACCTGCTGTCCACAGCGATGGCCCCTTGCTGGGTCATTTTCTATGTTTGTCTTCTTTTGTAGTGAAGTTCCTGTTTTTGTGTGCAGGACATCCTTGAGCCAGTGTTGTAGGGCTGAGCGTGAAGATACAAATTCTTTCAACTTCTGTTTGTTGTGGAATATCCTTATTTCTCCTTTATTCATAAATGATAGTTTTGCAGGGTAGCGTATTCTGGGTTTACAGTTTCTTTCTTTTAGGATTTGGAATATATCTTGCCATTGTCTCCTTGCCTGTAGGGTTTGCGATGAGAAGTCCGGGGTGAGTTTAATTGAATTACCTCTGAATGTGATGTATTGTTTCTTTCTGGCACAGTTTAAAATCTGTTTTTTGTGTTTCACTGAGCTGAGTGTTGCCACAATGTGTTCTGGTGAATTCCTTTTCTGGTGGAGTCTGTTGGGAGTTCTGTGTATTGTATTTGGGCATCTCTTTCAATCTGCCTTTTGTGGAAGTTTTCTGATATTATTTCACTAAGAAGGCCTTCTAGGGGCCAGCACTGTGGCATAACAGGTAAAGCCGCTGCCTCCAGTGCCGGCATCCCATATGGGTGCCAGTTCTAGTCCTGGCTGCTCCACTTCTGATCTGGCTCTCTGCTATGGTCTGGGAAAGTAAAAGATGTTCCAAGTTTTTGGGCCCCTCTACTCTTGTGGGAGACCCAGAAGAAGCTCCTGGGTCCTGGCTTTGGATTGGCACAGTTCCAGCTGTTGCGGTCATCTGGTGAGTGAACCAGCGGATGGAAGACTCTCTCTCTCTCTCTCTGCCTTTCCTTCTCTCTCGGTATAACTCTGACTTCCAAATAAATAAATAAATCTTAAAAAAGAAAAAGAAGGCCTCCTAATTTGTTCTCTTTCCGCACCTTCCGGGACTCCTATGATCCGTAGGTTGAATCGCTTGATAGAACCTTGCAGATCTCCAACCATGATTTTTAATTTTCTAATTTTTTTCTTCTTGTGTTTTCTGTTTTTCTTCTTGTGTTTCTTCTGTATTATTTCCAGAAGTTTGTCTTCCAGTTCTGATATTCGTTCTTCGGTTTCATCTTTTGATTTCTGAGAGATTCCACGGCATTTTTTATTTCGTCAATTGAATTTTTCATCTTGGCTTCTCTTTAGAATCTCAATTTCTTTGGTGTGCTTTTCATTCAGATCTTGAATCTGTTTCTGATTGCTTTTAAGTAATCTGATTATTAATTTTCTGAATTCTTCTGTCATGACTTCAGTTTCTTCTTCAGCCTCCATTATTGAAGATTTAGATTGCTCCTTTGGCGAATTCATAGATTCTTGTTTATTCTTCGGAATTTTTCCTTCGTTCTTTGGTGTTTCTGTTTGGTTTCTGATTGGTTTGATTTTTAAATTGATTTCCCTCTGCTAAGAGCTGCTATGTATCTGCCTGTAGCAAGTGGAAGTACACAGCTCCACCTCCTGGAGCTTTGTGAAGCTGTCCCTGCAGTTGCTGGGTTTGTGCATGGGGGGCACAAGGGGCAGCCGGTTTCCTTTGCTCAGGGATGTAAACAAACAATATGGCATCTTCCCTCACGCTGCAGCTCCAGTTGGGGGCGGGGGGAAGACACTGAGGGATCCTGGTTTGTTCAAGCTCTCTGCCCCTCCCCCAGAATTTCTCCCTCTTCCCACTTAGAGCACTGAGCGCTGTTCATTAAATTTTCCCATTCATTTGTGTCTGCATCTCCGTGGGTTTGCAACCTCTTACCTGATTCTGTGTGGGTACCCAGCTGTCTCCTAGCTGGGTCTCCATGCCTTTCCCTTTGTGTACTTTCGATTTTCACTGGCGTGGGCCCAGGTAATCTCTGTGAACTCCTGGGCCACTCTGCGCGACCTTTTTATGAATCCACTGCCTACTGTATCCCCTCTACTCATTAATTCTCCATTTTTTTTCTCTGCGTTATTTGGAGTATCCTCCTGCTATACCACCATCTTGCTCCCTCACTCATCTTTCTAGAAAAGTAGGTGCTGTGGATCATGAATATATGTATTTGGCCTGCTAGTTAGGGCATTTTTTTAATTATTATTTTTTTGACAGGGAGAGTGGACAGTGAGAGAGAGAGATACAGAGAGAAAGGTCTTCCTTTTCCGTTCGTTCACCCCCCAATGGCTGCTGCGGCCGGCGCACTGCGGCCAGTGCACCGGGCTGATCCGAAGCCAGGAGCCAGGTGCTTCTCCTGGTCTCCCATGTGGGTGCAGGTTGGGCCATCCTCCACTGCCCTCCCGGGCCATCGCAGAGAGCTGGACAGGAAGAGGAGTGACCAGGACTAGAACCCAGTGCCCTGACCGGGACTAGAACCCAGTGTGCCAGCGCCGCAGGCGGAGGATTAGCCTATTGTGCTTGGGCCCCTGCACCCGCATAGGAGACCAGGGAGAAGCACCGGTCGTAGCGGCCATTTGGAGAGTGAACCAACGGAAGGAAGACCTTTCTCTCTCTCTCTCTGTCTATAGCTCTGTCAAAAAAAAAAAAAAAAAAAAAAAAGTTACCAGGTGGCAAAGTGTGGAAATACAGCCTATAATCAGCAGAAAAATCAGGCTTATCAACAGATCCAGACATGAAAGAAGAGATGATAGAATTGGTAAACAGAAACCTTAAAATACCATTATAAATCTTATAAATATGCTCACAGGTACAAAGGAGAGCATAAACATGAGAAAAATGGAAGTGTTAACAAAAACAATAAAGCAAAAGGAATAATTTTTCTTTTAAAGATTTATTTCTTTATTTGAAAGTCAGAATTAGATCTGTCTGCTGGTTGCACTCCAGATAGCCCATGGCCAGAAGCCAGGAGCTTCTTTGGAGTCTGCCACCTGGGTAGCAGGGGCCCAGGTACTTGGGTTATCTTAGGCTGCCTTAACAGGCTATGAGTAGGGAGCTAATTTGGATATGTAGCAGCAAGGACACACACTGGTGCTCATATGGGATGCTGGTTTCACAGGTGACAGCTTTATCTGCTAGGCCACAACGTCAGCCCTAGTGTTTTTGTTTTTGTTTTTGTTTTTTTGACAGAGTTAGACAGTGAGAGAGACAGAGAGAAAGGTCTTCCTTCCATTGGTTCACCCCCCAAATGGCCGCTACGGCTGGCGCTGCGCGGATCCAAAGCCAGGAGCCAGGTGCTTCCTCTTGGTCTCCCACGCTGGTACAGGCGCCCAAGCACTTGGGCCATCCTCCACTGCCTTCCCGGGCCACAGCAGAGAGCTGGACTGGAAGAGGAGCAGCCGGGACTAGAACCCTGCGTTCATATGGGATGTCGGCGCCTCAGGCAGAGGATTAGCTAAGTGAGCCACAGCGCCGTCCAGCCCCAGTGTTTTTAAATATGATGATGCAGGTAAGTTGAAAGAAAAAGGATAGGAAAAATATACTGTGCCAACTAATAAAAAAAAACCCTGAAGCTTCAGTGGGTGTTGTGGCATATTGGAATGCCTGGATTTAAGTCAGTTCTCCACTTCCAGTCCCGTTAATTCTAATGGGCCCTCCGGGATTCGGAAGATGATGGTTTAAGTAGTTGGGTCCTTGTCATCAATTTGGGACACCTGGATGGAGTTCAGTGTGACCCAGCCCTGGCTGTTGTGGGCATTTGGGGAGTGACCAGCAAATGGAAGATCTCTGTATATGTATTGCTTTGTTTTTCAAATAAATAAAAGTGAGCAAACAAAAAAATGTAGAGCTTCAAATTACATAAGGAAGAACCAGTGAGGCCGGCACCGCGACTCAATAGGCTAATCCTCCACCTGGCGGCGCCGGCACACCGGGTTCTAGTCCCGGTCAGGGCGCCGGATTCTGTCCCGGTTGCCCCTCTTCCAGGCCAGCTCTCTGCTGTGGCCAGGGAATGCAGTGGAGGATGGCCCAAGTGCTTGGGCCCTGCACCCCATGGGAGACCAGGATAAGCACCTGGCTCCTGGCTTTGGATCAGCGCGGTACGCCGGCCGCAGCACAACAGCTGTGGTGGCCATTGGAGGGTGAACCAACGGCAAAAAGGAAGACCTTTCTCTCTGTCTCTCTCTCTCACTATCCACTCTGCCTGTCAAAAAAAGAAAAGAAAAGAAACGAAAAAGAACCAGTGAAACTGAAAAGAGAAGTAGACAAACTTACTGTTACAGTTAGAGATCTCAGTGCTCTTAACAGAGAATGGAAGAAGATAAAATACCAGTAAGGATCTGGAGCATTCTAACAGCTCTGTTAACCAAATAAACATAATTAACATTTGTAGGACATGTCATTGAATAACAGCAGAATACACCTTACTTTTAAATTCTTGTGAAGCATTCACCGACATAGACCTATTTTGTAGGAAATACTGGTGAGGACATCAGATCAGCAACTTACTTTCAAGTGGTTTGGAGGTGGGTAGGGGAGAGTTATATTTACGCCAGCATTTCTGTAAGCTTGTGATTATTTCTTTAAATTTGAAAAGTGAATTTTTAAAGTACTTCTCAACGAGAAAAATTCACACACCTGATCTAATCATGCTGAATGAAGAGGCAGAAAGTGCATTTTAGTAAATCAACTAGAAAGTATTTTCCTCTCTTGAATAGTGTGCAAAACGTCACTGATTTTGAATGCTGAAATTTTTTCCATTTTGTTTTGTTCCCATATTTTGAATGAGTAAAGTTGCTAATGCTTGTTGTTTTGAAACTGTCCTCCTGGTCCTTATTAAGGTAGCATATTTTTTTTCTCTTTACCTTCAAAGGTTGCTCAAGAAACAGATGTGAGAGCCCAAATACGTCTGCAGTTTCGAGATGTCAATGGAGAACTTATAGCTGTGCAGAGATCTATGGTGTGCTCTCAAAAGAGTAAAAAAACAGAATTTAAAACCCTAGAAGGAGTCATTACCAGGACAAAGTAGGTATTTATATTGTATTTGAATATTTCTTCATCTCAGCCTTTTAGGTCTATAATACAATGAACTTTCCTACTACTTTTAAGTTTATTTCAAGCGGGAGTGTGTTTTCTTTTTTTAAAATTTTTTTAAGCAGACTATATTTTTTGAAACAATTTTGAGTTTATGGCAAAATTAAGCAAAGTCCAGGTTTTCTATATACTTCCTGTTCATAAACACAGCCTTCCCCACTATCAACATGTAATTTTTTTGTTACTATTTATCAATTAAATAGAATGATCTCATTAACAATTTAGTGGTAGTGTTCCATTGCTTTGAGCAATGTATAGTTACTGAACTGAAAGTGCATAATCACTCAAATATAGGCTGAATGAATATAAAATGCTAGCATAGTTTTTGGGGATGGATGAGATGAAAAGCATTCAAATGCAAACAAATAATCATTTGTCACTTTCAGCAAATTACTTTTCTGTTAGAGGCAAGTGTGTGCTTCTAGTGGGTTTTGGCTTGAGAATTAGGTTGCTCTGAGTGCCTATTATCCTTGTTGAGCAAATTTCTTAATTCTTCATCTTCCTTCCTTTGCTTTTATTGATCTAGTATGCTAATTAATTACTCAATCATTACACCACTTTTCAAAAGTTGTTGATATTCACTGTATCCATTGCCTTACCTTCTCTTTGTACCTTCTCCAACCCCATTCCACCACTGAAACAGCTCCTACAAAGGTCGCTAATAACCTCTGCAGAGATTAAGGTAATGCTGCTGCTATCGTAGACCTAACAGTGAGCCTGATTTTCTTCATTTCCAAAATGGGGTTCTCTGTATGTATCTTGGAAAGGTGGTATAAGGATTGAACTAATGCATGTAAAATGCTTAATATGTAGTAAGAGCTCCTTTATTAGTTTTCTGTGCTGTAGCAAACCATAGACTTAGTGGCTTAAAACAACACACTGTTTTGTAGTTGTGTAGTTTAGAAGTGTACATTAGCTCTTACTGGGCTCAAACCAATGTGTGAGCAGACTGTGTTCCTTTCTGGAGGCTCTTGGGGAGAATCCATTTCCTTACTCTCTCTTATTAAACGTGACTACCGTTTCTTGACCTGTGGTGGTCTTACTGCATCTTCAATGCTAGCAGCAGTGAGCAGGGCTCTTTTCATGTTGAATCACTGGCCGCCTCTGCCTCCTTGTCCACATGTAATAATCCTTGTGATTACATTGGTCCCATCTAAATAATATGGGATGATGACCTCTTTATTTTGAAATTAGATGATTAAGCAAACAACATAAGTCCCTCTGTAATTTTAATTCCCCTTTTCCTGGTAACCTAACATTCACAAATTCAAGGAAATAGAATGTGGACATCTTTAGAGGGTCATTGTTCTAGGTGCCACAGCTCAGTAAATGTATTTGTTAATGAATTCTTATATGAAAATTCTTTTTCTAAACTTCCATGACTAATTGTTGGCCCTCTTTTTCTGTATGACAGCTACATCCTACTTCATTAACTCATATCTTGCTTCATTCACCCAGCCAGTAAAGGTTGGAGTCCCAAGGGCTCAGTTTATGTCTTCTCTTGGTTATGCATCATATTCTCTTCCTAGGTGAAATTTCACCCATTCATTCATTTCTGTTGCTTAAATTACTGTGTGCTCATAGTTGACTTGTAGTTGACTCATAAATTTGTATCTCATAAGTTAGACCTCTATTTTCCAGCTCAGACACACAACCGCCTCTCTCATTTTCTGCCAGTTGTTTCAAAGACACCCCAGATTCAGCATGTTCAAAACCAGGCTCATGATCCTCTCCTTGATTCTACCTCCCTCCCAAGAAAAAAGCAGCCTCCAAGAACCTGATCCTCCTTATTCAGTGAGTGATACCACTATCCATCCAGGGATACAGACGCAGAACCTGGGTCTTAGCGTCTTCCTTTTCTATATCTAATCTATTACCATGTCTGTAGATTTAACCTAAACGTCTCTTTCCATCTCTAGAGTGACCATTTTAGTCCATGCTGCCATCAGTTTTCCGTGGTCTAATGTGATAACTTACTGAACTGTGTATGTCCATTTTAGCCACCTGCAAACACACTCAGGGTACTCACTGTTATGTTTTCAAAAAACAAATTGCAATGTTTAAAAAACAGTAAAGACAAATATTGTGTCTGCCCACTTATTCTAGTACTGAACAGCCCTTTTTCAGACTACACATTCTTAGATATTTTTAAGTCACTCTTGCTTATTCATTTAAGTCTGTTATTTTTAAGCTTGAAGGGTGGAAGTTATTTTATTTTCCTCTGTGATTATCTTTAAATACTTTAAATCATTATATTTAACAGTCAAAATATGTTATAAAAAGTTCTGAAATCCCTTCCTATGTAATCTTAGTTTACACACCCTCTTATAAATAAGTGAACTGCTTGTGCTCAAAGACTCATTGTAACAGGGGATAGATAAACGGATGGACTTGAAAGAAGTACATCCTGAAGGATTGATGAAGTGATAGAATGCATACAACTGAAGGTTACGTTACTTACATTCTTGATTTTCATTGTTTGTAGGCATGGTGAAAAGGTCAGTCTCAGCTCTAAGTGTGCAGAAATTGACCGAGAAATGATAAGTGCTCTTGGGGTTTCCAAGTCTGTGTTAAACAATGTCATTTTCTGTCACCAAGAAGACTCTAATTGGCCTTTAAGTGAAGGAAAGGCTCTCAAGCAAAAGTTTGATGAGATATTTTCAGCAACAAGGTTTGTAATCCTTAAGTAAACTTTAAAGCCTGATAAGTTATTACATCATGTTTATAATTTAGATGATGCTTTTTTTTATAAAGATTTATTTATTTATTTGAATGTCAAGAGTTACACAAAGATGGAGAGGCAGAGAGAGAGAGAGATGTCTTCTATCTGTTGGTTCACTCCCCAATTAGCTGCAACGGCTGGAGCTGTGCCAATCCGAAGCCAGGAGCTTTCTCCTGGTCACCCACGTGGATGCAGGGGCCCAAGGGCTTGGGCCATCTTCTACTGCTTTCCCAGGCCCTGGCAGAGAAGCTGGATTGGAAGTGGAGCAGCCGGGTCTTGAACTGGCGCCCATATGGCTTGCTGGCACTGTAGGCAGCGGCTTTACCCGCTACGCCACAGCACTAGCCCTGATGCTTTTTTCTTGACATCAGCATTTTCGAAAGCAGAAAGATCATCAGTTATTCTCTTTCACTCACTGACAGCCATTGGTTGTATTTCCTGTAATTATTCTTTCTGTACATGTTTATTTACCTGATTGGAAAGTATAAGTCTAACTTTTTGTCTTAACCATTACATCATAAGCATTTGCTGAGTTGCTATGACGTCTTTGAAAATGTCATCTTTAACTATAATATTCCACTATATTAGTATATACTGTAACTTAACTAACAATTCTATTTTTATTTCATATTTTCAAAGATATATTAAAGCCTTAGAAACGCTTCGGCAAGTACGTCAGACACAAGGTCAGAAAGTAAAAGAATGTCAGACTGAACTAAAATATCTGAAGCAAAACAAAGAAAAAGCCTGTGAAATTCGTGATCAGATTACTAGTAAGGAATCTCAGTTAACATCTTCAAAAGAAATTGTCAAATCCTATGAGAACGACCTTGAACCATTGAAGGTAATTTAATTTTTGTAATTGACAAAATTGCATATATTTATGGCACACAGTATGTTTTGATCCAAGTACACATTATGGAATGGATAAATCAAATTAATATATACATATCCTTACATATCATATTTTTGTGGTGAGAACACTTAAAAATCTACTCTCAATAATGTTCAAGTATATAGTGTATTATTATTAGCTGGAGCCACCTTGATGGACATAGTTGATTATTGGGTAGTAAGGAAAAAGTCATACTTTTTTTTAAGATTTATTTATTTAAAAGGCAGAATGACAGAAAAGCAGAGAGACAGTGAGTCTTTGATCCACTGGTTCACTCCCCAGATGGCCACAATGGCTGGAGCTGCACCAATCTGAAGCCAGGAGCTTCTTCTGGGTCTCCCATATGGGTGCAGGGGCCCAAGGACTTAGGCCACTGCTTTCCCATGCCAAAGCAGAGAGCTGGATGGGAAGTGGAGCAGCCAGGACTCACTCTACCTGCTACGCCACAGTGTTGGCCCCCATATGTATTTTTTTTAACATGATAGCATTCACCTCTAATGTACTTTATTTTTAAATTCTTTTTCAGAATCAGATAAAGAGGGGATACTCGCATCTGCTGGTTCACTCCCCAGATGTGTGCAACTTTGGGGCTGGGCCAGGCTTAGGCAGAAGCCAGGAACAGGAAACTGTACAGGTTTCCCACATGTGTGACAGGAACCCAATTACTTGAGTCATCACTACTGCTTCCCAGCCTGTGCATTAGCAGAAACCTGAAGTTTAGTACCCAAACCAAGAATCAAACCCATGCACATTGATGGGGGAATGCAAGTATCTTAATTAGTAGACTAAATACCTGCCTATTTTATTTTTGTGTGAACTTGAATGGCATGTGTATTTCTTGAAAAATTATCAAAGACTATATAATGATACGGCTAACGTCTTACATCTGTAGTAAATAGTTAGTCATTAAATTGCCCAAAGAGCTTGAATTTGAGAGTAAACAAATTTGTAGCAGCATAGTAAATTAGTGATACAGATCACTAACTGTTAAATAGCAATGTAGTTAATAACCTTACAGTTCAGCACATTAAGACTTTAAGATTTGTTTTCAAAGGCAGAAAGAGAAAAGGAGACACACACAGAGAGCTCTCCCATATGCTGATTCATTCCCCAAGTGGTTGCAGTGGCCAGGTCCGGGTCATATTGAAGTCAGGAGCCTGGAATCACATCCAAGTGTCCCATTTGTGTGACAGAGGCCTGAGTACTTGGGCCATCTTCTCTGCTTTCCCAGCCACAGTAGTAGGGAGCTGGATTGGAAGCAAAGCAACCAGAAGTAAAGCTTGTGCTCCAGTATGGATGGCAGGGGCACAGACAGCAACTGAACCCACTGCTCCGCAGTGCCAGGCCCCATTGGAGAGTTCTTGAATTACCTATCTTCATAGAGAATTTTTATAATTGTTCTCGATGTTGCTCAAAATCTGGAATTGATCTATAGCATATTGATAATATTTGTTACTATAGTGTTCTAAAACCTGCAGCTTCTAAGAAAGGCCTGCAGGGAATATCATTGTTTGTTTAGTAAACATTTAGTGAATATTTCCTGTGTGCCAGAGTGTACTGTGTAGATAGCCATAGGCATCAGGATGTCCACAACTGCATCTTTGTCCTTTTAGGTATTGCAAGTCTGAATAAGTGAGAACAATCTTAAAAATGGCTGTTTTCTGAGTTTCAGAAAGAAGATATTTTGAAAAATGAAAATATTAAAATATTTATTGATTTGGCTCTTTTTTAAAATACCTGTCAATGCTGGTATAGATCTTTGAGTTGTAAAGTAGAAAAGAATCTTTTTAAATGATGGCCATGCATAAACATTTATCACAAAGGCTTTAGGAAGGAGTTAGGGCTAAGCTGGACCTTGAAGATGGGGGAGAAATTTAATTGATAAGATATTTTATTTTTTCTTTTAAAAGTTATATCTTTCACAATGAAAAGTTGCAGGATATTAGATAAAAAGTAAAAGATATCCTTCCTGCTCTTTATCTCTGACTTCCCAGAATACATCCTACCAGTAGCTTTTTTTTTTTTTTTAAATTTCATGACAAGCAGTCATGCCAACAAAGAGTTTCTGTCCACTGGTTCACCCCCAAAATGCCTGCAACAGCTGTTGCTGTGCTAGGCCAGGTTAAAGCTGGCAGCAGAAATTTGATCTAAGTCCCTGACGTGGGTGTCAGGGACCCAGTTACTTGAGGTATCACCACTGCCTCTTTTGTCTGCAGTAGCAGGAAGCTTCGATCAGGAACTGGAGTGTGGAATCAATCCAGCAATCAAACCCAGGCATTCCAAAATAGTTGTTGGCATTTTAACTGATTGTCACCTTAACTGCTAGGCCAAATGCTCATGACACCCCATTAACTTTTTTTCTTTTTTACATCTTTGCCATACCTGTGTGTATACAAATGTTACCAGGTATATATGAATATACTAAAAAATACAGGCTTATTAGAGCAGGATTTTGTGAGGAAGAGCCTGGATTCAGTAAATCAGTCAGAATTGGGGTCAGATTATAGATAGCTATTGGACTTAGACAAAAGAGTAACAGAATATGTTATATTTTATAGTAAATTGTCCTGATAACTGTGCTATAGTAATTACCCAGTTACTAGAACATATTTTCTAGAAAGTGCTTCGTTAGAAAGATGATAAGCACACATAATGATAAAGCAGAAAAAAGATAAGAGATGTAGGAGATGTGAGGAAGAAGGAAGAGAATTTCTGAGGTGGCCAGAGGATATTTCATAGGCTGAATCTGGGTTGTAGCTTCATTGATCCAAAGTGAGTAAGTCTTTGGAGACAGAAGCAGTAAAATGTAAGCTTTTCTTTGAGAGCACTATTCAGGATGTCCACATAGTTGAAATGGAGAGTTAAATAGGAAATAATGTCAAGATAGCACCAAGAATGATACCCAGGATTTATTGAATTGTCTAGAATTCTAACCAAAGTTGTACCAGAGGTTGAGGTGTTGTTTACTTGCTTTTTTGGAGTTTAATTGTGACCCATTTGTCAAGAGTTTAATCCTATTCTCTGTATCCTTACACCCTAGCCCAGGGCCTGGCACATAGAAAGTGGCTAAGTGAATCTTCATTCAGTGGACAATTTCCAAAGTACTTTACTAGCTATTGGATGTAAGGAGTCTTCCCTTCATAGAACTCAGCATGACATTTAGGCCAAATCACCCCCCAGCAGCAGACCAGAGAACACTGCTTCAGTTCATCCTGTACTGTAGTACGTACTTCCCTGTTTTTATAGATTCCTTCCATTTTTAAGAACTCTGAGTAATTGTTTTATTCTCATCCCAATGTATCTTGTCAATCTTGACTCCCTTAGACCTGTTGTCTTTTCTTTCTTTAAATGAAAATCGAGAAATTTGTTTCTAGTTTGGTTTTCCACACAGGTGCCTGGTCCTTCAACACCTGATAGCCTTACTGCTCCAGTCTTTTGTTTCATTTCACTCTCACCCTGTTAAGCACTCTGGTACAGTTTCTGTTGTCTTAGCTCCTAGGACCTTGTGCACCTGGGGATAGGGCCAAAACACAGTTGTCAAGGAAGAAATCTATCAGCCAGGCCTCACCAGGAGCTTCCCCTGGGTCTCTCACATGGGTGGCAGGGGCTAAATACTTGGGCCATCTTTGCTTTCCCAGGCCAATAGCAGAGTGCTGTATCTGAAATGGAGCAGCCAGTGCCTGAACCGGTGCCCATATGGGATGCCAGCATTACAGGCAGTGGTTTTACCTGCTATACCACAACACTGGCTCCTAAAATCACTCTTTCTAAAGTGTATAATTCTGAGTTTAGGCAAATACATTCAGTAGTATAACCACCACCACAATCAAGATGTAAAATAGTTCCATCACTGAAAAAAGTTTTGTCAAAGACCGCCTCTCTCTCCTTGTCCTGTCCCTCTGCTTCCAGTCCCTGACAACCACTGATTTTTCTGTCACTGTGATTTTGTCTTTTCCAGAATGGTGTATAAATAGAATCATACAGTATATTGATTTGTGTGTGAGGCTTCTTTTCTTAGCTTAACACTGTTTCATTACGTTGCTACATGTATAAATAGTTCATTCCCTTTTATTACTGAGCAATATCCCACTGTATAGATACATTGATTTTTGTTTTCTGATTGGTAGGCATTAAGTTGTTTGCAGTGTTTGGCCCTTACAGATAAACCTGTGATAAACTTCTGTGTATAGGTCTTTGTATAAATGATTTCATATGTCTTGGGGAACCCCCTAGGATTGTAGTTCCTAGCTTGTTTGGTATATACATGTTTAACCCTGGAAGTTGTCAAACTAATCTCCAAAGTGGCTGTACTCTTTTGTATTCATCCAGGAGTATTCAACAGTATAGTTGCTCTGTGTCCGCCTTAGTGTTGCCAGTCTTTTTCATTTAAAAAAAGTGATTTTATCACATATGGCAGATATGTCGTTGTCGTTCAGTGAAGTGTTGTTTTTTTTTGTGAGCTTAGCTTATCTTCATGTACTCATTTGCCATCTGAATGTCTTCTTTGGTAAAGTAGGCAGTCTTTTGCTTATTTACAGTAGGATTTGTTTTTGGAGGGGATCTTTGTATTAAACTATGAGATTTCCATATATATTCCCTTTATCAAATATGTGTTTTGAAAATATTTTCCTAACTACTTTAAAGAAGGTGGGAGTTTTAAATTTTGGTGAGATAAATTGATCATAATGATAGGACTAAGAACCAAAGGGATCACATAAACAAGAATAGTGTCTGCAAATACTAGCTGATAGAATCAAAAAGGGAGAGAATGATCCAACATAGGAAGTGAGATACACAGCAGACCCATAGAATGGCAAATGTCCTAACAGCACTCTGGCCTCATAATCAGCCCTTAAGGCATGCGGATCCAGCTGAAATGCCCATGAGAGTATTTCAGCCATGGAAAGCCAAGACACTCGGGGTGGGGGTGGGGGACCTAAATGAAAGATCTCCACGAGTGAGATCCCAGTGGAAAGAAGGGGTCATCAAAGAAGGAGGTACCTTTCTCTGAAGGGAGGAGAGAACTTCCACTTTGACCATGGCCTTGTCTAAATATGATCAGAGTCAGTGAACTCAGGGGGCTTCCATAGCCTTGGCAGCTCATGACAAGAGCCTAGGGTGATTACTGATGCCATAAACAAGAGTGTCAATTTGTTAAGTCAACAATAGGAGTCACTGTGCACTTACTCCTCATGTAGGATCTTTGTCCTTAGTGTGCTGTACATTGAGATTTAATGCTATAACTAGTACTCAAACAGTATTTTTCACTTTATGTTTCTGTGTGGGAGCAAACTGTTGAAATCTTTACTTAATGTATGCTAAACTGATCTTCTGTATATAAAGAGAACAGAAAATGAATCTTGATGTGAATGGAAGGAGAGAGGGAGTGGATAAGGGGAGGGTTGCGGGTGGGAGGGACGTTATGGGGGGGAAGCCATTGTAATCCATATTCTGTACTTTGGAAATTTTAAAAGTTAAAAAAAATTTTTGGTGAGATATGGTTTATTGATTTCTTTCATTCTTTTATAGTTTTTGCTTTTTGTTACATATCTAGGAAATCTTTGACCCATTGTCGTTAAGATTTTTTCTTCTTCTAGAAGTCTTAGATTTCACTTCTTATATTTAAATCTAATATTCCTGTGTCAGGTTAATTTCTGAATATGGTATGAGGTAAGGGTTCAGGTTTCTTTTTTGCACAGCCAGAGTATACATCATGCCATTCCACCTTGCAATGTTATATTTTAATAGTACCTATGTAGTTTTGTATAAGTCAGTTAAGTCTTCTGGGTCTCCTACTAAGCAAGTAGTATTGTAATAATTTGCATTTATAGCAGCACCTCTTACATCATCAAACATTGGGGCTGGCACTGTGGCATAGTGGGTAAAACTGTGGCCTTTGGTGCTGGTATTGCATATAGGCACTAGTTCAAGTCCCAGCTGCTCTACTTCCTATCCAGCTCCCTGCTGCTGGCAAGGGAAATCAGCAGATTGCCTAAGTACTAGGGCCCTGCACATATATGGGAGACTGGGAAGAAGCTCCTGGCTCCTGGCTTCAGATTGGCCGAGCTCTGGCCATTGCAGCCATTTGTGTGGTAAACCAACAGATGGAAGATCTCTTAAGTCTGTAACTCTTTCAAATAAAAAAAAAAAAACTTAAAAAAAAAAAAAAAGGTCAAACTTAGTAGGCATTCAGTCAATGATACCTAAAGGTTATTGTTATTATTAGATTTCTCATTTCATTCTTTCAGCATACTGAACACCTCTCATGTGTTCTGGGGATACATTAGAGAACCAAGTAAATAAAATTCCTATTTTTATGGTGATTGAGTGATATCCATATAGAGATATAGATATATTAGTATGACATTTAAGGTGAGGATGCATTTTTTTCTTTTCTTTCTTTTTTTTTTTTTTTTTTTTTTTTTTGACAGGCAGAGTGGACAGTGAGAGAGAGAGAGAGACAGAGAGAAAGGTCTTCCTTTGCCATTGGTTCACCCTCCAATGGCTGCCGCGGCCGGTGCACCACGCTGATCCGATGGCAGGAGCCAGGCACTTATCCTGGTCTCCCATGCGGGTGCAGGGCCCAAGCACTTGGGCCATCCTCCACTGCACTCCCGGGCCACAGCAGAGAGCTGGTCTGGAAGAGGGTCAACCGGGACAGAATCCGGTGCCCTGACCGGGACTAGAACCTGGTGTGCTGGCGCCGCAAGGTGGAGGATTAGCCTAGTGAGCCACGGCGCCGGCCTAGATCTCACATTTTCTTAGACAGGAGACTACCAGCTGTCCTTGGAAGTGAGTCTGAGAAGCAGACCACTGAGATCATGTGTCCTGCATTGCTCAAGAGTTCTGTTTGCCTGAGCAAACCTTGGATTAAAGTATAGTCTTACAGAGCTGATTTGTGTTCCGGCTGCCCTTGTCCAGATCCAGCTCCCAGTTAATGTGCCTAGAAAAGCAGCCAAAAATGGCCCATGTACTTGGGCCCCTGCCACCATGTGGGAGACCCAGATAAAGGTCCTGACTCCTGGCTTTGGCCTGACCCAACCCTGACTATTGTAGCCATTTGGGGAGTAAACCTATGGATGGAAAATCTGTCTTTCTTTCTCTCCTCCTTTCTCTGTAACTCTGCCTTTCAAATAAATAAGTCCTTTTAAAAAATAAGATCTTCATGTAAATTTGCCTAGGTGGCCAGATAGGTCATTTCACCATGAATTTCTAGTCCTCTTAGTAATTCTAATTTCTTAAAAAATAAATAGTGGTGAGTGTTTGGCTTAGTGGTTAAGATGCTACTTGGGAAGCCTACATCATAATTTGAAGTACTTGAGTCTGAGTCTCAACTTTGCTCCTGATTCCAGCTTCCTGCTAATTTGCATGCTGGAGGCAGCACATCATGACTCAAATAGTTGGGTTCCTGCTAGCCACATGGGAGACACAGATTAAGTTCCCAGCTCTTTGTTTTGGCCTGACCCTGGGAGTGAGCCAGGAGATCAGAGATCTCTGTCTTTGTCTTCGGAATAAATAAATGGAAATAAATTAATTAAATTGTCTTTTAGAAATTAAAGTTTTTTTTTGACAGGCAGAGTGGACAGTGAGAGAGACAGAAAGGTCTTCCTTTTTCTGTTGGTTCACCCCCCCAACAGCTGCTGCGGCCGGCGTACTGGGCTGATCTGACACCAGGAGCCAGGTGCTTCTCCTGGTCTCCCATGCTGGTACCGGGCCCAAGCACTTGGGCCATCCTCTACTGCACCTCCAGGCCACAGCAGAGAGCTGGACTGGAAGAGGAGCAACCAGGACAGAATCCGGCTCCCCGACCGGGACTAGAACCCGGAGTGCCGGCGCCGCCAGGTGGAGGATTAGCCTACTGAGCCGCGGCGCCAGCCAGAAATTAACTTTTTAAAAAAATATATTTATTTATTTATTTGAAAGGCATTGTGACAGAGAGAGCAAGAGATCTTTCATCTGCTGGTTCACTCCCCAGATAGCTACAACTGCCCAGTCTGGGCCAGGCCAAAGCCGGGGAGCCAGGAACTCCTTACTGGTCTCCTACGTGATTGGCAGGGGCCCAAGCACTTAGGCCATCTTATATTCTCTTACCAGATAACATTAAGAGGAAGCTAGACCAATGCAGCAGCCAGGACTTGAATTGGCACTCCAGTATGGGATGCTGGCGTCACAAGTGGCAGCTTAACCCATTGTACTACTGTGAAAGCCCCAATGTTAACTTTTTTAAATGTAGTACTTTATATATTGTAGCTCTAAGTGACCAGTGAATGAATGAGTGACTTTTGAAGGAGTTGTTAAGAGCAGAACATATTTTAGAATTAGAAATGGAATAGAATTAAAATAGAATTAGAAAAAGAATACTTTTCTCAGTTAAGTGTGAAGACTTGGGGCAAGTTCCTTATTACCTCTCATCCTAAGTTTTTCTGTGCCCCTTTAACATAATTATTTTAGCATTAAATGAAATCACTTTCACTAAATGGTTTGCCTTGGCACATCCTATTTTTCTTCATCAGCAGTGTAAATGAGAGTAAATTTTATTTACATAGTGTTCTGTATTTTCAGAATCGTCTAAAAGAAATTGAACACAATCTCTCTAAAATAATGAGACTTGACAATGAAATTAAAGCCTTGGATAGCCGAAAGAAGCAAATGCAGAAAGATAACAGTGAACTGGAACAGAAGATGGAAAAGGTTTGTAATGGCAGAATTTTGTTCTATTCCAACATTTTGATGGTATTGTAATGAACCTCATTTGAATCAATTTTGGCACCCACATTTTGAGAAAAAAGGTAACTACAAATTCTGGTATTTTTGTAACTTTTATGTATTTGCTAGGTAAATTAAGGATATTGAGTATACTTTAGTTCACATTTGATGAACCTCAAAATGATTATACTTTCTGATGTTTATACATTAAAGCTTCTTACTTTGGTTTTATGCAGGTTTTTCAAGGGACCGATGACCAGCTAAATGACTTATATCACAATCATCAGAGAACAGTAAGAGAAAAAGAAAGGAGATTAATAGACTGTCAGCGTGAACTAGAAAAATTAAATAAAGAATCTAGACTTCTTAATCAAGAAAAATCAGAACTACTTATTGAGCAGGGTAGGGCAAAGTGTTTACTTGGTCTGTTTTTCTAATACAATATTCTGTGTTTTCTGCATGATTGAAAAGTCCCTAGAGAATTATGCTGAGTGAAAAAAGCCAACGTAAAATTGTCAAGTATGATATGTTTCCATTTATATAGTATCTTTGAAATGTCAGAATGTTAGCAATAATGGGCAGAGTAATGGTTACAAGAATCCTAGGTAGGAGAAGGGGGAAGAAGACGATGGATGTGGTATGGTTCTAAAAGGGCAACAGAAGGGTTCTGTTTTTTTTTTTTTTTTTCTTCCTCTTTTATTTCTAAATTTGTTTATTTGAGAGACAGACAGAAAGAGCCCTCTCACTAGTTTACTCCCCAAATGCCTTAGAGCAGCCACGGCTAGGTCAGGAGCCAGGAGCTAAATTCGGTCTACTGCTGGGTGGCAGGGACTCAAGTACTTGAGCTATCACCTGTTTTGTTTGTTTTGTTTTTTAAATATTTATTTATATACTTGAAAGAGTTACACAGAGAGAGAAGGAGAGGCAGAGAGAGAGAGAGGTCTTCCATCCGCTGGTTCAATCCCCAGATGGCCACAATGGCAGGAGCTATGCCCATCTGAAGCCAGGAGCCAGGTGCTTCTTCTGGGTCTTCCACGCAGATGCGGGGGCCCAAGGACTTTGGCCATCTGCTACTGCTTTCCCAGGCCATAGCAGAGAGCCGGATCAGAAGTAGAGCAACCGGGACCCAAACTGGCACCCATATGGGATGCCGGCATTGCAGGTGGCTGCTTTAATCCTCTGCGCTACCATGGCGGCCCCGAGCTATCTTTGTTTTCTCTCAGAGTTTGCATTATCAGGAAGCTGGAATTGGGAACAGAGATAGGACTTGATTCCGGCACTCGGATGGTACATGGATGTCTTAACCATTGTGCCAAATGCCTGTCTCTTCTCTTTTTGGAAAAAAAAATTTTTTTTTCTTTGTGAGACAAAAAGAGATGGATAAGTAGAGCTCCTATCTGCTGGTTCAGTCCCCAAATGCCTACAATAGCTGGAACTGGCATGGAATGGGAGCCTGAAGAATATTCCTAGTTACCCATGTTGGTGGCAGGAACCCAGTCACTTGAGCTATCACTGCTGCCTCCCAGGGTCTACATTAGCAGGAAGCCAGAGTCAGGAGCTGCAGTGTGTGTTCAGCCCAGGTGTACCTCTATGAGATGGTTGACTGCTAGATCCCACAAGAGGATTCTTGCTGTGTTGGAACTGTTTTTGTTTTTTTTGTTTGTTTGTTTTGTTTTTTTTTGACAGGCAGAGTGGACAGTGAGAGACAGAGACAGAGAGAAAGGTCTTCCTTTTTGCCGTTGGTTCACCCTCCAATGGCTGGCGCACTACAGCCAGCGCATCGCGCTGCTCCGAAGCCAGGAGCCAGGTGCTTCTCCTGGTCTCCCATGCAGGTGCAGGGCCCAAGCACTTGGGCCATCCTCCACTGCACTCCCGGGCCATAGCAGAGAGCTGGCCTGGAAGAGGAGCAACCGGGACAGAATCCGGCGCCCCGACCGGGACTAGAACCCGGTGTGTCGGCGCCGCAAGGCAGAGGATTAGCCTAGTGAGTCGTGGCGCCGGCCCGGAACTGTTTTGTATCTTGACTATTAACATGAATATATGAATCTATACAGGTAATAAAATTATATAGAACTTAATATGCATACATACAGCTGCAAATAGGCATGAGTAAAATTGGGGACATTTGAGTCAGATTGGTATATTTTATTGGTGTCGTTCATTATCCTTCTTGTGATATTATACTGTAGTTTTGCAGAATGCTGTTCTTGGCGGCAACTGAGCAAAGTATACAAGAAGTCACACTGTATTATTTTTTAATACTTAATTTAAATCTATTTTTATCTCAACTTTTATAAAATCAGATTTAGAAAAAGAATTATTAAGTTGGTATTTTTTAAAGGTCGTCTACAGCTCCAGGCAGATCGCCATCAAGAACACATCCGAGCTAGAGATTCATTAATTCAGTCTTTGGCAACACAGCTAGAATTGGATGGCTTTGAACGTGGACCGTTCAATGAAAGACAGATTAAAAATTTTCACAAACTTGTGAGAGAGAGACAAGAAAGGGAAGCAGAAACTGCCAACCAACTGATGGTAAATACCTTGAAAATACCATTTCTGTTGTTTTGGTTATATCTGTACTTAAACCGTTTTGATTTTTGGATAGACCCTGTCTTGGCATATTTTTAGATTAGTGTGAGGATACAGTCTGCTGCATGGTAGGAAAAACTTCTATCACAGTAAATTTGTATAGTTTTATAAAGGTAAAGATATGAATAAAATGTAGACTATGTTTTTGATTGGCTCAAGTAAAATTTCTGTAGCTAATTGTAAAAAAAGTTTGCTCACAGCAGTGATTATCTCTGGTTGATTGTTTTTACATTTTAAAATATTGTTTTGTAATTTTTTCAGTGTACATTGTTATATTTACAATAAAGAAACTAGTAAAACAAAACTAACACTCATTCTTCATAATGCTTTTAGAATGATTTTGCAGAAAAAGAGACTCTCAAACAGAAACAGATAGATGAGATAAGAGATAAAAAAGCTGGATTGGGAAGAATAATTGAGCTAAAATCAGAAATCCTAAGTAGGAAGCAGAGCGAGCTGAAGAATGTGAAGTATGAATTGCAGCAATTGGAAGGATCTTCAGACAGGATTCTTGAACTGGACCAGGAGCTCAAAAAAGCTGTAAGATATTTGAGTAATCTAATAATTTTAAGGTATAAGACAATGAAATCTTGTATTTGAAAGTATTTTATTGGTTGCTAATTCTGGATTATGGCACATTTTAATAAAAGTGTCAGCCGTGTCTATTCATCTCATGTAAAGTAAATTCAACTTAATATCTTTTTTTTTTAAGAAGTTGTTTATTTTTTTATTTTTAAAGTCAGACTTAGAAAGAGGGAAAGACATCTTCCATCTGCTGGTTCATTCCCTAAGTGGCCACAGCAGCCCAGGCTGAGCCAGCCCAGAGCCAGGAGCTTCATCTGAATCTCCCACTTGGGTGGAAGGGACCCAACCACTTGAGCCATTTGTGATGCTTTTGCCAGGCCATTAGCAGAGAGCTGGATCGAAAGTGGAGCAGCTGGGACACGAACTGGGACCCATAAAGGATGCTAGCATTGCATGTGGTGGCTTTACCCACTATGTCACAGTGCCAACCCCCATGCAAATATCTTAATCATGTAAATCTTTCATTCTGGAACTTGGTTGGTTGAAAATTAGAATCATTTATGGAGCCTTTTAAAGATTCCTGTACCCAGACGTTAAAACTTCAGACCTTCCAAATCAAAATAACTGAGAATGTGTATAGAAATAAATGTCCAAAGCAAAACAGAACTGTGATTCTTAGGAGCATAGGTGAATAAAAAAAGGTATTTTTCCCTTTAAGTTCCAAAGTATATACATGTATGTATTTCTAAACTAGATACATGTAACTATATATGATTTTTGCTATGTTACTACTTAGTCTTCACTAAACACTTTCTTATCTAATTTCAAGAATTTCCAAATTTTCTTCCTTGTTGTTGGTCCCTTTCTTCAGATCTCCATTATCAAAGTGTAAGCATCTTGAAGATCAGCAAGTCCCCACTTCGTAATTCGAGTAAACATTTTTGCTCCCTATCTCACTGTTGTAGCATGTTTTTGTCAGTGTAGCACTTGATTATAGTATTGTCTTTGAGTGAGGAGAAGGTGGAAAGGACCACATCACACTATTTTGTAGTGTGTGCATGCCAGGTAATAATAGTGAGTAAATGAAGACTTAATAAAATTGTTGACTAGCAAGCCACTCTATGTGGACATGTTTCTCCTCAATGTGCACAAATTCTCATTGTTATTCCTATTTGAGCATTCTAGGTTTATTTATTAAATCTCTACCATTGTAACATAGTAAGATAACTTTAATAGATTTTTCTTTATAATACTTTATAGTTTTTCTGTTTTGGATATAACCAAACAGTAATATTTTGACCATAATTTCTGGTATGTTTCGCCATTATTTTACTTCTCATTCTTAAATGTGTACCCTTGTTTGAATTATTGATTAGGAACGTGAGTTGAGCAAGGCCGAGAAAAACAGTAACGTAGAAACCCTTAAAACAGAAGTAATAAGCCTTCAAAATGAGAAATCAGACCTAGATAGGAGCCTGCGTAAACTGGACCAGGAGATGGAGCAGTTAAATCATCATACAACAACACGTACTCAAATGGAGATGCTGACCAAAGACAAAGTATGGCTTCTCTTCTTGTTCTAATTATATTGTTTGGTATTTAAAATAGTTTATCTTGCATTCATAGAATTGATAGGCTATAAAGTATTGAGTTGTTAGTGGCTTTTATCTTTTAGACATTAAATAAACTTAATACTCTAGATTTTTAAGTGTATAAGTTATGAATTACAAAAATTAACACAGAAATATATACACAAACACAGACATTGCTGTATTTTCTGAATTCCTTTTTATAGTTTGATTTTTTTAATCCTAGAACTTAAGTTACTGCACAGTTTATTTCTCATATAATTGAGATGCCAGGGTTTATTCTTGAATCTTTTTTTTTTTTTTACTTACAGGCTGACAAAGATGAACAAATTAGAAAAATAAAATCTAGGCATAGTGATGAATTAACTTCACTGTTGGGGTATTTTCCTAACAAAAAGCAGCTTGAAGACTGGCTTCATAGTAAATCCAAAGAAATTAATCAGACCAGAGACAGACTTGCCAAATTGAAGTAAGTACTTGCAATACTGGAAATGTAATAGAAGTATCTCTTTTCATGCTTTCATTTTTAAGTGTTTTAAAGTCATTTTTTGAAATTGTATGTCATACTGATTGACTTTGATTCTGTATTTTACAAGTACAGTAATAGAAGATAGTGACTAGCACCTCTTGTCTTTTGGAAATTTGTAGGCCTAAGTCAGAGGTTTAAAATTTTAGAATTCTTTGAATTTCTGTGAGTAATCCATCATTAAAAAAACAGTCATTTTTCTCAGTTGTTGCCTTATTTGGCAGTTGGACAAGAAGGCCAGAAATTCCACATAGATTGTTTAGGAAGAAGACAGTTTTGGCTTTGGCCATGTTAAATTTGTATTATGGGCCGGCGCTGCGGCTCACTAGGCTAATCCTCCGCCTTGCAGCGCCGGCACACCGGGTTCTAGTCCTGGTCAGTGCGCTGGATTCTGTCCCGGTTGCCCCTCTTCCAGGCCAGCTCTCTGCTGTGGTCAGGGAGTGCAGTGGAGGATGGCTCAAGTGCTTAGGCCCTGCACCCCATGGGAGACCAGGAGAAGTACCTGGCTCCTGCCATCAGATCAGCGCGGTGCGCCGGCCGCAGCGCACCAGCTGCGGCGGCCATTGGAGGGTGAACCAACGGCAAAGGAAGACCTTTCTCTCTGTCTGTCTCTCACTGTCCACTCTGCCTGTGAAAAAATAAGAAAAAATAAAAAATAAAAAAAAATTTGTATTACGGAGATGTCAGAGAATAGAACATTGGAGTTTGAAGTTCAGGAGATTGGTATAATGTAAAGGATAATTGAATTTATTAGCAATGGCTGTGTCACCTTGAGAAGATTATGAAAACAGAGGAAAAGGTTACAGTTAGACTTCCGATAAACACCACTATTTAAAAAGAAGAGCAAGTGCAGAACAATGGGACATGCCTGGGGAGCCTCGGGTGAGAACCTTGCACGAGTGGTGTGTGGGGTGCCTTGGGAAGACTGCCTCTCGGAGAGATGGTTGATAGCGTTCAGCGCTGTTTTAGAGTTAGATCAAGAGGAAGGCTTCACCTGGCACTTAGGTCTTTGGAGACCTTGATGAGAAGTATTCAGTGAAGGCTAGAATGGTGAAAGCATCTACATCAGTTATGTTTTCTGAAATTTTGCTATTACTCATAGTGGATAGTATGATGAAGTATGTGGGCATGCAACATTGATCTGGAACATATGTCTCAAAACAGTATTTCTACTTTGTCTATTCTTACATATTGTACTGTATTCTTTTTCATTGTTTAAAATATGCTGAGTACAATGGGTTAAATTGATTATAAGACTCACTACTACATCATAACCTGCATATTGAAAAAAACCTTGTATGTGTGAGTCTTGAAGTTGGCCTGGGATTATGTTCAAGAGTTGGGGTGGAGATAAAGTGTACTAGAAAGCAGAATCTTTGATGAATGAGAGTGAGTGAGCCATTAGGAGATAAGTAGATGACAAAGGAAGGGGTTTCCCAGGTGAGTAAGGGCTGAGGGGAATGAGGAAAATACTCTTTTCTTCCTTCCATGCAGCATAGCCAGCAAGCATCTTCTTGACAAGGCTCTTAACCTGAGATCTAAATCCAGGAATCCCCAGAAACCAGGCAGAATTCTGCCTGTGCACATGTTTCTAGCATTAGTCCCATGACCAGGATTGACAGGTGAGTGAGTGTCCCATGGGAGAAGTAAGGCAGAAGTAGAGTGTTGTCACGACACTAAATCCTACAATGATTTCTCAGTAGAATTTGTCATGTATCTGACTGCTCAAACATTTAGTCTGATTTCTCATGTTTAAAATTTATTTATTTTTATTTTTTTAAAGATTTATTTATTTTTATTTGAAAGAGTTACACAGAGAGAGGTCTTCCATCTGATGGTTCACTCCCCAATTGGCCGCAGTGGCCAGAGCTGTGCTTATCTGAAGCCAGGAGCCAGGAGCTTCTTCTGGGTCTCCCACATGGGTGCAGGGGCCCAAGGATTTGGGCCATCCTTCACTGCTATCCTAGGCCATAGCAGAGAGCTGGATCTGAAGAGGAGCAGCTGGGATTAGAACCAGTGCCCATATGGGATGCTGTCACTTCAGGCCAGAGTCTTAACCCGCTGTGCCACAACGCCAGCCCCTCTCATGTTTTAAATTTATAATCTATATTTGCTTTTATTTTAGCAAGGAACTAGCTTCAGCTGAACAAAATAAAAATCATATAAATAATGAGCTAAAAAGAAAGGAAGAGCAGTTGTCCAGTTATGAAGACAAGCTTTTCGATGTTTGTGGTAGCCAAGATTTTGAAAGTGACTTAGATAGACTTAAAGAAGAAATTGAAAAATCCTCAAAACAGCGAGGTAAGTTACCTGCTTTATATCATTAAGGCATTTTGAAGCTTTTGAATTTTCATTCACAGTTGACTTTTAAGGATGGAGATGTTAAAACTTGGTTGTGGGCCGGCGCCGCGGCTCAGTAGGCTAATCCTCCGCCTTGCGGTGCCGGCACACCGGGTTCTAGTCCCGGTCGGGGCGCCGGATTCTGTCCCGGTTGCCCCTCTTCCAGGCCAGCTCTCTGCTGTGGCCCGGGAGTGCAGTGGAAGATGGCCCAAGTGCTTGGGCCCTGCACCCCATGGGAGACCAGGATAAGTACCTGGCTCCTGCCATCAGATCAGCGTGGTGCGCCGGCTGCAGTGCGCTGACCTCGGCGGCCGTTGGAGGGTGAACCAACGGCAAAGGAAGACCTTTCTCTCTGTCTCTCTCTCTCACTGTCCACTCTGCCTGTCAAAAAAAAAAAAAAAACTTGGTTGTGGAGCCAAATGACTTGAGTTTGAATCTTGTCTCTAAACTTACTCACATCATTACTTTGGGCAGTATATTGGAACCTCCTTAGGTTTCAGATTCATCATCTATGAAATAAGGATACAACTATTACCTGTTGCTTTGAGGAGGAGTAAATGAGATAGGGGTACCAAACTCTTTGAACAGTTCCTAGCACATAGAAGGTTTCCAATAAGTTTAAACTTACTGTATGTTATTCCAGAGTAATTTATACAAATCTGAATGTATCATGACTTTTGGAAAAGATTTAAATATCCGATAACCTTTGTTTGTTTTGTAATGTCTATAAAGCAAGAAGAATAAGCATCTATTTATGGAAACAGATGTAACCATGTTGATGAAATGATACTTCATATTTTCTTCACCAAAAGTCTATTTGTTTTCTTAAAATAGCCATGCTTGCTGGAGCCACAGCCGTTTACTCGCAGTTCATTACTCAGCTAACAGATGAAAACCAGTCATGTTGCCCCGTCTGTCAGAGAGTTTTTCAGACAGAGGCTGAATTACAAGAAGTCATCAGTGATTTGCAATCTAAGCTGCGGCTTGCTCCAGATAAACTCAAGTCAACAGAATCAGAACTGAAGAAGAAGGAAAAGCGGCGTGATGAAATGCTGGGACTTGTGCCCATGAGGTGAGGAGCAGGGCTCTACTGTTAACTCTGCAGGTAGCAGCAATGCTGCAAAAGGTGTTGTCCTGTGCCTGGCATATGGCAAGTACTCAGAAAGGTTATGTTGAATGAATAGATATATTTTTTAAGATTTTTGTTTATTTATTTGAGAGGTAGAGTTACAGACAGTGAGAGGGAGATACAGAGGTCTTCCTTCCGTTGGTTCATGCCCCAAATTGCCGCAACGGCCGGAGCTGCACCGATCTGGAGCCAGGTGATTCTTCCTGGTCTCCTATATGGGTGCAGGAGCTCAAGCACTTAGGCTGTCTTCTACTGCCGTCCCAGGCCATAGCAGAGAGCTGGATCGGAAGACGGGCAGCCGAGACTAGAACCAGCGCTCATATGGGATGCTTGCTCCAAAGGCAGAGGATTAACCTACTGCGCCACAGTGCAGGCCCCTGAATGAATATATTAAAGTGAACAGGGTGGGCTTATGGTGTGGTGGGTAAAGCTACTACCTGCGACACTGCCAGCCTCCCGTATGTGTGCTTATTCACGTCTCAGCTGCTCCACTCATATCCAGCTCCCTGCTAATGGCTTGGAAAAGCAGTAGAGGATGGCCCAAGTTCATTGGCCTCTGACACCAACTTAGTTTTAGCCTGACTCATCCCTGGCCATTGAGGCCATTTGGGGAGTGAACCAGCGGGTAGAAAATTTCTCTTGTCTTTCCTTCTCTCTAGCTCTCCCTGATGTATAAATAAATAAATCTTTAAAATTAAAAAAAAAAAAATTTAAATGAGGATTATGAGCCAGTGTGCCCTGTATCATGTTATTTATATGCTGAAAAGAATCACTTTTTGTTAACAACCTTGTTTGTTAAACTTGGCACAGGGTGCTGGCATCGTCATATGTGGGTATAATTCCTGAGACTTGGCTTGAGGGCATGTATTTAGAACTGTTCGTTATCATACCAGTTTGTAACCTAGCAGAAAAGGTACTGAGGGCTCTTCCAAAAGACAAATTTTAAACTATTATTTTTAGGTCTTTGTCACTTTTAAAAGAAATGGATCCTAGGTGATTTTTGTTATTTTATGCTTACTCTCACTTGTGTAAGAAATTCAAATGATGGTCTATTTATAAATAAAAGGAAATTAGGGAATGTGTGCTGATAGCTTTGGTGTCTTCCAGATGGAGAGCACAAAGCTAGTTATTAAGACATGACCCTCAAGGAAACAAGCTGCCAGAATTTTACATTCAGAAAGTTGGGCTTAATAAAGTGCAGAAAAATAGTTCAAACAAATACATTAGCTAAGAAAGGAGAAGTCAGTACAAAATCATTAAAGTATTTTGTGTTTTTTAAAAAAAATTGTTTATTTTGTATTTGAAAGGCAGAGAGAAAGAGGAAGATCTTCAATCTATTGGGCTCTCCACATAGAGGGACCCAAGCACTTGGGCCATCTCCCACCTCCTTATGTGCATCTTTACCAGTAAGCTGGATTGGAGACAGACAGGACTCAGACCCAAGCACACTATCACAGGATGCAGTCATCCCAAGCCTTGTCAGTTGAGGCAGGAAGGGCAATGTAAAAGCTCTGAAGTTGGTTTGACTCAGTTAAGAGCAGGAAAGGGGAGAAAGAACTCTGGACAGGATGCTAAGGGAAGGGGAATGTGACCTCTGCTGTGATTGCATTATTATGGGGAGTTGGGGGAATTATTTGTGGGGATTGATGTCTTTAAGTTGGGAAGATAGGGCTTTGTGAAGCTCCTGCCTAGTTCTAGTTGTCTCTGATAGGTAGTGAAGAGTCACCTCAGGGGATTTAATGAAAGATGTGTTTTAGGAACATTAAGCTGGTCTTAATATATTGAATGGGTTGGAGTGAGAAAAACTGCAAGAAAAACTGGGTGAGTATATTGTCTTGGAAAACCAAGGAAGAATTTCAGGAAAAGAAGAAGAGGTTTAAGAAGGATGAGCATTATGGAGCCAGCTTCTAAGATAATCCCCCGTGATCTGTGCCTTGTGGTCATTTGCGCCCCCACCCCCACCCCTGATATAACCAGTAACATAGAACAAAAGTGGTTTGCATTTCTCTTCCAAGATGAGGTTATCTGCCCTCAATACCCACTCTGGGATCCAGGAGAAGCCAGCTGCCATATTTTGAGCAGCCCTGTGGAGTGGCCCTAATGGCCTGTACCTGACGCCTTCTGACAAGTGAGTGTCAAAGCAGATTTCCCAGGAGTCAGCTTTTAGATGGCTGATAGCTTGACAGCAGCTTCCTGAGAGACCTCAAGTCAGAGGCTCTTTTCCTGGCCATATGCCTATGAGAAAAATAAGTGCTCTTGTTTTAAAGCTTCTATGTTTTAGGGCATTTTGTTATGCAGCAATAAATAAATAATGCAGGCATTAAGGGGGAAAACTGGACTATTGGGGTCCGCAGAGAGAGTGTGATAAGCAGACAGTAGCAGTAGTTTGAGCATGAGAAGGAAGAAGAGAAATAAGATGGAGTCTTGAAAAAAAGGTAAATAAAAGGTAAAATTTTAAGTTGGTAGAAGGTGCATGTAAAAGAAATGTGTCATTAGTTCTGTCACAGATCTATTGTAAATAGCAGAAATTAACATTGTGTTAATTTCAGGATCCTTGTCAGAGCATCCTTTCTGTGCATGTCTTACTCCATTATTGGACCCTCTACAGTTCGTCATGTATTACTTTGATAACTGAATGAATGAGAACTGTTTATTCCAGTTATTGCTATGTAACAAACCTCCTCAAAACTTAGTGCCTAACGACAATGAATTAGATTTTTTTTTGGCCCTATGGAATGACTTAGCTCAGTAGGGTGGCTCCCACTTGGGGTCTTTCATGCGGTTCCATCAAGTATTGGATGTAGTCATTGGAAGTCTCAATCAGGCAGATGCTGACTGTTGGCTTGGAGCTCAGCTGGGGCTGTGAAACAAGGGTTTTTCACATGGCCCCTGCATGTTTCTTAGGCTTCTGTCAGCATAGTGGCTGCTTTACCAAACAGTGTGTCCCAAAAACAAGAATTCCAAGAAACAGGAAGTAGAAGCTCCAAGTGTCTTAAGACTTAGGCCCAGAAATGCACAGTGGCACTGCTCCCGTTTTCTGTTGGTCACAGTCACAGAGCCTGCCAAAAGTCAGTGAGAAAGGATATTCCATATGTTGATGGGAGGAATGTCAAAGTAACTATGGCTGACCTTAATCTGCATGATGACCATGTTTCTGTAGTGGCCTCAGTGCCACTCTGGTTGTCCACGTTAAGTTAGAGGACCCAAAGCTGGAAAAGGGCCAGAGGAAGCCCTGGACATGGGCTGAGGTGTTGGCAGGAATGCTGAGGGCAGGCAGATGTCTGGCCACAACTCCAGCCCCTGTGGGTGGAAAAGACAACTGTCTAAAAGTAGGGTCATTGATGGGTGAGTGTCTGGCACGGTGGTTAACAACCATGTATGGGGCTGGTGGTGTGGTGTGGTGGGTTAAGGTGCTGCCTGCAAAGCTGATAGGCTTTATGGGTGCCAGTTCATGTCCTAGATTCTCCACTTCCATCCAGTCCTCTGCTAATGTGCCTGGGAAAGCAGTGGAAGCTGACCCAAATTCTTGGGCCCCTGTACCCATGTAGGAAACCTGGGTGAAGCTCTTGGCCCTTGGCCCCTTTCCAGCTGTTGTGGCCGTTTGGGGAATAAACCAGCAGATGGAGGATGTCTCTTTTTCCTTCTCTTTCTGTAATCCTGCCTTTCAAATGAATAAAGTAATAATAGGGGCCGGCGTTGTGGCGTAGCTGTTAAAGCTACTGCCTGCAGTGCGGATATCCCATAAGGGCCTGGTTCGAGTCCTGGTTGCTCCACTTCCGATCCAGCTCTCTACTATGGCCAGGGAAAGCAGTAGAAGATGGCCCAAGTCCTTGGGCCCCTGTGTCCATGTGGTAGACCTGGAAGAAGCTCCTGGCTCCTGGCTTCAGATTGGTGCAGCTCCGGCTGTTAAGGCCATTTGGAGAGTGAACCAGATGGAAGATCTCTTTTTCTGACTCTGCCTTTCAAATAAACAAATAAGTCTTAAAAAATTTTATTTATTTGAGAGGTCTTCCATCTGCTGGTTCACTCCCCAAATGGCCGCAACAGCTGGAGCTTGGCCAATCCAAATCTAGGAACAAGGACCTTCTTCTGGGTTTCCCATGTAGGTGCAGGAGCCCAAGCTTGGACCACCTTCTGCTTTCCCAGGCAATAGCAGAGGGCTGGATCGGAAGAGGAGCAGCTGGGACTTGAACTAGCACCCATAGAGGATGCCCATGCCACAGGCAGACATTTAGTCTACAATGCCACAATGCCGGGCCCAGTAATAAGTCTTTAAAAAAAAAATACACCAGCTGGGACACGTGCATCGCAAATGGAGTGGCTGATTAGAGTTCTAGGTCCACTACTTATTCCAACTTCCTGCTAGTTTTCACTTTGGGAGTCAGCAGGTAAAGTTGCAAGTAACACGCATCTGCATGGGAGTCCTGTGTTGAGATCCAGTCTGCCAACTTTGGCCTAGCCGAGCCCTAGCCGTTATGGGCACTTGGGGAGAGAGGTGGGTGAACCAGCAGAAGGAAGATGCCTGCCTCTGTTTCTCTTTCAAATAAATAAATAAATAGGTAAATAAACTTACTTGGGCGTTTTGGTACAGCAGTTAAGCTGTTGCTTGGGATACCTGCATCCTATTGGATTACCTGGGTACGAGTCCCAGCTCTGCTTCTGAATCGTCTTGCTGATGAACACCCTGTGAGGCAGGAGATGATGACCTGCCATCCATATGGGAGACCTGGATTAAGTGTCCAGTTTCTAGCTTCAGGTTGGCCAGCCCCAACTGCTGCTGCAATTTGGAGAGTGAACCAAGGGATGAAAGATGTGTCAGTCTCTCTTTCTCTGTTACTCTGCCTTTCAAATAAAAATAAATAAAACTTAAAAATATAGGTTGAGTTTCTGAAGGAAAAAAACAAAAGGGAATATATTTCAAATATCTTAAAAATGATTGATGAGGTGATGAATATGTTATTAGCATGATTTAATCACTGCACATTGTGTACATGCCTCAAACATGACATTATGTCCCGTAGATGCATACAATTTGTTGAATGTAGTATTAGTAAAAAGCAGTTGTGGACCATGAGAATAAAGTTATGAAAATAACAAAATGTCATAAAAATGAGAGGAAGAAAAGCTCAGAGAACCCTAATTGGTCTCAGTAGCCCATTCTCTGGGGCTTCACTTTTTTGTAGGATATGTATTTGGGCATCTTAAAATCATCAGGTAAGAAGGTACAAAAATCTGGACCACATTGTTGAAGGGCTTTTTTATGTGTATATGAAAATGTAGTAATAGGGCTGGGATTGTATGTGTTCCTGTAGTTCCCCACAAAGATGTCCCCAGTTAGTGAATGCTTGACTGTCACTCGTCCTTCTTAGCTGTGCCACTTTTTAGGTATAGGGAGCATGATTTCACATCAACTACTGGTCTCTGACCACAATATTCAGGAAGTAATATAAGCATAGAGTTCTTCATGACATTTATGAGTATATGTATCTGTGAAATAAGAATTCTGCATATTTCTGCAATATAAAATAGTATATGTCTTTTGCCACAGATCAGTTCAGGTTGATGTTTCTTGATCATAGTGTACATTTTTTAAAGATTATTTAGTAATAGTATAAAGGAGCTTTTGGGTTTTTCTTTCAGCTTTTTGTAATACTCCCATTAGAGACTAATTTACTATACCACTTTAACTTTCCTTACTAATTTAATTTAAAACAAGAATTTGAAATTCTTCTGAAATCAACTAGATTTTTAGAAAAAGACTGTATGGAAATTTTATTGCTTTAGAGTTGTCAACAAAAATGTAAGTATGGAACCAGAGAGGCAGTGATTCAATAGAGTAGCAACAGTAAAATGGGCTGGCAGTTTTAGTACCTTAATCATAGGTAGTGTTTGGCTGAGTGGTAGGCTTCCTTCCATCCTCTCTGTAAATTAAATATATATATATATATATATATGAATGATTCTGTACTAGAGAATATTTAGGTATGCCTTCACTCAGCTTCTCCTGATGTTAACAGTTTCTGTGACCATGATACAGTTATCAAATCAGGAAATTAGCATTGATATAATGATACTAAATCATAAACCATATTCAAATTTTAACAGGTTTTCCTTTCATACCCTTTTTCTGTATCTTGCCTTTGTTTCTCTTCAGTCTCCTGAGTCTGTAACAGCTCATCAATCTTTCTTTGTCTTTCATGACCTTGACACTTTTTTTTTTTTTTGACAGGCAGAGTGGACAGTGAGAGAGAGAGAGAAAGGTCTTCCTTTTTGTCGTTGGTTCACCCTCCAATGGCCGCCGCGGCCGGCGCACTGCACTGATCCGATGGCAGGAGCCAGGTGCTTCTCCTGGTCTCCCATGGGGTGCAGGGCCCAAGCACTTGAGCCATCCTCCACTGTACTCCCTGGCCACAGCAGAGAGCTGGCCTGGAAGAGGGGCAACCGGGACAGAATCCGGCGCCCCGACCAGGACTGGAGCCCGGTGTGCCAGCGCCGCAAGGCGGAGGATTAGCCTAGTGAGCCGCGGCGCCGGCCGACCTTGACACTTTTAAGATTTTTACTTAATTTTATTTATTTGAAAGCAACAGAGTGAAAGCGCACTCACGAGTGATCTTCAGTCCCCTGGTTTGTTCTCCAAGTGCTTGCAGCAGCTGGGGCTGGACCAGGTGAAGCTGGGAGGCCATAATTCCATCCAGGTCTCCTATGTGGGTGGCAAGGCTGCAAGTACTTGAATTATCACCTGCTGCCTTCAAGGATGAGCGTTAGCAGGAAGCTGAATGGGAAATTCAGCCAGGACCTGAAGCTATGTACTGCTGTATGGGATGCCATCATACCAATTGGTTGCTTAACCACTGCACCAAAATACTTGCCTCAGTATGACCTTATCATTTTAAGGAATTAATCTATAGAATATCTTCCAGTTTGGCAAACAGCAAAATAATAATTACTGCAAGAAAGGTCCACCAAGAGATACTAAACTCAGCAGTATAATTACATAGTTTCAGTGTGTAAGTCAAAGAGAAAAATAGGAACTTTATTTACAGTGGAGAAACCTGAGTCACGCCACCTTCCCCAGGTGAGTAAGTAGTGAGTGCATTGATACCACGTAGCTGCTGCTGTGATGCTCGGAAAGGGGTTCAGTGTCACTTCTTGTATTCTTGTCAAAAAAATACGTGTCTTTAGTCTACTTATGGGGACATCAGATTGTTTTTAATTGTGTGTTTTCTGTTAAGGCAAAGCATAGTTGATTTAAAAGAGAAGGAAATACCAGAATTAAGAAACAAACTACAGAATGTCAATAGAGATATACAGCGCCTAAAAAATGACATAGAAGAACAGGAAACTCTGTTGGGTACAATAATGCCTGAAGAAGAAAGTGCTAAAGTATGTCTGACAGATGTTACAATTATGGAGAGGTTCCAGGTAAGTTTAGTTTAAATCAGAATAAAACTTATTTCATGGTGACTTGAATAAGAAAAGCGATTAGAGTGTTAATAATAGTAACTAGTGTTGAGGGACCAGTTGCATTCAGAATTCCCCAGCTTGGGGCTTGTGTTGTGGCACAGCAGATTAAGCTGCTGCCAGCAACACTAGCATCCCATATAGGTGCGGGTTCATGTCCTGGTTTTTCCATTTTGTAATCTGGTTCCCTCATAAGGCACTTGGGAAAGCAGTGAAAGATAGCCCAGATCCTTGGGCCCATGCCACCCACATGAGAGACCCAGATGGAGTTTCAGGCACCTGGCTTCTGGCTCATCTAACCCTGTCTGTCCTGGTGACTTGGGGAGAGAACCAACAGATGGAAAATCTCTCTCCTTCTCTCCCTGTCTCTCCATCTCCATGCTTTCAATTACATAAGTAAATCTTTTTTTAAAAAATGATTTATTTGAAAGGCAGAGTTACAGAGAGAAGGAGAGTCAGAGATCTTCCTTCTACTGGTTCACTCCTCAAATGGCTGCAATAGCTGGGCCTTCAGCCAGGCTGAAGCCAGGAGCCTAGAACTCCATCTGGGTCGTGCACTGGTAGGTAAGGGCCCAAGGACTTGGGCCATCTTCTGCTGCTTTCCCCGGTACCTTAGCAGGGAGTTGGATCGGAAGTAGAGCAAATGGGTTTTGCAGATAATAGTGTAACCTGATGCGCTACCATGCCAGACCCTTAAATAAATTTCTGGAAAAAAAAATAAAGTGCCCCATCCTAAACTTCCTGTAACCTCAAAGAACAATTTTTTAGTTTACCTCTCTGTGTTCAATTTTTTAATTCATAAGTTATGGAAATTAAGATGTAATTCTCCTTGTTTTTAATTTTTGGTCAGCTTCCTATCATGTATTTTGATTACTGAAAGTTTAGTCTATTTTTATCTTATTCAGCTTTACTAAAAAGATCTTGAGGGGCCGGGGCTGTGGCATAGTGGGTAAAGCCTCTGCCTGCAGTGCCGGCATCCCATGTGGGCACCAATCCAAGACCCAGCTGCTCCACTTCCGATCCAGCTCTCTGCTGTGGCCTGGGAAAGCAGTAGAACATGGCCCAAGTCCTGGGGCCCCTGCACCTGCGTGGGAAGACCTGGAGGAAGCTCCTGGCTTCAAATCGGCTCAGCTCTGGCCATTGCGGCCAGTTGGGGAGTGAACCAGCAGATGGAAGACCTCTGTGTGTGTGTGTGTGTGTGTGTGTGTCTAACTCTTTCAAATAAATAAATAAATCTTGAAAATAAAAAGATTTTGAGCAATAATGAAGTAAGTTTCTTAGGTGAAGAGACTTTGTTTTGTTCTTCAGATGGAACTTAAAGATGTTGAAAGAAAAATTGCACAGCAAGCAGCCAAGCTACAAGGAATAGACTTAGATCGAACTGTTCAACAAGTAAACCAGGAAAAACAAGAAAAACAGCACAAATTAGATACAGGTAACATAGACTTTGTTCTTGTACCCATAAGGATCTTGACATTGTCATTGCATGCTTTTTATACTGAATTTTATGTGTGCTACATGGGCTGGGAACTTTGTTCCTTCCAGCTCAGTATATTCACTCTGTATTCTTAAGAACATCCTCTGTATTTTCCTGCTTTTGCATTTTGAATAATAGGAGAGTACCAACTGAGCTCTACTCTGTTTTCATTCGTATGTGCCATGTGATCTTTACTGTGAGTGGTCAGGAGAGGTGGGAGGTGTTCTTGTCACACTTTGGTTGCAGTGGGTGGGGCCTGCAGAAACTCAGCCTTTGTGAATTCTACTAGACCTGTAAGCACTTAAAGTATGACACTAGTTGCTTTCTGTACCCTTGTATTAACCAGTATGTCAATATGTTTCTGTACAGTTTCCAGTAAGATTGAATTGAATCGTAAGCTCATTCAGGACCAACAGGAACAGATCCAACACCTAAAAAGTACAGCAAATGAACTTAAATCAGAGAAACTTCAGATATCCACTAATTTGCAGCGTCGTCAGCAACTGGAGGAACAGACTGTGGACTTGTCCACTGAAGTTCAGTCTTTACTCAGAGAGATAAAGGCAAGAACATTCATTGATGGTTGTTTATTAAATTGAATAGTGATAATGCAGTATATGAAATGCTCTTTGTTGGTAGTGACCAGAAGTACAGTTACTGTGAGGGTTGAGCAAAAATGCCATAAGAGTTCTTTGTGTATTTCGTGAGTAAAGGAATTTGTGCTCATAAAGATTGCATAAAGGAGTTTGACCATGATGTGGAAGGACTTGCTGCTTGCCTAAGTATAACATCATGTTACTGGAATAGTGAGGTGCTTGCAGGATAATTCTGTGTGGTGATTCCTGTTTGTATGGAAGGTTTGTTTTAGGTACAAATCCTGTATCGGGGCAGACAGTCTCAGGCCTGGGAGTAGGTACTGAGTTGGCATGTACTGGAATGCATCTGCCATCCCTTATCTAGGTTAAGCAAATACCAGAGTGAATAAGTTTATCAATAGAGTCAGAAACAACAACAATTTTAGCTACGTTTTCAGAATAAAAATATGCTCATTAAGTAAGCACTAAATAGGTTACCAAATATCTGTCAATTAATATGAATGTTTGTTAAGCAATTTTGGATTCCATATTATCAGAGTTTTATATAAAATAGTATTACCTTGCATTTGTACAATTTTTTACTGTTTATAAAGCACCTTGACATTAGCCATTCAGGGTCTCAGAAGCCCTGTTGAGGTAGATAACTAAATCTCCTTTTTATGGAAAAAGAAATTGAGATTTGTAAATGGTCATGAATTGCCCCACTTCATGCGTAAGCAGAGTTGATTTTCATACAGGTCTTCAGATACTGAATACAGTTTGTTTCTCATCATGTTCCATTTTCCAGTATAGTAAGACACACCTTTGTCAATGCAGTTGATAAGTCAGGATCTTAAAGTCCTTGAAAATCATTTTTTTCTGATTTATTTATTTATTTGAAAGGCAGAGTTACACAGAGACAGAGAGGTCTTCCATCCATTGCAGGAGGCGGCTTTACCCGCTATGCCATAGTGCCGGCCTCGAGGGCCATTGTTTTGAATGGTAGCTATCATAATCAGTAAGTTGTAGAGGTGTTACAAGGCAAAATAACAGGGATTTCTGACTAGTAAAAAAAAAAGTCTGTTACTTGAAGGCAGTAGATATGAACATACCAGCATCAGTGTACCAGTATGCTTTTATTACTGTAGAATATCTGCTTAGCCTTAGTAGTCTAAGCTTACAGACCCAATTGTTTTTGTTTTTGTTTTTAGCATTTACTCACTAACTTGAATGTCAGAGTTTCAGAGAGTGGGGAAGAAACAGAGAGAGAGATCTTCCATCTGCCAGTTCAGTCCTCAGATGGCTCCAGTGGTCAGGGAAGGGCCAGGCCAAAGCCAGAAACCTCCTCCAGGTTGCCCACGTTGATGGCAGGGACCCAGACACTTGGGCTGTCTTAGACTTCTTTTCTCCGGCTATCAGCAGAAAGCTGCTTATGAGATGGAACAGCCAGGACGTGAACCAGTACCCATATGGGATTCCAGGGCTCCACCTGTCGCTCCCCCTCTTCGTGGAGGAACGACACAGGACCCTGCGCTGCTCTTTCGTCTGCTCGGCCCTCCCCGGGTTTGCTGCTGGTTCTTCCCGGGTTGGCTGCCGTCCCTTCCACCTCCGTGGAAGGGCGGTTCCCCCTAGCCACTTTCCCCACTTCCGCGGGGGAGCAGCACACCGCCGGCCGGCTCTCTCGGGGGCTGCACAGGTGTTCCCTCAGATGTTCCCCCTAGATGTTCCTGGTGCATGTTGTCTCTCTCCTCCTTTATAGTCCTCTTCCACCAATCCCAACTCTGCTACCCACACGCCGACTACGCTGCTCTCCTCCAGTCAGGAGCAGGTCCTACAGTTTATTGGTTGAACTGGAGGCAGCTGTGTAGAAGCTGTTTCTCCCTTCTCAGCGCCATATTGTGGGAGAGCAGATGCATAGAATAAGTCTTAATTCCAGTAACTTAGTCTAGTCCGAGTTGCTCCCAGTTGCTCCCCACAGATCCCCCTTTCTTTTTATTTTTGGCGTTGATACGCGCCTGTCTTTGGTGCCCCGCGGCACACACTCTGCTCTGCTTGCTAGAGTTGCCCACAGGTGCTTACAAGCCCTACCAATAAGGCAAACCAAATCCGGGTCCTCTCTTCGCCATGTTGTAGGAGGTTTTTAGGTGCTGATGCGTGCCTGTGTTCGGTGCCCTGCAGCGCATGCTCTGCTCTGCTAGAACTGCCTGCAGTTGCTTACAAGCCCTACCAATCAAGCAAACCGAATCCAAGCCTTCTCATTGCCGTATTGTGGGGAGACTTATTGGTGTTGATTCGTGCCTATCTTCGGTGACCTGCAGCTCATACTCTGGTCGAGCTGCCTGCTGGTGCTTATCGCCTTACTAATCAGGCAGACCGAATCCAAGCCTTCTTATTGCGGTATTGTGGGGAGACTTATTGATGTTAATTCGTGCCTGTCTTCGGTGACCTGCGGCGCATAAGCTGCTAGCCACCCACAGGTGCTCACCACCTCCCTAATCAGGCAGACCGAATCCAAGCTCTCTCATTGCCATGTTGAGGGGAGGCCTTACTTTTCTCTATTTCTCTATCTCCGGGCATTCCTAGCTCTCCCATTTTACTTCTATCTGCCAGCATTCCTATTTCTCTCATTTTACTTCTAAACTTCTGTTTCTCTTATCCCCACGGTTTCCCGGCGCCCGCCCCGAGGCTGCTTCTCGGCGCCTCGCCCCGCGGCGGCTTCAATTTCCCTAACATTTTTCTCTACCCGGTATGTTTCCCTAAGTTTTCTTCCAACAATATTCCTCTCTCATTTCAACTGGCCTCTCCCCACAGTCCGTGGTGTTCCTTCTAGGTTTCACTTTCGCTTTCAACCTGCAGTCCGTATCTGAGTCTAAGTTTCTTCTTGCTTTCACTTTAAATCCTAACTTCTTTCCCACAGTCCGTATCCGAGTCTATGCCTAGGCTTTCAATAGCTTCTTCCGGCACCTTTTCCGTCCGGCTTTTCCCTAGGCTCTTTGCTAGTCTCCCTCTCCGGTATTTTCCCACTTCTTCCCGTTTCTTCCCTCCTAGGTTTCCTTATCCGAGTCACGGCACCATTATGTCGCTCCCCCTCTTCGTGGAGGAACGACACTAAACCCTGCCTAGGCTTCACGCGCGCACTCCGCGGTCTCCGCGCCCCTTCGCGCCCGCACCACGGCCTCGCGCTAGCCCCGGGTTCCCTATCTATTAGCGCCCCGTGCGCTCTCCCCGTTCGTGCCCCGCGCGCTCTCTCTGCGCGCGGCAGCTTCCGCGAATCACACAGCCCAGCTTACGTCTCCGCCACTGGTATTCAGTCTAAGTTCCCCGGGCTAACCTGGCGAAATCAACCTAGCTCACGTCTGCGCCCTTTGGTTTGGCTTCCCATCCTTTGCTCCCTGGGCTAATCTGACGGATTCCAACCTAGCTCATACGTCTCTGCCTCTAGTTTTAGATTTTCGCCTTTTGCTCCCCGGGCTGACTTGAAGAATTCCAACATAGCTTACGTTTCCGCCTCGGCCTGCCCCCGGGTTTGCTGCTGGGTCTTCCCGGGTTGGCTGCCGTCCCTTCCACCTCCGTGGAAGGGCGGTTCCCCCTAGCCACTTTCCCCACTTCCGCGGGGGGGCAGCACACCGCCGGCCGGCTCTCTCGGGGGCTGCACAGGTGTTCCCTCAGATGTTCCCCCTAGATGTTCCTGGTGCATGTTGTCTCTCTCCTCCTTTATAGTCCTCTTCCACCAATCCCAACTCTGCTACCCATACGCCGAGTACGCTGCTCTCCTCCAGTCAGGAGCAGGTCCTACAGTTTATTGGTTGAACTGGAGGCAGCTGTGTAGAAGCTGTTTCTCCCTTCTCAGCGCCATATTGTGGGAGAGCAGATGCATAGAATAAGTCTTAATTCCAGTAACTTAGTCTAGTCCGAGTTGCTCCCCACACCACCCACTGTGGCACAACACTAGCCCCACAAATGTTCTTACTGACATTCCCATAAGCAAAGGAGAACCCTGGACTGAATGAGCTTTCCATTTGGGTCACACAGCTGACATGGGGCCTGTAAATTTATGAAAACTCAGGCCTGAGGCCACATGATAATATAATTAGGTGGATATGTCCTACACCAAGAGTCACATCAGTTACTGAGGCAGTGTTAAAAGAGAGTGAACTTGGGGCCAACGTTGTGGTGTAGCTGGTAAAGCCACAACCTGCAGTGCCGGCATCCTAAATGAGCGCCAGTTCGAGTCCCAGCTATTCCACTTCCCATCCAGCTCTCTGCTATGGCCTGGGAAAGCAGTAAAAGATGGCCCAAGTCCTTGGGCCTCTGCACCTAAGTGGGGCACATGAAAGAAGCTCCTGGCTCCTGGCTTCAGATCAGCTCAGCTTTGGCCATTGCAGCCATTTGGGGAATGAACCAGCAGATAGAAGACATCTCTCTCTCTCCTTGCCTCTCTGTAACTCTGCCTTTCAAATAAATAAATCTTAAAAAAAATGGGCCGGCGCCGCGGCTCAATAGGCTAATCCTCCACCTAGCGGCGCTGGCACACCGGGTTCTAGTCCCGGTCGGGGCACCGGATTCTGTCCCGGTTGCCCCTCTTCCAGGCCAGCCCTCTGCTGTGGCCAGGGAGGTGCAGTGGAGGATGGCCCAGGTGCTTGGGCCCTGCACCCCATGGGAGACCAGGAAAAGCACCTGGCTCCTGGCTCCTGCCATCGGATCAGCGCGGTGCGCCGGCCGCAGCGCGCCGGCCGCGGCAGCCATTGGAGGGTGAACCAACGGCAAAGGAAGACCTTTCTCTCTGTCTCTCTCTCTCACTGTCCACTCTGCCTGTCAAAAAAAAAAAAAAAAAAAAAAAAATGAGTGAACTCTTGGGGTTGTTGTTGTGGTGTTGTGGGTTAAGATGCTACCTGCCATACCTGTATCTCATACTGGAGTGCCAGTCCAAGTCCTGGCTGCTCCAGTTCTGAGCCACCCATGTGGGAGACTGATGTTCCAGGCTCTCGGCTGGTCTCAGGCTGTCCTGGTCTTGGCTGTTGTAGCCATTTAGGGAGTGAATCAGTGAATGCAAGATTCTCTTTGTCTCTCCCTCTCTCTGTAACTCTGCCTTTCAAATAAATAAAATAAATCTTAAAGAGTGAATTCTGGAGCTGGACTAATTTAGAATATTGGCTACTGCCTTTACTCTTCAGTGCCCCTGGGCAAGTCAGTCATTCTCTGTGCCAGTTGTCTTATCTAAAATATGAGGATGAAACTAATGGTACCTTCCTCATAGGATCATTGAAAGGAGCAAAGGAGACTTTCAGATCATAGGATGTGGATAATGCTTTTATTGAGTGTGAAGAATGACACCTAAAATAAGATAATGGAATTAGACTTAATTTTTCTTATATTTTTAGGATGCTAAAGAGCAGGTAAACCCTTTGGAAACAGCATTGGAAAAGTTCCAGCAGGAAAAAGAAGAATTAATTAGCAAAAAACATGCCAGCAACAAAATAGCACAGGATAAAGTAAGATTTTATTTATATATTTAGCAAAACTATATTAAACTTTTGTTTTTAAGAACTATGTTGGACACTTATCACTTCACATGAAATTAAATGACATGTTAAATAGTATTTTCAGATTTGTAAAATTTTAACATTAGTCTTGCAAGAATAATGATTAAACAGATTATTTTGTTTCTTGATCAAAACTAAAAGAACTGAGATTATTTAATCCATTCCTGTTGATGATAAAGGGAATTGTCTAAGGTCATGAAATTTGATAGAGGTGGTTCCTGGAACCAAGCCAGCGTTTCACTGTGCTCTCCTGTTCGGTGCCATAGTCTTACCCAGTGAAAATTTAATAAATACTTTTCTACAGCTGAATGACATCAAAGAGAAGGTGAAGAATATTCATGGTTATGTGAAAGACATTGAGAATTACATTCAAGATGGGAAAGATGACTATAAGAAGGTAATTTAAAACTTAAAGTTATTTATTTGGTTCTATTTTTATTTTATGTGCTGAAAGACTTTAATTTTCTTCTATAGCAAAAAGAAACTGAACTTAATAAAGTTACAGCTCAACTAAGTGAATGTGAGAAACACAAAGAAACAATAAATAAAGAAATGGGAATCATGAGACAAGATATTGATACGCAGAAGGTAAGTTTTTCAGCTTACAGTATCTTAACACTTAAAACATTCTTTCCTGTGTTTTGTTTTCAATAGAAAATCCACTGAGTACAGATGCAAATGGCAGAGAAAAGCAATTCCCGTGAAATTATTAGTTTTTCATTTTTATTTTCATATAAGGCTCATGCGACAAAAGTTTATCTGTAAGGACTAAAAATAAAAATGTTCATTTCTGGGGCTGGCGTTGTGCCATAGCAGGTGAGACTGCTACCTCTGTTGCCAGCATCCCATACAGGCACCAGTTCGAATCCTGGCTGCACCATTTCCAATGCAGCTGCCTGCTAATGGCCTGAGGGAAAGTGGCAGGAGGTGGTCCAAGTGTTTGGGCTCCTTCCACTCACATGTGAGACCTGTATGAAGCTCCTGCCTCCTGGCTTAGGCATGGCTCAGCCCTGGCTATTGCGGCCACTTGGGGAGTAGGCCAATGGATAGAAGATCTGTTTCTGTCTCTCCGTTTTCTCCCTAAGTCTGACTTTGAAATAAATCTTTAACAGAAAAAAAAAAGTGTTCCTTTCCATCTTCTGATTACCAGTCTTACTCTGATGAGTAGTTTTTTATTCATATACAGTAAATTTAGATTTATGTGTAATGTGTGTGCATGTGTATGCACATATGAAAATGTATATATACTTTTACAGATGGAGTCATACCATTCATATTATTCTGTCCCTTTTTTGTGCTTAAGGTAATTTGGTCTTGTATATCAATTCACAGATCTTAAGGATTACAAAGGCTGGTGCCGCGGCTTACTAGGCTAATCCTCCGCCTTGTGGCGCCAGCACACCGGGTTCTAGTCCTGGTCGGGGCGCCGGATTCTGTCCCGGTCACCCCTCTTCCAGGCCAGCTCTCTGCTGTGGCCAGGGAGTGCACTGGAGGATGGCCCAAGTGCTTGGGCCCTGTACCCGCATGGGAGACCAAGAGAAACACCTGGCTCCTGGCGCCGGATCAGCGCGGTGCACCGGCCGCAGCGGCCGTTGGGGGGTGAACCAACGGAAAAGGAAGACCTTTCTCTCTGTTTCTCTCTCTCTCACTGTCCACTCTGCCTGTCCAAAAAAAAAAAAAAAAAAAAGAAAGGGAGGGAGGGAGGGAGGAAGGAAAGAAAGAAAGAAAAGAAAGAAAGAAACTGGATCTTTGCTTAAGAAATGCTAAATAAATAATGTAAACTTAACGATGTATATATAAAAAGTACTTAATTATACTAGCTTATAAATGGATTGCTGATAAATAGTGAGAGCAGTCTGTGTACATATATAATGATTGTTAAGAGTTGCCATTCCTTGGCCCTGTTTTTTTTTTTTTTTTTTTTTTTTTAAGATTTATTTTATTTATTTGAAAGAGTTACTGAGAGAGACAGAGACAGAGAGAGAGGTCTTCCATCCACTGTTTCACTCCCCAGATGGCCGCAACGGCCAGACCTGCGTCATTCCGAAGCCAGGAGCCAGGAGCTTCTGTCAGGTCTCCCACATGGGTGCGGGGGCTCAAGTACTTGGACCATCTTCCACTGCTTTCCCAGGCCACAGCAGAGAGCTTGATGGGAAGAGGAGCAGCCAGGACTAGAACTGGTGCCCATACAGGATGCCGGCGCTTCAGGCCAGGGCTTTAACCCACTGTACCCCATCCTTGGCCCTTTTTAAGTTGGTGGTCTAATTTAGTAAATGCAGTGGTGTTAGTTTACTGTGTATCCTACTTTGTTCCAGAAACTCTTTACCAAGTTATATACAACAGAGCAATGCCAAATACCTTTTAAATTAATGGGGAAATGAGGCAATATAAAAATAAGAACAAGAGTGTAATAAAACTAGCTTGGAGCAAGGTAAGTAAAATGTGCTCCACAAAGTCTGATGTGCTAGCTAAAGATCCTAGTAGTCAAATGAAGAGAGGAAGTCACAGTGAAGATTCACTTTGTGTCAAAGCTAAGAAGAAATCATTTCTCTGTTCCTGAGACAGTGTAAGGCCACCACAAAACACACCAGACACTGGAGTAAGGGAAAGGGTTTATTGGGGAAAACCCGACAGAACAGAGGGAAGGGGCAAAAAGGAAAAAGAGAGCATGTATCCTGGAAACGGGTCCTAATATCCCTTTGTCAGGGGGCGGGTAGGGAAGTAGGAATAGCGAATCGCATTAGGGTGGGGGTGGAGCTTTACATCGGTGGTTGGATCTTGAGGTTCAGGGCCAAAGCCTACCATGCAACTGGCATCAGGGGGCCAGGGCCTAAGATGGCGTCTGGGGGTTAGATGGCACCACAAGTAAGATGGCGCCATTTTACTAACAAGAAGGATGTCTGTGTTCACGAAAAGGAGGGTGTTGTGTAGATAAAGAAGAGCTGCCTTCAGCTTTCACGCTGACTTCTGTGATTGTGAGGAAGGCCGAGTGGCACTGTCTGTCAGCAGTCATCTGTTGGGGTCTCATGCTGATGCCTTGATGATAATGGTGACTTGATGATTGAATTTAGATACAGGAACGATGGCTGCAGGACAACCTTACTTTAAGAAAAAGAAATGAGGAACTAAAAGAAGTTGAAGAAGAAAGAAAACAACATCTGAAGGAAATGGGTCAAATGCAGGTTTTGCAAATGAAAAAGTATGCTTTTGAAAATAATCTTTGATTCAACATTTTTATTATAATGTAAAGAAAGTGAATACTTTTTTCATAAAAGAATTTCAGCCTCAGCTTAAGGTCCCATTAGAATTACCATAGGTCAGGGTTTTTGTACAAATAGACTTCATGGTGATGGGCGATATTTACTCGGCATTAAACTTGCCACATCCTCAGGCTTTTGCTAGCCTGCTGCACAGAACAGCAGTGTTGAGCGTCAAGAGTACATGGCTGTGGAGCCTGCCTGTGTCAGAGTTTGTGCAGTATGGTATTGCCAGAGTCATTTGTCAGTGTAGATATTCCCAGTTGTGATTATGTGCCAACGCATATAGTTTTTAAATGATTAGCCTGATTCTTCATCTAGTTGACACGTTTCATTTTCTACCTTCCTAATGTAGCAGAAAAAAAAATACTGTTTCTACCATGCCTGCCTTAGAGTTGCCTTAGGAATTCTGTAAGAACCTAGATGATGCTAAAGCAACAAGCCAACATGCTAAGATTGCTGTAAAAGGTTGTAGTAGAGACATTTGGCCCAGCAGTTAACATGCTGGTTTGGATAACCTCGTTCCATATCAGAGTGACTGGGTTTGAGTCCCAGCTCTGGCTGCCAGTTTTAGCTTCCGGCTCATGGATGCAGCAGGTTATGATTCAAATACTTGGATCCCTGGCACCGTGAAGGAGACTTGGATTGAGTTTCTAGCTCCAGGCCTGGCCCAACACCAGCTGTTTTGGGCATTGGGGTAGTAAACTAACTGGTGGGAGCGCTCTCTTTCTGTCCCTCTGCCTCTCAAGAAAAGATTGTACTTGCCAAATACATAGATTTTGAACCATCTCAGCTGGTGAAGTCAGATTGCTCATCATTCAGCCTTCCTTGTAGATTTATTTGTCATCTTGAATTTATGTAGAAATCTGAAAAAGTGCTTAGATTTTTCTAATGTGTAGATACAGTAAGTGAAGTTGTAATTGAGTTTGTAAAAGCTAACAAATGGTTACTCTCATGTCATTTTATATCTTCTTGGTTTAGGTACTTTAAGTATCAGTGTTTGTACCTGGAAGAGCGCATCATCACTAGCCTCTTCACCTTTTATACGTTAGGACACTGAGACCAGAAAAATCACAGGAAAAATCGTAATGAAGGCCGGGAATGTGACCCTAACGTCCTAGCTGCCAGGCCCTTAGCTCTTGAATGCTGTAATGTTAGTACTTGAATTGGCATGTTGGAAAAGTGAAGTTTTTAGAAGAAACTCTTAAATGAAATAAGGATTTCTTTGCAGAAGTCCAGAACTAGATGTTTTAAAAATTCCTTCTGTACCTGATAGATGACAATTTCACATTGATTCAGACCATGTAGAGCTGTTCTGTTTCAAACCTTTATTCAACCAGGACACACAGAAATGTGAAAAAACAGGCATCTAATTAGGCCAACCCTGTATTTGTGTTTGTAAACCAGAGAGCAGTATAAGGGCTACGAGAGATGCTGGATAAGTGGTTATATATTTATTTATTTGTTTGAAAGGCAGAGTTACAGAGAGGCAGAAGCAGAGAGAGGTGTTCCATCTGCTGGTTCACTCCCCAAATGGCCGCAATAGCCAGAGCCGAATCAATCTGAAGCCAGGAGCCAGGAGCTTCTTCCAGGTCTCCCACATGGATGCAGGGGCCCAGGGACTTGGGGCCATCCTCTGCTGCTTTCCCATGTGCATTAGCAGAAAGCTGAATCGGAAGTGGAGCAGCCAGGACAGAACAGGCGCCCATGTGGGATGTTAGCACTGCAGGCGGTGGCTTTACCCACTACGCCACAGCGCTGACTGTGCGCAGTAGAGATTTTATTGTCTTTTAATTATTTTTTAAGATTTATTTTATTTATTTGAAAGCGTTACAGAGAGATATAGAGACAGAGCTCTTGCATCTTCTGGTTCACTCCCCAGTTGGCTTCAACGGCCAGAGCTGTGCAGATCTGAAGCCAGGAGCCAGGAGCTTCTTCTGGGTCTCCCATGCCGGTGCAGAGAGCTGGATTGGAAGAGGAGCAGCCAGGACCAGAACCGGCGGCCATATGGGATGCCAGCGCTTCAGGCCAGGGCTTTAACCTGCTGTGCCACAATGCTAGCCCTCAGTTGAGATTTTTAAAACAGACTGAAATATGTGTCATTTGCCAAATTATTAGAATAACTCAAGTACTTTTTTTATTACACTTTTTATCATTGTGCAAGAGAATTTTGTTTTCATACAGGAATCCTTTTTTTTTTTTTTTTTTTGACAGGCAGAGTGGACAGTGAGAGAGAGAGAGACAGAGAGAAAGGTCTTCCTTTTGCCATTGGTTCACCCTCCAATGGCCGCTGCGGCTGGCGCACCGCGCTGATCCGATGGCAGGAGCCAGGTGCTTTTCCTGGTCTCCCATGGGGTACAGGGCCCAAGGACTTGGGCCATCCTCCAGTGCACTCCCTGGCCACAGCAGAGAGCTGGCCTGGAAGAGGGGCAACCGGGACAGAATCCGGTGTGCCGGCGCCACAAGGCAGAGGATTAGCCTAGTGAGCCGGTGCACTGGCCAGGAGTCCACATTTTAATAAGCATTATTTCAGAAAATATTTACTTCAGGTAAGATTGTATTGTGCCTTGGACATATTGTAAGCAAAATGATGAAATCTTACTCGGTAAATTCTCAGTGTTGTGATTGTGTGTTTTCAGTTCACAATCAGAAGTTTGTGAATTTGTAATGTTAGTCAAATACAGTGCCTTAGTTTACTTAGATCTAAAAGGCAGGAACTTTTTCAGTGCTCATGTGTTAAAAGAGTTCTTTGCTCAGCACATAAAAGGTAGCTGTTGAGAAACCTAGATGCTGCAGATTTGGAAGGAAGGGAATTTCCTCTCATACTGAAGCCTTAAAAACCAAAGAGAGGTCGGCACCATGGCTCACTTGGCTAATCCTTCACCTGCGGCGCTGGCATCCCATATAGGCGCCAGGTTCTAGTCCCGGCTGCTCCTCTTCCAGTCCAGCTCTCTGTTGTGGCCTGGGAGGGTAGTAGAGGATGGCCCCAGTGCTTGGGCCCTGCACCCGCATGGGAGACCAGGAGGAAGCACCTAGCTGCTGGCTTTGGATCAGTGCAGTGCCGGCCGTCATGGCCATTTGGGGAGTGAACCAATGGAAGGAAGACCTTTCTCTCTGTCTCTCTCTCTGTCTACAACTCTACCTGTAATATAAATAAATAATTTCAAAAAATTTTTTTAAAAAGGCAAGGAGAGTGACACTTACCATATGTTGATTACTAAGGAGAATGATAACCATCTTAAGAGATCTATAGCTTTCTAGCCGGTGCCGTGGCTCACTAGGCTAATCTTCCACCTTGCGGCGCCGGCACACCAGGTTCTACTACTGGTCAGGGCGCTGGATTCTGTCTCTGCTGTGGCCTAGGAGTGCAATGGAGGATGGCCCAAGTGCTTGGGCCCTGCACCCCATGGGAGACCAGGAGAAGCACCTGGCTCCTGGCTTTAGATCAGCGCGATGCGCTGGCCACAGCGCGCCGGCCGCGGCGACCATTGGAGGGTGAACCAACGGCAAAAGGAAGACCTTTCTCTCTGTCTCTCTCTCTCTCACTGTCCACTCTGCCTGTCAAAAAAAAAAAAGAGAGAGAGATATAGCTTTCCTACCTAAGGTTGTTAAAAGCTAGAAAGCATTCCTCATTTGTCATTTTTCCCTTTAATAGTGAACAACAGAAGTTGCAAGAGAACATAGAAAACATAAAAAGAAATCACAGTCTGGCATTAGGGCGACAGAAGGGTTATGAGGAAGAAATTATTCATTTTAAGAAAGAACTTCGAGAACCTCAATTTCGAGATGCAGAGGAGAAGTACAGAGAAATGATGATTGTTATGAGAACCACAGAGCTTGTGAACAAGGACCTGGACATTTACTATAAGACCCTTGACCAGTAAGTAGTAGATGGGACACGTGGTTCCCATTGCTGTGAATCTCACCTCGCGTATCTCAGTCCTGCTTACCTCCTTTTCTCATTTTAAATATATTTCATTTGTATATAGAATGGAAAAATATATATGTGCATATATGCCCATATGCTCACTGTAAGTTAGAAAGTTAATTTATAAAGCATATTAATAGTAAAGAGAACTCATGATAGCCTCCGCGCTAACCATTCTGACAGCTTTACCATTATCATTCTCTGGCATCCACCTGATGTTCCTCTCTTATCTCAGCCCTCCCTCCATCATCCCCATTCCCTGTAACCAGTGCCAAGTATGTTCAGAATCTCTGCTTTTGTAAAAAGTGGTTTCTCAAATGTGTGATTTTTTTTTCTTTTTGAGCTTTTAAAAAATGGTACCATATTTTGAGTATTCTAGGATTTGCTGTTTTGGTCTTTGCTTATAGCTATGTTGATCTTGACTGCTACACAGAATTCTTTGGGGAATCTACCCCTGGTGGCATTCTGTGGTAGATGGGCATTGGCATTTTCCCTCAGGTCTTTAGTAATAGAAACTTTGCTGCCAGGATCATTCTTGCCATATCTCTGGAGCAATGATATAATATGGTTATAAAGTAGAATAAGTTTCAGGGTATGCTTGGTTTACTGAAACAATGTTTAATTGTTTTCCCAAATGACCCCGCTAACAGTAGGTAGGAGCCTTCTCTGATGCCACATCTGATGTTGATTTTTATAAACGTGTTCATGCTTGCCTGCCCATGTGGTAGCCTTTGCAGTCCCCTCATTGCTGCTGATTTGTGTGAATGATCATGCTATTGCTTCTTTTGTGTAGTTTATCTTTTACCCATTTTTTGTATATTATTGGTCTTAATGATTAGTAGGTGTTCTTCATATTTTCTGCATTTAAATTTTTTTTTTTTTTTTTTTACTTATTTGAAAGAGTAAGAGAAGGAGAGATGGAGCAAGAGAGATCTTTGATCACTGGCTCATCCCCCAAGTGGCCACAACAGCCAGGTCAGGGCCAGACGAAAACCAGGAACTTCATTCTGGTCTCCCACATTGGTGGCAAGGGCCCAACTACTTCTGCTTTCCCAGGCACATTAACAGGAAGCTAGATGGGAAGCAGAGCAACCAGGACATAAACTGTACTCTGATCATGGGATGCTAGTGTCACAAGCAACGTGTGACACAACTCAACTTGTGCCACAACACTGGCCCCTCCCTGCTCTGTTCCTCTCTTGTCAGACTCTGGATGCTGGGAGTATCTTTCTGTCCCTTCTCCACACTGCTGACTGTTCGATGGCAGAGCCCTGGGCAGGTGCTCCACAGTCTGTTTGACCTCAGTCTTTAATGAGGAACGGGTATTTCAGCAGGGAAGGTATCCTGGTCACAGCAGCATCAGACCGAACATGGTGAGGATGTACAGGTGATGGGGCAGCCAGGGGCAGAAGCGGGTAGGGAGGAACAAGGTGCTTTCCAGCCATTAGACTTGCCTTAGGCACAAAGCCATGATGTTTACTGAGTTCTCTGATCGGGTACTCAGAAGGACTCTTCTAAATGAGAAGAAAGGCAGTACAAGATTTCCCCAAAATTGCATCTTTGTGGGCTTGTATGCAAACAGTGGCCTTATTGAGGTTTGTATGTGAGCCCCAAATTTGTCTTCTCACCTAGAAGGTCCAAAAATTTCCCTCATTGTTATCTCTTAGAATAAAGTATGCAGTTAGTTTAAGTGTTGCATTTCTATTTAAGGTAGCACAGGAAATTAGCAGGGCATTTTCAAGAAAAGCTGATTACCATCTGTTATTAGTAATCATCTAAAAACATCACCAAGTATAAGCTTCGGCAGTGGTCAGAGACGTGTTAAATAAGGGGGAAAGCATACATCACTTATCTGCTACTCCATACTAATAGGATCAGTTTAAATGATTGCAGAATGTATCACTCAAGATAACAGTGTTTCACCCTGTGCCCAGAATGTGCTACTCTGATTTTTCCCAGACGTGAGCATTGCACATTAGGTCATATTTCTAAGATTAAGTGGAAGCCTACAGTTTGGACAGTTTTGCATTTGAGGCGGCCAGCTGTCGTGACTTGGGCGTGGACCCCTATGTTCAAGGGGAGCTTTGTTTGGATGAGTGCTTTGTTTGCTGCTCACCGCCATCCTCGTCCCGACCTTGGGTGCAGAGTGGCTTCATATCCATAGCTCCTGCAGCGGCCAGAGGTCAGATTACAGAACCAGAAGATAACCAGTGGCGTTTCATACCAAACACAGTTCTTAAGCAAATGTGTCTCTTGTGATGGTGGTTAAACCATTGCTTGAATTTTAAAAGCTGTGGTTGGGAAGTCTAAGGAAAATTAGTTTAATAGTCTTAAGGATTTTAGGAAGTTTATTTAATATTTAGGGTCTTTAGAAAGTCTATGGAACATGGTTATTATGAAAAAACTGCATGGATTTCAAAAAATTCTGTACTAAAATAAATTTAACTTTATATTTTTTATGAACTTTTTGAATTACCCTCATGGTTTTAGGGGCTATATCTAGAAAAATAGGTGACTTATTTTTTTTTTATCTGAAAGGTAGATTTGGAGGGGGGAGGTGGAGAGAGATCTTCCATCCGCTAGTACGCTCCCCAGATAGCCACAGTAGCCTGAGCTGGGCCAGCCTGAAGCTTCTTCTGGGTCTCCCACGTGTGTGCAGGGGCACAAGCACTTTGGCCATTATCTGCTCCTTTGCCAGATGCATTACCAGGGAGCTGGATTGGAAGAGGAGCAGCTGGGAGCCGAACAGCAGCTGGGAGCTGCCTGTATTGGATGCCTATGCTGCAGGCAACTGTTGAACCCCCTGCACCACAGTGCTGGTGCTGAAAATAAGTCACTTTTTAAATTTTTTTTTTTTTTAGTTTGTCTTATCTTTAACTGAAAGGCAGAAGAAAAGATATTCTATCCACTGGGTTTTTTCCCCTCAGCCCACAATAGCCAGGGCAGGGGCAGGCTAGAGCCAGGAACCTCGTACTTAATCTGAATTTCCCACATGAGTGTCAGGGACCCAGGTTCCTGAGCCATCACCTCCTGCCTCCTAGGGTGCACGTCAGGAAGAAACCAGGTTGGAAACGGAACAGCTGGGATTCAAACCAGGCACTCCTGGACTGCTGGATGTGGATGCCCCTACTGGCATCCTACGCATTGCATGAAATGCCTGCCCCCAAGAGGTCACCTATCTTTTAAATACACAAGTTTGATAGATTAGGGACTTTTGAGTTTTGCTAAGTAACAGACATGAGATTCAAAATACCATTTCCCTTAAGCAAGATGGCTTCCTGGGACCTAACTGTGGAAAGCCAAGAAGTCCACGGTGCTGAGTACCAGGGCAGGAGGGAGGAACATCCTGTGTCATAATGGTGACATGACTAAGCACAGTGGTCACGGCCAGTTTTCAGCAACTTAACATTTCAGTGTTTGGTACAGCTCTGCATTTCACATGAAACAATGAGGATAGTGCTTGTACTGTCATTGGGAAAATAACCTTTACTGTTTTTTATCAATGCATTTGATTAATTATTTTTCTCAACTAATCTTTATTAGAAAAAAATGTATAGCTCTATAGCCTTTCCGTTTAGTGTTTTATCCAGTGAAATAGCTTGGGGTTTGGGGGAAGTCCCACTTAGGAGTCACTTTTTTTTATCTTTTTTTTTTTATTTTAAGGAATACAGCTTCATGCATTTAATATACACAGATTTGGGAAAATGATGCTTCCTCCCACCCAGACTCCTGCCTTTCTTCCTCCTCCCTCTTACTTTCCCATTCTTATTTTTTACGGAGATCAGTTTTCAGTTTATGAGCACTTTGGGAACATCAGTACAGATCTTTCCATAACAGTAGCTTATCTTCCTCAGCAGCCTGAGCCCAGAGGTGGTTTAAGGAGAAAAAGCAAGAGCTGGAAGTCTTCTAGAAAATGAGGGCTTGATTTATGTAGGTGGGATTTGCCAAGCCCTTTAGATACCTGCTAATGACTGCATTTTAGGCATTCAGTTCCGTGTTAATGGCTACGTCCTAAGATGGTTAGAAAAGTGGCCCTCAGAGCAGCAACACAGACCTTGAACCATTGTCCTGGGGAGGCCTGGGAAGGCCTGAGGTGTTGCTTCGATTGTGACATCAAATTTGAACCCGTATTTGAAAGGCAGAGTTACATCCAAAGTCCATAGGTTATGTTAGTGTTGATGCTTGGTGGTGTACTTTCTGTGGATTTGGACAGATGTCTGCTGACCTGTATCTGTTAGAGTATCAAGAAGGACAGTTTCACTGGTACAAGTCTTTCTGGTCTTGTGATGGCTCCTTTCAAACAGGAAATGTGTTAGGTTGTGAACTTCACAGACAGCAAGGTTCTAAGATTTCCATGGCTCACCAGAATTATAAACACCATTAAAGCCATCATTCTTCTTCATTAAATGCAATAGAGTGTTCCAAAAATTTTTTTTTAAATTTTGAGGGAAAGAGAGCGACAAAGAAATCTCCCATCCATTGGTTCACTCCCTGAAGGCCAGCAGTAGCTAGGACTGGCCTGGCTGAAGCCATGAATTTAGAACTTACCCAAGTCTCACATACAGTGGTGGCAACCCAGCTGTTTGAGCCATCATTTACTGCATCCTGCAATGGAATTCGGAGCAGAACTGGACTCCAGGGGCCGGTGCTGGCGCTGTGACACGGCGGGTTAAAGCCCCAGCCTGCAGTGTAGGCGTCCTATAGGGGTGCCGGTTCATGTTGCAGTTGCTCCACTTCCAGTTCAGCTCCCTGGTAATGCACCTGGGAAAGCAGCAGACAATGGCTCGAGTGCTTGGGCCCCTACACCCATGTGGGAGACCCCAGGCCCCAGGAGGAAGCTCCTAGCTGTGTCCTGGGCCAGCCCTGGTCCTGGTGGCCATCTGGGGAGTGAACCAGCAGACAGAAGATCTCCTTCCATTGTACTCCATAACTTGTACCACTCACTGCATTCAACCCTGTCTTCCAGATGATTTGTGCTTCTTCCTATTTCATGACTGCAGCTCACAGAACATATTTTGAAGGTAGTCTTAGGCTGATGACAGTAACAGTGTCCAACATTGATTTTGCATGTGTTACTGCTTCAGTGGCATGTTTTCATTTCCTTTCACTGTGCCTGTGCATGGAATTTGCACAAAGCTTTTCTAGTTTTTTGTGAATGATACCACCCTATAGGGATTTTTCTTTTCTTTTTTTTTCCCACCTAACACAGGATGCAAATCTTTTGTGTTCAAATATGTAAGCCCTTTATTATAATTTTTAATAGCTGGATAATATTCTGTAACATGGATTTTCCTACTTTATTAGCCGCTGGTGGATAGAGTAGGAAGTTTTTAAATGTTTGCTTCTAAAGCTTATGCTGCACTGTGTGTCTTTGCCCACTTGTGCAGATGCACCACAAAGATAGCTGCTTAGATCGTGTTACTGGGTCAGAGGGGATGTGTGTCTTTGTTAGTGCTGTATTGCCTTCCAGAAACACAAAATTGGTTTCCACCAAAAGTATATAGAAGTGACCATTTCCATGTTTGCATTTTATTAGCCATTTAAAATTTTGGCAATCTTTTGCATAAGAAATGTTCTCACTGCCATGTAGAGTTAAATGTCTTTTCATATGCTGGCTCTTTGTATTTCTTCTCAGAGAACTGGCTACTCATTTTTCTCTGCCTATTTTCCTACTAGGTTGTCTTGGTTCTATGTGTTAATTTCCTGCAGATTCTAGATAGTAATCCTTTTCAAACATATTACACATAACCACTCAAAATTTGTCATTTGTCTTTACTTTATAGTATCATTTATGACTTTTTGTATTTAGTCAGTCTTTAGTATTTTTAATTGTAGTTTCTCAATTCTGTGCCTCAATTACAAAGTCCTTCCTAATCCTTTTCTTTTTTGATTGATTGATTTGATTTGAAAGGCAGAGTTAACAGGAGATATCGATATTCCATCCACTGGTTCACTCCCCAAATGGCCACAATGGCTAGAGCTAGGCCAATCCAAAGCCAAGAGCCAGGAGTTTTCATCCGGGTCCCTCATGTGGGTACAGGGGGCCAAATACTTGGGCATCTTCTGCTGCTTTCTCAGTTGCATTAGCAGGGAGCTGGATTAGAAGAGCAGCAGCTGACTCCAGCCAGTGCCCAAACCAGAGGCTTTACCTGCTGCACCGCAGTGCTTGCCCCAATCCTAAGGTTCTGAAAACGTTTTCTTACGATTTACTTTTCTTGTATTTAAATTTTATTCCTTTTGATTTGCTTGGAATTTGGTAAATAGTACCGATAATTAATTTTTTTCACCTTTCTAACCCTTTTGAAACCTTTCCAATTGATTTGAAATGTTACACAGAGTTCTGTATGTGATGAGATTCTGTATCCACCAACTATTTCATTTGTTTGTGCCCAGTACTATGATTGTATTCTTTGCATTCTCTCTTATATTTGAAGTTAAAAAAAAAAAAAAGCTCGTACCCTTTTAAAAAATTTATTTATGTGGAAAGACAGAGTTACAGAGATAGAGCAAGAGAGAAAGAGATCTTCCATCTACTGGTTCATTCCACAAGGCTGGGCCAGGCCAAAGCCAGGAGCCTGGAACATCATCCACATCTCTCATGTGGGTGGCAGGGGCCCAAGCACTTCACTCTCTGCTTTCCAGGTGAATTAGCAAGGAATTGGATCAGAAGTGGTGCAGCAGGGACTTGAACCAGCACTCAGTAGCTTAACCCACTGCACCACAATGCATACCCTGCTTTAGAATTTGTGGGTTTGTGGATGGCACTGTGACACAGTGGATAAAGCCTCTGCCTACAGTGCAGCATCCCATGTGGATGCCAGTTCGAGTCCAAGCTGCTCTACTTCCGACATGGCTCTCTGGTATGGCCTGGGAAAGCAGAAGATGTCTCAAGTCCTGCACCCATGTGGGAGACCCCAAAGAAGTTCCTGGCTTTGGATGGACACCGCTCAGGCTATTGCAGCCATCTGGGGAGTGAACCAGTGGATGGAAGACCTCTCTCTGCCTCTCTAATTTTGGGCTCTGAGTGTCTCCTATTTCTTCAGTTATTTTTGTCCCATTGAGAGTAAAGTTTTATAGCTTTCTTCCAGGTTATAGTTTTTATTGTCACTGTGGATAAGATTCTTTTTTTCTGTTGTCTTTCCCATTGCAGTTGGCTGCCTTCTTGGTCTTAACTGTTGAGTTGATTTTATTTAACTTTCTCAGGCAGCAGTTGTATTGACTGCAGACATTGCAGGTTTTCAGGATAGCTGTGTGTTTTAAGCTGGCTGCTGGCTGCTGTGGCTGCCTGAAACTGCGTTTTGTCAGAGTAGAGAAGTTCCTTCTGCTTTTCACTTACTGGAGAGTTGTTCAAAACTCAGTGTCAGATTTTATCGAATGCTTTTCCTTTTGCTTTTTCTTGAGACAGTTTATTGTCTCAATAAAAGAGACAGTTACTGAATTTTTTGCCTACGTTGTACTATTCAGACACTTTGATTATTTTATATTCTTTTTGATGCCCTTACTACTAAACTTGGTTTTATTCAGAATGTTTACCAATATTTATAAGCAAAATAGGCCTGTACTTCTTCTTTTGTGGTTGTTACTTAGGTTTTTCCTTGCTGTATAATAAATCTTTAAGATTTGCTAACATTCACTCATAAAGCTGAGTCTGGAGACTTCAAAAGATGGAATTTTGATTGCTTTTTCAGTTTTAACTGTCATTTCAAGTACTGTCTAGCCAGTTTTCTTTGACCGTGGGCAAATTAGTATTTCAAATTGATATTTGAAATTAGTAATTTCAAGTTTTTGTTAATGGAGTAACAAAATCTAACTGCATATTGTTGAAAGGATTTAATGAAGTGATATATGACCACTTAGCATCGCTGAGTCTTACATAAGGTAAAAAGTCATCAATAGCCACTCTTACCATCGTGCCCCTCAGCTCAGTCACTGTAGCTACTGCAGCGCTGCCCCTTTGTGTGCCGCTGTGAACTCGGCACTGCAGAGACAGGGGCTCACCTTGCAGACAGCTCCCCTCCCACGGTGGCACTAGCTCTCTCTCTGGACTAGAGCTTCTTCCTCTGGTGCAGGGTCTAGACCTGCCAGCCTGCCGCACAGGGCACCCTGGAAGACAGTGTACACGTACCTTAGTCACCTCTGCCCTGCCGGCGCCCACTGTCTACACTGGCAGTGCTTTTATGTTAGCTGCTGAAGATTTTTAACTGGAATGGAAAGATTTTTTATTTATTTATTTTTTATTTTTTGACAGAGTGGAGAGTGAGAGAGAGAGACAAAGGTCTTCCTTTTGCCGTTGGTTCACCCTCCAATGGCCGCCACGGCTGGCATGCTGCGGCCAGCGCACCACGCTGATCCGATGGCAGGAGCCAGGTACTTCTCCTGGTCTCCCATGGGGTGCAGGGCCCAAGAACTTGGGCCATCCTCCACTGCACTCCCGGGCCACAGAGAGAGCTGGCCTGGAAGAGAGGCAACCGGGACAGAATCCGGCACCCCGACCGGGACTAGAACCCGGTGTGCCGGTGCCACAAGGCAGAGGATTAGCCTAGTGAGCCGCGGCACCGGCCAAGATTTTTTATTTTAAAAATTTATTTTACTTATTTGAAAGGCAGAGTTACAGAAGGGTACTAAGAGTTATTTCATCTGCTGGTTCATTCACCAAGAGGCTGGAATGGCTGGGGCCGGGCCAGGCCAAAGCCAGGAGCTTGGAGCTCCATCTAGGTGTCCCACGTGGGTGGCCAGGGCCCAGTCACCTGAGTCATTTTCTGTTGCCTTTTCAAGTATGTGACCAGGGAGCTGAATTGGAAGTGAACTATCTAGTACTTGCTCTTATGGGATGCCAGTGTCACAGCATATTATGAGCTGTATCTGTGTTATTTTTTATAGACGTACTGAGATGTTTTCTCTTTTTGGAAAAAGCACAAAGTGTGAGGCAGAGATGAACAAATAGACGATGGAGACGTGTTGCATTCTCGTCAGGCAGCAGAGCGTGGTCTCTTTTTTTCTTTTTCTTCAGTCTTTAGTACTTCGCAGTCCTTCATCTGATACTTAATGTATTTATGTTGAGTCATTTCTCTTGGGCTGGTGAACCAGAAGATCATGAAATGATTCTGCAGAGGCAGTTGTAGCATTACGTTTGGTTTCTTTTTTTGTATATATCAGATAAGAGGCCTGCAATGGAAGTCCGTCCACCTCACATCCTCTGTGTGGTGATGGCAGTGGTATTTGCCTTCTTATCACTGGTACAACATTTGTTAGTTCACAAACCAGATTCCAAAGAACCCCAGTGCTTTTTGATGAACAGTGACTATAGTAGGAACAATGTTAGATTTTTACAGACAAATTTTGTTTCTATAAACCTTCCCTTTTTAATGCTTAGAAACTGCCACCTTAAAGACCAGACCTAAGTTAATACACATGTTTAGAACTAGGAATTTTGAATCTGTGTTAGGAAGGCAGAAGAAAACTGATTCAGTTCCGCTTAAGCCCCTACGTCACCCTCCAGAACCAGCGCTTCTGGTTGGACAGATCTCGGGAGTAAAAGCAGCACCTGCTAAGCCTGATGGCAGCAGTTTCCAGAAACCGCTCGCTTCCCCTGGATAACATCCAGCCTTCCTGCCACTCACTGCGGCTGTCTAGAAGGTCTCCTGGAGCCCAGCGGCCTCAGAGACATCCGCTGCCAGCTGTGCTGTGCAGTGAAGACGGGCAGTGTGCAGGTGGTCTTCAGTAATAGCCCAACAGCAAGGTTTTTGCTCCTAGCTTTTAGTACATTTGATCATTGAAAATATTGGAAAAGTTACTGTTACTTACATCAGTATGTTTTTAAAATGTACTATTATAATTCTGTATCTTGTATATAAATAATACATATTGTTTATCTACTAAAATACCAATGACTTCCTTTTCTAGAGCAATAATGAAATTTCACAGTATGAAAATGGAAGAAATCAACAAGATTATTCGTGATCTTTGGCGAAGTACCTACCGTGGACAAGGTAATGAGCACATGGTCTTCCCGAATGCCTTTTCCAAAAGCCCCTTCTGTAGCTCCTCCCATGGGACCTCTCATCATCCGGGGATCCCTCCCTGTGCCCCTTTCTGAGTATCTCTTTGAAATTTTCTAAGAATTCTTATCTTGACAACATCTCTCAGCAGAAAGAAAATGCAAAGCTTTCTATTCCCAGAGCCTCACAGGACTTTCGTATTTGGCTGTGGTAGACTTGATGCTTGGCTGATTCTGTTGTAGCAGAGATGGGGTAAACCCAAATGCCGTTAAGAGGAGAGCCATCCAGAAGAAACCCTTCACAGGGAACCAAGAAAGACCATGTTGAGGCTGAGGCTTGCTTGGGGCATCTCAATCACTTCTGGCTGGACCACCAGGCCCCAGAGTCCTCCCAGTTGGGGAAACGGGTACCCCATAAATGTAGGTTGCTCAGAAATATTCTTCTTTCTGTGTCAGATATTGAATATATAGAAATTCGCTCTGATGCCGATGAAAACGTATCAGCTTCTGATAAAAGGCGGAATTACAACTACCGTGTGGTGATGCTGAAGGGAGACACGGCCTTGGATATGCGAGGACGATGCAGTGCCGGACAAAAGGCAGGTGCCTCAGGAACCTAGAGAGCCAGGCTGCACAGAGGACACCAGCGACAGACAGCTGGCAGTGCAGTGCGCGCGCACACACACCCCACCTAAGGCTACCCGTGAGTGGGACACCCCTGACAGCACCCTTGATGCGTGTAAAGTGAATCCGACTCAGCCACCATCATTGTCAGTGGCATGTCAAGGGGGCTTCTAAGAGTAGGGCCTGGAACAGTGTCACAGGAGAGGCTAGATGAGGAACAGGAAGCCAACACCACCCTCCTCATCCAAGTACGCACACTATGTCATCACGTAGAAGATAGATCATTTTTTAATGTGCTACCAATAAAGAAAAAAAAATGCAGTTGCACCTAGGATGCATCCTGATTTCAGTGGTCAAAGGGGGCAGGAGTGTGTTTCAGAAGCAGTGACGTGACAAAACTAGCAAACCAGATCGTGGGTGGAGTCAGATGAGGCTTGGCCATTGGTCACAGAGCCTTGTTGACAAGATGGTGCCTCAGAGGCCAGACATCTGCCAGTCAGTGGGCTGGAGATTGCCCCAGGTCCCTCTGCCATCTACACATGTCTCCAAGTGGTACATGGGACATACATATTAGGACAAAGCTGTGCATGGATCAGCATTTTTGCACCAAAGTAAACTTATCAAGTACCCTGGTGCAAACAAACTCGGCTAGGTCAGGCCAGCTACTCTACAAGAGGCAAGGAGGCAAGTCAGGATGTGAGAAAAATGGGCCCAGCACCCTGCGGACAGGTGAGGGCCTTCTGCACCGAGGACGCTGCAGGGTAGCAGCAGGTCATCACCCTGGGGCTCTGAACGTCTTTCAGTCCTAAGACTGAGTATTCTCGGAGTTTCCAGTTTTTGCTTATGTTAGCCCAGACAGCCGATACAGACTTAAGACCTCTGCAGATTACTATCTAAATCCAGCTCTGCAAAAATGACACATTTGTCATCTATAATCAGTATTACTGCTTGCTTTGGTGATTTTTAGTGGTAATTATACATAGAAATACATAGTGTTTCAACATGAATTAAAAATACTTTCTGAGCGAAAGTAGATTTTCTGCCGCTTCTCCAAGGGAAGATTACCTCCTTGGCGTAGCGAGAGCACAGAGCATCCACCCTGCCTCTGCAGGTTTTTGAAGCCCAAGCGGCCAGCCTGATGCTGCACACGTGATGGGTGGTGGGCGGGCTGGCAGTGGTGGGAGTCACAGGTAAGAAGGAAGTGTCTGTCATCCGAAGAGGCAACTGAGGCCCCTCCTTTTGTAATCTGGCCTGCCTGGGTGGCTGAGGCAAGTGTCTACTGTCTAGTCAGCAGCCCACTCCCTAGGGGAGAAAGGTAATCTGTCTGTAGTAGCTAGGGCAAGAATTTTTAAGATTGTTCATCATAGACCCTTAATGAGATTAAGAGTTTCAGATAAATGGCCACACATCTGTATCAGGCCTCCAGTTTCCAGTTTGTTAGAGTGGATGTGTGTGGGGTGTGTGATCAGCATCGTTAATGATGGGTGGAGAGAATGGAGTGATGGTTTCGCTCCTGGAGGGGCTACAGGGCCAGGTGCCCTAAAGGGCCAGTGATTCCCTACCATCAGTACCCTTGGGATATCACCCCGCTTTGAGAGGGATCGTGCCTGCAGCCGTGAGCAGGAGGCCTGGGGGGGGAGACGTCTCACTCGGCGTTTTTCCAGGTCTTAGCCTCCCTCATCATCCGCCTGGCCCTGGCTGAAACGTTCTGCCTGAACTGCGGCATCCTTGCTTTGGACGAGCCCACAACCAACCTTGACCGAGAGAACATTGAATCTCTGGCGCATGCTCTGGTGGAGTAAGTATCCCACGCTGGGGACAGGTTGTGATCGGTGCGTTCTGGGCTGGAGCCCCCCTAGACAGAGCCTTTGTGGGGAAGGCAGTTGGTGCCAGGCCCCGGGATTTTCCTTTCGACAGCAACTCTTCAGGTCCCTCAGAAAGGAGCAAGATGCCGGCCAGCGGCTGCAGACGCCATCTGCACTTCCCCGCGTTCTCACAAAGTCACAGCTCGTGGTTCCTGGATTGGCTTGGTTTTCCTGTAAACCCAGCAGAGGAACCGCACTGTCGTGAAGACATCCCTGGGTGGTCGCAGTGGGCTTGGGATGGTCTCCCCAGGTTTTCACATGTGACCAACCAGGAGGAGGACTGTGCTGGCAGGCACTTGCCCCCAGGTAGAAGACGGTGTCAGCTTGCTGTACCCCGTGTAACCTCAAGAGCATCCAGCGCCAAGCAAGGGATCAACAGTGGTTAAAAGAAAAATTCTTTCGGGTCAGCCTTGTCGCTGATTACTGAGCAAGAGTGCGCCCACTCCACCCACTCAGGGCCCCGTGTGTCACAGCAGTGATGCATCCAGCAACTGGTGATGGCAGAATTCTGAGTAGACCTGGCTCCTGAGAAGGCCGCGTTATTCCCCTTACCTGTAGTGTCTTGATTATTTGAAGACTTTTCTTCTAGAGAAAACGAGTAACAGGTCAGGGAAATCCCTGCTGAGGGAATGGTCAGGCGCCTCCTGAAGTGGAGCAGTTTAGGTGTCCAGGAAAACTAACAGTTCACCTGCTTCAGTCAGAAGAACCTTTGCCATCTCGTAGACTCGAGTGCGTGTGCCCTTACCTGCGCCTAAGCCAGGCATCAGGCCACGCCTGGAGAGGTGGAGGGCACTCCACCCTGGCTGAGCTAGAAGCCTGGGGCCGCCCGGCCCTCCCTCCACTTCCTGTAGGGCGGCCTGAGGCACAGGAAAAGCTATAAGAATGAATTTATGTGTCTGGCAGGGTCTGCAATGGCTTTCTCAAATGAAATCCATTTGGTTAACAAAATATTCTACATTTTTTTTTTCAGGATAATAAAAAGTCGCTCCCAGCAGCGTAACTTCCAGCTCCTGGTAATCACTCATGATGAAGATTTTGTGGAGCTTTTAGGACGCTCTGAATATGTGGAGAAGTTCTACAGGATCAAGAAGAACATCGATCAGTGCTCAGAGATCGTGAGGTGCAACATGAACTCCCTGGGGTCGTACGTTCATTAAAATCACTTAAATGCCGAAGACCTTGAGTCCTCTGTCGGCTGAATCAATAATAAAATACATTCTGTACGAAGGTGCTTCTCACTGCTGTTAACAAGTTAGGACTTTGGTGTCAATCACTGGGAATTTACTCCCTCGCATGATTTTCTGAACAGCCGAGTTGGCAGTAGCTGAGGATGACTGGAACTGACACAGTTCTAGCATCCGGCTCTGCCTCTGCTTTATACATCAGCAAGTGGCCTCCCTTTAGGCCTTGGTTTCCTAACTGCTATCTGAAGCAGCTGAGTGGGGTCTCGGGGTTTGACAGGAACCTTAGTACTCATCTAGGTTCAGGGTGGGGAAGGCCCTGGAAATCACTCAGTGAGCTCAAAATTCAGTAACTCCGTAGCAGGCTCATTTCTAAGTCAAGAATTTTATATTGGCCCATGAATGATGTATGAATTTCCACACAGCTCTTGGTAGAAAAAAGGTTCCCCACCCCAGTCAAATACCCATCACCTACCTCCTACACATCCCTTCAAGACAGGCATCCTGCCTTGGGCCTCTCGACTGAGGAACGCCCACACTGTGTATCCAACTCCCAAAAGTCTGGCCAAGTCCAAGGCTTCCTCTTCGCTTCCTGAACTGTGTCACGAAGTCTCCAGCCCCCCTCTGCATCCATCCTGTGTTCTGTGCAGGGCTCTGGTTGATCCGGATTCCGCTCCAAGGGGCGTTCACTGTGGAAGGTTCCTCAGAGTCAGGACTTGCTCCTACTAGGGTCCAACCTGACATGGACAGGGCAGGTGACGTGCTCACTACAGACCCGAATTCTATTAAAAGCGCAATCATACTTCCTGGAATTGCTAGCTGACATCAGATTCTGTGCACCTAAAATGATACCAGTTACACGCTACCCTTGAGCGAATGGAGGAAAGTTGCTTCCGTCATATTCTGTGTGTTCAGTGGTTCCCATGAAGACGGCTGGATGAGAAGGATTGGTCCAGACCTCACCCAGCCCTGCACGAGGCCTGTGTTCCCACGCCGCCCCCTGCTTCCTGCCCACACCAAAGCCCTTCCCCTGACACTTCGAGCCTCACAAACTAAACTTTCACACTTACCGAACTTGCGCATCGAGAGAGGAACACGGCTCCATCTCGGAGCACTGGTCCATGGGTTCCCGAACTGAGCAAGAACAAGTCAATTCTAGTCAGATCTGATAGCAAACCTGCAAGTAACCAACAGTAACCAAGGAGTTCCTCCCCCAGCAATGCAACAATGTCAGAAATTAATCTTTCTCAGTGGTCCTCAGACAGCCACGGGGCAGCTGAGACAAGGCAGCACCCCAAGCCCTGATGAATGCTTCATTTGGCAAAGAGTATTTTTTTTCTCCCCCTTTTTTCAAGATTATTTATTTGAGAGGTAGAGTTACAGGTATTGAGAGGGAGGGACAAAGAGAAAGCTCTTCCATCCGCTGGTTCACTCCCCAGATGGCTGCAGTGGCTGGAGCTGTGCCGATCTGAAGCCAGGAGCTTCTCTCAGGTCTCCTACGTGCTGGGCCCAAGCACTTGGGCCATCTTCTACTGCTTTCCCAGGTCACAGCAGAGATCTGGATCAGAAGAGGAGCAGCCGGGACTAGAACTTGTGCCCATATGGGATCTGGCGCTGCAGGTGGAGGATCAACCTACTGCGCCACAGCGCCAGCCCAGCAAAGAGTATTTTACTTTGTTATTTGTCATGACCTCAGAATGAAAGGTATCGGCCAGCGCCGCGGCTCACTAGGCCAATCCTCCACCTTACAGCGCCGGCACACCGGGTTCTAGTCCCGGTCGGGGCGCCGGATTCTGTCCCGGTTGCCCCTTTTCCAGGCCAGCTCTCTGCTGTGGCCAGGGAGTGCAGTGGAGGATGGCCCAAGTCCTTGGGCCCTGCACCCCATGGGAGACCAGGAGAAATACCTGGCTCCTGCCATCGGATCAGCACAGTGTGCCGGCCACAGCGTGCCGGCCTCGGCGGCCATTGGAGGGTGAACCAACGGAAAAGGAAGACCTTTCTCTCTGTCTCTCTCTCTCTCACTGTCCACTCTGCCTGTCAAAAAAAAAAAAAAAAAAAAGAAAGGTATCTTAAATAACAAAAAGCTAAACATCTCCCACTAAGGATTAAGACCAGGTACCTGTGTCAGCATTTTTCCGAAAGCGCCGGTCACAGCAACAGGAACAACAACAAAGGCAACGCGGCACACAGGCAGTGAAGAAACAGGGCTTGCCAGCTGCAGACTCGCTTCCCCTGCACAATGCAGCCCTCTGGGGAGAGGCCGCTGGCAGCCCCAGCCCCGCAGTTCCGTGGGCGGGGAGGGGGACATGGCTGCTTCTAGATCATTCTCTGTAGGATGCCTCCCCCCACACACTTGGCACAGACAGCCAGCATCGCGGTGTGAAGGTTAGGAAGGAACCAGAATGCTGGGCTCGTGTCCTGGCGCCACCGCTCAAAGCTGTGAGGCCTGGGACAGATTAGCAGCTTTTGCTCTGTGTCTGAAAAAGTAGGAAACATGATACTGCCGTGGCGGGCTGCTCCGGAGATGAAACGGCCTGTTTGTAAACTGCTTACAACCGCTTGCCACACAGCAAATACCGGTGTTCCAGAAAAACCTCCTCGCTGTCTCCTGTGCCCCCGGCCTGTCCACTCGCCCTCCCTGAGGACTTCAGGGCTCAGTGCCGCGTCCCCCCAGGGCCCATCTCACACCTGTGGCTGAGAAGCCCGGCCTCGGCCCCCTGCTCTTCAGCGCAGACTCCACGGTTTCACTCTAGAGCCCAGGCCCTCCAATGACGATGTCGCAGGCACCGTCACCCGGCGCTAAGCTGCTCTTCACCAGCACTTCCACCAGCGGTTCCAATCCACGGATTCTACCAATTTGTCCCACTTCTTCCCCAGTCCACTCCTCTCCCCCAGGGCTTACATTCCGCACCCTGTCACCGTGTCTGTCGCCTTCCGCACACTGCCCTCCCCCGCCCTCACCTGTGCCTGGCAGCCCCCAGTCCTGCCTGAGGCGCCCAAGTCCAGCTCTGCGCGCGCACACACACGTGCACACACACCTCAGGCGCTCCCTCGGCTGCTCCCTCGTCCCCCTCCCCTGCTGGCGCGGCGGTGGGCGTCAGGATCAGGAGGCGGCTGCGCCCGGCTCTGCATCTGCTCCCTCGGTGACCCAGCTTCACACTTCCTGTCCTAATGCGGGTTCTCCAGGAGCAGAACCCAAAACGACACTGAAGTAAAAACGGCCGGGAGGCCGGAGGGATGGTACGGGGAAGAGGTCAGCGCGGACAGGCGTGCTGTGAAGCAGGTACCCAGTGGGTGACCAGTTAACCCCTCAGGGGGACTGGGGGATCTGGCTAACTCTGCCTCAGGACCTCCCCCCCCCAGGGGTGTCTATATACCGCCCTCCTGTGTTCTAGAACACACCCGCAGAGCTGCGTCCCGAACTGTCACTAGAAGACGAGAGAAACCCTCAGCGGAGACACCCAGGAGGGCAGCCCTGGCTGAAGGCGGGCACACCGGAAGTCCTGGAGCTCCTGGGTCAGCCGTGTGTGGGCCGTCGGTCTCCCTGCCAGCTCTCTGCTGCGTCGGACCCACGAATAGCTGCCCTCTGTCCACACTGTAACTTGGAAATGAAACCCGAGAGGACCACGACCACCTTCCGGGCAGAACCTGCACCTCTCAGAGGCGTTCCGCTAACGGCGGCTACCTTCTGATGCTTCCCAGTTCAAAACTCTTGGTGTCTTCCCTGCCTCTCCGGTTTATCTCCCCATTTCCAGTCCATGAGCTTAGGACTATGGGCTCAACTTTGACAATACAGCCGGAGTCGGGTCCTGCCTCCCCAGATAAACCCCCACCGCAGGAGGCATCTGCTCTCAGCGTGGGGTCTGGCTCCCCTCGGTTTGTTCCCAGCACAGCAGCCACTGATCTTTCTCATGGAGGGGTGGGTTCGTTCTATCCGGACACTGAAGTCCGACAGACAGACATAAATTGTAGACACGAAGAACGGCTGGAGAAACGCCTGCCCATCAGGAAAGGGGAAAGGCGACACGCAGAACCCTGTGCTGTTCTGACCAAATGCAAAGCATCCAGGGGCCAGCGCTGTGGCAGAGCGGGTAAGGCCGCCACCTTGCAGAGCCGGCATCCCATGTGGGCGCCGGGTTCAAGTCCTGGCTGCTCCACTTCCGATCCAGCTCTCTGCGATGGCCTGGGAAAGCAGTAGAAGATGCCCCAAGACCCTGGGCCCCTGCAGCTGCATGGGAGACCCAGAGAGGAGGCTCCTGGCTGCTGGCTCCTGGCTTCTGATCGCACAGCTCTGGCCATTGCGGCCAACTGGGGAGTGAACCAGCAGATGGAAAACCTCTCTCTCTGCCTCTCCTGAGTTTCAAATAAATAAATAATTCTTTAAAAAATTTCAAAGCATCCCTATAAACTTAGCGTTTTCATATATAAAGCAGTTCTACTTCTCTAAGGGTGAAGACCACAAAAATTCTCCTTTAAAATCAACACTGGCAGAAATGGTCAAAATCAACTTTTTCGGGAATTTAGTAAAGGCTCACACTGACTCCCAGCCAGCGGCATTTCAACCTGCCCTCACCTCACTGCCCCTTCCTGGCTCCGTGGTAGGCTCCTGACTAGAGCGTCTGGGAAAGCAGCAGCCACGGGAGGGGAAGAATGGGCTCGGCGCTCCCCGGGTCTCGTCCCGGAGAACTGCCATTCTTCCGCTCCTCTGACAGCTGCCTGGAAAGCTCCATTCTTGGAGCCTAGTCTTCCCTAACCTCACGTACAACTCTGCTAACTGCGCTACCTGCAAGGCAGCTGGCTCAGGCTGCGCTGTGCTGTCTCGGGCACCGTCTCCAGCTGGGGCTGACAAGCGGCTGACCCGACGCTTCAAAGGAAGAGCTGCGGAACACGTCCCTGGGAGCCTGACCAGGCTCCTGCAAACTCCTGGGAGTCTGGGAGAGCACGAGCAGCTGCAGGGACTAGAGGGAGCCCGAAGCTCTCACCTCTGCCAACCGGGAGACCCTCCTGCTGCAGGAAGCAGAGGTTACAGTGTAGCTGTAAACCGCCTGCTGAGGCATGCAGACAGCCCAGCCAGCATACCCACACCACATGTGTGTGCAAACTTTAAAAAACACTACTGGTTCAAGACATGAAATCTGTGTATCCTTATTAGCTTAATACTAAGCTGAAACTTCACTGAACCAAATGTGACAAAGCAGAGTTTGTCCAAAAGTCACAAAACAAACTAGCATCAAGAGTTACAAGCCCGAGGGAAGAAGTCTTCTATTTTCCGAACTGACTTACTGTTTAAAATACCCTGTTTCCTGGGCTGGTGCTGTGGTAGAACAGGCAAAGCCGCTGCCTGCAGTGCCAGCATCCCACATGAACACCGGTTCAAGTCCCGGCTGCTGCACTTCCGATCCATCTCTCTGCTATGGCCTGGGAAAGCAGTGTAGGTGGGCCCCTGCACCCACGTGGGAGACCCGGAAGAAGCTCCTGGCTCCGGATCCGCACAGCTCTGGCTATTATGCCATTTGGGGAGTGAACCAGAAGATAAAAGATTGATCAACTGATCGATCGATCAATCGATCGATCTCTCTCTCTCTCTGTGTCTGCCTCTCTGTAACTCTGCCTTTCACATTAATTAATTAATTTTATTTTGACAGGCAGAGTGGACAGTGAGAGAGAGAGAGAGAGAGAGAGAGAGAGAGAGAGAAAGGTCTTCCTTTGCCGTTGGTTCACCCTCCAATGGCTGCCGCAGCCGGCGCGCTACGGCCGGCGCACCATGATGATCCGATGGCAGGAGCCAGGTGCTTTTCCTGGTCTCCCATGGGGTGCAGGGCCCAAGCACTTGGGCCATCCTCCACTGCACTCCCGGGCCACAGCAGAGAGCTGGCCTGGAAAAGGGGCAACCGGGACAGAATCCGGCACCCCGACTGGGACTAGAACCCGGTGTGCCGGCACCGCAAGGTGGAGGATTAGCCTAGTGAGCTGCGGCACCAGCCTAATTAATTTTTTTTTAAAAAATCCTGTTTTCAAAAAGAAATTACAAGACATGCAAAAGAACATGAAAATATGGCCCATACAAAATAAAAATTCAGTCAATAGAAATTGCTGAGGAGGCCCAAATATTAGACTTCCTAGGGGAAGACGTTAAATATCAGCTATAATAACTGTGTTTGATAGGAACTAAAGGAAATCATGTCTAAAGAATTGAAGCAAAGTACAAGAGGGGCTGTCACTGTGGTGCTGTGGGTAAATCCCATGTGGGTGCTGGTTTGAGTCCCGGCTGTTCCACTTCTGATCCAGCTGCCTGCTAATTTGCCTGGGATAGCAGCAGAAGATGGCCTGGGTGCTTGGGCCCCTGCACCCAGGTGGCAGACTAGGAAGAAGCTCCTGACTCCCGGCTTCTGCCTGGCAAAGCCCCGGCTGCTGCGGCCATTTGGAGAGTGAACCAGCGAATGCAAGACCAACCGACTTACCTACCTACCTACCTGCCTCTCTCTCCCTCTCTCTAACTCTGCCTTTCAAATAAATAAATAAATCTTCAAAAAAAAAAAAAAAGTACAAGAATGATGTATCACCAAAAAGAGACTATCACTCAGGAGACAGAAATTATGGCCAAAAACCAAACTGAGATTCTGGAGTTGAAAAAAACCAATAGTAGGTAAAGTAAAAATTGTCCTGAGGAGCTTAAAGGGCATCTGAATTGCAGAAGAGTCCGTGAACTTGCGGACAGGTCAGTTAGGGGGCTCCAGCCTGATGAATGAAAGGGGAATGCAGGAGAACCAAGGGCTCTCCAGAGACGTCCGAGTCCCCAGCCGCACACGCCGACTGCAACCAGAGCCCAGCAACGAGCAAAGGCAGGGGCAGGAGGAATACCTGCAGAATATTCTTACGCTTCTCTGGTTATGAAAACATTAATCTTCCTATTTAAGAAACTGGATGATCTCTAAGTGGGATACACTCAAAGACATCCACGGTCAAGTTGTCAAAAACGTAGACACCTTGACAATAACAAGAGAAAGGAGCAAGAGACCCTCAATAAGTTATCAACTGACTTCTCATCAGAAACAGTGGAGGCCTGAGAGCAGGGAGGTGACGCAGGCATTACAGGGCTGAATCAGACTGTCGCTCACTTCCGTGTCCAGCAAAACCATCATTCAAAAAAAAAAAAAAATTTCCCAAGGAAGCAAAAATTCAGGTAATTTGTCTCCAGCATTCTTGCCTTATAAGAAATATGGAGGAAATTCAAAAAGTTCGTGGAGATGGAATTAAAAGATAATAAAGCGTGCAAAGTTTTTTCATAATACACATTTTCCATGAACTTTTTTTTTTTTTTTTTTTTTTTTTTTGACAGGCAGAGTGGACAGTGAGAGAGAGAGACAGAGAGAAAGGTCTTCCTTTTGCCATTGGTTCACCTTCCAATGGCCGCCGTGCTGCAGCTGGCGCACCACAGCCGGCACACCGCGCTGATCCGATGGCAGGAGCCAGGTACTTACCCTGGTCTCCCATGGGGTGCAGGGCCCAAGCACCTGGGCCATCCTCCACTGCACTCCCTGGCCACAGCAGAGAGCTGGCCTTTCCATGAACTTTTTGAAGGCTCATCATATGCACGGACTTCAAAACTGGTAGGTTTTTTAACTTTTTTAAAAATTGTTTATTTGAAATGCAGAGTTGAGTCAGAGAGTCTTCCATCTGGGGGCTCACTCCCCAAATGGCCACAATGGCTGTAGCTGGGCCGATCCAAAGCCAGGAGTCAGGAGCTTCCTCCAGATCTCCCACATGGGTACGGGAGCCCAAGAACTTGGGCCATCTTTCACAGCTTTTCCAAAGCATAGCAGAGAGCTGGATGGGAAGTGGAGCAGCCGGGACTCGAACCAGCGGCCACATGCAATGCCGGGATTTGCAGGCAGTGGCTTTACCCACTATGTCGCAGCACCAGCCCCCAGAACTTTTTGCACCATAATAAACTCATCTTCTAACTTCATTTTCCACAAACTTTTTGAAGTATCTTGAATAAAGGGAGATCTTTTAGGATGCAATGAAAGGAAAACTGGACTAAAATCCACTTGAGGAAATAAGCAGCCCCACTACAGGGAAACACACAGGGAGCATGAGAGCAGAGCTGCGTCTGGTCTGTAACTCTCTGCCCACGTGCTGCGAACGGGTTTGGGGATAACTGTAATACTATGTAGGTGGACTTGCGATGTAGAGTAAGATGCATTCACATGAAAAGCACACTCTTTCCTTTTTGTATAATAGGATTGCTGTAGTTAGGAAGGGGAGAAACAGACCCATACGGAAGCTTTGAAATAGAAATTATATTGCTATTTATCTGTAATGTTAGTTTGTAATCCAGAACCTCTGTTAAAAGAAACAAGGACATTAAGATGGTGTAACAGAATATCTCTAATACAGGAGCAAACCACTCGGGGCAGGCGTGGGGTAAAAGCCACTCTGAGACAGAAGACAACAGCTGCATGACGGACATGAACCCTGCATATCACTGATGACACCGAGTACAAGCAGACTAACGAGCAACAGGAGTTGGCGGGCCGGATTTCACAAACACCATCCGACTAGTACCATTCCACATATCCAGGGGGGCTGGGTCCAGAATCCACAGATGTTCCAGTCCCTTATATAAAATGGCACATTTGCACACTATGTATGCAGATGGCCATCTCTACATTACGTACAGTACCGAGTCCAGTGTAAATTATAGGAAGACGGCAGTCCTACTCCACTCTATAGGCAACCGTGACAAGAAAAATGTCTGCATGTGTTCTGTACAGACAGTATGTGTTTCCAAATATTCTGTATTTGTAGCTGATTGAATCCACGGATACAGAGCCATAAATGTGGAGGAAAACTGTATATGCTGGCTATAAGAGACAATTCAAAGTGATATAAAGGTTGAAAATAAAAGGACAGCAGATGAAATACCAAATCTGTACCCTCAAGAGAGCTGGAGGAGCTGCACCATAGATTGTAACACTAACATTCTTGCTAGAGACAGAAAAATACATTTTGCAAAGAAGAAAAGGTAGGTCCATCACAAAGACATACAATCATAAACACATATTCACCTAACAAAGGCCATACAGATGCAAATAAATGAAGCAAAACAGAGTTGGAGGCAGACACAGGCCACTTGCCAGGAAGAATCCGGGGGGAGGTTTCAATGCCCCACTTTAGATAATGGATAGATAAAGTGGGATGAGAAAGATGCCATTACTACCAACCCTACTAATTTTGAAAAAGATCGATCACTCCTGCATACGTAATACCATTTTGGTCAATGAAGGAATGCATACATAACAGAGGTCCCGTGAGACCACAACGGAGCTGAGCAATTCCTGTCTGGCATTTCACTGGACCTCTTCTATGTTCCAACATGCAAATACCGTTCTGTCCCAGCTGCCTGTCACATTCGGCACAGTAACACACTGTGTGTTTGCGGCCTCGGAGTGTAGCAGACTATACTGCCCAGCTGTGCCCAAGGACACTGTGATGTTTGCATGAGAATGAAACCCCCCTGGGGCCGGTGCTGTGGCATAGCTGGTAAAGCTGCCACCTGCAGCACCGGCATCCTATATGGGTCCCACTTCGAGTCCCAGCTGCTCCACTTCTAATCCAGCTCCCTGCTAATGTACCTGGAAGTCTCCAACGCGGGAGACCTGGAAGAAGCTCCTGGCTCCCAATCGGCCTAGCTCCAGCCGTTGCAAGCATTTAGGTATTGAACCAACAGAAGAAAGATGTCTCTCTCTGTGCCTCTCTCTCTCACACTCTGCCTTTCAAATAAAATAAATAAATCTTAAAACAAAACAAAAGAATGAAATCACCCTGTGTCGTGTTCCTCAGATTGCAGCCCCATCATTCGGGGACACTGAGTGTATCAGGAACTCTGCAGCTGTAGGCCAACAAGATACCCTGGATGAAATTAACAAATTCCTAGATAGGTGCAAGCTACCCAAGTTGGCCTGAGAAGAACCCACAAATCTGAAGACTCAGAACAAGTGAAGTTATTAAAACAACTTTAATCATTAAGATGATTAAAAAACCAAAAGCTTTGAGAAAAAAAAAGTGCAGGCCCAGTGGTTTTACTGGTGATTTCTAGCAAATGTTTAAAAATAATACCAATCCTTTTCAAACTCTTCCAGGAAATAGAAAAGGAGGGAATATTGCCCAACTGGTTCTATGAGGTCAATATTACACTGATAACAAAACCAGACAGGAAAGGAAACCACAGAGCAACACACCTTGTGAAAGTAGATGCTGGGCCGATGCTGTAGTGTAGCAGATGAAGTCACCGTCTGCAGTGCCGGCATCCCATATGGATGCCGCTTCGAGTCCCGGCTGTTCCACTTCCGATCCGGCTCTCTGCTACGGCCTGGGAAAGCAGCAGCAGATGGCCCAAGTCCTTGGGCCCTTGCACCCGCATGGGAGACCCAGAAGAAGCTCCTGGCTCCTGGCTTTGGATCAGTGCAGCTCCAGCCGTTGTGGCCATCTGGGGAGTGAATCAGCGGATGGAAGACCTCTCTCTCTCTGCCTCTGTCTCTCTGTAATTCTGCCTTTAAAATAAATATATATTTAGAAAAAAGAAAACAAAGTAGATGCTAAAGTCCTCAACAAAATACCAGGAAAGTGAATCTATACAGAAAGCATTATACACCCAAACCGTAGGCAATAAACTACAGGTAAACTGGACTACACACACATTAAAAACTGTGCATCAGGCCGGCGCCGCAGCTCAATAGGCTAATCCTCCACCTAGCGGCGCCGGCACACCAGGTTCTAGTCCCGGTTGGGGCACCAGATTCTTTCCCGGTTGCCCCTCTTCCAGGCCAGCTCTCTGCTGTGGCCCGGAAAGGCAGCAGAGGATGGCCCAAGTGCTTGGGCCTGCACCCCATGGGAGACCAGGAGAAGCACCTGGCTCCTGGCTTCAGATCAGCACAATGTGCCGGCTGCAGCGCGCCAGCCGTGGCAGCCATTGGAGGGTGAACCAATGGCAAAAGGAAGACCTTTCTCTCTGTCTCTCTCTCTCACTATCCACTCTGCCTGTCAAAACAAACAAACAAACAAACAAACAACAACAAAAAAAAAAACACTGTGCATCAAGGGGCTGGCGTTGTGGCTCAGTGGGTTAACGCCCTGGCATGAGGCACCAGCATCCCATTTGGGCACCGGTTCGAGACCCAGCTGCTCCACTTCTGATCCAGGTCTCTGCTATGGCCTGGGAAAGCAGCAGAAGATGGCCCAAGTCCTTGGGCCCCTGCACCTGCGTGGGAGACCTAGAGGAAGCTCCTGGGTCCGGATCAGCGCAGCTCTGGCTGTTGTGGCTAATTGGAGAGTGAACCATCGGATGGAAGACCTCTCTCTCTCTCTCTCTCTCTGCCTCTCCTCTCTCTGTGTAACTGACTTTAAAATAAATAAATAAATCTTAAAAAATACAAAACTGTGCATCAAAGCAATCAGCAAAGTAGAAAGGCATCTGCAAGGATGGGGTAAAATTCTGAGACAGAGTTAATACGCACAATATATAAAGAACAGTTACAACACAACAAAAATGATTTAAAACCCACAAAGGACTGGAGCAGGCATTTCCTCGGAGATGATGATGCTGGTCACGAATGGACAGTAAGCACTTGAAGAGATGTTCCACACCACTGAAGATAATGCAACTCAAACCCACAGCGAGCTACGACCTCCTACTCACTCGGACGGCCACCATCAGAACCAGAGAAGAGTACTGGTGAGAACACGGAACGCTGGAATCCTTGTACACCACTGGAATGTACTACAATGCTGGCTCCTCCAAAAAAAAGTAGGAATACAGAACTCTTTAGAGTAAAATGATCCACTTCTGGAGTGTACCCAGAAGAGGTGAAAGCAAGTCTCGAAGGTATTTCTAGACCTCCGTTCACAGCAGTGCTGTTCACAACAGCACAGAGGGGGAGCCAGGCCAACACCTGTCAGTTCCTCCTTGGATAAACTTGCACACTGTGTATCGTGTATGCTTACAATGGATATTAGCTTTAAAAAGGAAGGAAATTGGCCGGCGCCGCGGCTCACTAGGCTAATCCTCCGCCTGCGGCGCCGGCACACCGGTTTCTAGTCCCGGTTGCCCCTCTTTCAGTCCAGCTCTCTGATGTGGCCCAGGAGTGCAGTGGAGGATGGCCCAGGTTCTTAGGCCCTGCACCCACATGGGAGACCAGGAGAGCCACCTGGCTCCTGGCTTCGGATCGGCGCGCTGTGCTGGCTGCAGCGTGCCACCAGAGCGGTCATTGAGGGGTAAACCAATGGCAAAGGAAGACCTTTCTCTCTGTCTCTCTCTCTCTCACTGTCCACTCTGCCTGTCAAAAAAAAAAAAAAAGGAAGGAAATTCTATTACATGCTACAACATGGGTGAACCTTAAGAATATCATGCTAAGTGAAAGCCTGTCACAAAAAAAAAAAAAAAAAAGACAGTCACCACCTACAGTATCAGATTCACAGAGAGTAGAAGGACGTTCCCTGGGGAGGGGGCGGGGAGAGTGATAAGGAGGCTCTGTTCTGCGAGACGCAGAGTTCCAGAGATTGGCTGCACACCAGTGTGCACGGACTGAACACTGCCGACGGTACACTCAGAACTGACTACAGTGTGTGTGCATTCTTGTGGTGAAAAAGACTAAGCACAGAGACCGAAACAGAAACACATCCATGTACATCTGCCTCGGGCAGCACGCACAGAGTCTAGCTCTGTCTACTGAGAAGGCCCTCAGGCAATGGCAGCCCAGAGTAATGGGCAAGCCCAGTGCCCAGATCTTAATTTTGAATACCCTCCCCCACTGAATGGAGCTCTGACTCCTGGGAGAAACACTTGGTTCCATGGCTGAGGGTGAAATACAAACTCAGTCTAGAACAACCTGTGGCACTCAAAAGTAGGAAAACATTCAAAACAAAGGACCCAGGGCCTGGCCTGACTGCAGCCCTGATGGCCAAAGGCTGATCAACGTGAGAAACAGCACAAGGACAGCACCTGGCTGGAACCTGCACAGTCAGTAGTCCTGAGCCCACACGGACATCAACAGGTATCTAAATGAGCAGAGACGAGGCTAGCTCTGCTTCACAGGGACTGAGCATCCCTAATCTCAAAGTCCTGAGACATCTCGAGCACCACTGTGCTGCCCCAAGCGGGCAAGTTCACACCTGACTGCACACGCAGACAGCAATCAAAACACAGGTGCAGTAAAAATACTGTATGCAATTACTGCCCACAATAAAATAAAATAAAATAATCCAAGACTTTCCTCTCTGTCTCTCTCACTCACTATCTGTGACTCTGCCTGTCAAATAAATAAGTAAAAAAAAAAATTATGGGCACAAATCTGAGGAGAAACAATGCACGTGCTGTCCAACTGTCCTGTCCAACACACTCGTCACCTAAGAGGAAAACTGTCAGCCACGTGGTCCACATCACGAGCCCGACTCACCCACAGAGGAACCTCGTGCCCGGGGCGCTCTTGCCAAACTGCAGGAGCTCAATGGAAGAGCAGACAGCGGCGGGGAGCCTGCGGGGGTTCCAGAGCGCAGAAGAGCGCAGAGTGGAGAGGGCAGCCCCAGGGGAGACTTCCCCAGCAAAATCAAACTGCGGCAGCATGGTGGCCCGGCCTCTGGAGGCTCACACAGCGAGCCACGACGGCCCGGTGACGTGACCGAGAACACGGGAGACAGTGAACTGAGAAACAAGCCTATCGTTAACTGCAGAGGGGAGAACCTTCAAGGGAAAATAAAAGGAGCCCTAGCCAGGCCTGCTTCAGCCGTGACCACGGCAGAGCGGTTACGTAAGCGGAGAGCAGGGCTTCAGGCAGACCCAAACGCGAGCTATGCTGGCAGAGAGAAGAGGAGGAGGACGTCGGTGGAGAAAGGCTGACAAAGAGCAATCAGCACAAGTATCCCTCGGGGGCCACTGACTATGCCTTCGCCAGAACATCACCAAGTAGCAGCCTCGGTTTCATGGGGCGAGCAGAAGAGCGTAAGCAGCGGGTACACCGGCTCCGAGGGCTCCCGGGCCCAGCTCTGTGGTGCAGCAGGTTGAGTGGCTGCGTGGGGCAGGGCGTCCCACAGGGGAGGGCCTGTTTGCATCCTGGCCACTCCACTACATTATTCTTGGACTACAGAGCTGAGAGGCTGGAGTAGGACTTGGGTGGAAAGACATTTCATGAGAAATCAGTTCACCGAGAGAACACAATTATTAACACAGAGCTTTGAGCTGCGCATCGGGGCACAGAGGACAAAGCACTGCTTAGGACGACCATACCCCATGCGAGAGTGCCGGGGGTTCCGGTCCCACCTCCGCCTCCAGTCGGCTTCCTGCTAATGGGCACCCTGGGAGACGGTGGCTCAAGTGCTTGGGCTCTGCCACTCGTGTGGGAGACTTGGACGGAGTTCTGGGCTCCTGGCTTCAGCCTGGCCCAGAGCCCTAGCCACTGTGGCCATTCGAGGAGTGAACCAGCAGATGGACAATCAGTCTCACTCTTTCTTTCTCACATTTTGCCTTTCAAGTAGATAAAAATAAAAAAAACAACTCCAAAAAAGAGTGGCTCCTCTGGAGAAGAAGCTAAAGCAGCTGAAGGATCCGAGACGGTGCCCCCTGGCCACCCGGCACGGGACGCAGGCAGTGCGGGAAGAGAGAAATGCTGGCCAGGCACAGAAGCAGGGGCACGTGACCGACGCTTCCACTCCTGCCTGGCCGATCCCAGTTCCCACAGCGCCGAGTGACGGGACCCCCAGGCCCCGCACACAGTGGCTGCACTGCGGGATGGGGAGCCTCAGCTGAGAGAAGCCAGCTTCTTTTCTATAAAGGACTGCAAGCCGCCTGCTCCCGGACAGAATGCTCTCTCCCAGGGCCCCGTGCAGTCCGAGGACACGGATGCTCTGGACACGTGGGGACACAGGTAGGCTGTGCCTCCCTCACAAAACAGCACCACAAGGCACCCGTAGCAAACTGATTTTTTCCTAACCAACTTTCTTGAATTATTTCATTTTAAAAATCACCTGCAGGTGTAGCTTTCCTAAAACTGAAAGCTTAGGAAATTACACCGTCCTGTACTAGAACACCTCACTCCTGCCTGGCCCAGGGAAGCCCGGAGTCCGAGAATGTCGCAAAAGCCAGCGCCAGCTGTCCGGCCTCAGTGCAGGCCTGGCACCAGGAAGGGCAGTGCAGGATGGACGGCTGCGGGGCGGGCGAACGCCCCTCACCCCGCCCCCAGCCGCAGGGACCCACCTCTGCGAGAGCTCCCGCTTGTGACAGCAGGTGGGGGAGACATGCCGGCCGCTTGTGCCAAGCGCTCAGAGCTTTAACAGCGCCAGGGGAGAGCTTGGAGCCCTGCTCGCAGCCAAGGAGAAAGTGATGGGGCGCCCCTGCCAGAGCGGATGGCGTTGGCGCCTGTGAATCCCGGACCCTGGGCGGCCGCAGGGCGGGGAGAGGGCGGGGAGAGGCCTTGTATGCGGGGTGAGGAGCGGGACGCGCGCGCAGCCTGTAGTGCCCGCCGGTGCGCACAGGTGCTGGGGGCCCCGCTGGCCCCTGCCCTGCCTAGGGCCGGCCGCCGACCACTTCCACCTTCCCGCCCCCTCGTAGCTTCCCGGAGAAACCGGTCTACACCCGAGACAGCAGAGGAGGGCGAGCCGCACGGAGCCCGCTTATCTGCCCATCGCCCCTTACATAACGCAGAGCCCCTATCTCCCGGGGCCATCGCCCTGCTCCCACGCGCGGGCCCCAGTTCCCCGCAAGCCTTGTGCTGGTCATGGGGAGCAGAGGGACGCTGACTCATCGCCACACGGGGCTCCGGGACTTGCACAGCAAGTGGTTCCCACTCCTTTCCACCCCCCGCACCGAGCCCCATGGGAGACCCCACTCTGCGGAGGAGGAAACCGAGGCCCGGGAGAGGGGAAGGGGCGGTCACACGGCCAGACATGGGGGCCACCGCGGGTGGGGATGGCTTCCCAGCGTCTGGACCTACGGGCTCCTGCTGCGAACAACCGTGGGCTGTGGATGAAGTGGCATCCTGGCAGGGAGAGAGGCGGGCAAGCCGGGGAGGCTTGTGAGCAGCAGTGAGGGTCCAGCGCCCTGTGAAAAAGCCTTAGCCAGAGCTTGCGTCTCACTGAGGGGAGGATGGAGGGAGGCTGAGCAGGCAGAGGAGGTCCTGGGGAGACCCTGGGCTGGGGAGGAAGTGGGTAGGTAAGATCCTGACATCAGCACCCAGCAGGCAAACGCTGCGCCCTCTCTGGCTGCTTCTACAGCTCCTGGGGCAATGAGGGAAAAGCAGAGGACACAGAACAGCACTCCCCAGCACTGCTGCATCCTGCTCAGGGGACACTAGGGGCCCCAGGGGGCAGGAGCTGGTCCCTTGAGACTGACGGGCAAGGGCAAAGGTGGCGGCTGCTGCCTCAGTGGCCTGGAACAGTCACACACTGGCACCTGGGCTCAGGCAGGGCAGTCTCTGGCTAGCCGCCCAGTGAGCATTTCCTGGCAGGACGGCCAAGGGCTGAAGGCCTGGGCAGGAACCCCAGCCGTCCAGGCTGCGCCAACTCAGGGTTCCATCAAGGCAATTGTGCAACCTGGGGTTCCTGGAGGAGCCCTGGTCTGGCTGGGTCTTCCAGCTGACATCTGAACATCTGAACGGTTAGCATCTTTGCCACCGGGCCAACAGGGAGGAACTGGGTGGGCCAACAGCCGGGCTTCGCACTGTTCTTTTATCCTGCTTGACTTTCATATCTAAACCAAGTATGACCTTGGTAATCTAAGAAACTAGTTCACTGCGGGCCAGCGCTGTTGCGCACTATGTTAATCCTCCACCTGCGGCACCGGCATCTCATATGAGCATTGGGTTCTAGTCCCGGCTGCTCCTCTTCCAGTCCAGCTCTCTGCTGTGGCCTGGGAAAGCAGCAGCAGATGGCCCAGGAGCTTGGGCCCCTGCACCCGCATGGCAGACCAGGAAGGGGCACCTTGCTCCTGGCTTCAGATCGGCGCAGCGCCGGCTGTTGCAGCCATTTGGGGAGTGAACCAATGGAAGGAAGACCCTTCTCTCTGTCTCTCTCACTGTCTGTAATTCTACCTGTCAAATAAATAAATAAAATCTTAAAAAAAAAAGAAAGAAAGAAAGAAAAACCGGTTCACTGGCTAAACTTCCCCCATTCCTACAGCTGGTAGACTGCGGTCACCCACCACCGAGACTCCATGCATGTCCAGTGAAGGAAGGGGTCAGAGGACAGGTGCTCAGCGTGGTCACCAGGTAGCCATGGCAAGTGTGGGCCCCCTCACCTACTCCTGGAAGCAAGCCCAGCCAGATCTTGGAAACTATGCATGAGACCCTTCTCAATAAGTCCATGCGAAATCAAACTCTTTCCTTTATACATGCTGGATTTTCCACAAAGTCAAAAAAAGATGAGTAAAGATGTGGTTTATAGATATGTCTGCCAGCGGAGACCAGGGTGCTGGGGCGTCACCACTCGGGCCTATAAAAGCTGCCACAGGAGGCCAGGGCCACAATCGCTCAGCTGGGCCTGCCCGCACGCCTGCTCCCGATCCTCCTCTGCTGCTCTGGGCTCCATGGCGCTCTGGTGGGCTGTGGCCATTGCTGTGACCTGCCTTGGCAGCCTCGTATCCCCAGGCCCTGTGCCTCCCCCCACATCCCTCAAGGAGCTCATCGAGGAGCTGGTCAACATCACACACAACCAGAAGGTAAGCACCGGCTGGCCAGGGTCCCAGTTGCAAGGGTCCTGGGTGGGTGGCCCTCAGGGAGGTCATGAGTGGACTGGGCCTGGGAGTCAGGAAGAAGCCCCAAGGACAAGGGGGCGGGCCCAGCCATGGCAAAGCAACAGGCACCGGGCTATGGAGGACAGAAATGTGGATAAACCATGAAGGGGCCCAGCAGTGCCCCCAGGGACCACCTGTCCCCTGGCCTGGCCCCACCTGCACCTCCAGTGCATCCTTGGCCATTGCTAATGAGAAGAAAGCTAATGGGTCAGAACACCCCCAGATCTGCCTGGCATTTGCCACTGACCTGGCCACTGTCCACAACAGCTTGGCTGAGCCCATTCCACCACAGAATTCGACGTGGGCTCAGCTCCCGTCCCCACTGGCAACAGCTCACTCTGGGCAGGGGGAGGCGCCAGGCTCACGCTGGGTGCTTCACGTGTCACTTCCTTGCTGCCTCACCTCCAGCAGTAGGGACAATGACCCATCTTGCTGACTAAGACTTCGTAAGATGGACAGAGGCCAGATTCAAACCAGGCCTGGACAACCCCACAGCGCCCATGCTCCTAATGGCGTGGCATCCCCCACCTCGGAAGGCAGGACCAGACCCTGACCTCTACCACCTGCTGTCTCATTTGTCCTGGTCAACAGCAGCCCAGGCCACCCCTCACTCCTGCCTTCCTGCCCCGGCTCTGCCTCAGCCCTTACCAGCTGGGTCCCAGTCCGTCTCTCTCAGCCCCAAGCCCCAGGCAGATGAGCACAGTGCGAGTGCTCCTGCAGGGATGCTGAGGGGCCCCTCTGTCTCCTCAGGCTCCACTCTGCAATGGCACCATGGTGTGGAGCGTCAACCTGACAGGCAGCGTGGTAAGGACCCATGGACAGCGTGAGGGAGGGAGGGGAGGACAGGTGCACACCTCGGCCTGGTCTCTTCTGAGCCTCGCTCACACGGCTGAGGGGATCCAAGCAGACTTCAAGAGCTGCCTTCTCTGCCCCCATAACTCGGGGCTCCCACCACTCAGCCCTGCCTCCCCCAAGCCTCTGACGCACGCGGTCTCCGCCCCACAGTACTGCGCAGCCCTGGAGTCCCTCGTCAATGTCTCTGGCTGCAACGCCATCCAGAGGACCCAGCGGATGCTGAGCGGACTCTGCACAGACAAGGCTGTGGCCAAGGTAAGGCTCCCTCCCACATCTCAGCCCCACCCAGCACCCACTCCTGCCAGCCCTGGCTCACCTGGGTCCCCTGTGGCAGCAGGGGGGACACGGCCCCTGGGGATTTCTCAAAGCAAGGCTCCAGGGCCCCTACCTCCCCCCTGAGCCTCAGTTTCCACATCTGTGATGCAGCGGAAGTAACAGGACCCACCTCCTGGGCACTCTGGAGCGGGTTGAGGGACACAGCCCTGGCACCCACTAACGCGCCTCCTCTTCGTCCTGCAGCAGGTCACCAGCGTGCAAGCGCGAGACACCAAAATCGAACTGCTGCAGTTCCTGAAGGAGCTGCGCAGGCACCTGCAGATGCTGTACCGCCTGGGGAAGTTCCGCTGAAGCCCGCAGGTCGGCCCCGGTGCCGCCAGCCGCCGAGTTCTCCTGGGGAATGGGGAAGGGGAGAGGGAAGGGGAAGATTTCCTTAGTTTAGACTTCATCTGTGCTGCCCACCCCTGCTCCTGGGGCCTGGGTTCAGCCCGCTGCGCCTCCTGTCCAGGGCTCTGAGCCTGGGGGACGAGGGTGCCTGCCACCCCTGCTCTAGGGGCCATGGCATCCCAGAGGGGGCACACGGGGTGGGAGAGGGACCTGCTTCACACAGGGCCCAGGGGCAGTGCAGCGCGGGCACTAGTCTCTTATTTATTATTGTATGTTATTTAAAGCGTCTGTCAGGCTGGGGCTGCCCAGAGCCGCGGGGCTCCAGTGCTAAGGCAGCAGGTGCCAGGAGTCCCTGCTAAGAAGTACTGTGCACAGAATTCTGCTACCTCATTGGTTCTGGGTCCTCCGGGCCTCAGCCAAGGCCAGGGACAGGAGAGGGCCAGGGAGCCACTCTTGTCGACAGCCAACAGCCTAGGAGTAATTTATTACAGTGTTTCCTCATATTTAAAGTATTCAGCATGTTAGCACAGAGTTCATAATATATACTGATGTGCAGCCTGGGACACGAGCGGGGCTGTGGATGGGGGGAAGGGCAATTCTGTCAAACTGGAATAAAGATGACGACAAAGAGACTGGATCCTCTTTTGGGTCTTTGGGGAGCTGGTCTGGGGTCTCCCAACTCTGAGGAGCTCTGCAGGAGGCAGGCTGGCTGAATAAGGGGCGGGGAGGGAGCCCCTCTTCGGGCTGCTGCCCATGGCAAGGAGGCGGGGGAGGAAGCCTGGGCCAGGATGGGAAGGCATCCCACCATCATGACCCTGACCAGCAGCCAGCTGTGTCGGCGGGCGCCGTATCTCCCTCACACTCTGGCAGTTACGGTTCACCCAGGGACACACAGCTGTTAAGAAGCAAAGCCAGGCTCTGGGCCCCGAACGCACTGCGACTCCGAAGCTTGCGCTCTCTCCAGCGGCCTGGATGCACTGTTCCCTTCCTTTACCGTCAGGGACTGGCTTATCCCCACTGCCACGACAGGGAGCTCATCTAGCTCTGAGCCCCTCTCATTAGGGACTGCACTCACAGCACTGGACAGACACATGGCTCGGTCTGTGGCCTCTGTGCCGCAGGGCAGATGGGGAGCCTGGACCAGTGGGCTCAGCCCGCAGTGGGAGGGCTGAACCAGCAGGCCTCAGCATGGCATCCCTTGAATCTCTAAGAGGTACCAAAGGCAGAGATGGTTCCAGAAGGCTGGGGTGTCTTTGCAGAGGCAGTGGGTCTCCAGGCAGCTGTCCTGCTGGGAGCCCAAGGCACCAGTGGGAACACCCTGTGATGCTGAGAAGTCAATGTAGACAGCTAGTGCTCACGGCTGTATCACTCGGGCAAGAGTAGAAGACCTGGCAGCCAACGACTATGGGCAACTGCTCAGGGACTGCTCACGTCCACCGAGGAGTAGCCAGGCTGGATGGGGCAGGAGCCAGGGATGCCAGGCCCAGCGAGAAGCCTCAGGGAGGCACACAGGAACTGTGTCTCCATGGGCTGTGTAGGGCAGGGGACAGAACCAGCCTCTGGGTGCCAAGGGGATCAAAGAACCTGTGGAGTGCTTCTCCATCCGCTGAGGGTCACCTGAGGCTGGCACCACAATGGCCATCCAGGCACATTGACTCCAGGGTCACCACCAAAAAGAGTTTCATTTTTATTAATGCAGGGTCCTTAGGAGGGAGGCCCACCCTCTGGAGGTGAGCAGGGGCTGACTTGCTGGGGGGATAGGAGAGGTTCGGAAGTTGGGGGAGAGTCAGGATCCCAGCAGCCTGCTCCATCCAGTCTAGGAGTTTTAAGCCTAAAGAATACTACAGAACAGTAATGATTTTTTAAGTAGAACTTAGTGATCTACCCTCCACTAGTGTCTTTTTTTGTTGAGAAGCAGAGACACATAGTGAGCAAACTCCCGTCCACTGGTTCATTCCCCAGATGCCCATAATGGAACCGGAAACTCAATGCAAGTCTCGCTTGAGCCATCACCAGTGCCTCCCAGGGGCTGCATTAGCAGGAAACAAGTCAGGAAGCAGGGCAGAGTATGGGGCCCGGGCAGTCTAAAATGTGATGTGGGCGCCTTCACCACTGGGCCAAATGCCCGCCCCAGCAGCCTCTCTGAACCAGGTCCATCCCACCCTACCAAAGCTTCGGCCTGTGTGTCCAACAGAGGATGGAGAGCCTTCCAGTGAAATGCCACGTGAATCCCCTGAGGACAGGCACCGGAACCGGGGGAGGTGTGTGTGTCAGAGGGTGGGGAGTGTGTGTGTGGTGGGGGCGGTGTCCCTTGGCAGGCCTCCACCCACACACCTGGAGGCCCAGCAGGCTGGTGCGGTGCCAAGCACAGGCTGTCCCGGACCCCACCACTAGGGGTCCACAGCTCGCCACATCCTCAGCCGCACACTGGCCCCCGTGCCTACACCTCAGAGACCGTCCCCCTTGGCAGTGTTGGGGGGGAACTGGAACAGGCACCAGGTCCTACAGGGATGAGGGACATGACACCTTACAGGGCCACAGAACCAAACTGCCACTGCTGGCAACGGGGGCGGGAAGTGATGGCCCAGCCAGGAATCAGAGATGGGGAGAGAGGGACGTGTCAGCTGTCACTGGCAGCACGGCCTCCTGGGGATGACCCTGGGGTATTTGCTGGGAGTTTTCTCTAACCACACGGCTGACTTTCCTGCATGAGGCAAGCCCCAAGTAGGACCCGGAGACGGGGGGCTGTTAAGAAGAGATGAGAGTGCCAGGAGAGACGGAGGGAGATACTGCTTGTGGGGCCCAGGGCGCAGGGGCCCCTCAGCTCCCCCAGAGCACCAGGCCCAGGAGGTTTCACTGGAAAAGGGGCTGGGGCGCAAATGAGAAGTGAGAGACACACACGAGTTTCCGGTGAACTTGGCGCCAAAGCCTGTGTTTGCAGCTAGAGGAGGTGTCAGCAAACAGCCCAGGTCACTTGGGGTTCTCCCAGGCCAGCCCCTGAGCTGCTCACAAGGAGAAGGCGGAGACTGGGGGGACAGGCCTGCAACTCACCTCCCTGTGGCCCAGGCAGCAGCTTAGTACCGAGTCGGCAGGGACGCATCTTTGCAACAGAGTTGGCTAACCGCGACCCGCCCAGAGCCTGCCCCTCTCCGGCTGACCCCCACCTTATCCAAGAGGGCCAGCGGCACTGCAGCAGGGGCCACACGGGCCCTTAGAGGTGCTCCTGGTTAGAGACTAGGGGCTGTGTCACCCACCGGCCACCTCCCACACATCAGACAGCCAGCCTCCCTATCTTCATTCATTTCTCGGCTCCACCCAGAAGCAGTGTGCAAATGGCATGCAATGAACTTTCCCAGATCAAGTGACTTCTCAGCAGCAAGGGAGGGCCCCACGACAAGCCATTCAAAATCCCAGAAGTGATTTTCTACTTACGACCTCACTTTCTGTTGCTCTCTCCTTCCCTCCACATGCCTTCTCTGTGGAAAGTCACCCTCTGAAACACCCCCAGCCCGTGCACTGCCTGGGCAGATGCTACTGTGTGGTCAGAGGTGACGCAGGCACCAGAATTAAATTTAGCAACTCTCGTCAGCTCTGTTCTCTGCCTCACGACGGCCGAGCTGCGGGGGCCGCACAGTTCTTCCCGAAACCCTTGCGGGGAAGAGGGCCTGAGCTGGCTGTGGTGGCCCTGCAGATCTGCAGTTCAAGACCCCGGCCCAGAGGAGCAGCAGTGACACCACACCGGCAAAGGCGCTTTCTCACTAACGGACTCCCACGGCTTCTACAATGAGTACACACTCATTCCCAATGCAGGATGAAGATAAATTTCAGAAGAGGCGAAAAGAACCTCAGATTGGTGTCTGGCCCCCAGGGGGAGCCGATCAGGACTGGGGTAGGTGAAGGGGCCCAGACCCTCAGCTCTCCCAGGGCACGAGAAGGGGGCCTGCAGAGGCCTGGGAGGCAACAGCCGATAGCCTGGGAAGCTCAGCTGCCCGGCCGGCCGACCTGCGGCAGGGGCTGGGCCCTCTCGGGTCCCTCAGTGCTCACCACGCTGGAGAGGCTCGGGTCTTCATCCAGCCTGGCCCGCCAGGCTGACGTAGGTGAGCCGGGAAGCAGGTGCCAGCCCTGCTGTCAGGCCGAGGTGACACCAACACCCCGGGGACAAATGCAGAGAGCTCCAGTGCACCCCTCAGCCGGCTCCCGCCTCTCCTGGGGAAAGGCTAACCCAACAGCCATCACTCTTCACCACACTGCCCAGCAAGGGCGGTCCACACCCTGCCTGCCTGCGTTCCTGCCTCCTCTCCGTGATCTGCGCCTTTGGACACAGGCACAAAGAGCAGCCTGGGGCTGGGGGCAAAGGTGCCAGGGCCGCACAGCTCCGCGTCAGCCCCAGCGGAGTCCCCCACTTCCACGGCTATCACTCCAGCCAAGGGTCAGTCGCCCCCTGAGAACCGGAGCCACACTCACGCAGTCAGCGAGCGCAGCCTCTCTGTGGTTACTGCCTCCTGGGATCCAACGAGAGAGAAAATGCATGCATTTTAAATGGCACCTGAGCTGACCGTGTGCGTCCACTTTTCTGGTCATTGCTCCCTATGTACACCTATGTCAGGTAACTGACATCAGTATTACAAGTAATCTAGAGATGGTTTAAAGTATGTGGGAGAGAGCACGCATTTAGCCTACAGGTTGACACACCACTGAAGACACGTCCCACGGTGAAGTATCTAGATTTATACCTGGCTCTGGCTCCTGAGGCGGTAGTGGTGGTTCCAGTAATAGAGCTCCTGTCACCTATGTGGGAGACCTGGCTCCAACGTAAGCCTGGTGCAGTCTTGGTCATCGCAGGCTTCTAGGGGAGTGCATTAGTGAGTGGGCACGGTCTCAAGTGGGCTTGGCACGTGTCTAGGGCCACAAGTGCCACGGGGGCCGTGCAGCGGGCAGGGGCTGCTGCACCGAGGGGAGAATGGGGGCGGGCAAGGCTGTTCCCAGGGAGTGCAGGCTGCTCTGCCCAGCACCTGTGGCTGGAAGAGAGTGGGACAGGGGCAGGCGGAGACAGCAGGCCCTTGTGTCTGAGGATCTGAGATGGAGGGACGCCACCTGAGGTCCCTCCTGGCTGCAGGGGAGGAGTGGGAGGTGAGGGCCGAGGAGGGTGAGGAAGACAGGGAGTGTGAGAGCGAGACAGGCAGTGGTGCTCAGATGCTGGGGATGCGTTTATGTGCCTGTGTTACACGTAGTTCTATTATATTTTTCTATGTCTACTTTACTTACTATTGACAAAATCTGCAAATACAAAATTTATGTATGTGTATGTTATAGATAAATGCTAAATATGTTTTTAAATTTTCCATGCATTTAGAAGTTTTCTGACCTCTTATTATAGAAAATTTCAAACATATACAAGGATAACCCCCAGTTATCTACCGTCCAACTTCGAGAACTGGCAGTTGGGCCAGCACTGTGGCATGGAAGGTTAAGCCTCCACCTGCAGTGCCGGCGTCCTGTATGGGTGCCAGTTGGAGTTGTAGCTGCTCCACCTTCCAATCTAACTCCCTGCTAATGTGCCTGGAAAAGCAGGAGAAGATGGCCCAAGTGCTTGGGCCTCTGCATCCATGCAGGAGACCCAGAAGAAGCTCCTGGCTCCTGGCTTTGGGTTGGCGCAGCCCTGGCTGTTGTGGCCATTTGGGGAGTGAGCCAATGGATGAAGATCTCTCTCTCTCAATCCCCTTCTCTCTCTTTATCTCTGCCTTTCAAGTAAAATAAATCTTAAAAAAAAAAAAAAAACTTGGCAATTCAAGGCCAGTTTTGTTCCATCTCTCCTCCCCCCAAGACATCTCGTCATTAGCTCCTAGGCCCTGTGTGGTGGGGGAGCTTTGGGGGTAATGGTATGGGACTGTTACATGAGGGAGTTGCCCTCTGCTGGGCTGGGGAGGCCCACCCCTGATAACACACACAGCAGCACAGCCTGCCTGTGACACAGGCTGTCTATGGGTTCCACTCCTTCCTGCCCACACTGCACTCAGAAGCTGTGGCAATTATGTCACCACTCACCAGCCCACTGTTCCTACCTCACACGCCTCTGCAGGGTGGCTGAGATGGCAGGTCCCTCCTGGTCCCTCTCCTCCCATGCTCCTTAGCAGTGAATTCTCCCCATGGCTCAGTCACTCTCTGTGCCCAGAGCCTGGGCCCACCATCAGCCTTGGGTCATCCCCCCTTTCCCCAAGGCCACCTCTGAGAATGGCAGCCCCCAAGTCAGGCCCGGGGCCATCTGCGACACCTCACTGCTCCTCACCCCAGGATCCACCAAACCTGACTCCGCTGGGAATAAGAGACACGACGAGGGCAGCAGACAGGTTTTTGAGGGCTACCACCTGCCAAGGCCCCATGCCAAACACTGTGTTTATGACTCACACCCCTACCATCAGCCGTTTCATGGAGAAAACTGGGCAAGATACCTTCCCCCAGGTCACTGAGAGAGGATGTGGCAGAGCTGGCACAGAGAACAAGCCAAAGCTGCTGACTCCAGGACACATGGTTCTAACCTGGATACTCTACTGCTGCCCAGTGGCTCTCAAACCCAAGCTCCCCTCTCCAGTCTCACCCCATCCACCTGACTTCCTCACTCTTGGGACAACTGCACAGTTCTAACTGGCTGCCCTGTCCATGTGCCCTCCCAGACTCCCTGGCGTCCCTGAGTTCCACCAGAGCCTCAGCAAGCCCCTGGCTTCAGCCCCCACAGGCCGCACCCTTCCCCTGGCACTTGTCCCCACCTGGCCAGCCCCCGCTCCATGCAGGAGCCTGGCTGGCCCAGCCTCTGCTTAGAAATCTCCCCCTTGCGGAGGCTTCTGTTGCACCATGAGTGTACCTGAGAGCAGTGAGGAAGGGCTCTCAGGCATTGCACCCACACCACTGCCAGGAGGGGACAGCATGGTGACGCAGGGCACAGCGGGGCCATGGGGAGAGCTGGGCAGGGAGGCCAGTGCCACCTTCATGCTCCTTTGGGCTGTGGGGTAGTGGGAGAAGGGGTGGGCTATTGAAGCTCTCCGGTGCGTGTTGGGAGGCCATTGGGGAGTGGCTCTGGTCTACCGCACTTGCAGCCAAACCTCCAGTGGCAGCTGCACAGGTAGAGGTTCTTCCCGGGATACATTCGTAAGAGCCCTGTGACACCTGCAGCCTGCTCCTGCTCTCCAGAGAGTTTAGTAAGCACCTGCTTTCCTGTGCAAGAATCCACAGCAGGGTCTGATTCCTGCCCTGGATCCAGAGACCAAGTCTGAAGGCTGCAGTGTGGCAAGTGGCTGTGCATCATGGGAAACAAGCGGGCCTGTGCATTTGCCCAAAGATACTGTCAATAATAATAACGATGATGTTAATGATAATGCCACCACCCACACAGCACTCACTAAACGGCAGGTGCATTCTCAGTTACTCCACCCCACAGAACAGGTGCATACATCACCCCTACTTTCCCAAGCCCAAGCCCAAGCCCAGTGGGGAGGCAGAGTGGCCAGGCCTGGCCCTGAGCCCTTCCCCTGATACCCCATGCACTTGTGGCCTCTGGTGACAGAAACCTGGGGAGGGACACGAGGGAAATGCGCCAACTGCGTTCACAGCATCTCTCTCCTTGCGGGAATCTCACGGGTGATTCCCATTTCACATATGAGTAAGGTGAGGCCCCAAAAGTGTCAGTGACCGTCCGTGTCACAGAGCTGACGGGTGACAGGTGACTTGTCTGCTGACTTCAAACAGCAGTGCTAGAGCCTGGAAGCAAAGTTCTGAGTCTCAGCTCCCGTGCAGGGCGAGAGGAAGGGCCTAGGACTGACACAGTGTGGGCGCAGCCGTCTGCAGCCTCCCTGCTGACCCTGCCCAGGCACCGCCCAGCACTCTGCAGGCTTGGGGGCCCCGCTGTGGGACAGCCTGTCTTTTCCTTCCCATCACTCCCTGATAGCTGGGCAAGTTTCCTTCTTTCCCCTGGCCTCATCCAGCTGCTGGAAGAAACAAAATTAGCTATGTTCCCTGCTTCTGCGCTAAAGGCCCCACATTATATTCCTCTGGTTCCTCATCTTGGCTCCCAGAGCCTCAAGTCCCAGCTGGTCCTTAGCAGAAAACACCTGCTGACAATGCCCACAGCTGTTCAACTGCCACCAGGATGCTCCAGACCCCAGCCCTCACCCCACCTCTCCAGAACCTCCGGCGGGGCCAGCAGCCAGTCGGCACCTTCCGCAGCCCACCCCTGCTGTGCCTGGAGCCTCGGCCCCACGTCCCCCACACCACAGCTCAGTCTGCCTCTCTCAGAGCCATCTGCCCTGCTCACAAACTCTCCCAGTCTGTCTGTGCAGAGAGGAACCCACTTCACTCACAGACAGGGTCAGCCTCTGTTTGAGCTCTTGGGACGTCCAACAGGTTACAAATTCTTGGAATAAAGTCTCTGCCAAAGACCTGGGAGGCAGCTCCTAAATCCTTGGGCCTTTGGTGGCCCCAGTGCTTTATGTGAGTGATGCGACCTGGGGGTCCTAGCACGATGAGGGAGGTGGGCACACCACTGAACTCCTGTGACACCAGCCTGGCCTCCAAGCAGGTGGCTGCAGAGTGAGCCCAGCCAGGTGGCCCGCTGTTCAGTTGTGCACCCACACGTACAAAACGGAGCCCCAGGAACCACTCCAGGCACTGAGGTGCAGCTGGGAGCTGAGCACACGGCACACTCGGAATCCGTGAAGAGGATGTCAAGCTTCCTGCTTCAGGGACCTGCCTGGACCCTGTCCTGTGGGTCTCCCCTTAGGGTTGGACCTCATTTGCATATCTCTGCTATCAAAGGACTGCAACCTCACTTGGGCTGTTTCCTGACAGCCAATTACCAAACCCAAGAGGCAGTTTGCACTCCCAAGTTTGTAGTCAGCTGGTCAGAGGAGAGGGTGGCCCATGGCCCCCTGAGCTGCACCTGTGTCCGCGCCCTCCCCCTGCAGGGCATGGCTCCGCTCCCGCAGCTGCTGTCCAAAGGCACCTGTTGAGTATGGCAGCTTCAACGCACAGCTCCCAGGGAAGGTGCGGGCTGCACGCAGGGGAATACTACTCAGCCTTGAGAAAGAACAAAGTCCAGCCACTGTGACAGTGTGGGTGCCGCTGGTGGACGTTACCCCAGGTAAGGCAGGCTGACCGCACACACAAGGCCACATGACAGTCTGTGCGAGATGTGCATCATCTTCTCCTTCCATTTTTTCCACAAACTTTTTGAAGTACCCTTGCATACACATATGTGCAATCTAAAAAAAAAAAAAAAAAATGGCAAACCCATTGAAGCATAGAGTAGAACGGAGGTTACCAGTGGGTGGGGAGATGTTGGCCCAAATATGTAAAACTCCAGGCAGCAGGAGACGTGCTGCGCGACACGGTGACTGCAGTTAGGAGTGCCCTGCGCGCTCAGGCTCCTGAGGGCAGGTTTGAGGTGTTCTCACCGCAAATTCTAGTGAAGTAATACATGAATTTTCTTGACTTAGCAACTCCGCAATGTATACAATTTTAAAAACATTCACGTACCATAAAGACATACTTAACTTTTGTCAATTAAATAATAAAGAGAAAAAAAAAAAAAACAGTCCAGGAACAGCCTCAGTCACAAACACTTCCAGGTGACCTTGGAGATGAGTAAGGAGAAGATCAGAGACCAAGGGCAGGGGAGTGCGGGGAAGGCTCTGGGAGGAAGGGTGAGGGCGCGGGTTCCCACCGTGGCCGGGCCCTTTCTTGGGAGGGTGCAGAGGGAGAAGGGACGCTGCACAAGGCCCAGGCAGCTAAGCCAGCGATGGGGTCCTTAGGTTCACTGTCAAGGTGAGCAAGCACCTCACAGCTCTAGGGGATGAGATTCCAACAGCCAGGCGGGAGGAAGCGGCGCTGACCAAGAGAACTGATTCGCAAGTTTCTAAGACTGGGGCTTTTTTAATTTTTTCTTTTCCTAATTAGGATGTGTTGAAGTCCCATTTATGAAGTGGTGCTCCTGAGAGGGGCACACCCGGCCTGGGGCGTCCTCACCTGCCCCACCCAGTGTCACCTGTCCTGCCCTCAAGACCTCCACTTGCAGGAACAGCCCACCCGTGCTAGGACGGGACAGGATCTCCTTCTGCCCAGAGAGGAGCCCCAGGTCAGCTTTTCCATGACAGGACAACTTCCAGGTCTCCACCCATACTTGGAAGAGCCCGGGCTCAAGAGCTGTGCAAGTCAGACTTTCTTGATATCACTCTATCTTTCCCCGGGAGGGACCGCGCTCAGACTAACTCGGACACCTGTGGCCTCTTCCTTCTATGCAAAGCAAAAGCCAGCAGCAGCCCCAAGCTGATAAGATTAATCTAAAGAGCAAATTATGGTGTAATTTCCTATGCTGAAACTTTGTAGTTAGTTTTAAAAAAAGGTTTCATTTTCCTATTGGTCTGATTTCACAGGAACATTTTACCTGTTTCTCTGAGGCACTTTTTCTCCTGGAAGAGAGGCTCTGATTGGCTCCCAGCAACTGACAATCTGGTGTAACGAAAATTTCCAATGTAAACTCATTTTTCCTCGGTTTCAGCAATTTTAAATCTATAAATAGAGAAATCTTTGTCAGAATGCATTGGTAGCGTCTCCTGATAAACTAATTGCCCCGCACCGCCACTGCACTATTGATGGGGCTCCCTGCCCAGCTGCCTGTCACTCTGCTCTGCCTCCTCGCAGGCACCGCGCACTTCATCCAGGGGCGCAGGGGCGACATCATCCTACCCGAAGTCATCAAAACCCTGAACATCCTCACAGAGAGAAAGGTGAGCACCTATCTGGCACCATCTCCCCGTGCGTCCTAGACTATGAGAAACCTGAGGGCCAGGAGGCCCGGGGCTGGGGTCGGGGGCAGGAAAGGGAGCACGCGAGACTTCTCCCCAGACTTGTCCCGTCGGAGGCTGACTCTGTCTCTTGTTCTCTTGTTCCTGCCGGGGCCAAGACTCCATGCACCAAGCTGATGATAGCAGACGCCCTGGCCGTCCCCAAGGTAAGAAGCTGCCCGTGCCTGCCCCAGTGCAGGGGGACCTGTGAGACGGGAGCCGCCTGCAAGGGCTCCAACAAGATACTTCTTGGGGGAAACAGGGGGGCCCAGGCTATCTGTAAGGTGTTAAATGTTTTCAGAAATGAGAATCTGCGTCTTCACGCTTGAGGACAGTGTTTCGGCGTTTCGGGTTTCACTTGATTTGAGGAGGGGTGTGACAGATAGCTTGGATTTTGTCACCAGACCCAGGTCAAGAAAAAGCTCTTTAGGGATTTACCGGGAATACAGAAGGTGTTCACTAAATGCCTGTTGAATGAGAGAAGTTTTCTGGCCCATGCTTTTCTGAAAAACCAGATAGCCTCACAGAGAAGTAGATATTGAGATTACAGGTCGAGGGAGCTTTCATTTTGTCTAAGAGACTTCCTATGACAACAGAGGAGGTATTGCCAGAGCCCCTCCTCTCTCTCCCACAGGCCGGTCACCTAATAGCCCACTGCGTTCCGGCCTGGCCGCCCCCAGGCCCGCAGCGGGCTCTGTCCTACCAAACCCCCTCGCGCCTGTGCTGGGACCATCCTGACGCACAGAGCCCAACACATCCCTGCTTCTGACTGCTGGGGCACCATCAGCCTTGCTGCTCCCGCGAGTCTCACCCCCACCCCACCATGTGCAGTGGGAGGAGATAGATTTGACAGCTGATAGTGTGTTTTCTCTGACAAACACATGACTGGGGCTGTATCAATGGCTTGGCGTACTTCAGTTCCTGTTTTCATGGAAACACACGACTGAGAATGAAAGCCCCAAAGCTCCTAAGTGCCGGCTTTCCGTGTGTGCTGGAGGGGCTGACCCGGCCAGGAGTCAGCCTGGGCACTCGGCCCACAGAGCAGGGCCCCTTCTCCTTTTTTTTTTTTTTTTTTTTTTTTTTGACAGGCAGAGTGGACAGTGAGAGAGAGAGACAGAGAGAAAGGTCTTCCTTTTCCATTGGTTCACCCTCCAATGGCCGCTGCGGCTGGTGCGCTGCGGCCGGCGCACCGCGCTGATCCGATGGCAGGAGCCAGGTGCTTCTCCTGGTCTCCCATGGGGTGCAGGGCCCAAGCACTTGGGCCATCCTCCACTGCACTCCCTGGCCACAGCAGAGAGCTGGCCTGGAAGAGGGGCACCCGGGACAGAATCCAGTGCCCTGACCGGGACTAGAACCCGGTGTGCCGGCTCCGCAAGGTGGAGGATTAGCCTAGTGAGCCGCGGTGCCAGCCCCCCTTCTCCTTCTAAGACTGCTCTTCAAGGCTCTATCTGGGCTACCTCATTTTATTGAAGATTATTCCAGGAGTCTGATACAGGATGGGACTCCCAAGGACAAGGTTACAGGTGTATGTATAATATATATATACTATATTTATACAATTTCCAAGTCCTTGCTTAAGGACTTAAGATAGCACCAACAGAAGCCAAGAGCATCTGGGCTGTGTCCTGCGACCCGTGGATGCCACACTGCTGCCTGGGCTCCATGTCAGCCGCGGCAGTTGGGAGACAGGCTATGGCTTCAGTCCCAGTTCTGCCACTAACTAGCTGTGTGGTCTTTGACAAGACTTCTGGCCACTTTGTGCCTCACTTTCCACATCTGAAGGTGTGACGGTGACTCTGGAGGTGATGGGAGGCCTGGCTGGAACCCAGCCCTGGAGTGGGTAGAAAGTTGTGATTTCAAGACCACCGTCCCAGTACAGGTCAGGCTCCTGTCTTCTCCCAGCTCTCACAGGGATGCCCCCTCACCACACCCGTCATCATCTCCTCCAAGTCCCCACGGCCTTCCTCACGCTTCCCTAGCTCACACGCCTTCCCCTGCACAGCCTGACCCATTCCTCCTGGAATTAACCTCCCTCTTCCATCGCCTTCTTCCCCCAATACTCAGCACTGCTTACTCATCTATTAAGGTATTTCAGAGCAACGAAAGGCTTTTATTTTCCAAACAAAAACCCACAAAAGTAGTAGGTGGGAGGTAAAGCTATTTATGTTCCCAAAGGAGAAAGTCTTTTTAAAACCTAGTGTATTAGTCTCAGTTATTTGGGGGATTAGGAATTACATTATTTCTAAGTTGGGGAGCATCCTCGGGACAGCTGCTGCCAGGAACAAGCGGATGGAAATCCTGGGTCTTGGAGGCAACTCCAGCCGGAGGAGAGCAAGCTGGCTGCTCTCTGAAGGCTTTCTTGGGTGTACCCTTACTTGGAAGTATATCCCATTTACCAAGGACAGCTGGAGCCCACAAGTCTTCACAGAGCTCCATATTGAATCTCAGGCCGCCTTGTTTGGGTTTTCAGAGGACTTCCCCATGTATCAGCTGACTAAACGTGGGCAGAGCAGGAGATAATGAACGCAACGCCGTCAGGGCTGCGTTCAGTGGCCCTAGACGAGGCTAGCCCAGAACCAAGTTAGGAGACTGAGTCACTGCCCCAGAAGAAAACCCCACTCCATGGTCATTTCCTGGCATCCCCTCGAGGGACAGACCTCGCTCTGGCATGGGCTCACGCCCTTCTTTTCCTCTCTTCCTGAACAAGGCCGAGGTGTGAGGCCTCCTCCCGAGCCACTGCCAGAACCACACAGGCAACAAAGGCGACGCGGGTGGCGGGAAGCAGGCTGGCCAAGAAGCCAGGGGAGCGTCAAGGGTTATCCTCGTGCAGCAAAACCAAGGGAACTAAACTCAAGGCCTCCAACTAAGACTCCCTTTAGAAATAGTCCTTTTCATCCAACAGAGACTTCTCAATTCCTATTTTAAATACAATGCCTTTAGAAAATACTTAGAAAAACATTGTAAAGGGTTTCCTCTAATTTTGTGATTTTTGTGATCATATACTGGTCAAAACCAAGAGACAGCATAACTTCTAGGCTTCTGAGCTAAAGTTTCAGAAAAGCCTCACCAGCTTTTGATGGGAAAATTATCAAAGGGCCCTTCTGGCTTTCTGAGATTTCACCGTTCTCTCTACAGCAACAGAGGAGGGCACCTGCTCACATCTGGGTACACAGGGAGCAGCCACCTCCTAACAGGCTCACCACTGCCACCCACCCACACCGAGCCAGGGTGGTGGCTAGAAAGGGGGTCCCTGACTCCCAGAACCCAGAGACAGTCACTACCCTTAAACTCCAGTCAGGGACTAGAAGAGACTCCCAGCCAGCTAGGTGTCCTTCCGCCAGTCCAGCACATGGGGCAGGGGGCCCTCCCCTCGAGGGGCCCTCCCCTTGAGGGAGCTTCCTTGAAAAATCTTAGAATAAAATCTGTTAGTTAGCTTACAGAAAAAGAGATGGACACAGAGATTGCTCCTGCCACATCATTTATAGAAGCAAAAAGCTGCTACAACCGGGGACTGACGAGAGGCTGTACAAAGCCACAGTGGTTTCTGTGCCCCTCTGAATTCCATCTTAAACAGCATTCTCCAGTGTAATGCTTGCAGTCTAAGTGTAAAGACGTCACAACACAGTGTCAATACCAGTTGCTCCATTTTGGAGGAAAAAAAAACTGTATTAACAAAGAAAAACCTGAGAAGATATTTACCAGAATCCTAAGAGGTTGTCTCTTGCTGGTGGGAGCCTGAATTGTTCTTGCTGATTAGTTACCTCCTTGAGCATCAGGTGAAATACAGAACTGGCAGCTGCTTGGGCAGCGTCCCCCGTGGTCCTCACGGTGATCTTCTCACTGCAGCTTCCCATGCTGTAGGCCTGCACTGCTAACACGCTCCCAGGTGACGTCCAGGCTGCTGGCCCGTGGGCCCACTTTGAGTAGCAAGGCTACACAGTTTATCTGCACTTGATAAGGAAACAGGGCTCAAGCTAAGACCGCTCTAGGTTTCATGCCTTTGTTTTTCAGTGGAAAACCAGAGCACACCGAGGCCTGGTCTAGACTGATGCACAATCCCTCTCCTAGGTTCCGCCAAAAAGCTGTTTTTTTTTTAAAGGTTTATTTATTTTTATTTGAAAGAGTTACACAGAGAGAGGAGAGGCAGAGAGAGAGGCAGAGAGAGAGAGAGAGAGGGCTTCCATCTGATGGTTCCCTCCCCAATTGGCCACAGCAGCACTGATCTGAAGCCAGGAGCTTCTTCCGGGTCTCCCGCGTGGGTGCAGGGGCCCAAGGACTTGGGCCATTTTCTACTGCTATTCCAGGCCATAGCAGAGAGCTGGATTGGAAGTGGAGCAGCCAGGACTAGAACCGGCGCCCATATGGGATGCCGGTGCTTCAGCCCAGGGCATTAACCCGTTGCGCCACAGCGCCGACCCCAAAAGCTGGTTTCTTTTTCTAAGACCCATTGTCCCCAGGAAGAGCCTGTGGACAGTCCCACATCAGAGCTGCAACACTCCCAGGAGATCCTCATCCTGCACCAGCCAAGGCCCCAACTCCAGCTCAATGGCACCCTCTCACCTCCCCAGGTCAGACCCCTGCGGCAGCTTGCCCTGCTCATCTGGGCACTGACCTCTTGTAGCATGGGGAAACTCTTAACTCCCCACTTGACCATGAACTTCTCCATGTACGGCTCTCTCCCCTGCGGGGAGCCAAATTCAAGTGCTGCCCGGAGCAGCAGTGTCCAGGCCAATGATGGGCACTCATTGCGTCAACAAGCAGTGTTTCCAGGGAAAGCTGGACCCGAGAGGCTTTCGGAATGAGAGCAGAATCCGCCGGGAGGGGCTCATGTGGGTTCTTTCTACAGAAGGAAGAGCAGAGCTCGCAGCTGGACGCGGACTGTAGCGCCAGATGGCCCTGCACGGGACTCTCCCCTGGGCCACTTACCTCAGTCAGCGATGCTATCCAGGGGCCCTTCTGGCAAAACCCTCCAAGGGAAGAGAAGTTGGGAGGTTTTGAAGAGCAGGTGGCAGCCTGTGCAGGTTGTTGGTAGCAGGCGTCTGGAGAGGTTGAAGGCCAGAGCAGCAGGCAGGAATGCCTGGCTACGGAGCCACAGCGGGCAAACTCACCTTTCTCCATTTGTCCTCCCAGAAGGAAATCGGGAAGGAAAACACCTGCTCCACGTCCACGCTAGAGCTAGCGCGTGGCCGTCTGGTATTTCTCTTTCTAGAACACAACCGAGAGAGAGGCCGTCTGCAGGGCCGCGACTGCACTCCGGCAGTTCTACCTCCACCACAAGGTGTCTTGGTGCTTCAAGGAGCACGGAGAGCTCGGTGACCTCAGACTCCTGAGAGGACTCGACAGGAACCTCTGCAGCATGGCGAAGCTGGTAAGGAGGCGGCGGCGGAGGCGGCCCCCCCCGCTCACTGCTCCGCCTCAGGAGCTGCAGTACCTTGATTAATCCGCCCACTCACTCGTTCAACCAGCACTCGTTACGGCTCTGCGAGTGCCAGGTGCTCTTCCAGACACTAGGGATGCACCATTAAGGACAAACAGGCAGGGCTGGGTAGTCAGCCCAGTGGTTGAGACACCCACGTCCCACATCAGAGTGCCGAGGTCTGATTCCCACTTCTGGCTCTGGACCCCAGCTTCCTGCTAATGAGCACCCTAGGAGGTAGCTGTGATGTCTCATGCAGTGGGAGATCTGGATTTAGCTCCTAGCCAGGGGCTAGTGCAAGCGTCTGGAGGCTGAACCAGTGGAGGAAGCTCTCTCAGATAAGCAGCCAGTCCACTGCTCTCAGATGCAAATGTGTAATATGATGTTCAGTAACGAAAAGCGCCATGAAGAAAAACAGAAATAAAGAATGCAGGAGTCACAGTGCAGAGGACTGGTTCAGGAGTTCGTGATGTTATCCAAGCAGCAGTTTGAGAGGATTCAGGCCACCTGATCAACACAGAAAGTACAGCTGTGCAGAGGCCTGAGGGTGGAGATGAGTTTCATGTGTTGGTTCAAAGCTCAGCCAGACGACCAATATGACTGGATCAGAGGGACCCAGGGGGAGTTCAGCCAATCACATCACACAGGGCCTTTGCATTCTGCCCCGAGGATGGGGTTCTGAGCAGGATAGAGGACGATCTGACTTACATGGCTGTAAGTGGTCACTCTGGTCATGGTATGGTAAGCAGACTGAACAGCGTTGAGTGTATTGTCAGAAAGCTTCTACCGTAGACCAGTCTGGAGACAATGGTGGCTCGGATGGGGTGGGAACAGTGGAGGTGGCTCAATTTGGGATATAACTACAAATAGGGCCAGAAGGACTTGGTGGCAAATCATTTGTGAGTTATGAAAGAAGAACAAGGTGACTTCGTGGTTCCTGCAGGGACCCTTTGGGGATGGCTGGTCCTGTAACAGCCATGGAACGCTGGGGACTTAACATAGCTTCATGCTGTGGAAGATGGAGAATTCAATTTCAAACATCATAAATATGAGGTAGCTATTTGCAGACCTAAGTGGACATGTTGAGAAGATGGTCAGAAAAGCTTAGGGGAGAGGTCAGGACTTACATGTAAAACAGAGTTCTCCAGTGATGCTACCTCAAGTCAGACTGAAGTAGAGAAGGGAAGAGATCTGAAGCCTGAGTCTTGGAGGTTAGGAAGAGGGGGATCCAACAGAGGAGACGAAAAGCAGCAGCCACTGCCATAGGATAAAACTTAGGAGCGTGTGGTGCACCGCAAGGCAAGGGAAGACGCTCTCTTAGGGAGGGAGTGCTTTGGAAGGACGGATAGCCCTGGTGATAGGGATATAAATGGAGAGGTAGGGATGCAAGCCCAGCTGGCGCTGGTACAAGAGAGGAGGAGGTGGGAACAGGTGAATCACGGACCGTGAATACAGAAAACTCTTTTGAGGTGTTCTGCCGTAAGGTTGCAGAGAAAAGGAACAATAGCTGAAGGGCAGGTGTGGAGTAAGGGGAGCTCTTCCCAGGCGGGATATCCATCAGCGTGTTAGGGTGCCAGTGGGAAGGAAGGAAAGCTGATGCTACAGGAAACGGACAGAATCAGGAGAGGGCAGAAGCCTTGGAGCAGAGCAGAGGAGCCGGCTTTAGAGAACAGGGACGTTCTTCCCCTCCTGGGCCTCCACCTTCACACCTTACTGGAAAGATCAAGGGAATGAACAGGACCGGCCACTGCACGCGTTCTCTCTTGCAAGCCTCTTAATGATCTTCAGAAGTGGGTACTATCGTCCCCACTTTACAAAGGAAGAAACTGACATTTTTTTTAATAAATTAAGTAGCTTGCCTAAGCAATGGCTTTAAAAAAAAAAAAGATTTTTATTTATTTATTTGAGAGGTAGAGTTACAGACAGTGAGAGGGAGAGACAGAGAGAGAGGTTTTCCACCCACTGGTTCAGTTGCAACTGCTGGAGCTGCGCCGATCTGAAGCCAGGAGCCAGGAGCTTCTTCTCAGTCTCCCACACAAGTGTAGGGGCCCAAGGACTTGGGCCATCTTCTACTGCCATCCCAGGCCATAGCAGAGGGCTGGATCGGAAGAGGAGCAGCGGGGACTAGAACCGGCACCCATGTGGGATGCCGGCGCCACAGGCAGAGGATTAACCTGCGCCACGGCACTGGCCCCCTATTCAAAGTGAAGTGGTGGCCTGGAGGTAGGGACCTGGAATCCTTTTCTCCTTTGGTGCCACAACACGGTGGTGTTACTGAGGGCATGAGGGCAGCTGACTGAATCTCTCAGCAAGTCAGGCAGCCACACAGAGTGCCCAGGAGGGCAATGGACCGGTCTAACCTGCACCTCCATATCACTGCCTGTGAGCAGCCCCTAGCTGTGACACATCTCCAGAGACTGTGCCCACCCCTGAAAGCCGGCATGCAGGGGGTACTGTGACCAGGAAGGTTAGGTAAAGACCCTGCTGGCCTAGTGGCAGAGTCGGACCCCAATCAAACTACTGTGGAGGTCCAGGTTTGCGCTCTGTGCAGGTGGCAAGCGCCAGGGGACACCTGACACAGTTGACAGGCAGGAGAGCAAGCCTCGAATGCTTCCCAATGCAGCTAACGCAATGCTTCTTTCGCAGAGCAACTGTCCTGGGAAGGAAGCCAGACAGACTACACTGGAAGACTTCTTAGACAGGCTAAAGACCGCCATGCAAGAGAAATACTCAAAGCGTCAGAGCTGAATATTTTAATTTATGAATTTTAATGGCTTTATTTTTTAATATTTATGTATTTATAATTCATCATAAAATAAAGTATATGTAGAATATAACAGTGATGGTATTTAATGGTGACTATGTTTACGTGACAAATGCAATTGTGGTTTGCAACTCTTAGAAAAACCAAGTTAACTTACTATAAATAGTGTAGGAGCCAAACAGAAAGACCATTTCCTTCTCAACGCTGTTCCTCTCTACTGGGAGCGAGAACAGCATACGATGATTAAGAAACAGAGCCATGTGAGATGTAAATGATAAGGAAGAGAGCCTGCACAGTGTGTCCATGAATCCTCCTGTCTAAACTAGCGGTCAGCTAGGCGCTTAGAACACTTGTCTCCCTTGGCACAAAGTCTGTAGAAAACGTAAGTAAGCCTCACACACTGTCAGGTGCTGCAGTGGACAACCTTTGAACTCGTAATATAAATTCTTTTGGTTATCAAGTCTTAGAACCAACTGACAAAGTATGGAAGACTTAATTATGGGTGGAGAACAGACTCTAAACACCACCCACCAGACAATACAAAAGGAAGAGCTGAACACGGTTGGGAGAGACAGGCAGGGCACTAACACTCCCAGCTTCCATGGGAGGAGTCAGTTCACCACCACCGTCAAGGTTTGATGGAATAAGAACAAGAGGTTTAATTATTTCTATGAACTTTAAAGGTGATAAAAGAACTAAAAGATAACTTACTGTAAAAAATTTGTGAAGGGGAAAATGAATGAGATAAGCCCTTATTGTCCAACAGGGGAAGCGATGTACCATGTCCAGTCAACACATCAAGAGCTGATGTTGTAGCTGAGGATGGGTAATGGAGATGATTGAACTATTCTGCTTTTGTATAGATATTTGAAAATTTTCATATTTTATGATGCTAGCCCTTCGAAAGCCTGAAAAAAAAAAGAGGAAAGGTGGCTGAGAAAATTTTAAACTTATATAAAATTTACAAAACAAACAATAACAAGTGCTGGCAAAGACTCAGAAAAACTGGAACACTTGCTGCTGTGATTGGGAGATGGTGCAGCCACTTTGGAAAACAACTTGGCAGTTCCTCAAATGGTTAAAGATGGTTTAAGACTCAACAATTTGAATGCTAGGTATAGATCAGAGAGAAGGGAAAACATGTCCATAAGAAAACCTCTGCAGATGTTCACAGCAACTGTTTTCAAACATTAAAAAAAAAAAAAAGCATCCCAAATGTCTGTCCACTGAAAAAAGGGTACACAAAATGCAGTATATCTTCACAGCAGATAATTCACAATCAAAAAATGAAACTAAGTACTGACATAGCCACAAAATGCACGCACCCAGGAAATGTGCCAAGAAGCCAGATAAAGAAGGCCACATATGGTGTAATTCTACTAATAGGAAATATTGAGGATAGGAAAATTTAGAGAGACAAAAATGGAATATTGCTTGCTAGGTGCCAGGAGGGGTAGAGGAATGGGCAGTGGCTTTGAATGGACATGGGGTTTCTTTTGGGGGTGACGAAGATGCTGATATTAACGAGTGGTGATGGCTGCACATCTATTGTGAATAGACTGACCCCTGAATTGTGTACCCCATTAGGATGCATTTGATACTTTTACTTATCTTTTATTTATTTTTTTGCCCTGCGTCTGTTGTGCCTCTGAGGAAAAGAGAGGCCACCACAAAGCTAATCCAAGGTCCTGAGGCCATCTCCCCCCCCCCCCCTTGGAAGTCCCACAGGTGAAGCCAGGTGTAAGACTCAGAGCTGAGAGAAGACTTGCATCTCAACAAAGCCATTATTTAAAGAACTAGAGCAGGACAACACAAAATGAAGTCAGATCATTAAAACCTGCCTTCTCGGCAAGAATATTGATCTGCAGCAGTGACTTAGCATTCTTTTCATCCTCACTTACACGTCATCAAAATTAATAGTAGTACTAAAATTACACAAAAATATGTAATGTCTTTTTAATCCTTTCAAAATAAGGGAATAAATCAAAAGCTTAAAGTCTCACCCTGACCACAGCCAGTTTCACCCTGCCCACATGAAATACCCGTGTGCCAAGGGCACTAAGTATACAGGAGAGTCATGGGGGCTGCTCAGCCCAATCAGAGCAGATACACCCTGAACACTTTAATTTCCTTTCTTCTTTGATTGAGACTTATTTGCATTCAATGGCTAATGTGAGCTGTAGTCTGCCACAGGATATGACTTGTGGGTTATAGTTTGTGTATGAGGCCTAGACTACAAAGGAAAGCCCGTCAAAAAGATTTAAAAAATTTTTTTATTTGAGAGAGAGAGGGGTAGCATCCGCCGGTTCACTCCCCAAATGGCCACAACAGCTGGGACTTGGCCACCTAAAGCCAAGAGCCAGTGAAGTCAACAGTCAGGAACTCCAAGTCTCCCATGTAGGCGGCAGGAACCCAATTACTTGAACCATCACTGCTGCCTCCCAGGGTGTGGGTTAGAAGGAAGCTGGAATCAGGAGTGGGGGCTGGGTATTGGACCCAGGCACTGCAGTGTGCGTTGTGTGTGTCTTATATCAGATGTGTTCCCATTCATCCAGAAAGATTTGGAGGGGCCAGCACTGTGGCGCAGCAAGCTAAAGCTCTGGCCTGCAGCATTGGCATCCCAAATGGGTGCCGGTTCTAGTCCTAGCTACTCCACTTCCAATGCAGCTCCTTGCCAATGTGCCTGGGAAGGTAACAGAGGATGGCTCAAGTCCTTGGGCCCCTGCACCCACATGAGACCCTGGAGAAGCTCCAGGCTCCTCCTGGCTTTGGATCAGCTTAGCTCCTGCTGTTGTGGCCATTTTGGGGGAGTGAACCAGCAGTTGGAAGACCCCCCTCTCTCTGTATCTGTGTCTTTCAAATAAATAAAATAAATCTTAAAAAAAAAAAGATTTGAAACAAGTTAGAGAAAGGACACATGCAGGCTCTATGGCAGATCTGTCTGAAGACAAGATTCAATGGTCAAGATACAACTCACATTCCATTCACTTCAGACTGTAATCCTGGACTCTGCATGGAAACCCAGCGAGGTGCCTCTAAACATACAGAGAGCACAGATGGAAGAGGACACACAGAGCGAGCGAAGCAGAAGTCCAGGAGTAAGTCAAAGTCAAGATGCCTGTCATTTAAGCACACTCATTTCAGAAACTTAGCCACAGCCTACGCCTGCTTCATGGGACGGACCTCATTTGCACATGGAATATGTGATGCTGACAGCACAGGCTGACCTCGCCCTCCTGGCTATTGGCTACCTCCACCTTCTGCCCTTGAATCAACCATCTCTGACTGGCATCTAGTAGTAGGTAAAACTCACTGGATAAACAAATGTGAAAAAAAGCCATTTGGCTCAAATCTATAGCTGTGTCTCTTATTAAAACATTCTTGGGCCACAATTAGAAAGGGTGGCTTCTAATACAAACACAACAATAGCTGGCTCTGTGGCACAGTGGGTTAAACCACCATCTGCAGTAACAGCATCCCATATAGGCACCGGTTCAAGTCCCAGCTGCTCCACTTCCAATCTAGCTCCCTGCGAATGGCCTGGGAAAGCAGCAGAAGATGGTCCAAGTGCTTGGGCCCCTGTACCCATGTGGGAGACCCAGAAGAAGCTCCTAGCTTCAGCATGGGGCAGCCCCAGCCATTGTGACCATTTGGCGAGTGACCCAGTGGATGGAAGATCTCTAACTCCGCCTTTCAAATAAATACATTTTTTAAACACACAGACATGGCCCCTCTGGTTGCTCCTGGCTCATTAGTACCATTGACCTGCCCAGTTTTTCCTCACCCTCCCTTCTGCATCTCAGGGTGCCCAAAGGCATCTGAGGACTCTCATGACAAAGGGCTATGCATTGCTTCCTTTTTTTTTTTCTTTAAAGATTTATTTAATTTATTTCAAAGAGTTACAGAGAAAGGCAGAGCCAGATGAAGAGAAAGATAAGTCTTCCATCCGCTGGTTCACTCCCTAACTGACCACAACAGCTGAAGCTGAGCCAATCTGAATCCAGGAGCCTCTTCTGGGTCTCTCACATGGATGGAGGGGCCCAAGGACTTGGACCATCTGCTACTGCTTTCCCAGGCCATAGCAGAGGGCTGGATCAAAAGTGGAGCAGGCAGGACTAGAACCAGTGCCCATATGGGGTGCTGGCACTGCAGGTTATGGCTTTAATCCGCTGTGCCACAGCGCTGGCCCTTGCATTGCTTCCTTATGGAGCAAGGCTCAGCCTGGCTTCTCAATACAAGCTTAGCTTTCAGCATCCTACCAGCATCACTGGGCAGGGCAGCATGTTCTCTCACTTCGGGGCTGATTCTAGGTCCAGTCTGTCAACTCAAGCTGGAGTTCCATCCCCAGGGGGATACCGACATCCCCTGGGTGGCTGTCATGCTCACTCGGTCCAGAACCAGCCTTCTGCCTTAACCCCAGATACCCGCCTCTTAGCTCTCTGGAGCACCTTTCTTCTGCCCGAGTCATCCTTCCTGTCCACTTCTCCCTAGTCCAACTTCCAGTCTCTGGTCCTTGGTTCCTGTTCACCAGTGCTCACTACACATCCAGGGACCTGCTAGGCAGCTGGAGTACAGAGAGTAAAGACATATAGGCTCCCTCAGTCCAGAGCAGTCACAGGTGCCAGGCAGTTCATGAGAGAACGGATCATCCGGCTGATGACGGCGTCAGCCTCCAGGGTGCCTGTGCACACATCACCGGCTCTCCCAGGCCTTGGTCCCTCCCATCTAAACCTTCACAATCTGGTCAGCACTTGTTTCTCTACAACACAATTTCAGAGTCCCACTGGACATCCTTCACTTACAGAAAACTCTGACAATGGGATCCTGGCCTCTCCCTACACAGCCCTGTGGCCTCAGTTCCAGCAGAACATCAGCGCACTTGGCAGCTAAACGCATTCTACTCCTTTTGTCTAGAATGCCTCCCTGCTTACTGAACGGCTTCAAAGCCTCAACAGCTCTTCCCCGAGAAGCAGTCTGGCCGACTCCTTGGTCAGGCAGACGTGTGAGATGCTGTGCTAGTTGCAATGGAAGAACACAGGACTTGACGTTCATCATTCACCCTCCTGTAGAGCCCTCTGCACATGGCACCCTCGGCCCACTGAGAGAGGCTGTGAGTTCTGCGAGGACTGAGCACTTCTGTGTTCCCAGGAACATCCCACTCAGCACAGTGCAGGTATACAGCAAACACAAAAGACACATGTACAGAAATTGGGCTACAGCAGGAGACACACACACACACACACACACACACACACTTGGCAACGGGGAGGCCTAACTCACAGTGGAGGAGGAATCAAAGCCAACAAACTTCTGTAATGACTCTAGTACTTTTAGGTGGAGTTGGGCAATATCCTCTTGCTGAGATTGGTATCGACTCTGAGAAATATTTTATTCCGTTGTAAAGTCCCAGTTAGATTCCTTTGTGCAACTGGAGAAATAAAGCCTTTGATTAAAAACTAGAATTTCCCCAGCCCTCTAAAAGGGATGGGGGAGGAGAGCAGGTGTGGAAGAATGTCTGATCTGTCATATTCTTTAGTCACAGCCATAAACGTGTTCGGGTAAAATCTGATGTTCTGATAACGCTGATAAAAGTAACTTGAAGATTGGGTCACAGGAAGCCCAAGATAAATGCTGAGAGGAAACAGGTTCTTTTTTGAAGTAGCCTCTTCATAATCATTTTCCCACACATTTGTTCAACTTCCGAAGGAAGACTGAATACCTGATTTGCTTTGCAAATGAAACGGCTTAAGAATGAGACATTCAGATAATGTTACAACAAACAAGTGTTTGGAAGGTTCCTCCAGCTGGCATCAAGTGGAGGCTGTGGCTTTAGAATGGCACAAACTGTCCCTATAAGGCACACACTAACTGCAGTCTTAGCTTATTTGTGCACTATCTTGTTTTAAAAATGGACTCAAACTGATCTGTTGCAAAGGATTAAGGCAGAAAATAACAGTATTATTAGGGCCAAAGAAGAAAGGGAGTAGGAAATGGCGGTCCTGAAAAAAAATTCAGACTAAAGGTAAGTAGGCCACCATATTCTAAAGTCCTATCAGTCAAAGCAAAATACATGTTATTCTACCTAGTTCTGATTATCCGCGAGGGAGGAACCAGTCCACTGGGCTAGTGCTAGGTGTGGAGCAATCTCTTGGGGGTCTGCACAAGATGGCATAATGCATGGTGTTCTCAGCGGCCCTGAGAACAAGGCAGTAACTGGCTTCCTGGGGAGCACCTCGGGGTGCTGCTTGAAGCAGGTGACACTGCAGCTCCACACCTCAGTGGGGGAAGAGGGGCAGAGGGTACAAAGGCAGCACTACTCATTATTTTGCATATGCCAGGGCCAGCCTCTACATTTATTTTCTATACACTCAGAGGAGTTTTACATAGCTTGGCAATTGGGAAAAGGAAGAGAGAAAGCCCTGCAACAGCAAGAGGAGTCTCCTTTTTATGCAAAAGCTAAATATATAAAGATTTATTTATTTGTTTAGAAGGCAGGGTTACAGAGACAGAGGCAGAGAGAAAGGGCGGGGGGGAGATCTTCCACCCTCTCCAGATGGCTGCAACGCCGGGAGCTACACTGAACTGAAGCCAGGAACCAGGAGCTTCTTCTGGGTCTCCCTCGTGGGTGCAGAAGCCCAAGCACTTGGGCCATCTTCTACTGCTTTCCCAGGCCACAGCAGAGAGCTGGATTGGAAGTGGAGCAGCCGGGACTCAAACCAGCACCCATGTGAAATGTTGGCACTGCAGACAGTGGCTTTACCAGCTACGCCACAGTGCTGGCCCCAAAAGCTGTATTTTTTTTTTTTTTTAAAAAGTCCTTTGAGGGGAGTCCTTTGGGCTAAGCCTCTGCCTGCAGTGCCAGCATCCCAAATAGGTGCCAGTTCTAGTCATGGCTGATCCTCTTCCAATCCAGCTCTCTGCTATTGCCTGGGAAAGCAGTAGAAGATAGTCCAAGTGCTTGGGCCCCTGCACCTGCGTGGGAGACTTGGAAAAAGCTCCTGGTTCCCAGCTTAGGATCAGCTCCAGCTATTGCAGCCATTTGGAGAGTGAACCAGCAGATGGAAGACCTTTCTCTCTGTCTCTCCCTCTCTCTGTAACTCTACCTCTCAAATAAATAAATACAATATTAAAAAAAAAAAAAAGTCCTTTGAGACTGTTCACAAATGCCCAACTTTGCAATTTTTTTTAAATTTTTATTTATTTGACAGGTAGAGTTGCAGACAGTGAGAGAGAGAGAGACAGAGAAAAAGGTCTTCCATCCTATGGTTCATCCCCCAAATGGCCGCAACAGCTGGAGCTACACCAATCCAAAGCCAGGAGCCAGGTGCTTCTTCCTGGTCTCCCACGCGGGTGCAGGGACCCAAACACCTGGGCCATCCTCCACTGCCATCCTGGGCCACAGCAGAGAGCTGGACTGGAAGAGGAGCAACCAGGACTAGAACCGGGTGCCCTTATGGGATGCTGGTGCCACAGGTGGAGGATTAACCTAGTGCGCCATGGCACCACCCCAACTTTGCATTTCTTAAAGCAGCCTAGCACAGTGCCTGGTAATCAACGTTCATCAGAATAATGTATGAGTAACAATAATCCAAGCAATGCTATTGTTGTGGAGATTGTTCCAGCTTGTGAAGAGTTGTCGAATGAGATCATGGTATTGTGACCACTAAGCCATGTTTCATCTCACCTTTCAGTGGGCTACATTTTGCACATGTTTCTTTAAGGTATGACTGGAGAACTGGTCTCTGTTCTCAAAAACCTAATGCAAAGGACAACAAAACTTGAATATTCTCAGTGGAAAAATAAACTTAAATCAGTGAGAAGTATATTTAAAAATCTCTCTCCCAAATGTCTATTTCTCGATGACTTCTGTTTAAAACTCCCACACATTAAGAATTTCTGGGTGGGAAACACACAGTTCTCTTTAACCACATGACCTTTAGAGTACAAATGCAAAGAACCTGCTCATTAACCTCAGGATGGAAATAAACACAAGCATTCATAAAAGACCACTACTATAGGCACTTGGTAAAAGATTTTTATTTCTTATTTAACCATGCTGCTTGTAAACATACAATACTGATATAATACAATTTGAACAAATACAAATTATACATAAAATAAAATGCAAGTGTGGCTTTCAAAATCAATGCAACAAACTCATCGTTCAATTTGTAATTCTAGCCAATATACAGCATTGTAGTAATGCTACTGAAATTATCAATGATTTAAGTCAGAATACAGTGTAAGTTCAAAGGCACGAGGAAGACCTATGTTTTTTTCTAGTATTTTAGAAACAAAGATAATTAAAAATGAAAATAAATGTACATGTGAGGAAACTGGGAAGACACTGGCCTTCTTAAATGTAAACTGTCCCATTCCTTAATTCATGGCCCTGATGCAAAGACATGGACTTTCCTTCAGGCGAGCTAAGGGGAAAGATTAGAAGCAAACTAAAAAAACAAAAACAAAAACGAGCAAACAACAAAAAAAGTCCCTAAACCATAATAATTTTTAAAGCACACTGCAGACAAAGTAGCACTCCTCTCTCTGCTAGCACATCCTTAAACTTCTTGATGCAGAAAGAAATCACCCTTTTTCCAGAAGGTAAATAACACAGCTTGTTGAGAGGATTCTATTTACAGAACAAACGTGCAGACGCAGATCCCTACGCCCTTGATTAATCTTATATTTACAAGAATCTGAACAAAAACAAGGAATATGATTATATTTTAAAACACTACCTATTTTTATATATAATTACAGGGTTATTAAAGAATATACTATAAACCCTAACATTTGACCAAAGCTCCTTTTAATAAATAAATATTACTTCTTAAATTAAATGGAAAAGAGAATACTCATTCAAAAACTTATTTATATATATGTGCCACTCATTTCATTTTAAATCTGCATATTTATTTCACATAAGGAGGTTTGTTCATCTATATTCATTCACGAAATTAACACTGAAGTTACAAAATACTTCATCTGTGGACAAAGGCACAGTAAACGTGAAGAAACCACAGAACTCCTAGAGCCGGAGTTAAATGAACAGCTCCAAGTCACTGCCCATATTTTCATTCCATATCCAAGGCTGGCTTTCATGGTCAGTTTCCTATCTCTCAGGATGAATATTTAGTATTCATCTGATGTAAGCATTGTCCTAACACAAATGCTCAAATGATAACGCAGCCTGCTTCAAAAATTTCTCAGTATTTTGACTTTTCATAGATGTGTTTTCCTTACTGTGTTGGGGTAAAACAGAAAAAATATGTAACAGAATAGCTTAAATTTCTATAATGTTCTAAAATAATTCAAAAGTTATTCGTTTTCTACCTGAATTGCTAATGGTTAAAAAGAAGCAGCATTGATCTTAAAAATTAAGATTTCTGTAATTACTAACACTTACAGATGCATTACCAAAACATGTAACATTTGTCAAGATATACTGTCCCAAAAACTCTTACAAGACACATGTTCACCTCAAGTTTTTGCAGTATCAAAGAAGGGTCCCACGGAGCAGTTATCAGCTAACTATCTTACACCCCACAAAGAAAATGCCACCAGCGAAATGAATTCTCAGGACCTAGGAAATACTCACCATGCACAGGCCAGTTAATATTCCACTTCCGGAATGCACTTTAAACTTATGGACACATTTTTACCACCACCTCACCATCTTCCATTTTCACTCATCTCCACACTATGTGCCCATTAGAAATTGCAAACCAATATTTAACCAAACTGATAACAGCTAATAAATACTAATTTGAGAGGTTTAAAACTTGCAACCAATGTATTTCAAAACTGATTACATAATTTTAAAGTGTATTTATTTTAAAGGCAGAAGCAGGCAAAGAGAGAGAGAGAGAAAGAGAGAGGACTCTTTCATCCACTGGTTCATCCCCCAAATGCCCGTAACAGCCAGGCCTGCGCAGGACAAAGCCCACATCCAGGAACTCCATCCAGGTCTCCCGCACTTACGCCACCACTCGCTGCCTCAGGGATGCATCAGCAGGAAGGTGGGTCAGAAGCACAGGAGTCAGGAATCAAATCAGCACTCTGATACGGGTGGAGTCATCCCCATCCATGGTTTAACCCACTGTACCACTCTGCCCATCCCTGATTATGTAACTTAAAAACCCACAAAAGATACATTAAGTGGTTCAGGAGTAGTAGCTTAGCTTTCAAAAAACATAAAAATGTTTTAAAGCATTCAATCAAAGAACAAGTAATTCTATCTATTACAAATTACTATAACACATAATTTGTATTTTTAAAGGAATATGGTTTAAGTGGGTTAACCAACATAGGAAATTCGAAGAAAGTTTTATTGTTATAAAATAAGAACAAAACCCAAACATGGTGTTTTAAAAGATTAAAAGATGATTTTTTTTTTCCTTGAATGAATTTTTCTGGAAAATGCAAACCCTTCTAAATTGGAAGACACAGAATCATTCCCACCAAAATTTGGAATCAAGCAAAGCCAAGCACCCATAGGCCACACTTCAAAGTGAACCTTTAGAAAACACAAGTCCAAACACACACAAGTGGCCAGTACTTCAGCTTCCTAGCTTTCTGTACCACCTGTACTTAGGTACAATTCCGTGTTTTAAGGGAACATGAAACAAGAGCAACAAAGGAAGTACACTTGAATTCAAAGTGAAAAAAAGTCCAGATGAAACACAGCTTCACCTTTAAAAAAAAAGTATGCTTTCAAAGATTGACTGATGAATCATAAAATTTTCTACGGAAGACCACTAAGACCAATCATCTTACACTTAAGATGCAACGAACATTAGTATAAACACTAGGACTTACTGAAGCAGGCTGGGCAGGAGAGTGTGAGGAGAGAATCATTTCTCAGCTATGCACCTCAACATTCACATCTAACAGCACAACACAGGACAATTCAATCTGCTACTTCCCATGTGCAAAACAGGACACACTTTTTTACTATTTTGAAATTCTGGTATTTAAATATACGTAAGTTGAGTAAATCACTAGCAGATTTATACATACATCTAAACCGCCAATCTATATAGCACAAAAAGCTCCTCCAGGCTCCCTACACAATACAACTGAAGAGGAGTGTGACAATTTGAACAATCACCAGTTGTACAATTTCAGTATGTCATATTAATATATACAGACTAAACGTTATTAAGTAAATTATTTCCAGTCTTACGTCATGATTTACAGCTTCCATTATTTGAAATTACACAGACGTCTTCAATGTTTTAATTAAAGATTTTGTCCAGCCATGAGAATATCATTAATTTTTATTGTAACTTCAAGTCTATAACATTTACTGTAGCAAAGAGTCAATCACAGTTTCAGGCTTTGCAGAACGTTTTCTGTTTGGAGAAGAGAAAAGGACAGCACAAATGCTTTCTTAGAAGGTGGAAACACAGACACATCCTGTAGCAGACACACAGCGTGGCCGGAGCCCAGAAACAGGCCAGCGTCTGACACTGAGCAGGCTAGGGAAGGTCACCTTGAGGAGGGACAAGAGGCTGCCACCCCACTCCACCATGCCAGAGCTGTGAAGGGACGGGCAGACGATAGTTTCCACTTTCTACACCATGTGACCAGGCCAAGTGAGCTGTGTGGTTGCCAAATATTCAGGTGAATCCCTTGATTATCTCTTGTGGCAAATACTTTCATACATATGTATGAAAGTTTGTAACCTCTCACCTAAATGCTAAAGAACATAAAAATGTGTATACTTTTTTTTTTTGACAGGCAGAATGGACAGTGAGAGGGAGAGACAGAGAGAAAGGTCTTCCTTTTCTGTTGGTTCACCCCCGCAAAGGTCACCGCGGCCGGTGCTGATCCGAAGCCAGGAGCCAGGTGCTTCTTCCCGGTCTCCCATGCGGGTGCAGGGCCCAAGCACTTGGACCATCCTCCACTGCACTCCCAGGCCACAGCAGAGAGCTGGACTGGAAGAGGAGCAACCGGGACAGAATCTGGAGCCCTGACCAGGACTAGAACCCGGGGTGCTGGCGCCGCAGGAGGAGGATTAGCCTAGTTAGCCATGGCGCCAGCAAAAATGTATATACTTTTAATATGCAACTAACTCCAAGTGCCATTATCCCTAAATTATAAGTGTTAGGTTATGTCTTTGAGGTGATGTAACACAAAAACATTAAGACCATATACAACTTCTCCCTACATACAACTTAGAAGTCCAGGTACTTAAAGCAGGGAAAAAGCAGGTTTTTTTTTTTTTTTCTAAGATTTATTTATTTATTCAAAAGGCAGAGTTACAGAGAGGAAGAGGCAGAGAGAGAGGTCTTCTATCTCCTGGCTCACTCCCCAAATGGCCACAATAGCCAGAGCTGGGCCAGTCAGAAGCCAGGAGCCAGGAGCTTCTTCTGGATCTCCCACATGGGTACAGGGGCCCAAGCACTTGGGCCATCTTCCACTGCTTTCCCAGGCCATAGTAGAGATCTGGATCAGAAGCGGAGCAGCTGGGACTCGAAGCAGCACCCATATGGGGAAGCTACGCCACAGCGCTGGCCCCAGCTCGTTATTTTCTAACATTTCAGGAATTTCAAGTCTTAGAATCACATGGAATATGCTGAATACCCCTCAGTGAAGGGAAGGGAAACAAGAAATAAAGCTCTAGCCCAGAACTCCCACATTCTGATTTCCGTGGGCTTATGTGATGATATACAGATACCACCCAACAGTCAGAGTCGCACCCAAAAGAGCAGGAAAGACAGCCAGAGAAGCTTCCCTTCACTGGTCATTCAAAAAAATCAAAGTTCTTGGGGAATGCTTATGATAGGAAAGCTATTCAAAATAGCACAATATGTTGGAGTCTAACGAGAAAAACTAACCAGCATTTCACTAGAAGATGTAAGAATTCAGGAACTGGGGGCCGGTGCCGTGGAGCAGCTGTTAAAGCTGCCGCCTATAGTGCTAGCATCCCATATGGGTGCCAGTTCAAGTCCCAGGTGCTCCACTTCCAATCCAGCTCCCTGCTATGGCCAGGGAAAGCAGTAAGAGATGGTCCAAGTCCTTGGGCCCCTGCACCCATGTGGGAGACCAGAAGAAGCCCCAGGCTACTGGCTTTGAACTGACATAGCTCCAGCCGTTGTGGCCATCTGGGGAATGAACCAGTAGATGGAAAACCTCTCTGTCTTTCCCTCTCTATCTCTCTGCCTCTGCTTCTCTGTAACTCTGCCTATCAAATAAATAAGTAAATCTTTTAAAAAAAATAGAATTTGGGAATTAAATAAGCAAACAGGTGATCCATTATACATCTGGGAAGAACAGAATAGATTAAAAATAAATTTTACAACTCAGGAGTATTCAAATTATTCACTCAAATTGTAATTTTATAAGAAATTTGATTTTTAATACATCAGCAAAAATATTTCTCAGGCTAAATAAGTATATTTTACCTTTCTTTAAATGTATCTAATTAGACTATCTCAATGTATTCACTGCATGGAATTTAAGAACAATCCTTACCTTCTCCCCGTCTTTGGCCTTGCTTTACCCTTTGAAGTCCGTGGCCTTTCTAATTTCATCAAAGACTGACGCAGACTCTCCTCAGTATAGGCAAGATACACATGGGAAAGGTCCACTTCGAAGGGCTGAAGGAAAGAAAGAAACAAAGCACTCTCACAGCAGAGTTAAATCAGATTTGGGGGCAAATTTTAAATACTGAAAACATTTCTAAAAACAACATAGAAAACAAAAGCAAACAAATATCTAAAGACATCTTCAAGTCCCAATATCTATAAAATGTTCAATATGGATGGGAATTGTGGTGCAACGGGACATCTGCTTTCCATGTTGGAGTACCTTGGTTGAGCCTTGGATACTCAGCACTTCTAATCCAGCTCCCTGCTAATGCCCATGCCATCCAGGTGGAAGACCCAGATGCAGTTCCAGGCTGCTGGCTTCTGCCTAGTCTAGCCACAGCTGTTGCAGGCATTTGGGGAGTGAACCAGCAAATGGAAGATTCTCTCTGTCTCCCATCTCTCATCCTGCCACTCTGCCCTTCAGGTAAATAAATCGTAAAAACTGGGGCCAATGCTGTGGTACAGTGGGTTAAGCCACTGTCTACAGGGCCAGCATCCCACATGAGCACCAGTTCGAGTTCTGAGTGTTCCACTTCCAATACAGCTCCCTGCTGGTGTGCCTGGGAAGGCAATGGAGGATGGTCTAAGTGCTTGCACCCTGCACCCACGTGGGAGGCCCAGAGAAAACTGCTGGCTCCTGGCTTCAGTCTATCTCAGACCTGGTCATTGTAGCCATTTGGAGAGTGAATTGGTGGATGCAAGATTGATCTCTCTCTCTCTGTTTCTCGCTGTAACTCAGACTTTCAAATACAATAAATAAATCTTTTTAAAAAATGTATTCAACAAAAGTTTGGTGAATAAGAAGCCCTGACACACTATAACTTCCTTAAAGATAGAGAAAAAGTGTTGCCATTTTCCCTAAAGCTACTCCCTCATCTTGGTGACCCAGGATCAGAACTAATTTTGAAAAGAAAGACTCATTGTACTTTCTAACCACAGCCCCATTGCCTGGAAAGGTGGTGAAAGGAGAACTCCAAAGAAGGACTTTCTGTCAGTCTTCTGGTAGAAATGGTAAGTTTCCCATTATGATTGACAGGACTAATAATTACCCAATCATAGAGCAACTATTTCCAAAACATTAGTCATTTTCAAATACAGCCTATTAATAGATACCAGGCTAATAACACAATTTAAGGATCCATTTCTATAAAGAAGCAACTGTATTTTTTTTTTAAAGTAATCTTACATCTTTCTCCTTTTTATCAGGTACTGGAGTTTGCTTCCTCATGTTATTCCCTGTGTAGGCAACACATTTCTCAAAAAAAGAAAAACAGAAGGGAGAGAAATGTCATAATTAGTAATCAATACTATAATCTAGGTAAATTACTGCGAGATACACTGAAGTTACACTAGTAAGACAGAAAGGGACCCAAAACCATTCAGCCCACATAAGTCATGGACTCCTGCCTGCTCTCTGTGTTACGGTCAATTAGAAAAACATCCCATCCACATACTGGATTCTTATCTGACTCACACTCTGGAACTTCTCCCTCCCCATGGTAGCCAGCACAACTCCTAGCAGAGGAAGGACGTCAGCAGTACCTCATGAAAGGTGCAACACTCACCAACTGCCATTCTCCAATGTCTTCATTCCAATGGACATAATTTTCAATCATTTCCTTTAAAAAGAGTCAAAACCAGCCTATATTTAATGCTTAATAACACTTAAAATATTGAAAAATATTCATAGAACTTTTAATAATGTTAAATGATGACAGTTAAATCTTGGAATGGGCATTTTGCCTAGCAGGTGAGATGCCCATGTTCTACTCTGGCACACTTGTGTTCAATTCTCACCTCTGGCTCATCACTCCAGCTTCCTGCTGGTACAGACCCTGAGGGGCTGCGGAAGAGGCTCAAGTAATTTGGTTCCTGCAATTGGAAAACCTGCTTGTGCTCCTGGTTTCCAGCTTTGGCCCTTGTCCAGACCCCAGTCATTGCAGGCATCTTTGAAGTTAATCAGTGGATGGGAGCACACAACCTTGCCCCCTCCCCATATATAAATTTTTTTAAAAATGTTAAGTCTTAGGGGCCAGCACTGTGGCACAGTGGGTTGGGACTGCTGACATCAACGCCAGCATCCCATATGGGTGCTAGTTCAAATCCTGGCCACTCCACTTCCAATCCAATTCCGTGCTAATGCACCTTGGAAAGTAGTGGAAGATAGCCCAAGTACTTGGGTCCCTGTACGCACGTGGAAGACCTGGATGAAGCTCCTGGCTCCTGGTTTCAGCCTGGCCCACCCCTGGCCATTGCAACCATTTGGGGAGTAAACCAGCAGATAGAAACTCTCGCTCTCTCTCTCTCTCTGTGACTCTGCCTTTCAAATTAATTAATTAATCTTTTTTTTTTTTTTTTTTTAAAGCTAAGTCTCAGGGCAGGTGCTATGGCATAGTGGGCTAAGTCACCTCTTAGGATCGCCTGCGTCCCCTATCAGAGTGCCAGTTCGAGTCCCAGCTACTCCACTTCTGATCCAGCTCTCTGCTATGGCCTGGGAAAGCAGTAGAAGATGGCCCAAGTCCTTGGGTCCCTGGACGTGTGTGGGAGACCTGGAAGCAGCTCCTGGTTCCTGGCTTCAGATCGGTGCAGCTCTGGCCATTGCAGCCAATTGGGGAGTGAACCAGTGGATAGAAGACCTCTCTCTGTCTCTCTTTCCCTCTCTGCCTCTCCTCTCTCTGTGTAGCTCTCTCGAATAAATAAATCTTTATAAATAAATAAATAAATAAAAGAAATCTTAAAAAAACAACAAGAACTAGTCTCCATAAGCAGGGAGAAATAGCACAAGGGTTTTATTTATCCTACTTACATGATAAAGGATTTGAATTAATATGAACAGGACTTACACCTTAAGACTAAACTGACACAAACCTGAGTTCCTCCAAAGAGCTGAGAAATTCCTATTTGGATACTTAGACACTCAGAGAGAGTTCCATATTAAAAAAATTAACAACTAAAATAAAGCTCGATGGCACTCATTCTGTAAAATTTAGGGGCAATAATGAAGTGTAAATATTTACCATCAATGACCTTAGAAATTAAATTTGCTTGTTTCTTAGCCCCAGTCAACCCCTAGTAACCATCCAGGTGAGAGAACTTTTCACATACCTGATAATCCTGAGGTATAAAATTATCAATAATAAGCATCTGAAGTCGAAGCTCTCGGCTTAGTTGCCGGATATTCTCCAATAGGCCTTCTATTTCCCTCTGATGTTCTTGCTGAAGATCAGCCATCTACCAGAAAATTCATGGAAATATTATTCATAAGCAAGATGTTAAACACAAAATAGTTACACATGACCGAGGAAACTGATTCAAGAGGCCTTGTGAGACCTTACCCAGTTCTTATACAAAATTATGGATAGAAAATGGGGCTGGCGCTGTGGCGCAACAGCCAGATCCCACATGGGCACCATTTCGAGTCCCAGCTGCTCCACTTCTGATCCAGCTTCCTACTAAGGCACCTGGGAAAGCAGCAGAGGATGGCCCAAGTGCTTGGGTCCTTGTACCCATATGGGAGACCTGGTTAAAGCTTCTGGCTCCTGACTTCAGCCTGGCCCAACCCCGGCCGTTGTAGTCATTTGGGAAGTGAAGAGGTACATGGAAGATATCTCTCTCTCTCTCTCTCTCTCTCTCACTCACTCTCTCTCTCTCTAACTTGGCCTTTCAAATAAACAAATAAATAAATAAAATCTTTAAAAAAAAATATGGGTAGAATGACACTACCTCCATCTATTCATATTATTAGTTAAGGAGCAAAAGTTTAAAAGCTAAAATTAGTTTAATAGTTACAATTAAAAATTAAACATAAAGGAAAAATTTTATTTCATTAAAATCAGAAGCACATATTAAACTTACTTACACACTTTTTTTTTAAGATTTATTTATATATTTATTTGAAAGTCAGAGTTAACAAAAAAAGGAGAGACACAGAGAGGGCTTCTACTCACTGGTTGACTCCCCAAGCAACCACAACAGCCAGGGATGAACCAGGTGCAATCCAGGAGCTTCATTTGGGTCTCCCACCTGGGTGGCAGGGTCTCCAGCATTTGGGCCATGTTCTGCTGCTTTTCCTAGGCCATTAGCAGGGAGCTGGACAAGAAGTTGAGCATCTGGGATTCAAATCAGCACCCATGCAGGATGCCAGCATAGCAGTTGGTGGCTTAACCTGGTCACACTACAACACCTGTCCCTACTTATGAATTTTTACTCAACAAAACTTCTGGGGTGGCATTGTGGCAGAGAGGGTTAAGGCTACCAGCAGCAATGCTGGAATACCATATGAGTGCCGGCTTGGGTCCTGGTTGCTCCACTTCCAATCCAATTCCCTGCTAATGTACTTGGGAAAGCAGTGGAAGATGGCCCAAATGTTGGATCCAATACCCATGTGGGAAACCCAGATGGAGTTCCTGATTCCTTGCTTCAGCTTGGCCTAGCCCTAGCCATTGCAGCCACTTGGGGAATGAACCAGTGGATGGAAGATCTATCTTTTTAAACTGTCTTTCACATAAATAAATAAATCTCTCTTTAATCATATTTATTTATTTATCTGGAAGACAGAGTTGGAGAGACAGAGAGACAATCTTCCATATGCTGGTTCACTCTCCAAATGGCTATAACAGCTGGGACTGGCTCAGGCCTAAGCCAGGAACTTCATCTGGGCCTTCCATGTGGGTGCAGGGACTTAAGTACTTGTGTCATCCTCTGATGCTTTCCCAGGCACATTAGCAGGGAGCTGGATCAGAAGGGGAGCAGCCAGAATTTGAACCAGCATCCATATGAGACGCTGACATCACAGGCAGTGGCTTAACCCACTTTACTAAATGCCAGCACAAAATAAATTTTTTTAAAAAAGGGACTCCTTTTTAAAAATTCAGAATTTTACTTGAAGGTAATGTTTCTCGCCTTTATTTGAGAGGCAGATAGGCAGAGAGAGAAGGACAGACAGACACACAGAAGAGAGTGCATTCTCTCATCCCCGGGATCACTCCCCAGACGCCTGCAACAGCCAGGACTGGGGTGCGCAGGAGCAGGCAGCCTGGGATTAAATCCAGGTTTCTCACATGAGTGGCAGGTACCCAACTACTGAAGTCATGACTTCTGCCTCTCAGGGTTAGCATTCGCAGGAAGCTGGAGTCAGGAGCTTGAGCTGGAATCAACCCGGGCACTCTGATGTGGGATGAGGTATCTCAGCCTCTAGGATAAACAACTGCCCCATAAGTAATTTCTAAGAGACTGACCTCCGACTTTGCAGCCATCAGCATTGTCCACACTTTCTTTAATTTCTTGGTCTTTCCCTGTGCTTCTTCTTGCAAACTGGTATATTTTTCTTCAATATCCAAGCGTTCTTGCTATGGCAAAAATTGGTAATCTTCACAAATTTTTTTTGTTAAATCACAAATTCAGTTTTTTTACAAATCATATGCTCAGCAATTACTAACTTCAAAGCAATCTATAATTCTGCTTTAAAATTTCATTAAGAAAATAACTATTTAGCTTTTTATTTAAGAAGTTAAATAACTTAGGTAAAGTATTGAACTAAGAACACAAAGTCACATCACCTCTTTCTCCTCGAGTTCTTTGCGAAGTTGCTCTGCTCTTTTCCTCCTTTCTTCCAGCTCCATATTAGATTCTTCAAGAAGTTTTTCTTGTTCTTCAGCTTTGGCCAACAAATCAACACCACCAACAATGACCTTCTTCTCCAGTGCAGATAATTTTTCCAGCAAAGACTGATGCTCTTGTCTGTTGAATAAAATCAGAGTATTTTAGGGGCCATCACTGCGGCATAGTAACAGCGCCACCTGTAACACTGGCATCCCAAATGGGCACCAGTTGGTATCATGGTTGCTCTGCTTCTAATCCAGGTACCTGCTAATGGCCTGGGAAAAGCAACAGAAGATGGCCCATGTGTTTGAGCCTCTGCCATCCACAAGAGAGACTCAGATGAGGCTCCTGGATCCTGGCTTCAGACTGGCCCAGTGCTGGCCTTGGTGGCTATCTGGGGAGTGAATCAGCAGATGGAAGATTGATCTCTGTGTGTCTCTAATTCTGACTTTGAAAAATAATAAATCTTTTTTTTTTAAATGAGAGTCCTTTATATTCAGTATTGTACACTGTTCTCCTGATTTCATTTCCAAAAATTTAACAAGAATTTGAATCACAATTTCAAAACAGAAATATAATTATTTAACATCTCTAACAAATTATACCACTGGGTAGTATTAATTCAGGACTCAATCCATAATTCAAATTCACAGATTGTTTTTTTTACTCCCACACAGAGATGAAATAATGAAAACAGAGCTAATCTTAGAAATATATCACATACAATAGGATCTTCTATCTAAAACAGTAACACTGGAGATAAAAAATAAAGCTTTTCATTACTATTAAATTTTCCTGCTTATATATCCTATGAAAAACACTAGAAATTTAGATCACAAACCCATCTCAATTTAATAATACTCACTGGGCTTTAAGAAGATCTTTTTCCCGTTTTTCTAATTCAGCTCTAGCCTTGTTTCTTTCTTCTTCTTCCATATCAAGCTTTGTTTCAAGTGCTTTTCTCTCCTTATCAATTTTTGCTTGCATTTCAACCATCTTATCTGGGGAAACTTTCTTTTTACCTATTTGAGTCATTCAATTGCAACAATCACTAAATTAGTCACTGTTTTAGACTTATAAATTATCTTCAGTTTAGAAGTGCCTATACTCCTCAGAAACACAAAATCAAATATCAGCATTTTAAAGAAATCAAACCAATAATACCCTTCATTTCTATTTGTTATGTTTCTACAATAACTTTTTAACTCATTGCTACATTCAAACTATTATCCAATTGTGCCATGATAACTAAGAAGAAAAGTATGAGAAAGAGAAGCAAAATAGATGAGTAGAAACAAAAGGGAAATAAAGATAAACAGAAAAGTCAAACAAAAAATTTTTGTTCCCCAACATTAAAAAAATCAAAATGATTCTTCAATTACTTTTTCCTGATAACCAAGCACAAAATCAAGCAGCTTCTCAAAATATCTTCCCCAAAACCACATAAAGTATATAAGTCAAAGTTATATAAAAGTATAAAATGCACAGATAAAAATATCAGACAGAATTCATATGAAACAGGTTTTATTTTTCAGAGTTTTCTAAAGTTTTTATTTAATAAAATTACTAGGCCGGCGCCGCGGCTCACTAGGCTAATCCTCCGCCTAGCGGCGCCGGCACACCGGGTTCTAGTCCCGGTTGGGGTGCCGGATTCTGTCCCGGTTGCCCCTCTTCCAGGCCAGCTCTCTGCTGTGGCCAGGGAGTGCAGTGGAGGATGGCCCAAGTGCTTGGGCCCTGCACCCCATGGGAGACCAGGAAAAGCACCTGGCTCCTGGATCCTGCCATCGGATCAGCGCGGTGCGCCGGCCGCAGCGCGCCGGCCGCAACGGCCATTGGAGGGTGAACCAACGGCAAAGGAAGACCTTTCTCTCTGTCTCTCTCTCTCACTGTCCACTCTGCCTGTCAAAAAAAAAAAAATTACTTAAAAAGTACTTTATTTAATAAATATATAAAAAAAGAAATTCTACACTAATTATACAACAGTTACATAGCAATGACCAGGTAACTCACAGGGGGTGAGCTGTCATGCTAGATCATCATAATCTAAACGAATAACTAAAATAGCTTGTTCTTATGCCAACTCAGGATCCTAAGTCTTCCCTAAGTCAGACTAAATATGCTAAGTACTGGGACCGGCACTGTGGGTAAAGCTGCCGCCTGCAGTACTGGCATCCCATATGGGTACTGGTTTGAGTCTCAGCTGGTCCACTTCTAATCCAGCTCTCAGCTATGGCCTGGAAAGGCAGGAGAGGATGGCCCAACTTGGGTCCCTGTACCTGTGTGGGAGATCCAGAAGCTACAGGCTTCTGGCTTTGGATCAGCCCAGTTCCAACCACTGTGGAGTGAACCAGTGGATGGCTTCTCTCTCTGCCTCTGCCTCTCAGTAACTCTGTATTTCAAATAAATACATAATCTTTTAAAAAATATGCTAAGTGCCAAATATCAGTAGAAACACTGCCAAATAAAAAACCCGGAATACAGCTCCCATGGATTATTTGGATTATAATGTCTATCAGAGTGTTTTATACATATTTAATTGGTGGATGGATGAAAGTTTATTGATGAATTTCAAAATTCTGAAACTCAAGAGAAAATGAAAACTGGCTTATTAAGCTAGTTCTGAAAACAGAATCAAAGACCATTCATTTCTAGTAACACAATTTCTTAGAAACAGACATTCCCTCAGAAACCCAAACCTTTCATGGAATTGGTCTGAGGCTCTCCTGAAATCTGTCATTTTTAACTTCTTTCCCAAAGGACCATAGAAGAAGAGATATACCAGCAGAGTTTATAAACTGTTAATGTCTCCACTCAAACTCCAATTCCTCCTGCTAGCAAGGAAAAAGAACTGAAAAATAATTATGATGGAGATACATATCTGAATAGATTCTTTCAGGAATCATGAGATAAAGAATGACTCAAAGGCTTTAACTCTTTAGAACAAAAATATAGTCTAAAAAATCCACTACCCTTCATCTCTACAGAGCTGTTAAGTCCAAAGCAAATCTAAGCCATAAAACAAATTAAATAAAAGTAAATAAAAGCACTGATCCAAATTCATGCTCTGGTATGGTGTGATTCATTGCATTCCAAAAGCCAGGATGTAGACCTGATTCTGTTGGTTTGTTTGGCACAGTCACTTGTATCAAATCTGATACAGTCAAAAAAACTTTTTTTAAAATAATTTAATTCCTATTCCCAAAGGAATTCCTAGACAGGATTTCCCATCAGTATTACTATTTCTTAGAAATTTAAGGGAGGACAGTATATGCTTAGGTATTCAATAAGTGCATGCATTTAAAAAACTGTAACTTCCTTTTTGTTTCAGATAAGTATTTAAAGAAAATGTTAAGGCAAAAATAATATATATATATTGACATATATTTTAATGGTATAGAGAAAATTAACAGATCAACTATACAAACAAGAATTTTTAGGCTTCTAATTGCTTTGTTAATAGTTAAGAAGTTTCTTGCCGGCGCCGCGGCTCACTAGGCTAATCCTCCGCCTAGCGGCGCCGGCACACCGGGTTCTAGTCCCGGTTGGGGCGCCGGATTCTGTCCCGGTTGCACCTCTTCCAGGCCAGCTCTCTGCTGTGGCCAGGGAGTGCAGTGGAGGATGGCCCAGGTGCTTGGGCCCTGCACCCCATGGGAGACCAGGAAAAGCACCTGGCTCCTGGCTCCTGCCATCGGATCAGCGCGGTGCGCCGGCCGCAGCGCGCCGGCCGCGGCAGCCATTGGAGGGTGAACCAACGGCAAAGGAAGACCTTTCTCTCTGTCTCTCTCTCTCACTGTCCACTCTGCCTGTCAAAAAAAAATAAAAAAAAAAATAAAAAAAAAAATAAAAAAAATAGTTAAGAAGTTTCAAAACCCATAGGAGACAGTAAAACAAAAAGATTTTTAATGCAGAAGTACAAAACCACATGGCTATTGATGATTTAATACTAGGTAATTCAGTTTAGTAACTCAAAACCATTCAGGTAATTTTTTCAAACTGATGCTTTGGGAGTAAAAATCTTACCACCCTCTTATAACAGTTTCATAACGATCACACAAATGCTTCTAGGATTAGTTTAAGTAATATATTACTCTAGGCAAGCATCAGTTTGGCAAATCACTGTACTGCTTCCCAAATAATATTTTAACTAAATGTCAATATGCACCAACTCTTCAAACCAGGCATTTAAAAATGTTGCAAAAGTTAAAAGCCACTTTCATTAAATATTTTTTAATTCTGCATGACAAAAAAAATCAGTGAAAAATTTCAAGTAAACGATTAAAAAGTTAATGGTGTAAAGAACCGTTAATTGAGTCAAACAGAACTAGTGACATTTTAACTGTCCATGGCCACGTGCTCTAATAAAACTGTGAAGGTCAACTGGCCAAGGAAAGGACAAGGGAAGAAACTCAGGGAATACAGAGTGAATGAATGGGACTTTTATCGCAGGAGCACCACGGGCACAGGATATCAGGCATCTGACTCCTGACTTTCAGAGAAAATGTTTGACTATGAAATCATTTACATTTGTACTGCCAAAATCTGGTTTAATACAGCTTTAAGAATTTATGAATAAAGGAAGCTTTTTCTTAAAAAAAAAAAAAAAAAGCTGACACCAAAAGATTTTTTAAAATATAAAAGATGGATACTTACCTTGTAAAAAAAGTATTAAATTTTAAAAATATAATGTATTTGAATAACAAAGGTCTTTATAGGAAAAATAATTGTACCACGTGGAGTGCAAATCAATCACACCAACCTGCTTGATCTTGCAATAAGAAGTAGTAAGCAAATCGCAGACAGGAAGCGAACGCACAGAGATGAGGAGGAAAAAAGGAAAACATTATTTCTTTCATAAAACAAAGAAAAATGTATAATAGCATTCATTTATAGTATAAGTATAGAAATAAATCAAAACATTATCAAAACTGAAATAAAGCTCAAGTAAAAAGAAAGCATTTTCAACACAATGAGAGATGTGATTTAAGCAAGAACAAGATTAATTTAGTCTAATTTCACAACTCAAATCAATCTCAAGAGCTCACGTTCATTCCCAAACTCCTGCAAATGTAATTGTTCAGCACCACATGGTTATGCTGATGGTAGACATAGAATTGGGAATTTGTTAAGACCTGGGAAATTATTTAAAAGGACAAAGCAGAAAATTAAACCAATTTTAAAAAAAGGTAAATTAAAAAAGCAAAATTCACATTGTTCACTTCCAAGTTTTCCCAATTCAATGTTTCTTCTAGTATAAAGATCCATATTACAGGTGTTCCCCACTTTAAGAAAATCCAACACAAAAATTTGAACCAACTAAACAGATTATGGTGATTTGCACTAAATATTTGGTTTAAAAAGGATTTAAGAAAGAATTTTTAAAGACAGCCAGTACTCCCAATATATTTAATTATCTAATTCGACTTACAAGCAATTTTCTAAATAAAATGAAGTACACCTGTGCAGTAAGATGCTTACATTCAATCTATCGGTAAATTATTAAGGATAACTGTAATAATTCTATAGAAGTAGATGCCAACTGATGATTCAAGCAACAGACACCTAAACAAAGGCCATTCATATTTTGTAAAGGGAGGGTACATACAAGTTACACACAGCAACCACATGCTGGGACAATCATCTCTCCACTTCACTGATACACTCACATTACAACAAAAAAAATGTCAAGTGCTAGGTAAGCAAACTGCAGTTAAAACTTGAATAAACTACAACTCTTAGCATACTTTTATTTAACTATTCTTTAAGAATTAAGGTAAGCTTTTAAAAATTAAATTAAAATGCCTCCTACTCAGACATTTTCTTCTATTTCACAGGTTAGAATACAAAATTATACTTCCACAATGGTTTCTAAAGCAATTTCATATATTTATAAAACTATCCTCTGAAATTATCTTGGTAACTTGCTTAAAAATTGTCAATAGAGAAAATATACTTCCAATATTCTTGGAATTCTTCCTCTAAAAAGCTAAAACAATAAGCAATTATTTTTATTAGTTTGGAAAGGGCAAGTATACAGATAATGCTTTAAAAGACAGTAAGCTGCAAGCTAGTACAAAAAACTTCATTTCTCTTTTTTTCTGGAAATAAAATATAGATAAAATTAATACTTTTCAACTTAATTAAGGTTCAAGGAAATTCTTTGAGTTTGGAATAAGTCAAGATAGATGCAACATAAATGTTTTCATGTGGTTCTAAATTCTCCAATCACATCACAGAAAATGTCTTTAAATCTATCAGGTGATTTAGAAATAGGAATATGTGTTCATTTGAAGTAAAATGCCATTCAATTTCTCTGAACCTGCTTCAATCTTTACATTTTTCTTTATTTAAGAGACTTCAATCTTAAACTACTGCTAAGAATAGAACATCAAGGTATAAACTGTATGTTAACTGTATGACATGCTATAATGCATACAGGTGTACTTCCAAATGCAATCTGTACTTTTCCAAATGCAGGCTTTCTTATTGCATGTCCCTTATACTGACCAGGATTAGAAATGTATCATGAAACATAAAAAAAAAAAAACCCAAGAATCATTCTCTTGTACAGCTTACTAGCTCTCGTTACATTATCTCAATTGCAAAAGCATGAATCTCTCTTCCATTGTCTCAAACATAAGCTAAAGCACATGTTTACCAATCACGGTTAACTGAAAGCAATGAAGGAGGGAGGGGAGCATCGCATGCTTTGTTCTACAGAGAAGTCCAACATGTTTTCTTCAAGGAATGACAGGAGCGGTGCAGCATTTCTCAATGAAGCCCATGGGTTATGGCAAAGCCAAAGCTCTGTTAGAGTATTTAAGAGCTACCACTCACTAGGCAAGAACTTATCCAGAGGTTTCTCTATGACAGAACATGTGGAGTCTGAACTACTGCTGCTGCTACTGCCTGGAAGACAAAGAAATGAGCCCAACGGGAACCAAAGAAAGAGGAAACAAGAAAATGAACACATATACAGGGAAAATTTCAGTTCCAGAGAAAGAATTTTCAAAGACAATCAAGCTTTGTTTTCAACAACCAAAACTTACTTTCTCTTAAAACCATTCGTGGTAGTCTATCCATTAGTCTCTATTTCGCAAACCTTACTGGGGGAATTAAAAACTCTATTCCTTTGAGCGTCTACCATAGGCAAACCCCTTTACTCACCTAAAACATAATAAATCCGGAGTAGAAATGACAAGAATAAAAAATAAATAAGTCATTGAAAACACTTAAGTCTACTTAAACTATTTAAGTTGATAAGTTAAAGGAATGGAGCCACATACAAAATTACAGGAATGATAAATCACCCTTCATTACAGACAGGCTGGTCCATTTCCAATTTTGCTGTCTCCCACCAAAATACAGAACTATCAAATATAATTATTTGTTTAAGGTTTGACAACAAACTTTGAAAAGACTCACTGAAAAATTTAAATTTGTAAGCACAGAAGAAATGTATATAAATATTTCAACATGTTAAACAGTGGCCATTTTTTATATTTAAAAAAAGTTTTAACCAATCTATGTTCTGCTTAATTTTGATAAAAATAATGTACTCTGAAAAAAGCCAGGTATAAACAAAAACTCATTTCTCTAAACCAGGGGCTGACAAACATTTTATACAAAAGGACAGATAGTGTTTTAGACTTTGCAGGCCATAGGATTTCATGTGAAAGCAGCTACAGACCATATGTAAACAAAGAAGCATGGCTGTTTTTATAAAATTTTATTTACAAAAACAGTTGGTGAGCTGGATTTGGCCAACACCCCTAAACCATGCTTTTCTTGTTGTTTGAAACTTGAATCTTTACAGTTCTTAAATTTGAGAGTCCTTATTAAGCAATAATGGATTTATTTTCAGCAAGATAATTTTAATAAGACAAGCAAATATGCACCAGCTTGAAAACAATGATCCACATTAATGGAAGAGAGAAATATTTAGAGTAAAAAGTTTGAAATGTAGGCCATTATGGTATGTCCGACTCTTCCGTATACTATCTAAATCCTTATGACAACACAATCTTCATTCAACTTGGTAACAAATGCCCCCACCACATTGTGGATTTGACAGTAGATTTTATAAAGAAAAATAATTCAAAAATCAAATCCTCATATATATTATTTAAAAAATTCACTGAATTCCTAACAGAGTTAAAAGCCTCTAGATAAAATTAAAACTTTTCGGCCGGCACCGCAGCTCACTAGGCTAATCCTCCACCTTGCGGCGCTGGCACATCGGGTTCTAGTCCCGGTTGGGGCGTCGGATTCTGTCCCGGTTGCCCCTCTTCCAGGCCAGCTCTCTGCTGTAGCCAGGGAGTGCAGTGGAGGATGGCCCAGGTGCTTGGGCCCTGCACCCCATGGGAGACCAGGGTAAGTACCTGGCTCCTGCCATCAGATCAGCGCGGTGCGCCAGCCGCGGCGGCCATTGGAGGGTGAACCAACGGCAAAAAGGAAGACCTTTCTCTCTGTCTCTCTCTCACTGTCCACTCTGCCTGTCAAAAAAAAAAAAAAAAAGAAAAGAAAAGAAAACTTTTCATAACATTTTTAAATGGTGTATCCATTAATTATAGAGTTTTGTATTCTAAATTCTGAAAAGCAAAAAACCAGAACAAATGATATTTGAGTCAGTTATAAACAGAAGATTGGTATAGGAAAAAACAAATGCAAAGTTATGGAAACATCTTCCATTCTAAATGCTAACATAACAAAAATGGCAAAATAAATGGCATGCACTCCACTGCTCTAGGAACAGATATAAGGAAGACTTACCCCTTCTTTTTTTCCTTTTCTCTCCATCTTCTCCAACCTCACCCTCTTCATCATCCTCCTCCCCTGAACCACTGATATCAGAGCCCGATATTTCTTCCCCTGAGATAGAGATGTAATACAATGATTTTTATTCTGTTCCACGTCATGGGCTATCTAGGAAATGCCTGTATCAACTTTCTTCACTAAGTTTTGTTGCCTCAAACAACATATTTAAATGCTCCAACACATGCATCAGATATACTAACAACAGAAACAAATTAGTTTAAGACATTTCTAAATATATGTAAAAATTATACACTATAGTTAATAGTACGGTCTTTATAAAATATTACCTCTTAGGGAATTATTTTCTTCTCAGTTTCCTGTTTAAGATTTTAAATCATTAATTTGCTCTGTATTTTTTCAAAAATATTTACTTATTTGAAAGTCAGAGTTAGATAGAGAAGGACAGGCAGAGAGAGAGGTCTTCATTCGCTGGTTCACTCCCCAATTGGCTGCAACAGCTGGAGCTGTGCCAATCTGAAGCCAAGAGCCAAGAGCTTCTTCTGGGTCTCCCACGTGGGTGCAGGGACCCAAGGTCTTGGGCCATCTTCTACTGCTTTCCCAAGCCAAAGTAGAGTTGAACCGGAAGTGGAGCAGCCAGGACTCGAACCAGTGCCCATATGGGATGCCGGGATTGTAGGTGGTGGCTTTACACCACAGCACTGGCCCCTTGCTCTGCATTTTTTTAAAGATAGAGTCTTTTAGGACTCTATCACAAGAAACATCTCAAAAGAAGAAGGGCTTATTTGTAGAAACTACATATTAACTTAAAGATCAAGAAATTAATAAAAATTATTAAACTAACATTGAAAAGCACCTTCATTTTAGCTACTGAAAAATACCACTATCCACTCATAAAATGTCTAATGATAAAAAAAAAAAAGCAATTGGGGGCAAGGCAAGTAACTGCATCCTCAGAACAAAGCTCACAAATATTTATAAGAAGAGAAAAATATTCAAGATTCAGGGTAAAATTCACAATGTCTGGCACCCAACCAAGAAATTGCCAAGCTGGGGTGGGCACTGGGCATAGAATTTAAGAGATTACTTGTGAAACCAGCATCCAGTATCAAGAGTGCCTGGCTTCAAGTCGCAGTTCCAATTCCAATGCCAGTGTCCTGCTAACGCACACCCTGAGATGCAGCAGTGGCGGCTCACGTAGTTGGGTCACTGCCACTCATGGAGAACACCTGGACTGAGTTCCTGGCTCCCAGTTTCACCCTGGCCAGTCCTGGCTGTTGTAGGCATTTGGGGGAGTAGTGAACCAGCAGATGGGAAATCCTTGTCTGTCTCTAACTCCCTCTTTGTCTTTTTACCTTTCAATTAAATAATTTTTAGTAAAGTAACTGAGGAGTAAAAAAGCAAAACACATATTAATCACAACCAGATAACTATATTATAAATAAAGGATGGAAAGAGAACAGAATCTTTAGAGAAGGAAGTCATTAAAAACATTTTATTCTTTTTTTTTTTTTTTTTTTTTTTTTGGACAGGCAGACTTAGTGAGAGAGAGAGACAAAGACAAAGGTCTTCCTTCCGTTGGTTCACCCCCTAAATGGCCACTATAGCCAGCACACTGCGCCAATCCAAAGCCAGGAGCCAGGTGCTTCCTTCTGGTCTCCCATGCGGGTGCAGGGCCCAAGGACTTGGGCCATCCTCCACTGCCTTCCCGGGCACAGCAGAGAGCTGGACTGGAAGAGGAGCAACGGGGACAGAATCCAGTGCCTCAACCAGGACTAGAACCGGGGTACCGGTGCCACAGGCGGAGGATTAGCCTAGTGAGCCGCAGCGCAGGCCTCAAAACATTTTATTCTTAAAGCCTAGAAACACTGACATCTTGGTAGAAGTGAGTACATCGACTGCCCAAAACTAGATTTCTAAATAGCATTCTCCAATAAAGGGAATGAGGAAAAATGGATGATCCTAAGATTGGGGAGGGAAGATATAAGACGAAGCTAAAGCACTGTGTAGCATCAGATGTTTTTTAGCACTAAAAAACTTGATGGGAAGGTGCTGAAAGGATACAAAAAAAAAAAGTTACAAAAACTCCTAAGGAGTTCTTAATAGCCAAAGTTGGGACAATTTAAACAAAACACATAATTACAGTGCAGGATTATAACCCACAGTACAGAGTCGGGGAGAAGAACTGGTCTTTTTCTTTTTTTTTTTTTTTTTAAAGATTTTATTTCTTTATTTGAGAGGTAGAATTACAGACAGTGAGAGGGAGAAACAGAGAGAAAGGTGTTCCTTCTGTTGGTTCACTCCCCAGATGGCTGAAACGGCCACAGCGGCGCAGATCCAAAGCCAGGAGCCTGGAGCTTCTTCCGGGTCTCCCATACCGGTGCCAGGGCCCAAGCACTGGGCCATCTTCTACTGCCTTCCCAGGCCATAGCAGAGAGCTGGATTGGAAGAGGGGCAGCCAGGACTAGAACCGGCACCACCGCAGGTGGAGGATTAACTATTGCGCCATGGAGCCAGCCCCGAACTGGTCTTTCTTCAACACAATTTCAAACATTAAGCATAAAAGGAATGATTAAAATAGAAATTTACCACTAAGCAAATGCCACAAAACTACTGCTGCAGGCAGGAACCACTGATGAGTGTTAAAACTCATAGTAGAGGGACCAGCACTGTGCATGGTAGTGGGTAAAACTGCCACCTGCAGTTGCTGGCATACCATATGGGCACCAGCTCAAGTTCCAGTTGCTCCTCTTTCAATTCAGCTCTCTGCTGTGGCCTGGGAAAGCAGTAGAAAATGGCCCAATTCCTCGGGCCCCTGCACCCATGTGGGAGACCCAGAGGAAGCTCCTGCTCCTGGCTTCAGATTGGCCCAGCTCTGGCTGTTGTGGCCATCTGGCAGTGGACTAGTGGATGGAAGACTGATCTCTCTCTCTCTCTCTCTCTCTCTCCCTCCCTCCCTCCCTCTCTGTAACTCTGCCTTTCAAATAAATAAATCTTTAAAAAAATAAAAGTAGTAGAAAGTATAGTGAGAAACGAGATCTCTGCAGTGTCTGAAAGTATCACCTCACAAGATATATATATGTATATATATATATATATAATGGAAAAATAATAGATCTACACTAAAGAAACCTTGCAGAGCAATTACAAAAAAAAAAAAAAAAAAAAAAAAAAAAACTGTAGACAAATTCAAATTAAGAGGGGCCAGTGCTGTGCTGTAGTGGGTCAAGCCATGCCTGCAATGCTGGCATCCCATATGGGCACTGGTTCAAGTCCCAGCTGCTCCACTTCTGATCCAGCTCTCTGCTTTAGCCTGGGACAGCAGTATAAGGTGGCCCAATTCCCTGGGCCCCTGTACCCACATGGGAGACTCAGAAGAAGCTCCTGGCTCCTTGCTTCAGATCAGCACAGCTTCAGCCATTGTGGCCATCTGGGGAGTGTACCAGCAGATGGAAGATCCCTCTCTCTTTCTCTTCCTCTCTGTAACTCTGCCTTTCAATAAATTAAAAAAAAATTCAAATTAAAGAACATTCTAAAAAATGTATGACCAGGGGCCGGCACTGTGGTGCAGTAGGTTAAGCCTCTGTCTATCATGCCAGCATCCCATATAGGCATCAGTTCGTGTCTTGGCTATTCTTCTGATCCACCTCCTTGCTACGGCCTGGGCAATCAGTGCAAGATGATTCAAGTCCTTGGGCCCCTGCACCACATGGGGGACCTGGAGGAAGCTCCTGGTTTTGGACCAGCCCAGCTCTGGCCACTGTGGCCATCTGGAGAATGAAACAGGGGATGAAAAACCTTTCTCTCTGTCTCTCCTTCTCACTGTAATACTACCTCTCAAATAAACTTTTATATAAATCTTAAAAAAGATATAATTTATGTATATATATAAATATATAAAACCAGTACAACTATAGAAAACCAGTACTCTTCAGAATTATCAGGCTCATGAAAGACAAATAAGACTGATGAACTGGAAAAGAATAAGAAGACATGAAAAATAAATTCAATTCAATATATGACCCTGGACTGTATCCTGTACCAGAAATAAAGGCACTGGAAAGATAACTGACAAGATCTGAAATTCTGGGTTTTTTTTAAAATTTATTTATGGGGCCAGCACTGTGGCACAGCGGGTTAAAGCCCTAGTCTGAAACGCCAACATCCCATATGTGCACCAGTTCTAATCCCAACTGCTCCTCTTCAGATCCAACTCTCTGCCATGGCCTGGGAAAGCAGTAAAAGATGGCCCAAGTGCTTCGGCCCCTGCACCCATGTGGGAGACCCAGAGGAAGCTCCTGGCTCCTGGCTTCAGATTGGTGAAGCTCCGGCCGTTGCAGCCATCTGGAGAGTAAACCAGCGGATGGAAGACCTCTCTCTCTGACTCTACCTCTCTCTGTAACTCTGACTTTCAAAATAAATAATTTTTTTAAAGATTTATTTTATTTATTTGAAAGACAGAGTTACAGAAGGAGAGGTAGAGACTGAGAAAGAGATGTTCTATCTGCTGGTTCACTCCCCCAGATGGCTGCAACAGCCAGCACTGGGCCAGGCTGAAGCGAGGAGCTTCATTCAGGTCTCCCACAGGGGTGGCAGAGGCCCAAACACTAGGACCATCATCTGCCTTCCCAGGCCATTGGCAGGGAGCTAGATCATGATAAGAAGTGAAGCAGCTGGGACACAAACCAGCACCCATATGGGACACCAGCATTGCAGGCAGTGGCTTTACCTGCTACACCACTGCAACAGCCCCAAGATTTGAAGCTCTGTAGATCTATTAATAACACTGTGTCAATGCAAATTTCCTGGTTTCAATAACTGTACTAAGATTACATATGATAATGTTAGGAAAACTTGGATGAAGGGTATATGCGCAAGTTGTGTATAAGTCTAAAAGCATTTTATAATAAGTTTAAATATTCTTTTAATATTTTTGCCTAGGTTTTTTTGTTTCTTTATATGACCAACTCTATTAGAATATAAAAACAAATGTCCAAAGAGCACAAATAAAACAAAATGTTAAACAGGGTCAGTATCAGGGCCGGTGCTATGGCATAGTAACTCTACTTGTGGCACTGACATCCCATATGGGTGATGGTTAGCGTCCCGGCTGCTCCCCCCCCTTTTTTTTTAAAAAAGCTTTATTTATTTTACTTGAAAATCAGAGTTACACAGAGGCAGAGGCAGAGAGATAGAGAGAAGTCTTCCATCCACTGGTTCATTTTCCAAATGGCCTAAGTGTTTAGGCCCCTACAACCACATGGAAAACCCAGATGAAGCTCCTGGCTTTGGATGAGTCCAGCTCTGGTCACGGTAGCCATCTGAGAGTGATCCAGCAGATGGAAGCGCTCTCTCTCCCCCTCTCTGTCTGTAACTTGGCCTCTCAAATAAATAAATCTTAAAAAAAAGGTCAGTATTACCATAGGATCCAGTGATTTCACATCTGGACATATACACAAAACAACTAAAAGCAAGTACTCAAAAACATGTTAGCACATCTATTTTCATGGCAGCAATATTCACAACAGACAAGAGGTGGAAGCAACCCAGGGATTCGTCACTGGATGAAAGGATAAACCCAATTTAGTATATACTCAGACACACAGTGGAATATTAAAGGAAAAGAAATTTTAATACCGCAACATTGGTGAACCTAGAAAGCACTATGCCAAGTGACACAGGCAAGTCACAAAAAAGACATATACTATATTATTTTACATATATGAGGTACCTAAAATACTCAAATTAACAGAGACAAAGTGGAAGAGTGGTTACCAGGGATTGGGGGAAGGAAAGAATGGGAAAAGAGTATTTCAAGTAGCTTCTGTTTGGGATGCTGACAAGGCTCTGCAGCTGGATGGTGGTGAGAGCTGCACAGCAATGTGAATGTACATAATGCCACTGAACTGTACACTTACAGTGTTTAAAGTGGTAAATTATAGAATGTATATTTTACCACATAAAAATGTAAAAAATAAAGTCAACCAAAAAAAGGTATGTACTCAATATTGACAAAGATAAGAAATAAAAAAAAATCTTTAAAACATACTGGCTATAAATACCACCTAGTGGTCAGATTTGAAACAACAATTTTTGCTATCTAAGAGTAAAAATACTATCACTTAATGCTTTTCTTCAATAATCTTACTCAAGTTTTTTTAATCATCAGTTTCTCCAAATATTTGTGATACTGCCATCTCTGGATTTCACCTGTAATCTAACCAGGTTCCCATGGACTGCAAAGGTACAGTTTCAAAACCCTCTGTTTACCAGGTATGCAAAGAAGCTTTGTGCCAGAGATCTCACAGAGTCACTGAGCACTTAATGACTGGGAAATATCTTACCCTCATTAATAAGATCTTCAAATTTTATTTCTCAAAATTTATTTAGGGGGCAGCGCTGTGGCGTAGCAGGTGAAGCCACTGCCTGTAGTGCCAGCATCCCATATGGGCACCGGTTCAAGTCCCAGCTGCTCCACTTCTCTGCTATAGCCTGGGAAAGCAGTGGAGGATGGCCCAAGTCATCAGGCCCCTGCACCCACGTGGGAAGACCCGGAGGAAGCTCCTGGCTCCTGGCTTCGAATCGGTGCAGCTCCATCCATTGCAGCCAATTGGGGAGCGATCCAGAAGACAGAAGACCTCTTTCTATGACTCTCCTTCTCTCTATGTACTCTTTCAAATAAATAAAAAAAATCTTTAAAAAAAAAGAATATATATATATATATTTATTTTTTAAAGGCAGAGTTACCAGGAAAGGGTGTGAGAGAGCAAGAAAGAAACAGCGAGGTCTTCCATTCACAGATTCACTCCCCAAATGGGCACAACGGCCAAGACTGTGCGAGGCTCAAGCCAGGAGCCCCATCTGGGTCTCTCACTGGGTGCAGGGGTCCAAAGAGTTGATCCACCTTTTGCTGCTTTCCTAGGTGCATTGGAGCTGGAAGGGAAGTACAGCAGCCAGGAGTTGAACCAGCACCCATAAGCAGCGGCTTAACCAGCTGCATCACAACACCAGCCCAAGAGCTTCAAATTTTCTAACCTAGCATATCTGTTAAGAACTATATACTACGAGGCTGGTGCTGTGGCGCAGCGAGTTAAAGCCCTGTCCTGAAGCGACAGCATCCCATATGGGCGCCACTTCTAGTCCTGGCTGCTCCTCTTCCGATCCAGCTCTGCTATGGCCTGGGATAGCAGTAGAAGATGGGCCAAGTTCTTAGACCCCTGCACCCATGTGGGAGACCTGGAGGAAGCTCCTGGCACCTGGCTTTGGATCGGCACAGCTCCAGCCGTTGCAGCCAGCTGGGGAGTAAACAAGAGGATGGAAGACCTCTCTCTCTGTCTCTACCTCTCACCGTAACTCTGTCTTTCAAATAAATAAAATAAAATCTTAAAAAAAAAAAAGAACTATATACTACTATAGTTTTAATGATTTTTTGATCATTTTAAAATTTACTTCAATGTGAGTGAAGTTGAACATCTTTTCATTTGATTATTGTTTGAAGCCCTTGCTGCTGAACTATGGTCTTTTTGCCTTTTATTTGTTGAACTTTTTTTTTTAAAGATTTATTTTATTTATTTGAAAGAGTAACAGAAAGAGTTATAGACAGAAAGAGAGGTCTTCCATCCACTGGTTCACTCCCCAAGTAGCTGCAATGGCTGGAGCTGTGCCGATCCAAGGCCAGGAGCCAGGAGCTTCTTCTGGGCCTCCCACATGGGTGCAGAGGCCCAAGGACTTGGGCTATCTTTCACGGCTATCCCAGGCCATAGCAGAGAGCCAGATCAGAAGAGGAGCAGCCGGGATTAGAACCAGTTCCTATATGGGATGCCGGCACTTCAGGCCAGTGCTTTAACCCGCTGCGTGACAGCGTCAGCTCCTGAATTCTTTATCTGGTAGAACATTAAGCCTTTGACTACAAGATAAATTAAAAATGTTATCTCAAAAATAATTAAAGTAAAAAAAAATTTCCAAAATAAAATCTCAAGCTCAAATTTATGTATGAAAGCTTATTTCCAAGACCATGCAATACAATTTTCTCATAGCAAACTTAGTTTACCCATGACTGTCAGATATCTTTCTTTACTTAAGTAATGAGCTTAATGTCTGCTCACAAACATGTATCATTTAAAAATAATTCTCATGGTAGAATTTACTCTCATACAGAGATAAATAAAAATTCATTATTTAACAAGTAATTATACAAAATCTATAAATGTCATGGGGATAAAAGATGGAAGTTTAAAGGTAAGCTATTTTTCAAAAAACCATACACATAATTATCATATAATTTTTACTTAAGTTTAATATAAAAAGTATATACCAAATTACTTCCCAGAAACTCTTCTAAATATCAGTGTTAGAGATGCAAAAAACATTTCATAGGTGATTTTTGTTAAAACACTTAGTGGTTGAGGGCCGGCACTGTGGCGCAGTGGGGTAATGCCCTGGCCTGCAGTTCCGGCATCCCATGTGGACACTGGTTCGAGACCCGGCTGCTCCGCTTCCAATCCGGCTCTCTGCTATGATCTGGGAAAGCAGAGGATGGCCCAAGTTCTTGTGCCCCTGCACCCACGTGGGAGACCCGGAAGAAGCTCTTGGCTCCTGGCTTCAGATCAGCCAATTGGGGAATGAACCAGCGGATGGAAGATATCTCTCTCTCTCTCTCTGTCTCTCTGCCTCTCCTCTCTGTGTAACTCAGACTTTCAAATAAGTAAATAAATCTTAAAAAAAAAAAAACTTAGTGGTTGGGGCCAGTGCTGTGGCATAGTGGGTAAGGCCGCTGCCTGCAGTGCCTGCATCCCATATAGGTGCCAGTTCAAGTCTCAGCTACTCCACTTCTGATCCAGCTCTCTGCTATGGCCTGGGAAAGCAGCGGAAGATGGCCCAAGTGCTTCGGCCCCTGCACTCACATGGGAGATCTGGAGGAAGCTCCTGGCTCCTGGCTTTGGAACGGTGCAGCTCTGGCTATTGCCGCCATCTGGGGAGTAAACCAGTGGATGAAAGACTTCTCTTTTCTCTCTGCCTCTCCTCTCTCTGTGTAACTGTGACTTTCAAGAGGAGGAAGCTCCTGGCTCCTGACTTCAGATCAGTGCAGCTCTAGCCACTGTGGCCATCTAGGGAGCGAACCAGCAGATGGAAGACCTCTCTCTTTCTCTCTCTCTTTCTCTCTCTGCCTCTAACTCTGCCTTTCAAATAAATAAACAAATCTTAAAAAAAAAAACTTAGTGGTTAACAACACATTGTAGCCAATATTAATTATATTTTGAGAAAAAGTTACCTTCTTCAAGCTTTTTCTTCAATTCTTCTATTTCTTTCTGAAACTGACGGAGCAAAGCATCCTTTGGATCTTCATTAATTCTAGCTTTATTTTTAATATTCTTAGCACGGTTGGCATACCGTAATGTACTAATAGTTTCATCATAATTATAATCTGCTGGCCCAATATTTGCACACTGTTGAAATTAGACATAAGTCATTTTATACATAACAGTAAATTAATATAACCATTACAAATAAATAAAAACAAAAATTTTAAGGCACAAATGCACTCCAATTTTGAAAAAAGAGCATCAATCACATGTTTCCCAATAACACTATAGCCTAAAACACAAGGTAAACTCTACAAAGGATAACTACAAATTTTAAAAAATTATTTTATACATATCAGTTATTGGCATAAAATTGAATCTTTAGTTTGCCTGAGGTTAACTGTACCAGTAGTTAAGCCTTACCATCATGGTTTTTGAATTTCCTCCTAAGGAATCCTGAAGAAGTCGAGTCAATTTAGAGTTACGGTAAGGCACATGTGTACTTTTCCCATCAACCAAAGCAGAAATTACATTGCCAAGCGTAGAAAGAGAAAGATTAATTTTTGTAGCTTCCTTTAAGCGCTGTCCAGTAGCTCCAGTTTTTGCTTGTCTTTCTGAACCCTAGCATAAACAGAGATAAAAATCAAGATAAAATTAAAAAATATTCTTCCCAAAGTTTTTATAATTTAACAGTAAATAAATCTGATATGCTATCTGGAATTCATTTCTAAATAATAAAAAAAAGGAAGGAGATGAGTAGACGAAACAAGATTGTTGTAGTTGAGTCATACATATAGAGAGGATCACTACATTCTATATACATCCACACACTCTCATATACATTTAAGTATATCATAGTAAATAGTAAGTTAAACATACACAAGAGTAACAACTTGAAAATCATATATAAGCACGCACACCTTTCTACTTTAATTTGTATTCATGTATAATGTAAATGGTTCACATGAAAGGGTACAGTATCCTTAAACTTACAGCAAGATCTACAAGGTGGAGCTTCCCCATCCTGACATGCATGTTACCATCGATGCCTTTTTCACTGCATTCTATAGTAATTGTAAAGATGGCATGGGAACGGGAACTATGTTCATTCATATTAGTTGCACCAACAGAACCTTTAATAAAGAAAGGAAACTCTTAAAAAGTGTAGCAGAAAGTGTCTTTAAAAAATAAGTATCCAGAACAAGGTAAAGACTTAATTTATCACTGTAAAAACAAGAGAGCATAGCTAAACCATAGAAGCACAGATGTGTATTTAGCCATTATATGAAATTTCTCATATAATTTATGATGATAACAAAAGACTTTGTAGGCGGGTGTTGTGGCATACGAGGTAAAGCTGCCGCCTGCAATGTCAGCGTCCCATACGGGCGCCAGTTCCAGTTCTGGCTGCTCTACTAATGAACCAGCTCCCTGCTAATGCACCTAGGAAGGCAGTGAGAAATGGTCCAAGTACCTGGGCCCCTGCACCCACGTGGGAGCCCCTTAAGAAACTCCTGGCTGCTGGCTGTGGTCTGGCCCGGCTCTGGCCATTACGGCCATTTGGGGAATGAATCAGTGGATGGAAGATCAATCTCTCTCTTTCTCTTTCCCTCTCTATAACTCTACCTTTCAAAAAAAAAAAAAAAAAATCAGCAAACAAGTGGTTGTTTTGCCTAGCAGTTAAGACATCTACATGCCCTATTGAAGAAGCTAGCTAGGTTCAACACCAAGCTCTAGATCCCTACTCCTACTTCCTGCTAATGCAGACCCTGGTAGGCAGTAGGTAATGGCTCAAGTAATTCAGTTCCTGCCACCTACATGGGAGACTTCGAATGAATTCCCAGCTCCCGTCTTTGGCCAGGCCCAGTACCAGCTCTGCAGTCATTTGGGGCATGAACCAGTGGATAGGAATGCTTACTTGCATTGGTGCTCTCTTTCTGCTTCTCAAATAGATAAAAACTTAAAAACTTTAAATGTCAATAGATACGGTTACTATTATAACAGATACTGTTTCAAAATTGCTGTATCTAGGGACCAGCATTGTGGCAGAGTGGGTTAAAATTTCAGCATTCCATATCAGAGTATCAGTTCAAGTTCTAGCTGCTCAGCTTCCAATCCAGATTCCTGCTAATGCACCTGGGAAGGCAGCAGAAGATGGCCCAAGTGCTTGGCTGCTGGTCACCTACTGAAGAGACCAAGATAGAGTGCCTGACTCTTGGCTTTAACTAGCCCAGTCCTGCCTGCTCTGGTTATTTGGGAAGTGAACAAGTGGATAGAAGGTCTCTCTCTCTCTCTCCCTCTCTCTGATGCTGTGCCTTTCAAACAAACAAAATTTTTTAAAAAGCTCTATCTACAGGGACAGTGTTGTGCTGCAGTGCGTTAAGCTGGTTTGCGCCCCAGCCGTCTACTTCCAATTCAGTGTCTAGCTAAAGTGCCTGGGAAAGCAAAAGCAGATAGCCCAAGTATTTGGGCCTCTGTCATTCATTTGGGAGAGCCAGACAAAGTTCTAGGCTCCTGGTGTCAGCCTGACCTGGCCCCACCCTGCAGCTAGTTGGGAAGTGAAGAGAGAATGGAAGATCTCTTTCTCTCTCAGTGTCTTTCCCCTTCTCTCTGTGACTCTGCCTTTCAAACAAACAAATCTTACCAAAACAAAACAAAACAAAAACTTGTACCTATTCACATTCTTCAATGTCTCACCAACCTGACATCTTCCACACATTCTGACGGATTACATAACTCTCATTGTTGTTCTAATTTGCATTTTTCTGATTAATTGTGAGGTTGAACATCCTTTCATATGCTTATCGCTGTGTAGAGTTCTGTGAATAGCACACTTATACATATCTTTTGGTCACTTTTTCCCAAGATTTGGCCCTTTTATTAGTCCTTCCCTATTGTTTATTAGAATACAAATGATTTTCTTTAAATATTTATTTATTTATTTGTTTTGAAAGGCAGAGATACAGAGAAAGAGAAGAAACAAAGAAGAGAGAGAGATCTTCTATCCACTGGTTCACTCCCCTAATAGCAGCAATGACAGGGGTGGGCCAGGCTGAAGCCAGGAGCCAGGAGCTTCCTCCATGTCTCTCACGTGGATGCAGGAGCCCAAGGACCTGAGCCATCTCCTGCTGCTTTTTCAGGCATATTAGCAGAGAGCTGGATTGGAAATGCAGCAGCTATATAGTGCTATACAGGATGCTAGTGCCACAGGCTGTGAGTTTAACCCACTGTACCACAGCACCAGCCCCTTCAAAATTTTTCTGTAATTTCTTTGGGTTTGCTAGGTCTATAGTGAAGTCATAAAAACTTAAATTTTTTTTCACTTTCTGTTCTTATATTTTACTTCCAATTTCTAACTGCTATTGGCAGCATCCCTAGTATGAGGCCTGTAGCATCTGTTAAAACGTATTACTGAAGCTTCTTATTCTTGAGAATAAAAATTTGAAATTATTACCAAAAAGAATGCAAACTTTAAATTTAATTTTGTTTTGCTTCACTTGTCACCAAAAGGGAGATAGTATACCCCTGTCAGATGCATACTTATGGCCTACACTCAAATGCCTCTGCTACTTAATGAGTACACTGCTTTGAACAGGTCACTCACTCAAGTAAGCCTGAGGGCTTCCTAGTCTTCTGAGAGGGCCAGAAGAGACCATCCACAGAAGCAAGCACTTCCCACTTACCAAGTGCTCAATGTTACCAATATTCCTAGAGTTCATTAAATGTTAATGAAGATGCATATTAAGAAAAAACAAAGTGTGGATGTTTTGCATACACCAAAATAAACATATCTTTTTTTTTTTTTTTTTTTTTTGACAGGCAGAGTGGACAGTGAGAGAGACAGAGAGAAAGGTCTTCCTTTTGCCGTTGGTTCACCCTCCAATGGCCACCGCGGCTGGCGCGCTGTGGCCGGCGCACCGCGCTGATCCAATGGCAGGAGCCAGGAGCCAGGAGCCAGGTGCTTTTCCTGGTCTCCCATGGGGTGCAGGGCCCAAGGACCTGGGCCATCCTCCACTGCACTCCCTGGCCACAGCAGAGAGCTGGCCTGGAAGAGGGGCAACCGGGACAGAATCCAGCGCCCCAACTGGGACTAGAACCTGGTGTGCCGGCGCCGCTAGGCGGAGGATTAGCCTAGTGAGCCGCGGCGCCGGCCAATAAACATATCTTTTAATTCCATTTTCCATGAACTTTTTGAAGCCCTCTCATAGCTAATAAGAGCCAACTACATAGGAGTTTTAAAGTTGAACACTATTAAAAAAAATTTTGGTCAGCAGGAAAAACAAACTGTGATGTCTTTCATTCATATACACTCTCTACATAGCAAATAATCAAAGCAGGAATGTTCTGAAGAAACCTAACAATGCACTCTTCATAAGCAAAGTGCCACACCAGTATTGCTTCTAGACCACCTACTCATCACACATTTATTGAATCACAATCACACACTACACTTACGATTTTTGTGGCCTAGAGTCATAATCCTATCCATATCATCAGCATTGTTTACAACATAAGCTGATAAATCTTTGATATAAACTCCCACATCAGGTCTTTCTTTAACCTGAAACAAAACAAAACAAGAGAGACTTTACACTGACATCCATAATTCTTACAATTACTTATTGAGTACCTACTATAAGGGGTCTTGAAAAAGTTTTTGAAAACTCAAATTATGAAACTACTATGCATGAATTTCTAAAGTTTTTTGGGGGGCTGGTGTTGTGGTGTAGTGGGTAAAGCTGCCATCTGTGTTGCTGGCATCCCCTGAGCACCAGTTCCTATTCCTGCTGCTCCACTTCCGATCCAGCTCCCTGTTAACAGCCTGTGATAAGCATCGGAAGACAGCCCACATGTATAAGCCCCTGCATCCCCTCAAGAAAACTCCTGGCTCCTGCCTGGCTCACCCCTGGCAGCTGTGGTCATCTTGGGAGTGAACCAGCAACCTCTCTCTCTGTTACACTTTCAATAAATAAATAAATCTTTTTTAAAAAAGTTTTTGCACTAAAATAAACATCTTTTAGTCCTATTTTTCTCAAACTTTTTGAATTGCTATTGTATTTGTTACTCTACTAGAGAATGGGGAAGTAGTGAAGAACAAGACAGACAGTTCATATACAAACAGATGTAACAGTCTACTTTATTTCAATTGTGACGATACAATGAATAAAAAATACAGGACAATATGGAAACATATCACAGAGACACTAAGCTAGTGCAGGCATCAGATTAAGTTTTTCCATTAGGATGTTTAAGCTAAAAACCTGAAGAAGAAACAGGAAGCCAATAATCTGGATTGGAATAGTAGAAGAATATGTGCATGGACACTGACATGGGAAAAAAACTAGCAACTTACAAAGTATTAACAAATGAACAAAACAAAACAGAAAGCTAGAAAGAGCAAGAAACCAGGAGAAAAATGCAGTCTGGTTGCAGAATCAAGATTAAGAACAGTTATTGTTATTTATGTAACAGCAACTTGAAACTGCTGGAGAATTTACAGCAGCTGAGTGAAATAAGTCTACAGTATACAAGTAAAAATATTATCTGTAAGCTGCAATATGAATACTTTTACCAAAATGAAGGATATACTTAGAACACATTTACCTAAAATATAGATACTTGGGGCCAGCACTGTGGCATAGCAGGTAAAGCCACAGTCTGCAGTGCCAGCGTCCCATATGGGCACTGGTTTGTGTACCGGCTGCTCCACTTCCAATCCAGCTCTCTGCCATGGCCTGGGAAAGCAGTGGAAGATGGCCCAAGGCCTTGGGGCCCTGAACCCACAAGGGAGACCCGGAAGAAGCTCCTGGCTCCTGGCTTCGGATCGGCGCAGCTCCAGCTAGTTGCAGCCATCTGGGGAGTGAACCAGTGGATGAAGCACCTCTTTCTCTCTCTGCCTCTCCCTCTCTGCAACTCTTTCAAACAAATACATAAATATTTTTAAAAAGATGCAGATAATTTGTCATCAACAAAATTCATTTTGAGGGTCCTAAAAGTCATCTCCAGAAGCTAACGGGATAAAGTAAAACTGAGGTAGCGGCCTGTGGCCATCACTGGAGAAAGTCATCCCACAGTTACTAGGACCTCAGACAAGGAAGGCAAAGAAAAACTTGAAAAACAATCCCAACGACCAAAGTCAGAAGGGTGGCCACTCCAAATTCCAGAGGCTGATTGTCGATCTATTTGGGGGTTTTGTGCCTATTATAATAATTTTTAAGATAGACTACTAAGTTAGGAAAAGTTATCCTTTGTCTGTTACAGTATATACATTAAAGCTCAGTATTATAAGTAGAAAAAGGGATGCACTGGCCCCTGTAAGTCAGTGGGTGTGAAATCACGCTGTGAGAAACATCCTCAGTCATGCTGGCACCAAGACCACCCTAAGGGACTCTGGGGGTCTTCAGTCCCAGATAGAATCTGAAGACAGTCTCATTTTCATGTATTTAATAAACTCAGGTTTAGTCTGGAGAAAGTCTTTAAATGCTTTAATCCTGGTGCGGTTCACTCGGCTAATCCTCCGCCTGCGGCGTCGGCACACCGGGTTCTAGTCCATAATGGGGCGCTGGATTCTGTCCCGGTTGCCCCTCTTCCAGGCCAGCTCTCTGCTGTGGCCAGGGAGTGCAGTGGAGGATGGCCCAGGTGCTTGGGCCCTGCACCCCATGGGAGACCAGGAGAAGCACCTGGCTCCTGCCTTCGGATCAGCGCGACGCGCTGGCCACAGCGCGCCGGCCACGGCGGCCATTGGAGGGTGAACCAACGGCAAAAGGAAGACCTTTCTCTCTGTCTGTCTCTCTCTCTCTCTCTCTCTCACTGTCCACTCTGCCTGTCAAAAAAACCAAATAAATAAAATAAAAAATAAAAAAAAGACCAGCTCAGCTCTGGCCCTTGTGGCCATGTGAGGGTGAACCAGCAGATGGAAGAACCCTTTCTCTCTACCTCCCTCTGTAACTTTGTCTTTCAAAAAAAATCTCTCTCTCTCACTAACTCTGCCTGTCAAAAAAAGAGAGTTTTAATAGTATTGGTCTATATTGATACTTCTCAAAAGATTTTATGCTAAAGGACAATGTGTGTACTTCTAATCTGGGAAACTAGTACTTTTGCAAAATACAAAAATCATACTCTATGAAAGCATATTGCTAAAAAGTTTTTAAACACCTACAGTCACTTTTTATATTCATCTCACTGCAGACTAGAGGCATTCTGCAAAGCAACATCAGTCTCCAAACTAGAACTCTAAGGTCTTTATGTATTTTTTCCAATCACAATATTATATCAATTCAAAATTATTAAGTGTAGATAACTGATTACATCGATGAATAAAATGATTCAAAATGTATGACAATTCTTAAAAATGGGTGGTAATGCTAGCAAGAATTTTTATCATAAAAAAAGTAATTTAATTCCTATACCAAATACATTTTATAACACTAAAACAATAGATTTCAATGAAAGCAGTTACTCCTCCACCCAGAATGTTTTAGAAATCTGTGGGGGAGTTTCTGGTTCCCTGGAAGGCACTATTAGTATTTACAGAAACAGAATGAGGATTCTAAACATTCTGAAATGAGTGTGCCTTACCCAATGAAGAACAGTCCCACACAATTGCAAATGTCCTACCAGATACTCACATGGACAAAAAAACTGTTTATAATTATCTGAGTCTATACTCAGTTATCATATAAAATAATCTTACAAATAAAGACAATAAAATATAGCAACAGAGGAAAACAGAAGAAATACTACCACTTTCTTTTATTCAGAATTCTTCCAAGAACTAGTAACTATTTTAGTATTTTTTTTTAACTGTTCTGAAAGAACAAATCAGGATCATGTGTCCCACAGAGAGGACTTGGGTTCAATTTCTGGCTCCAGATTCTGAGTCCAGCTTTTCATTCGCTAATGCAGACCCGGAGAGGCAATGGTGATCATTCAAACAACTGGGCCCTGACACCCGTGTGGCAGATGTGGATTGCATTCCTGGCTCCTGGCTCCTGGCTCCTGGCTTCAGTCCCAGCCCACCCCTGGTGGCTGCAGGTATTTGAGGAGCAAACCAGTAGACTCGAGCTCTGTCTGATCTCTCAAAGATGGACATCTCCCATCTGCTGCTTCAATCCTCAAACCTACAACACCTGGAGCTGGGCAAACCAGAACTCACTTGTGTCAGAAGCATAAATATTCACCTTGACTGCAACACCTATGAATGCAGAGTATTATGGGTATGTTATACTGATGATCTAAACACCTTAATAGGTGTTATCATCAATGACATGGGTCTTTTTGTTTGTTTATTTTAAAAATTTCTTTGACAGGCAGAAAGAGAGAGACCTCCCACCTGCTGGTTCACTCCCCAAATGCCTCCAACAGCCAAGACTAGTCCAGGTTGAAGCCAGGTCTCCCACATGGGCAGCAGGTACACAAATACTTGAGCCATTCACCTGCTGCCCCTCAGAGTGCACATTAGCAGGAAACTGGAACTGATGGTGCAGCTGGGACACAAACCCAGCATTCTCACATGGTGTGTGGATGTCCAAGTAGCATCCTAACTGCTACACCAAAAGCTCATCCCTGCATCTTATTTTTTAATTACTGTTGTTCTCCTTTATTACAGTAAGGCAATATATTGACTTTTCAAAAGTTACATGCATAGGTAGATTTTATCACTTAAGAATTTCATTTTAGGACAGTTAAAAGGGCATTATGAAACACATGTTACAAAAAAGGCCCACTGGGTCTAACAGAGTTGTGAACCATTGACAAGAGTATTTTTAAGAATAAATTTTATTTAGCAAGTGGCCTCCTGCAGTGCCAGCATCCCATACTGGCATTGGTTAGACAGTAGAAGATGGCCAAAGTCCTTGGGCCCCTGCACCTGTGTGGGAAGACCCGGAGGAAGCTCCTGGCCCAAGGACTTTGGCCATCTTCTACTGTTTTCCCAGGCGATAGCAGAGAGCTGAATTGGAAGTGAAGCAGCCAGGTCTCGAACCAATGCCAGTATGAGATGCCGGCACTGCAGGAGGCGGCTTAACCCACTATGCTATGCCACAGCACTGGCCACTTGCTAAATACTTTGTGTTAATTTTATACTTACGCCTCCTAATAGTCTGTGGGTTTATCATGCAGTCTTAAGAAAAATGCCATTTTGAAAGAACATTTTTTGTGCCAGTAATTTCAAGTAAAATTTATTCTTAAAAATACTCTTGTCGCCGGCGCCGCGGCTCACTAGGCTAATCCTCCGCCTAGCGGCGCCGGCACACCGGGTTCTAGTCCCGGTTGGGGCGCCGGATTCTGTCCCGGTTGCCCCTCTTCCAGGCCAGCCCTCTGCTGTGGCCAGGGAGTGCAGTGGAGGATGGCCCAGGTGCTTGGGCCCTGCACCCCATGGGAGACCAGGAAAAGCACCTGGCTCCTGGCTCCTGCCATCGGATCAGCGCGGTGCGCCGGCCGCAGCGCGCCGACCGCGGCGGCCATTGGAGGGTGAACCAACGGCAAAAGGAAGACCTTTCTCTCTGTCTCTCTCTCTCACTGTCCACTCTGCCTGTCAAAAAAAAAAAAAAAAAAAAATACTCTTGTCAATGGTGCCGGTGCACCGCGCTGATCCGAAGCCAGGAGCCAGGTGCTTCTCCTGGTCTCCCATGCAGGTACAGGGCCCAAGTACTTGGGCCATCCTCCACTGCACTCCCGGGCCACAGCAGAGAGCTGGACTGGAAGAGGGGCAACCAGGACAGAATCCAGCGCCCCGAGCGGGACTAGAACCCGAGGTGCCGGTGCGACAGGTGGAGGATTAGCCTATTGAGCCATGGCGCTGGCCCGCAATGCAATCTTGAGCAAGTCATTGAATTCCTCTAAATTTCAATTACACATCAGTAAAATTGAACTGCTGGTATGATTAAATGAAATAAAGTGTGTTCCACTGTTACTAACTACCAGTTACAACACTAAATGCATGAACCTCACTGGAAGAGTCAGTAATGGTGGCTGCTGCCGTTCTACATTCTATTCAACTGTCATTCGACATATGTTACTCCTCTCTAACTATCATGCTGACAGTGATACCCTAATCAAAATTGGAATATTAGTATTTTAAGGACTAATCTTTTCTTGGTTGTCTTATATGTTAAAATATTAAAGTATCTGGCAAAATCAAACGTACCAATCATTTATCACCTGACAACAGTCTTGTTTCAGTCATTAACCCTCAGACACATACATGTATGAAATGACATACACACAGGGTCATTTAAAATATTAAAGCTATCTTTATACAAAAAGGACCTTAAATTAGTAAGCATTCTACTGCCTCAGAAAGTACTGTTTCAATCATCCTTACCTCTAACCTCTGTGTCTGATCCTTGCCCAAAAGGTCACGAACTTCTTCATTATATATTTCCAAATAAGAAACTCGAACCAAAAACCTACAAATAAAACATTAAAAAAAAAAGTAAAATAAGAACAGTTTAAAGTATTTTTACAACATTTGCACATATATGTCCTTCCCATGCTTGCATTCTCAATATTAGAAAATAAAAATTCTCTTTTACCTTGTGTCACCCTCTGCCTTTGCAATATGACCAAATATATGAGCAAATGAATTGGGAATGATTCCTCTAAGTTCAGGAACAGCTCGAACACCTTCCATGGTGAAAGTTTTGCCTGTTCCAGTTTGACCATATGCAAAAATAGTCCCTGAAAATAATGAAGGGAAACAGTGACTTGTTGTAGTCTCACGCTACAAGAAATAGCTCTTAAAATGAATTCCTTTGACACCATGACGGAATTTCTTCCTTGGATTCAAAATTTAATTCAGCACCAAAGTTTGCCTTTATCATCAACAATTACAATATATACTCTGTGCCACATGAACAAAGCACTGTTAAAACACCAGAGTCAATCAGATAATCCCACTTATTAATAATAAGTGTTCCAGACCCTAAATGCAAAAATTTTAATTATAATCATAAGCAATTTCTTACTATATATATATATACATATATGTGTATATATATATATATATACACAAATTACTTATTATGGGCATAAACTGAAGAAAATAGTATAAGAACAGCAACATACAGGCTTTAGGGCACAGACACCTCAGTCTGAATCTACATTTTCTACTTTTTAGCCACCTGACCTTGAACAAGTTATCTACCCAGAGACCACCTCCTCAACCACAAAAAGGTGACAGGAATAACTACTCTACATTGATGGAACCAAAAGAAGCAATTTATTTCAAGTAACCAACATTATGCCTGGTATAAAATACCAATAAAAGATAGCTCTTTTCTTCTTTTTTCAATTTGTTTTTTATTTTTATTTATTTTAAAGATAGAGAGATCTTCCATTCACTAGTCCACGTCCCAGATGATCACAACAGCCTAGACTGGGCCAGGCTGAAACCAGGAGCCCAGATCTCAAGCTTCGTCTCTCATATGGGTGGCAGGGATCCAAGTACGTGAGTCACCACCTGCTGCCACCCAGGATATACATTAGCAGGAAGTTGGAATTAGGAGCAGATCCAGGACTCAAACCCAGGCACTCCATTATGGAATACAGATGTCCAAAGTTGGGACCAAAAGTGGTGTCTCAAGCATGGGCCAAATGAACATACCATTAAATTTATTTTAAAACTATTTACTTATAGCCGGCGCCGTGGCTCAATAGGCTAATCCTCCACCTTGCGGCGCCGGCACACCGGGTTCTAGTCCCGGTTGGGGCGCCGGATTCTGTCCCGGTTGCCCCTCTTCCAGGCCAGCTCTCTGCTATGGCCAGGGAGTGCAGTGGAGGATGGCCCAGGTGCTTGGGCCCTGCACCCCATGGGAGACCAGGAAAAAGCACCTGGCTCCTGGCTCCTGCCAGGATCAGCGCGGTGCGCCGGCTGCAGCGGCGGCCATTGGAGGGTGAACCAGCGGCAAAAGGAAGACCTTTCTCTCTGTCTCTCTCTCTCACTGTCCACTCTGCCTGTCAAAAAAAAAAAAAAAAAAAAAAAAAAAAAAAAACTATTTACTTATTTATTTGAGAAGCAGAGAAAGACAGAAAGAGAAAGAAAGCGTGTGCGTGAACATGTGAAAGCAAACTCTCATTGGTTGGTTCATTCCCCAAATGCCCATAAAGAACATATCCAGGAAAATAAAGTCAGTCCAGGTCTCCCATGTAGGTGGCAATTATTTGAGCCATCACCACTGCCTCCCAAGATCTGCATTAATATGAAGCTGAAGTCAGATGCTGGAGCTTGGGATTGAACCCAGGCACTCCTATATGGGGGGTTGTTTAACTGCTAGGCTAAGCCACCTGCACCTGCTTTTCATTTATGAATACTAAAATAAGTTCTTTATTCAAAAGAAATGTAACAGCTGTAAGAACTAGGAAGTGTCAACAAAAAAGATGTTAATTATTACTAGTAATTAAATACAATCTAAGTTTTCTAAATACCCAAATTCATTCATTCAACAAATAGAGACTAGTGCTAAGCAGCAGCAACAGAGTGGCAAATTGAGAAAAAACACAATCCTCACTAATATTGTGTGTATAATCTTGGGGAGGAGATACTGGCAGAACAATTACAAGCATGATGCAAACCAAGAATGAGAAGCGGTACTAGATGGTAGTAAAGGACATAACCTAGGCTGCAGAAAAGCTGTGGAGAGAAGCAACAGGAAGTCAGGAAAGGTTTTTCAGAAGAGAAGGCTTAAGATACCATCTGATGAACAAGTAATCAGGAACAGAAGTCAACAGGCAAGAAAGAAGAGATTGTGAAAAACTGAAATAAGGGGCCAGCGCTGTGTTATAGTGGGTAGGGCCGCCAACTGCAATGCCAGCATTCCATATGGGCACCAGTTCTAGTCCTGGCTACTTCCGATCCAGCTCTCTCCTGTGGCCTGGGGAAGCAGTAGAAGACAGCCCAAGTCTTTGGGCCCATGCACCTTTGTAGGAGACCCGGAAGAAGCTCCTGGCTCCAGATAGGATCAGCTCCAGCCATTGTGGCCAACTGGGAAGTGAACCAGCAGATGGAAGACCTCTCTCTCTCTCTCTGCCTCTCCTCTCTCTGTGTAACTCTGACTTTCAAATAAATAAATAAATAAAATGAAGGAAGGAAGGAAAGAAGGAAGGAAGGAGGGAGGAAGGGAGAGAAGGAGGGAGGAAGGGAGGGAAGGGGAGGGAAGGAGAGGGAAGGAGAGGGAAGGAGAGGGAAAGAGTGAGAGAGAGAGGGAGGCCGGCGCTGCGGCTCACTAGGCTAATCCTCCACCTGCGGGGTTCTAGTCCCTGTCGGGGCGCCGGATTCTGTCCCAGTTGCTTCTCTTCCAGTCCAGCTCTCTGCTGTGGCCCGGGAAGGCAGTGGAAGATAGCCCAGGTCCTTGGGCCCTGCACCCGCATGGGAGACCAGGAGAAGCACCTGGCTCCTGGCTTTGGATCGGTGCAGTGCCGGCTGTGGCAGCCATTTGGGGAGTGAACCAACGGAAGGAAGACCTTTCTCTCTGTCTCTCTCTCACTGTCTAACTCTGCCTGTCAAAAATAATAATAATAAAAGACAGACAGAAAGACTGAAATAAAAACAGAATGGAAGATAGAGATGGAAAGGGAAATAGATGCAGACAGGGCTAAAGAAAGTGGCCGGGTGAGTCATGAGGACCACATTAAAGGTTGTAGATCTGGGGCCAGCACTGTGGTGCAGCCAGTTAAAGACCCTGCCTGCAGCACCGGTATCCCATACAGGCTCCACTCTTCTGATCCAGCTCCTTCTTAATGTGCCTGGGAAAGCACACTGGGCTCCTGCACGCATGTGGGACCCCTGGAAGAAGCTCCTGGCTTCAGATAGGCTCAGCTTCAGCCATAGCAGCCATTTGGGGAGTAAAACAATGGATGAAAGATCTCTGTCTCTCTCTGTAACTCTGCTTTTCAAATAAATAACATAAATCATTAAAAAAAAAAAAAAAAAAAAAGAGCTGGGGCCAGCACTGTGGCGTAGCGGGTTAAAGCCCTAGCCTGAAGTCCTGGCATCCCATATGGGCACTGGTTCAATTCCCGGCTGTTCCTCTTCTGATCCAGCTTTGCTATGGCCTGGGAAAGCAGTAGAAGATGGCCCAAGTCCTTGGGCCCCTGTACCCATGTGGGAGACCTGGAAGAAGCTCCTGGCTCCTGGTTGCTGGCTCCTGGCTTTGGATTGGCGCAGTTCTGGCCGTTGCGGCCATCTGGGGAGTGAATTAGACCTCTCTCTCTGTCTCTACCTTTCCCTGCAACTCTTTCAAATAAATTAAAAAAAATCTTTAAAAAAAAAAAAAAGAGCTTATAGATCTGATCCTAAGAGCAAAGTAAAGGCACAGCACAATTTTTCAGAGGAGTAACATCATGATTACTGTGGCTATCCTGTTGACAAAAAAATAAAAAATAAAAACAAACACTGAGAGAGAGCAAGGATAGATATGGAGAAATCAATTAGAGGGCTGGAGTAGCTGGCCAAGAAATGGTGTAGCATGAAAAGACAGCCTAGGACATAACAGCATAAATGAAAAGGAACCTCATTTACGACTATTCAGTTAACCTCAATATCATGTTCAGACCTTTTTGTGAAAATAAATTAATCATCTCAGGAGTCACTGTTCACACATGGGAATAAAAAAAAAATCTCATTTTTTTCTAACTGACTAAATGTTTCAAACTCTACCATTAGGAATAACATGACATTCAAAGGCACTGGAAATAACATGAACTCACTGACTGCATTTTAAAACAGGCACAATCAATTTAATAAATAAATAATAAGCTTTAAAAGGACAACAGCTACCATTTACTGATCATTTGCTATGTGGTAGGCCATTGTATCTCATTTAATTTTCACTCCAATCCTGACAGGCAATATTTGAATCTCCCCAATTTAGAAAAACAAAGGCTTACAGAAATTAAGTGACTTGGTTAATGTCATAAGTGACATAAGAGGTAAGATTTGAATACAGTCCATTTGGCTCCAGAGCCCATATATTTTTACTAGTATTTAATGGCCAAAACAAAAATGTAACTCAAAATTAATTTTAATAAGAGTTTCTACAAATGCATTAAATACATGAAGAATACTAATTTTTAAAAAGATACCATTTTATAACCTGAGAAAGGAGGACCACAGATCCCATAGAATTTCTAGCCTTTTTAAAAATTTTTTTAACTTATTTTTTATTTATTTGAAAGTCAGAGTTACAGAGAGAGAGAGAGAGAGAGAGAGAGAGAGATAGCTTCCATTTGCTGTTTCACTCCCCAAGTTCCCAAATGGCTGTAATTGCCAGGGCTGGGCCAGGCTGAAGCCAGGAGCCAGGAGCCTCTTGCCGGTCTTCCCTGTGGGTGAAAGGGTGGAAATGCAGCAGCTTGGTCTGAAACCAGCACCCATATGGAATGCTGGCAGTGCAGATGGAAGCTTAACCTGCTATGCCACAATGCTGGCCCATTTCTGGCTTTTAAGTGTCGAACTTACCAGTTATAATGCTCTATAGTTTCTCCTTCAACATGAATTTCTCTAAAAATTTAGTTAAAGAATAGTTTAAGTTTTTTTTTCAAAGATTTATTTTATTTATTTCAAAGAGTTACAGAGAGGCAGAGACAGAGAGACAGAGGTCCTCCATCTGCTGGTTCACTCCATAAATGGCCTCAAGGACCAGAGCTGAGCTGAATGGAAGTCAGGAGCTTCTTCTGGATCTCCCATGTGGGTGCAGGGGCCCCAGGACTTGGGCCATCCTCCACTGCTTTCCCAGATGCATTAGCAGGGAGCTGGATCGTAAGTGGAGCATCCAGGACTCGAACCAGCGTCCATATGGCCAGGCAGGGCTTTAACTTGCTGCACCACATGACCAGCACTAACAGTTAAATTTTAAAAACTAAAAATCACTTGTAATATTACCCAGGATCCTCCTTTCCTGACTACATATTAAAAATGTAGATGGCAGGCATTTAGCCTAGTGGTTAATTCACCAGTTAGGAAACACATCACATAAGAAAATGCCTGAGTTCAAGGCAGCTCTGCTCCCGATTCCAGCTTCCTGCTGATGTATACCTGGGAGAAAGCAGATGAAGGCACAAGTACTGGGCTCCTTCCACTCACACGGGAGAACCAACTGAGTCCCAGCCATTGCAGGCATTGCGGAATAAACCAGCAGATGAAAGCTTTTTGTCTTTTTTGTTGATAATTTTTTTTTAATGGAAGGAGTGAGCATTTAGTCTAGCAGTTACGACTCCTAAAGGTAAGATACATGGCAGTGCCTAAATTTAATACTCTACTCCAGCTCCCTGCTAGTGCAGACCCTGTGAACAGCAGTGATAGCTAAAGTAGTTGGATCCCTGTCACCCACTAAGATGACCTGGATTGAGTTCCTGGCTTCAGGCTTCAACATGGCTTGGTTCCAGCCATTGCAGGCATTTGAGGAGTGAACCAGCAGATAGAAGAGTGCTATCCACTCCCCCCACATACACTGGGTGTGTGTGTGTGTGTGTGTGTGTGTGTGTGTATGTGCCTTCCTCTCAAATAAATTGTAAAAGCATTTTTTAAAAAATGGTAAACGGATGGGACTGGCGCTGTGGTGCAGCAGGCAACACCCTGGCCTGAGGCACCGGCATCCCATATGGGTGCCGGTTCTAGTCCTGGCTGCTCCTCTTCTGATCCAGCTCTCTGCTATGGCCTGGGAAAGCAGTAGAAGATGGCCCAAGTCCTTGGGCCCCTGCACCCATGTGGGAGACCAGGAAGAGGCTGCTGGCTCCTGGCTTCGGATCGGCACAGCTCCGGCCACTGCAGCCAACTGGGGGGTGAACCATCGGATGGAGGACCTCTCTCTCTCTCTCTCTCTCTTTCTCTCTCTCTCTGTGTAACTCTTTCAGATAAATAAATCTTTAAAAAAGAATGGTAAAATGTCCACACAAAACCTGCAAATAATTCATTACTACCAAAACTTTGAAGCAGCAAGAAGTCTTCAATAGGTGAATGAATAAACAAACTGTTATATTCAATTCAACGCTGCAAGAAAAGAGCTGCAAAGCCATGAAAAGCACTGAGGAAACTTCAATGCACATTACTAAAGAAGCCAATCTGAAATGGTGACGCATTATATCATATGATTCTGATTATCTGTCATTTTAGAAAGATCAGTGGTTGCCAGGGATTCCAGGGGAGAGAGACAGACAGCATTTTAAGGCAGTGAAAATGCTGTATATGATACAAGAATTGTAGAAAGATGCCATTATACATTTATCCAAATTCACAGAATGTACACCACCAAGAGTGAACCCTAACATCAATCACGGAGTTTGGGTGATAATGATGTATCAGTGTAGACTCATCACATGCTCCTCTGGTGGGGATGTCAGTGATGAGGGAGGCTGTTCACATGCAGGGAATGAAGTTACACAGGAACTATCTATTTTCAGATGTGGATTTTGCTGTGAACTCTAGAAATAAAGTTTATTAATTTTTAAAAACTATTTTTGAATAGTAGGACGCATATGTACTTGCCACTGAGAATATAAAAAGCTATAGCTAAGCAGCATTTGAATACTGGAGAGTACAGTATATTATATATTATTACATTGCCAATATTTATCCTTTTTCAAAATGTTTTTTTACTGCTATCCATTTTCAAAGTCAGCATAAGACACAGGTACAAACTTTTTTGACATTCAAATATTACTTTATAGAGTAGTTTTTTTTAAAAGATTTACTTATTTGTTTATTTGAAAGGGAGAAAGAGAAAGAGAGAAAGAACTCTTGCATCCACTGGTTCAATTCCCAAATGACTGCAACAGCCAGGTCTGTGCCAGGCCAAAGTCAGGAGCCAGGAACTACATACTGGTCTCCCAAATGGGTGGCAGGACTTCAAATACTGGAGTATTCCAAGTATTTCACTACCTTCCCAGGTACCAAAAGTGGTGACTTAATCCACTGTGCCACAACACCAGCCCGTTTATAGTATTTATTTTTAAAGAGACATTTTTCTGTTAATTTAAAAGAAACAAGTCACAATTCCATTTCCAACCAAAACAGAATAATAAGAGACAAATCAACCATATTGGTTAAAACTAAAAGTAGACAAAACATAAAACAGCAGTTTCAAGACAATGGGTAGCATTCAACAAAGGACTGTGATGCCTAAATGATGGAAAATAGTTGAGATAGACCCTATGATTGCTCACCTTATTGTCTGAAGAGAAAATCTAAGCAAAGAGCAGGAAGGGGAAGCCAGGTAGTACACTCCCTCAGTTAAGAGAAGGAACTAAGAGAGCTCCAAAGTAAAACCAAACAATTTGTAGGACAGGGTACCAGAAAGGACAAAGATGCACAAAAAGAGCTCTGGACATCTGGACAGGGTCCTCAAGTATTCCAAAGAGTACTAGTACGTGAGTATGATGAGCTACGTGAAAACGCGGCGGGGCGGGGGGGATAGCACCTGGAAGGATTAGATGGAAGAGTGCCTGGCATTACAAAGGCCAGAAATAGTATCTTTTTCTACCAGGAGAATATTTTCAGACTGGAAAACTCCATGATTGACATGACATTGTTGCAGTATACAAAAAGGTCTTACCTCAGTAGTAGATAACAATTAACCTTAACCTTCGGCTGCATACTGCTATGGTCTTAAATAAGAACAAATCTTTTTTTTTTTTTTTTATTTGACGGGTAGAGTTATAGACAGTGAAAGAGAGAGACAGAGAGAAAGGTCTTCCTTCCATTGGTTCACTCTCCAAATGGCCACTATGGCGGGCGCTGTGCCGATCCGAAGTCAGGTGCTTCTTCCTGGTCTCTCATGTGAGTGCAGGGGCCCAAGCACTTGGGCCATCCTCCACTGCCCTCCTGGGCCACAGCAGAGAACTGGACTGGAAGAGGAGCAACCGGGACTAGAACCCAGTGCTCATATGGGATGCCAGTGCCGCAGGTGGTGGATTAACCAAGTGAGCCATTGCGCCGGCCCCTAAATAACAAATCTTAAAAAAAAAAAAATACTTGAAAAGATCAAACTTTTCAAGTAACCATATTCCAGAACATAGCTCATAAATATTTATAGAAATATAAAACTATTCAAGATTCAGGGTTAAATTCACATCTGGCATCCAACCAAAAATTGCCAAGTTGAGGCAAGAGTTTCGCACAGCAATTAAGGCACCAGTTGGAATATCCACATCTTACTGCAATGTCTGGGTTTAAGTCCCAGTTACAGTCACAACTCCAGCTTCCTACTAATGAGCTCCCTGAGAGAAGTATTGTTGTTCAAATATCTGGGTCTCTGCCATCCATGTGGGAGAGCCGGATTGAATTCCAAGCTCCTCGCTTCTGCCCGGCCCACACACAACTGATGCATGCATTTGTAGAATGACAAACAGCTAGGATACAGGTCAATCTCTCTCTTCCATATAAATAAAATAAATTTTTAAAAATAAGTAAACAAAATTTGCCCAGTTTGCAAGAAAGACAAAAATACTAGTATACCCATAATGAAGAAATCCATCCATCCATCAAAATTAACTCAGAGCTGTTACAGATGTTAGAATTAGCAAACAAGGACATTAATAGTTATAAAAACTATATTCCATGAGTTAAAAACTTAAGAAGAAACATAAACGAAGCAGTAAAGATCAAAATCAAACTTCTAGGGATGAAAACTACCGTAAATGAAATGAAAATATACTAGGTAGGGTTAATGGACAATCAGATGTTCCAGAAAAAATGATTAGTAAACTTGAAGCATATCAACAGAAACAATCCAGAGAGAAAGGAGAAAAAGCAAACCAACAGAGATCATCAATGAGCTATGGGACAATTCTAAGCAGCTATGTCACTCGAGTGACAGGCAGGGAGTGGGGACACAAAAAATTTTTAAAATAATGGCTGAAATTTTTCCAAATCTGATAAACACTACAAACTACAACACCAAGAAGCTTTGCAAACACAAGAAACATGAAGAAAAATACACTGAGGCACAACATAACCAAATTGTACAAAACCAATAATAAAGAAAGAAATCTTATTTTGTAGCATATGTGCTACAGAAGCAAGTACAAAGAAGGAAATCTTAAAATCAACCAGAGAAACAAAGTTGTGTTCTGTAAAAAACAACAAAGAGAAGAATAAAAGTGAATTTCTGGCCAGAAATAACGCAAATGAGGAGACAGCAATGCAGTCAAGAATTGAAAGAAGAAACCATCAGAGCTGGCACTGTGGTGTAGGTTAGGCCCCTGCCTCCTGGAGGATTGCAGCTCTCCTTCCTGAGTGCATATGCTTTCGCCACTCTGCCTACCTCTACCTGTACGTCTTCCATGAAGACAGGAACCTGGATCAGGCCTAGCCAGGGGCCACAAGAATGCCGTACTGTGGCTGTAATGCTGTACAAGGGCTGGCGTCATGGTGTAGCAGGTAAAGCTTCTGTCTTCAGCACTGTCATCCTGTACGGGGGCCGGCTGGAGTCCTGGATGCTCTACTTCCAATCTAGCTTCCTGCTAGTGTGCCTAAGAAAGCAGTGGAAGATGGCCCAAGTCTTTGGGCCCCTGCACACATGTGGGAGAACCAGATGAAGCTCCTATCTCTAAGCTTTGGATGGGCCCAGCTCTGGCCATTGTGGCCATCTGGGAAGTGAACCAGCAGATGGAAGCGCTCTCTCTTGCTCTCTTTCTCTCTCTGCTTCTCTATCTCTGCCTGTTTTTTTTTTTTTTTTTTTTTTTTTTTTTTTTACAGGCAGAGTGGACAGTGAGAGAGAGAGACAGAGAGACAGGTCTTCCTTTTCCATTGGTTCACCCACCCAGTGGCCGCTGCGGCCGGCACACCATGCCGATCCGAAGCCAGGAGCCAGGTGCTTCTCCTGGTCTCCCATGCAGGTGCAGGGCCCAAGGACTTGGGCCATCCTCCACTGTACTCCCGGGCCACAGCAGAGAGCTGGACTGGAAGAGGAGCAACCGGGACAGAATCCGGTGCCCCAACCGGAAATAGAACCTGGTGTGCTGGTGCTGCAGGCGGAGGAATAGCCCATTGAGCTGTGGCGCCGGCCTATCTCTGCCTTTCAAATAAACAGAAGAAAGAAACCATCAACCTAGAAAACTACATCAAGTGAAGAGATTTTTCAAAAATAAAGGTAGAATAAATATACTAAAGGTTTATTAAGGGCCGGCGCCATGGCTCACTAGGTTAGTCCTCCGCCTGCGGCACAGGCATCCCTTATGGGCTCTGGGTTCTAGTCCTAGTTGCTCCTCTTCCAGTCCAGCTCTCTGCTGTGGCCTGGGAGGGCAGTGGAGGATGGCCCAGGTGCTTGGGCTCCTGCACAAGCACAGGAGACCAGGAAGAAGCACCTGGCTCCTGGCTTCCAATCGGCGCAGCGCCGGCCATGGCAGCCATTTGGGGAGTGAACCAACGGAGGGAGGACCTTTCTCTCTGTCTCTCTCTCTCTCTCTCTATCTGTCAAATAAATAATAAAAAAAATTTTTTTAAAGGTTTATTTATTACTTATTTGAAAAGCAGAGTGACACACAGACAGAGTGAGAAACACAGAAAAAGAGACAGATTGATCTTCCACCCATTGGCTCAGAGCTAGACCAGGCCAAAGTCAAAGCCAGGAACTCCATCTGGATCTCCTACACAGGGAGCAGGAACCCAAGGACTTGGGCCAACATTCAGTGCCTCCTACATGCCTTAGCAAGAAGCGTGATCCGAGAAGCCAAGATTTGAACTCAAACTCCAATGAATGCTTCTTTAGACTAAAAAAGCTGAAAGAATTCATCATCAGTAGAGGAAATGTTAAATAAGGAGCTGGCACTGTGGTGTAGTAAGCTATGCCTCCGCCTGTGGCGCCAGCATTCTACACAGGTACCTATTTGTGTCCCAGCTGCTCCTCTTCCAATTTGTCTCTCTGCCATGGTCTGGGAAAGCAGTAGAAGGTGGCACAAGTGCTGGGGCCCCTGCACCCACGTGGGAGACTGGGAAGAAGCTCCTGGCTTCATATCAGCCCAGCTCTGGTCATTGTGATTATTTGGGGAATGAACCGGTGAAGGGAATGGAAGACCATTCTATCTCTACCTCTGTCTATAACTCTACCTCTTTAAAAAGAAAAAAAAAAGAGAGAGAGAGAGAGAGAGAGAAATGTTAAATGAAGTTTTTTAGGCACAAAAGAAAGTATTTTAGATGGAAATATGTACTACAAAAGGAATGAAGAGTGCCTGAAAGTAAATAAACATTTAAGATATCTTTCTCATTATTTAAGTGACTATAAAGCATAACTGATGGCTTTTTTAAATTGTTCTTTTTTTTCTAAGATCTGAAAGGTAGAAATAGAAGGAGAAACAAAGATATCATCCATCTGCTGGTTTACTTCCCAAACTGCTGCACCAATCTGAAGCCAGGAGCCAAGAGCTTCCTCCAGGTCTTCCACATGGGTGCAGAGGCCCAAGGACTTGGGCCATCCTCCAATGCTTTCCCAGGAGCACTAGCAGGAAGCTGGATCAGAAGCAGAGCAGCCAGGACTTGAATTGGCACCCAAACGGGATGTTGGCGCCTCCATTATGCCACAGCACCAGCCCCTGATGGCTTTTCTTTAAAAAAGACTCATTTACTCACTTATTTGGAAATCAGAATTACAGAGAGAGAGGGAGAAATAGAGAGAGATCTTCTATCTGCTGGTTCACTTCCCTAACAGCTGGGTCTGGACCATGCCAAAGCCAGGTGCCTGAAACTCCATCCAGGTCTCTGACATGGGTGCAGGGGCCCAAATACCTGGGCTAAGCTGCTTTCCTAGGCACATTAGCAGGAAGCTGGATCAGAAGTGGAGTGCCTAGCCAGCGCTATAGTATAATGGGCTAAGCCTCCGCCCACAGTGCCAGAATCCCATATGGGTGCCAGTTCGAATCCTGGTTGCTCCACTTCTGATTCAGCTCTCTACTGTGGGCTGGGAAAGCAGTAGAAGATGGCCCCCTACACGCACATGGGAGACCTGGAAGAAGCTCCTGTCTCCTGATCGGCTCAGCTCCGGCCACCGGCCACCGGCTACTGCGGCCATCTGGGGAATAAACCAGAGGATGGAAGATTTTTTTTAAAAGATTTTTTATTTATTTATTTGACAGGTACAGTTACAGACAGTGAGAGATAGATACAGAGAGAAAGGTCTTCCTTCCGTTGGTTCACTCCCCAAATGGCCGCTACGGCCGGCACTGTGCCGATCCGAAGACAGGAACCAGGTGCCTCTTCCTGGTCTCCCATGCAGAAGCAGGGGCCCAAGCGCTGGAGTCATCCTCCACTGCTTTCCAGGCCACAGCAGAGAGCTGGACTGGAAGAGGAGCAACCAGGACTAGAACCTGGTGCCCATAAGGGATGCCTGTGCCGCAGGTGGAGGATTAACCTAGTGTGCCACGGCGCAGGCCCTGGATGATCTTTCTCTCTCTCTCTGTCTCTCTATAACTCTACATCTCAAATAAAAACAATAAAATCTAAAAAAGAAAGAAAGAAAGAAAGAAAGAAACAGCAGCAGCAGAATGCCCAAAAGGGATGCCAATGCTGCATACTGTGGCTTAATCCACTGCACCACAGCGCCAGGCCCCATAACTGATGCCTTAAACAAAGGTAAGAACATCATGGTGGGAAGTTTACAACATGTGCAAGTAAAATATGTGACAACAATAGCACAAAGTGTGGGAAGAGAGAAATAGAAGTATACCATGGGCCGGTGCTGCGGCTCACTAGGCTAATCCTCCACCTTGCGGGGCTGGCACACCGGGTTCTAGTCCCGGTCGGGGCGCCGGATTCTGTCCCGGTTGCCCCTTTTCCAGGCCAGCTCTCTGCTGTGGCCAGGGAGTGCAGTGGAGGATGGCCCAAGTCCTTGGGCCCTGCACCCCATGGGAGACCAGGGTAAGTACCTGGCTCCTGCCATCGGATCAGCGCGGTGCGCCAGCCGCAGCGTGCCAGCCCCGGCAGCCATTGGAGGGTGAACCAACGGCAAAGGAAGACCTTTCTCTCTGTCTCTCTCTCACTGTCCACTCTGCCTGTCAAAAAATAAATAAATAAATAAAAGAAGTATACCATGACAAAATTCTTATATATAAAGTGGTATAATCACACTTGAAGGTACACCATTGTACACTGAATATTTACACTATAAATATTAAAGCAAACACTAAAATAAAACACAGATCTATTGCTATAAGCCAACAAAGATAAAATGAAATAACAAAAAGACTTGATTAATCCAAAAGAAGGCATAAAAATAATAAAGGGAATATGAAGAACAAATGGGCAAAAAACAAAAAACCAAATAACACAGCAGATTTCAACTCAACCACATAATAATCTCATTAAATATAAATGGAGTTAATATCTCAAGTAAGAATCAAAAATAGCAAGACAATTTATACAGCAAGTCCAAGCGCATGCTGCTGTGCAGAAAAGCACAGACACAGAAGATGGGATGCTGGCCTGTGTCAGTTCCAGGGCACCTATATGCCCAGACCCAATCAAAGACCTGGTGTACTAAGCCTCAAATGGGACTTCCTGATGGACAATATTTCATACTTGTTGTCATATGTGATGCTAGAAGAATTAAGCATACAGCACATTGGAAAAGGACTCTTGGAAGTTTGCTTCTGGTTTCCTCCAAATTTTCCCTCATTTACCTTTACCCTTTGCTGATTCTGTTTTTTGTTTGTTTGTTTATTTGTTTGTTTTTTGGGTATACTTTGTTTTAATAAACTTAGGCTATAGATAAAACAATGTTAAGTCCTCCTAGCAATCACTGAATCCAGATACTGTATGGACCTCTAGTGTAGCTACTTTCTAGAAATACGTTTTCTTACTTTCTTTCTTTTTTTTTTTTTTTTTTTTTTTTTGACAGGCAGAGTGGACAGTGAGAGAGAGAGACAGAAAGGTCTTCCTTTGCCGTTGGTTCACCCTCCAATGGCTGCCATGGCTGGCACGCTGTAGCCAGTGCACTGCGCTGATCCGATGGCAGGAGCCAGGAGCCAGGTGCTTTTCCTGGTCTCCCATGGGGTGCAGGGCCCAAGCACTTGGGCCATCCTCCACTGCACTCCCTGGCCACAGCAGAGAGCTGGCCTGGAAGAGGGGCAACCGGGACAGAATCCGGCACCCCGACCGGGACTAGAACCCGGTGTGCCGGCGCCGCAAGGCGGAGGATTAGCCTAGTGAGCCGTGGTGCCGGCGAAATACATTTTCAATGTAAAAACACAAATAGGGGGTGCTGGGTGCTGTGGCACACCCAGTTACGCAGCGGCCACAGCACCCAGAAGTGCCAGCATACCATGTGGGTGCTAGTTTGGGACCCGGCTCCTCCACTTCTAATACAGCTCCCTGCTAAGGCTCCTAGGAAAGTAGTGGAAGATGATCCAAATCCTTGGGCCCCCCGCACCCAAGTGGGAGACCTAAAAGAAGCTCCTGGTTCCCGGCTTTGGCCTGGTACAGCCCTGGCCATTGAGGTTATTTGTGGAGTGAACCAGAGGATAGAAGATCTCTCTGTCTTTCCTCTCTCTCTCTTAAATCTACCTTTCAAATAAATAAATAAACTTTTAAACACACACACACGCACACACACACACACACAAATGGATAAAAAGCAAAAGGATGGAAAAAGATACACCACATGAAAACTAAAAATAGAATATCTATATGAGTGTCAGACAAAATAGGTTTCAGAGAAAAGAATATTACCAGGAATAAAAATAGGTAATTTTATAATGAAAAAGAGGTCAATTCATTAAGAGTACAAAAAATCCGCAGCATTTATGCACCTACTCAGAGTTTCTAAATATATGAAGCAAAAACTGACAGAACTAAAAGGAACTGGCAAATCCAAAAATATACTCAGGAAATTCAGTATCCCTCTCTCAATAATTTACAGATCAACTAGACTGAAAACAAATACATTAAAAAATTTGAAGACTGGCCGGCGCTGTGGCTCACTAGGCTAATCCTCCGCCTTGCGGCGCCAGCACACCGGGTTCTAGTCCCGGTCGGGGCGCCGGATTCTGTCCCGGTTGCCCCTCTTCCAGGCCAGCTCTCTGCTGTGGCCCGGGAGTGCAGTGGAGGATGGCCCAAGTGCTTGGGCCCTGCACCCCATGGGAGACCAGGAGAAGCACCTGGCTCCTGCCATCGGATCAGCGCGGTGCGCTGGCCACGGCGGCCATTGGAGGGTGAACCAACGGCAAAGGAAGACCTTTCTCTCTGTCTCTCTCTCTCACTCACTGTCCACTCTGCCTGTCAAAAAAAAAAAAAAAAAAAAAAAATTGAAGACTATCAAACAAAATTTATCTAAAAGACATTTATAGAACACTCTGAATAAAGAGAACATACATTCTTTTCAAGTACACACAAAACACTTAAAAGACTATATTCTGGGTCACTAAAAAGTCTTAAGAAATTTAAAAACATTCAAGACATACAAATTATGTTCTCTAACTCAATGGAATTAAACTTGAAATTAGTAACAGAAAAATCTCTGAGAAAATAATCTCAAAATATTTGGAAACTAACATTTTTAAAGATCCCAGAGTTCAAAGAAGTAATCAAGATGTAAAGTGCAAATTATTTTGGACTGCATCAAAATGAAAATACAGTATTCTAAATCTGCAGGATGCCACTAAAAACTGCATTTGAGGGGTAATTTATATCATTAAACCCTTACATAGGAGAGATGGGGAGAGAGAGAGAGAGAGAAAAAGAGAGAGAGAGAGAAAGGAAGGAAGGAAGGGAGGGAGGAAGGGAGGAAGGGAGGAAGGGAGGAAGGGAGGAAGGGAGGAAGGGAGGAAGGGAGGAAGGGAGGAAGGAAGGAAGGAATGACAGACTGACTGAAAGCAATGATCTCAGGTTTCATCTTAAAAAATAGAAAAAGAAAGGCCGGTGCCGCGGCTCACTAGGCTAATCCTCCACCTTGCAGCGCCGGCACATCGGGTTCTAGTCCCGATCGGGGTGCCGGATTCTGTCCCGGTTGCCCCTCTTCCAGGCCAGCTCTCTGCTGTGGCCAGGGAGTGCAGTGGAGGATGGCCCAGGTCCTTGGGCCCTGCACCCCATGGGAGACCAGGCTAAGTACCTGGCTCCTGCCATCGGATCAGCGCGGTGTGCCGGCCGCAGCACACCAGCAGTGGCGGCCATTGGAGGGTGAACCAACGGCAAAGGAAGACCTTTCTCTCTGTCTCTCTTCTCACTGTCCACTCTGCCTGTCAAAAAAAAAAAAAAAAAATTAAAAATTAAAAAAAAAAATAGAAAAAGAAGACCTGATTAAACCCAAAGTAAGCAGCAGAAAACAAACAATACAGATCAGTGCAGAAATCAATGAAGTAGAAAACATAAAAAAAAGGAAAATTAATAAAACCAAAATGCAGCTCTCTGAAAGCAATAAAATTGACAAATCTCTAGCCAAACTAAACAGGAAAAAAGACACGAATTACTAGCACATGAAAGACAAAGAATTGTATGACTACATTCTAACATGTTAAAAGAATAGGAGAATAATATAAATAACTTTTTGCCAATAATTTTTTTTTGGACAGGCAGAGTTAGACAGTGAGAGAGAGAAAGACAGAGAGAAAGGTCTTCCTTCCATTGGTTCACCTCCCTAGTGGCCGCTGCGGCTGGCGCGCTGCGCCGATCCGAAGCCAGGAGCCAGGTGCTTCCTCCTGGTCTCCCACGCGGGTGCAGGGCCCAAGCACTTGGGCCATCCTCCACTGCATTCCTGCACCACAGCAGAGAGCTGGACTGGAAGAGGAGCAACCGGGACAGAATCCAGTGCCCCAACCAGGACTAGAACCCAGGTTGCCAATAAATTTGACAGATGGAATATACAAATGCCATAACAGACAAATTATCAAAACTCGCTCAAGAGAAAACAGATAACCTAAATATCCTTATGTCTATTTTAAAGAATGAACCTCTAGCAAAACTTAAAAACCTCCCTCCTAGTGGCCGGCACCGCGGCTCAATAGGCTAATCCTCCACCTTGCAGCGCCGGCACACCAGGTTCTAGTCCCAGTCGGGGCGCCGAATTCTGTCCTGGTTGCCCCTCTTCCAGGCCAGCTCTCTGCTGTGGCCCGGGAATGCAGTGGAGGATGGCCCAAGTGCTTGGGCCCTGCACCCCATGGGAGACCAGGAGAAGTACCTGGCTCCTGTGTGGTGCGCCGGCCGCAGCGCACCAGCCACGGTGGCCATTGGAGGGTGAACCAACGGCAAAGGAAGACCTTTCTCTCTGTCCTTCTCTCTCTCACTGTCCACTCTGCCTGTCAATAAACAAACAAACAAACAAACAAAAAACCTCCCTCCCATAAGGAAAACTCCAAGGGCTGGCACTGTGGCACAATAGGTTAAGCCTTAGGGCTCCTACAACCTTAATGACGGCACTGAGACTGACAATCGCCAGAGCTTCCAACCCAGCTTCCTGCTAAGGTGCCTGGGACACACATGATGATGAGTCATACTTAGGTTCCTGCCACCCACAAGGGAAGACTGGCTCTTGGCTTCAGCCCAGCCCAGCCAAGTTTATTGTAGGCATTTGAGAAATGAACCAGCAGATGAAAGATCTTTTTCTCTCTCTACCAGCTTGTCTTGGAAGGAGAGCTAATAACCAACATAGAACAGACAAGAAATAAAATACACAGTCTGGAAACAAACCTACACATTTGTAGTCAACTGATTTTTGACAAAAGTGCCAAATTAGTTCAATAGGGAAAGAACAGTCTTCTCAACAAATGCTGCTGCAACAACTGGAAATCCATTGGCAAGAAACAAAAACAGGGGCTGGCGCTGTGGTGTGGCGGGAAAGCCACCGCCTTTAGTGCTGGCATCCCATATGGGCACCGGTTCAAGTCCCAGATGCTTCACTTCCAATCCAGCTCTCTGCTATAGCTGGGGAAAGCAGGAGAAGATGGCCTAAGTCCTTGTGCCCGAAAGAAGCTCCTGACTTCGGATTGGCACAGCTCCAGCCGTTGTGGCCAATTGGAGAGTGAACCAGCGGATGGAAGACCTCTACCTCTCTCTCTCTCTCTCTCTGCCTCTCCCTCTCTGTGTAGCTCTGACTTTCAAATAAATACACAAATCTTAAAAAGAAAAAAAAAGCTATGTATGGCTTTCAAACATTTTTTGCACCACAAAATAAACTTATCTTTAGTTCCATTTTCCATGAACTCTTTGAAGTACTTTTTTTTTTTTTTTTTTTTTTTGGACAGGCAGAGTGGACAGAGAGAAAGGTCTTCCTTTGCCGTTGGTTTACCCCTCAATGGCGCTGCAGCCAGCGCACTGCGCTGATCCAAAGCCAGGAGCCAGGTGCTTCTCTTGGTCTCCCATGCGGGTACAGGGCCCAAGCACTTGGGCCATCCTCCACTGCACTCCCAGGCCACAGGAGAGAGCTGGACTGGAAGAGGAGCAACTGGACAGAATCCGGCGCCCCGACCGGGACTAGAACCTGAGGTGCCGGTGCCACAGGCGGAGGATTAGCCTATTGAACCACAGCGCCAGCCTGAAGTACTCTTATAAGACAAACAAATTTAAAATGGGCAAACTATTTTGAGGCATTTCACCAAAGAATATATACAAATGGCTACTAAGTACATGAAAAGATGCTTAACATCATTAGGCGTTAGGGAAACTCAATTTAAAACACAATGATACAACACCAGAGCTCCTTCCTCTAGAACGGCTATAATTAAATAGACTAACAACCCAAGTGTTGATGAGAATGTGAAGAAACAAGAACTCTTCAGTCATACTGGTGAAGGAAAATGAGTATAACCATCACTTTGGAAAACAGGCAGTTTCTTCAAAAGATAAAGATACCATAGGACCCCATAACTTCAAAACTGCAATGACAGAAAGTAGATCATTTGTTGCCTGGGGGGTGGGAGAATAGGACTGCAGTGAGCAAAAAAGAACTTTTTTGGATGTTCCAAGTGTTCAGAAACTGCACTGTGGTGATGGTTTCACCACTGCATATATTTACTTCAACTCACTGAACTGTACAGTTACGATAATGAAAAGTATTCACTTACCATTGTAGCCTTCAAGAACAGAATCAATAATAGGTCTCGCAGTTAAGTTATAAACATCAAGTTGTTTACTCTCTGGTCCAAAAACAGTATCAAAAGTAAAGGTCTTCGGAGGTTCATTGGAAGAATCAGTCTTATGCACAGTGATAGTCCCCCTCATCTCATCCACACTGACAGCCTGCTTGTAGAACATGGATTTCTCTCTCTCATTGAGGGGCCGGCACCTAACAACGACCTTCACATTATCGCAGCTTTCTGGCTTCTCTGATTTATTGATCTGGTGGAGACAATTTTACAAATAATGAAAATGAGCGCTGACATCTATCCTCAACAGATTAAATGTATAATCTGCAAAAGGGTGCTCTGTCATCTCAGTGGCTTTGCACGTGTTAGGACTTCAAAAAGATTTGTCAAATAAAGATATTTTACAGAAAAAGATATTAAAGGATGAAAGGGAAAAGTTAATTTTATAACACAGAAGAGAAAAACTTCATTTACATTTGTAGTAAATGCTGTTCAAGCAGAAAATGAATTCGCAAATTATAGACTTTCTGCCCAAAAGTCTCTGACATCCTCTGAATTTCCTGCCTACTGGAAAACACACGTGAAGTGAGTAAAAGCTTGAATCAAGAATATAGTAGGTGCTACCCCGAGACTTCTAGTTTTATTTTCTATAAAGCATTAGTAAACTGTTTTCTATCATACATCATATGATTTATTTATCTTCTCAACAGAAGGCAAGTTAAAGATGGGAAAAAAAAGTCCAACAGTAGACAGAGAACAATACCATAGTATGATCTAACCTTAAGAACATTTGTATAAGTTTCAATTTTTGAAATTTTATATGATTTAAGAACTTGTATTAAAACACAATCACATTACAGAAGGGAAGACGTTCAACAGGTTAACTGAACAGATACTTGTGAGTTCTTGCTTCAGATACCTTTCAAATCATTCAAGAGTTACAAATCTAAGTCACTGTCACTGATTTTGACATTGTCATTGACAAGTAACAGCACACACTGACACAATAAACTTCTCTCCATCTGTATCTTCATCACCCTAGTCTAGGTAACAGCATCTGGGCCCTGGATTATAGCCTCCTAATTGTACTGACATCTGATTAGATCACTCCCTGTTCTCGACAAGGCACTCAAAGCCAACAGTAATCTAACCATCTCAATTTCCTATTTAAAATTCTCCACACACACAAAAAAAAGTTTGCCATAAATGTTGGGACAAAAAAATCAAAACCCTTAAGATGGTCCCTAACACTGGGTTCCCTCCTATGTCTACCTCTCCAGGCTTGCTTCAGGCCTATCAGCCACAGCATCACCCTGGCTTACTGGCATCTGCTCACCGACAAGCTCCTGCTCACCGCTGTCTCTCCATGGGCTGTTCCGTTTGCCTAGAACATTCCTCACTCCTCTCCTCACTCAGAAAACGACCACTTATTCCTCAGATCTTAGCTCAGTGCAAGCCTCTCGGAAGCTTTCCTGGGCTAGGGAAGGTACTTTCAGGCTCTGAGACCACCCCACGCTCCCCTTGGTGGACCTGATTTTACTTCTGCTTCTACCTTACCTGATTAACGTTTGCCTACACCAGAGGCTGTAAACAGGTAGTGATGTCTTGTTTGGCTCATGGTATTTACAAATCTCAGGAATTAGTTGGTAAAATTGGAAAATATCACAAAATGAGCGATTTCTGCAATCTCTTTTTCTAAAAATGGTCGATCTATGGTTCAGCAATCTCACGTGGCAACATTTCCCATCCCACAGAATCCGCTCGTTTCTAAGTGTCTTCTCTCCATAAAGGGGTATGGTGTTCACCAACACCGCAGAGGGCAAATCAAAGAACGTGCTGGTTCTGCTCTATTTTCTAGCTCTAAGGCCTCGCATGCGGTTGCTGCCCACTATGCGCTGAAGGAATTAATAACCTCAAAGCAACGGACAGGAACAAACACGGAGCACTACTGGACGCTGAATGTCAAGCACCGCCCTTCACGTCTCCTGCGCATTATCTCATTTCACCCAGATAGCAGCCCCAAGAGGAAAAGTTTAATTACATGGTATCTATGGGCCCAGACGGATTAAATAATGGCCGAGGCCTCCCAGCCAGTAGAGAAGGCGCACAGCTCCAGCTTTCTCCGCGACCCTTCCTCAGACGGGCACAATCTCTAAGCTCTTAGATACAAGGCAGCGCCAAGCACACACAAAGACACTACGGGTTACACTCTGCACCGTAAGCGCCACAGCCACACAGGAATGACAGCTCCGGCCTGGAACGGCGGCGCCGAGGCCCACCGGGTGCGGAGCACCCTCAAGACCCCCGCGACCGCCCCCCGACGCCCTAGTCAGGGCGCAGGGCTGGGTGCCAGGGCGCATCCTCCAACACAGGGCTTTCCCGTCGCGCGGCGCAGGCCCCCGGGAGGCCGGCGACGGGGCCTGTCTCGCCAGACCCTCCCAGGGAGGGCTGGACACCTGCGGGCCTCCAGCCGGACCCGCCAGCTCCCTCCGCCGCCAAGGCCCGCGGGGCCCGGCCCTGCCCCGCCCCGCCCGGGCCGCCTGCAGGCTCCGCGCCTCCATGGCAACGGCCGCGCCCCCGGGCCAGGCCGCTGGGATGAGGAGAAACCCCCGCGGCTGAGCGACCCTCCTCACCGGCATGGCGGCCCCCTCCCGTGCCCGGCGGATGTCCCCGCCTGGGGTGCAGCCCAACCACACTGGAGTTCGCGGGAGAGGTGGCCCACAGACACCCGAACACCTCCTTGGCGCTCTCCAGACTGCGGCTCCTCAGGCGAGAGCGCGCAGTGCGCAGGCGCACTCCGAGTTCGCCCCGCCCCAGCCCCGCTCGCGGCTTCCCGGCCTCCTGAACGGCGCCTGCGCGGAGGCCGGGTCGGGCTGATCTCCCAGGACGCCGGACAGAGGCCGCGCCTGCGCAATGCTGCGGTGCCGCGGGCGGGGTGGCGGCCACACCTGGCGGCCCCGGGGCTGAGGAGGAGGCGCTGTCGGCTTGTGAAAGCCCATCTCCTCGCTCTGGCAGTATCCCGAATGTTCACAGCCATTGTACGTTGCGTCCCATCAAGGCATTACCCGGCTTGACTGCGGACTCGCTCTGACCTCTGTAACCCTCAGCGTGGCCAGTGTCACGCGCATCCCCAGCGCCTCGCGCAGCCCCGGGCACAGAGCAGAGTCTCAGCAAGCATTTGTGAAAGGCCCAAGGAGCCATCCTCTTCGCGTCTGAAGCTTCCCTTGGGTGTGTGACAGGCACTTCAAGCCGAGCAAGCGCCAGCACTGACGTCTCCAGCCCGCCGGCCCGACCGGGCTCCCGCGGGGCCTTCTTCCCTCTCTTGGAAGCTGAGTTCTGACAACAAATGTCAGCTGTCAGGCTCTCCACTCAACCTCCAGTGCCCGCCGCTGGACCCCCTCGCTGCTGCCCCCTCACTGTCCCCTCGCTCCAGCGGCTCGGAGCTGGCTTCCTCCGCGGCGCCTCCTCGCCTCATAGGATGCCTGCGGTCGGTCCTCAGTACCCCCGGGGTTCTGCATTCGGGGATTCAACCAACTACAGGTGCAAAGATTTTCCGAAAATACTCACATCCCTAGAGAACCTGCACGGTCGTGTCGCTGTTCCCTGAACCATACAGTCCCACAGCCATTTGCATTGTATTAGCTAGTGTAAGTAACTGAGAGGTGATCTGAATTACACAGGAGGGTGTGTGTGTTCTGTGCAAACACGAGGCTATTTTCTACGGAAGACTTGGGTATCCATGCCGGTGCCCCACGGAAACCAGGGATGACAGGGCCCGGAGGTATGGAGTGAAAACATGAGTCAGATTTGGTCTTTTGAAAACTATTTTGGTGAATCTATTTGAAAGACGGAGTTACAGAGAGGGAGGGTTTGAGGCAGAGGGAGAGAAAGCGACAAGAGATCTTCCATTTGCTGGTTCACTCCTCAAATGACTGCAATGGCCAAGCTGGGCCAGAGGCAGAAGCCAGGAGCCTGCAACTCTGTCCAAATCTCCGACATGGGTGGCAAGAGCCCAAGTACATTAGCAGGAATGCTGGATCTGAAGTGGAATAGCCAGGACTTGAACTGCCACTCTGATATGGGATGCTGGTGTTGCAAGCAACAACTTAAACCTCGGCGCCACTTCACTGGTACCTGTTTCTACTTTCCTGATGGCATCCTTCAAAGCATGAACATTTTTCATCTTGATCAAGTCCAATCTGTATTTTTTTTCTGTTGTATTTCTGCGTTTGGTGCAAATGTAAGGAGCCATTTCTGCCGGCACCGCGGCTCACTAGGCTAATCCTCCACCTTGCGGTGCCGGCACACCGGGTTCTAGTCCCGGTTGGGGCGCCGGATTCTGTCCCGGTTGCCCCTCTTCCAGGCCAGCTCTCTGCTGTGGCCCGGGAGGGCAGTGGAGGATGGCCCAAGTACTTGGGCCCTGCACCCCATGGGAGACCAGGAGAAGCACCTGGCTCCTGCCATCGGATCAGCGCGGTGTGCTGGCTGCAGCGCACTGGCCATGCAAGCCTCAGTGGCCATTGGAGGGTGAACCAACGGCAAAGGAAGACCTTTCTCTCTGTCTCTCTCTCTCTCACTGTCCATTCTGCCTGTCAAAAAAAAAAAAAAAGCCATTTCTTTTTTTTTTTTATTTATGTTATTTATTTGAAAGAGTTACAGAGAGAGAGGTAGAGACATAGAGAGAGAGGTCTTCCATCTGCAGGTTCACTCCCAGATGACCACAATGGCCAGAGCTGCACGGATCCGAAGCCAGAAGCCAGGAGCTTCTTCCGGGTCTCCCACGCTGGTGCGGGTGCCCAAGGACTTGGGCCATCTTCTACTGCTTTCCCAGGCCACAGCAGAGAGCTGGATCAGAAGTGGAGCAGCCAGGACCAGAACCGGCACCTCAGGCCAGGGCTTTAACCCACTGCATCACAGTGCCAGCCCCAAGAAGCTATTTCTTAATTCAGCATCATGAATATTTTCTTCTTCTAAGAGTTTTATAGTTGAACCACTTACACTCAGGACTACGATCTATGTCAAGTTACTTTTGCATATGGTGCATGTACAGATCCAGCTATCCCAGCACCATTTGCCACAAAGGCTATTCTTCCCCCACTGAATTGAAACCTTTGTTGAAGTTGCTCATAAATGCCAGAGTCAATTTATAGACTCTGCATTGATCTCTACCTGCAGCACAGTGCCAGGACCACACTGTATTGCCTACCATAGCTTTGTAGCAAGTTTTGAAATCAGATGGTGTGAGGCCTTCAACTTCATCCTTTTTCAAGATTGTTTTGATGACCATTCAGAATCCTTGGCATTTTCATAGGAATTTTAGTGACACTTTGTTAACTTATGCAAATATGCAGCTGGAATTTTAACAGAGATTATGCTGAATCTATGAATCAATCTTATGGGTATTTTTTTAAAGATTCATTTATTTTTTACTTCAGAATTACACATAGAGAGGAGAGGCAGAGAGAAAGAGAGAGAGAGAGAGAGAGAGAGAGAGAGAGAAAGGTCTTCCATCCACTGGTTCACCCCCCAATTGGCCGCCACGGCTGGAACTGCATTGATCTGAAGCCAGGAGCCAAGAGCTTCCTCTGGGTCTCCCACATGGGTGCAGGGGCCCAAGCACTTGGGCCATCTGCTACTGCTATCACAGGCCACAGCAGAGTGCTGGATCGGAAGAGGAGCAGCTGGGACTAGAACCGTTGCCCATATGGGATGCCGGCGCCGCAGGCCAGGGCATTAACCCGCTGCACCACAGGGGTACTTAACAATTAAGTCTTCTAGGCCATAAACACATAATGTCCTTCCACTTATTTTAAAAGTGAGGTTTTTTTATTTTTAGCAATATTTTATAGTTTTCAACATACAAGTATTGCACTGCTGGGGTTCTATTTATTCTCAACTATTTTATCCTTTTTATGCTATTATAAATGGAACTTTTAAAATATGTTTTAAGCCGGCGCCGTGGCTCAATAGGCTAATCCTCCACCTTGCGGCGCCGGCACACCGGGTTCTAATCCCGGTTGGGGCGTCGGATTCTGTCCCGGTTGCCCCTCTTCCAGGCCAGCTCTCTGCTATGGCCAGGGAGTGCAGTGGAGGATGGCCCAGGTGCTTGGGCCCTGCACCCCATGGGAGACCAGGAAAAGCACCTGGATCCTGGCTCCTGCCATCGGATCAGCACGGTGCGCCGGCTGCAGTGGCGGCCATTGGAGGGTGAACCAACGGCAAAGGAAGACCTTTCTCTCTCTGTCTCTCTCTCTCACTGTCCACTCTGCCTGTCAAAAAAAAATAAAATAAAAAAATTAAAATATGTTTTAAGCTTTGATTTATTTTAAAATTTATTTGAAAGGCACAGAGACAGACAGCAATCTTCCATCTGCCAGTTCACTCCTCAAATGCCTGCAACAGCCAGGGATGTGCCAGTCTGAAGCCAGGAGCTGGGAACTAGATCTGGCTTTCCCATGTGGGTAATAGGAACCCAATTACTTGAGCCATCACCGCCACCTCTCAATTTGCATTGGCAAGAAGCTGGACTCAGGAGCTGGAGCCAGGAGGGAGAGCTAGGAATCTAACCCAAGTACTCTAACATGGCACACAGGCATCTTAACATGTTGGCTAAATCTCTATTCCCCATAAGTATATACTTTGATCAGTTTTCACAAGATGAACACACCTGTGTAATCAGCATCTCCATAAAGAACATGGCCAACCCCTTGCAAGCTCCTTGGGCTTCCTTCCAGTCATTATCCACCCATCCCCAAGGGCAACCACTGTCTTGATTCTAACATCAGCTCTCTTCTCGAAAAATACATAAATGGAGTCATACAGTATGGACCTTGTAAAAATTTTAATTTTTATTTGAAAGACAGAAAGAGACAAGAGACACAGATAGAAAGAGCTCTTTCATCTACTGATTCACTCCTCAAGTGCCTGCAGCATCCAGAGCTGGGTCAGGAAAAGGCCAAGAGCCCGGAACTGAATCCAGGTCTCCTGCATGGGGATCCAGAACCCAACTGCTTGAGCCATCACCTGCTACCTCCAGGGGTAAACAAACAGGAAGTGGAATCAGAGGCAGAGCCAGGACTCAAACTCAGGTATTCCAACATGGGACACAGAATTCTTTTTTTTTTTTTTTTTAAGATTTATTTACTTATTTGAAAGAGTTACACAGAGAGAGGAGAGGCAGAGAGAGAGAGGTCTTCCATCTGCTGGTTCACTCCCCAACTAGCCACAATGGCTGGAGCTGCGCCAATCCAAAGCCAGGAGCCAGGAGCTTCTTCTGGGTCTCCCATGCAGGTGCAGCAGCTGAAGGGCTTGGGCCATCTTCTACTGCTTTCCCAGGCCATAGCAGAGAGCTGGATTGGAAGTAGAGCTGTGGGGACTTGAACTGGTGCCCATAGCGGATGCTGGCACTGCAGGTGGTGGCTTTACCCTCTCTGTCACAGTGCTGGCCCCAACATAGGCATGTTAATAGCTGCTCCAAAAGCCCATCTCATAGTATAAACTCTTGCATCTGTTCCTTAAACTCAACATATTTGTGAGATTCTTCTATACTGTTGACAAAGCAATGATTTGTCCTTTGTAGCAGTAGTGAATATACCTCAATTTGTCGATCCTGTGCAACTGTTGATGACATCTGTCTCGTATCCAGTTTGCAGATATTGCAAATAGTGTTGCTCTGAGCATTATGTGGGTATCTTTTCATGCACTTGTATACATTTCTGTTGGGCAAATGCCCAGGAGTGGAATTGCTGATCCATACACACACACACACACCCCCCATCTATTGTCTTTCTCTCCTAACTAGGACCTAAGTCCCAGTTATTTTGCTCAGTTATGTGCCAATGCCCATCACATAGTAGGCCTTCAACAGATAACTGCTGAGTGCATAAGTGCATGCCTGAACGAACTTCCTTGTAACGGAGATAGGGGTCGCTTGTTAGGAAAGAGATCGCCCGAGTGTCTGAGAGGTCAACCAAGCACGAAGTCGCACACCCCAGCCTGTCCAACCCAGCTCTTGAGGCTGCTGCTCTACCGGGTCTTGTGTCCCCAGATCTGCACCATGTGCTATGAGGTAGCCGGGAGTCCCTGCCCGGGGCAGGCGTGGTCACCAGCTGGCGTGCCCCAGGCTGGGCGCTCTGCGCATGGGGCGCGGGCTTCGGGTGAGGAAGGGGGTCCCGCAAGCTGAAGTGGGCCTGGGAGGAGACCCTGGGTGATTCCTCACTCACCTGCGCGCTCTGGCTTCTGCCGCCCTCAGGTGCACACCTCCCGACCCCAAGCGAGAGCCCGGAAGGTGGGCCCGGGGCACCCGGGCAGCGCCCAGAGAGGAGTCCAGGTGCAGCCGCTGAGCCCGCCCCGAACGGTGGCAGCCCCAGGTGCGCTGCGTTAGTCGGGTGCTGGGTTATAAAAAGCCGGTTTACGACGCGCGCCAAAGGTGGGTTTCCCGCAATCACTATGGCCTCGGAAGAGCGGCAGCGTTCGCCGTCGTGGGTAAGGGCTGGCGGGAGTCTCGACAGGCGTCTGGACCAAGCGGCCCGTTGCTTTCTGCTCCCGCCGCGTCCACGGGCCGCGTCTCCGCCCTCCAAGTGCGGCAGGTTCCCGGGGTCGCGCCCTCCGGAGGCCGCCTCGCTCTCCAAGCCGCCGCCATTGGCCAAAACACTCAGGCGCCCGGCTGCGCAGGTCCCGCAGCCCTTGCAGCAGCTGTCCCCGTCCGTGCCGCGGCCAGTGCCCTGCGACTCAAGAAGCCAGGACCAGCGCCGGCTGTTTGTGCGGCTGCAGCTTGCCCAGGGCCGCGAGGAGCGCCAGTGGCGGGGCTGCCAACTCCAGGTACCGGTGCCCGCTGCGGGCCTTGCTACCGCACAGGGCAAATAAACAGGTGCTCCTGGGCCTGCGCTCCTGTGCTCTGCGCCCAAGAGCCCGGGCCCTTCCCCAGGCGTGGCGCCTCACAGGAGCATCCCTTGTTCCTCCCAGCTGGAGGGTGTCTTGCTTCAGAAGAGGGCAGTGGCGGTACGACAGCTCTGCCTAGCGGGCCACAGAGGCGGGTGACCCAAAGGGTTTATGTTGAAGCGGCTTGTCACCCGCGCTCTGGTCCCCGCGAGTGGGCAGCTCTTACCCCCGCTAAACCGGCGCTGACCGCCCCCTGCCGTCCCTCTTCCATTGCAGCCCGAGATCTGCGCCGCCTTCTCGGGCGTCGTGCAGGGGCTCCTGCGGCTTCCCAACATTTTTCACTTCTCTCAGGCCACCTTCAACTTGGCCCTCACCATCTTTAGCCACCTCCTGGCTTCAGTGAAGGTAAGGCAGCCTCAGAGGGATGGTGACAAAGGAGGGAAGGACGTGGTCCCCTCTGCTCCCCATTGCTGCCCAACAGGTCAGCCCTCCCAGATGCTCAAAGCAGAGCACATGAGCCCCGTGCCTTGGCTCACGTGGGAGAGCTGGCAACGGGTGCCTCTGCGCATACCACCTCCCACAGAGCCTAGCTCTGGGTCAGGCGGTCAGGGCTGGACGCTGGGAGAATCAGAGGCTCTAGTTTGGAAAAGGATTTGCTGTGTGTTGAGGTACATTTTGCTTGTCTGGATCTGCCCAGCGCAGGTGAGGCCAGCACAGACTCCCTTCCCTGAGAAGGTGCCGTGTTCCTCTCCCTAGTCTAGCGAGGGAATGTTGTGGCTCCAGCATCTGGAGGAATAGGAGCACAACTGGTCTTTTTGGAAAGGGAGGGGATGTTGAAAGAAAAACAGCAGGTGCTGCTCAGGTTCAGGTGTTCAGATCCCGCCCACGTGTGCTGATTCTGTGCTGCAGGTGAATAAGGAGTTACTCCACATCATCATGGTGACTTCCTTGAGACTTGCTGTGAAAGTGAACGAGGAGGAGGAGGTGTGTGGCCCTGGATGTCCACACTGGGCTGCGGGCTGCTCTGGAGATCCCAGGTTCCTGAGAGGCAATGTCCCCTGTCCCCTTAAGACCGAAGGGCATTACGGAAAAGTAACTAACTGCGTGGGCCTCTGCTGCCCCTTCCTTAGGCTCATTGGACCCTGGAACCCCACAGATGGGGAGCACAGCTGAGGTCTTCTGGCCCCTGACCCCTGGCAGATCCATCTTGTCCCACTGATTGACACAGTATCTGCTGCCGAACTAGGAAGAAACCGCTCAGCCCCTGTGGCCCAATGTCCACCCCTAGATACAATGTCTTAGAAAGCTGCCCATGAACTGATAAAGTGACTGTGTCTGAACGTGGGCCCAGAGGATGCTGGGACTTTTCTCTGAGAGGGGCAGGAGGGCCAAGCTGGGGTTAGAGAGGCCCCATGGCACTTCAGACGCGCGTGGACTTGAGAGTTTCTCTGTGGCCTGTGTTCAGGAGGCCATAATCTCCCGATTCCCTCCCCCACCTCCCTCTGACCTTTGACCTCTTCCACTCTGGGGAAGGTGACACCACTGCATTTGCCACAGGGCCTCCCTCAGCTGATCTCTGGGTCAGAGGAAGCAGGGAGAAGGTTGCTTGTGTATACAGCTGCAAACCTTCAATAAAAATGTTTTTAACCCTTGTCTATTAGATATGATCTGTGCCCCCTCCCCAAAGTTGCTTTGGGGTGTCGTGCAGGGTAACTGTACTCTTAGAAATATTCCTAGGGGTTATATCAGTACTTTTTTCCTCTAAAAAGGTGAGACAGTCTGTCATGCACTTCATCCTTGCATGTTTACTCATAGGCAGGCCTTGCTAGTATCTCTGGAAGTCGGTTTCCCCAGAACTGGACCAGCTTAAATCAAGGTGGAAGGGAATGTTTGCAGTTGCTATGCCGCAGAAACCGTGGAAGATTCTGTCAATGGGTCTGTCTGGTGCACATCAAGCTCAAAGGCATAATTTCCCCTTGGATGACAAGTAACCAGCCAGGGGCAGGATGAGGATCAGAGATGGGCAGAGCCCACAGCTCCTGGAGAGCTTCAGAACAGGGGAGGGGCACAGCCTCAGCCCCCACAGCATCCTGGGGTATGTGCTGGCATGCAACTGGGGATCAAGACCTGTTAGCAGAGGGTCACCATGGGACAGTCACTGCAGGTTGTCACAACTCCCTGGGGGATGTGACAGTAACATCTGGTTTGGCTTTTCTTTGAGAAGCACTTTGTCCGGCAGACCCCCAAGGGCCATGGCGCCAAGGTCGTGGACGCCCGGTCCCCATGGATAAGAAAACAGAAGCTACTATGACATGGTGTAGGGCTTTGGCCTCTTTATTTTCTTTTTACAGTTAATTCCACATGTAAAAGACTTCATAAAGCACTATGGCTCTGGCTATAGCCCCAGTGAGCTGCTGAGGATGGAGCTGGCTATTCTGGACAGACTGCACTGGGACCTGTATCTCGCCACGCCACTGGATTTCTTGACTCTGGTAAGCACAAGGAGTTTACAGAATTTGCCTTAGACTCATTTGTGCCTTTGGAACAGCTGTTCACACACTGGACGGCCAAGCACAGGCGTGCACAGGTCCTCGCACATGAACCACACAGAGGTGACCCACAAGGCCCATGACGTACAGAAGAGTGAAAATGTGTCTCGAGTCCAACACCAAACTCCCGCTTCAAGAGGACGTTAACTTTACAAAGATTTTTAGACGGCACTACTATGGTGAATTTCTCTTTTGAATACACACTGCAAAAATATTTCACTTTGCATTCTGTGACTATGGTACATAAATAGCTATCTGCTCTTGCTCACTTTACACACATTCACTTAGCTGTCTCGATTCATCTACACACAATCCTTATGGAAGCTTTAGACCATATTGATCCGGCACTTAAAAAAATATCATACGTTAGTTTGTGTTTGTTGGGGGGGATGATGGCATCTGTAGGGATATGATTCTATTAGTAAGGCAAAATTATGCAATGTGGAAATGCCATGAGGGTTTGGTCTGTTTGGAAGCAGGAGGATAAAATCACCCAGGGCTGCTTCGCTTGAAGACTGGCCACTGTTGCCAAGCCCCAGTTTCTTCTCTCCTCAAGCTGATACAAGTAACCTTTTCTGCCACTTGGCTCTTGAATAACATGTTTCTTTTTTTTCAGGATTGAAACATTGTCGGCTAGGTACTTTAAATTCAAAATGACCCTGTCACAAAGCAAGCTCTCTCTGGCCACATGGGCATTAAGCCTCATCCCCACACCCTGCCCCATGCTTGTGGGGCCATGGATGAGAATCGAGAGGGTTGGGCAACATCTGGTGCTCCCTGATGGAAAGTTAAGTTGTGTGCACTTTTGGTCATTGACATAGGAAACGTATGGGGTTTTCTGTTCTAACATTAAAAATCATGGTCTCCAGTTCCACGCCCTGGTGGTCCTGAGCTGGCCCCAAGTGATGGAGCTGCTGCCTCAGAGGAATCCTTCCCTCCACGTCGCGTCCCTGACCAGGCAGCTGCAGCACTGTATGGCCGGCCACCAGCTGCTGCAGTTCAAGGGCTCCACACTGGCCTTGGTCATCATCACCTTAGAGTTGGAGAGGCTCAGGCCCGACTGCTGTACTCCTATATCTGATCTGCTAAAGAAAGCACAGGTAGACATCAACTTCGCCCCAGACCAGGCTCCGAGTTGTGCCCCTTTCGCCGACACACTCTGCCCCCAAAAAGGGTTCCCATGGCCCTCCTTGGCCCTGTTGGGCTCCAGAAGATGATCTGGCTGTGACAGCTCTGGGAAGAGTCTGCCTGAGGCCTATGCTTCCCACACGTGCCATGCTCTGTGGACTTGGGAATGGGACACAGGCTCCCACCACTGTGGTGGGGAGGGGACTCTCTGACAGCAAACTTCTCCATGGCAGCCCTGATATTCAAGGGGAGTGGGAGTATGTTCAGCATGGGAGGAAGTGCCTCTGAGCTTAATATCAGAAATATCAACCCAGACCCCTCCCCCTTTGTACGAGTGTATGTGGCAGGCACCAGCGGGTCCTGAGGCAGGTGAAGGGAAGGAGAGAGGGTGGGCAGTCAGAATCTACACCCCCACCCCCAGACAGATAGGTTAGAGGTGATGCATGGTTAGACCACTGGCAGTTACCAAGGAGACAGAGGTCCCTGAGATGGAGGGGTTAATACGCATGCTTTGGGCCATCAGGCCCTCCTGATGGCTTTGTATTCACATGGTGGCAGCCCACTGCCTATTCATATGGACTAAGATGCTCCTGCTCCAGGGTGACCGTTCTGTTTTCACACAGGTCAGCATGGAGCAGTACGTGCCCTGCAAAGAACTCGTCAGGCAGCAGCTGAGGAGTTTCTAGCTGCCCTGCTGCACAGACTTGCTGGTCCACCTGCGCGGCCCCTGCATGGGCAGAGCACAGCCAGAGCCTCCATGTTTGAGCTCCTCCGAGTTCTGGCCTTCGTGAGTCCCCTAACCAGAAGGCGAGAGGGCCCCAGAAGAGCAGCTGAGGAGCAGTTCCCAGCTGAACCCTTAGAAGAGCAGGGGGCAGGGCTGGTACAGCTTACATACGGTCTGCTGGACTGTGGCCCAGCCTCCCCTGTGTCTGCACATGACCCAAAACTAGAGAGAATGAAAGAATAAATGTGTGGATGCCCAAACTGCCCTTGATTTTCCTTCTTCCAGCAAGGACTGGGATTGGTCCCGAAGAGCTGGAAGGTGAGGCCGGAAGTGGGGCTGACTCAGGGCCCTACCCCTGACTGACCGGTTCTTGCTGCTCTGCCTGCCAGGCTTCCCCCAGACTCCTGGCCACTTGCAGGCCCGTCTGCCCTGGCTGCAGCCCCAGGAACAGGAGTCCCTGAGCCCCTCTACCCTGACACGCCCAGTGCTTGGGTCTTCCTTCACAACGACTGCAAGTCAAAGTGTGTTTCATTGCATGTGCAGTAACTGGAGCACATCTCAGCCAAGTAGCCCAAGTGATGAGGAATAGTGTAACAAACAGGTGCGCAGGGTAACACCTGCTAGGGGAGGCACAGCTCCAGGAGCTGCTTGTTGGAATGAGCAGGTCTGCAGGCCCAGCCTGCTGCACGCCCTGTACTTGCAGAAGGAGGCTGCCCTCAAGCCTTGGGGGGAAGCCAGCTGCCTCTCTGATGCCCGGGGCCTACAGAGCTGCCTCTGAGCAGCGGCATGCAGCTGCCAAGGATGCCAGCTGGGGCTGTGTAAGGAGGGCCAGGGATCTGAATGGCTGTGGGGCACATCTAGCGGTGCTGTGGGACATCTTCCCACTGCAGCACTTGTCTCATGGATGTGCTGGGCGGGGGCGCACATGGCCCAGGAGCAGCTGGTTCTCAGCACACACCTCTGCTTTTTTTTCTTTTTTTTGACACAAATTTGTGTGCTGGAATGTCTGAAAATAGTATCTAATTGTTGGTGATGCAAATGGGATCCCATGTGCTTAGTCTGGCTGGAGTGACCTGTGCTGGGAACACTGTCTCCCATCCCCAAGTCCAGTATCTTTGCGGTGGACATGCTGGGGGGCTGGTTGCTCCCAGCCACAGCTCCCAGTGGTGGGCCCCACTGCCCTCAGCCGCCGCTTATCTAGCACCAGTAGGCACTGTAGCAGGTGGGGTGGGAGCTCACCCTGGGGGCCCACAGGAACTCAGGCTGTCTCAGGTTTTGGAAGACAGCCTGGAAGCCTCTGGGCCTCTTCACTACACGGCTCTAGATGTGAGCCAGGTCCCCAGAGTTGATGCAACTCTCAAACCCTTTGAAAAAGGAGCAGGCAGAGCCGTGAGCCTCAGCAGCAGGATAAGGAGCAGCCTTGGTGCTCCCCCTTGCTGTGAATCTGCTGCAGTAGTGCCCAGGTGCTGCCTGTGAGTATGCAGTGTCTTGGGGTGCTGTTCCAGATTGCCTTGGGGTCTCAGGTCCCACGTTAGATCAGAGGTGCAGGATCGTTGCAGGAGAAACAGGGACACGGTCCATCTTCCTGATGTCCCTAGCTGGGCAGGGATTGCTGAAGGACCAGGCAGAGTGGAGTTGGAAGGAAGCCCCAAGGCAGGTGCACTGGCAAGGGGCTAGGCAGGCTCGGGGGTGAGACCATCACAGGCCTTACTTAAACTTGTAGAAGTTACTTCTCCAAAATTGGCAAGCCAGGGAGGCCCTTCTCCCCATCTTTCTGGAAACTGCCCTTCAAAGCTGGTTAAAGACTTTGCCTCCCTGCCTCCCACAGGTGGAGCAGAACTGTATCTTCATAGCAGTCTCCCTGTTGAGCTCCACAACCTCACTTGCCATTGGCTCATTTTGGTCTCTCCAGAATCTTCCTAATGGCAGATAGACAAAGCTCAACAAATGGACCCAGGTGTCTGCCCTTCGGCCATTTCCCTCTCCCCCAGGGCTTCCCATCACAACAAAACCATTTCAGGTCCACCAGCCCACACTGTCAGAGCCTTCACCACTGTCACTTGTATACTGGTCTTCCATCATCTCAATGGCATGCCAAGCAGCCAGCTGTAGCTCAGGAATCCAGGGTACAGACGACCAGCGTCCAAATCCCGACATGCTTTGTGACTGGGGTCATTATCTAACCCCTCTGCCTCGCCCATAAGATGGGCAGAGCAGTGGTATTTAATCGTAGGATTAGAAGGGTTAATAATGCATGTCACATCCTTCAGAGCAAACCTGGCACACCAGAAGTACCCACATACTAGCCACCCTGTGCCAAGCCTCTTGAACAAGTCCCAGGCCTGTACCCAGCAAGATGCCTGAGCTCTGTGCTCACCTTTTGTTCCCTGACTGTGACTCTTTCTTCTGTTCCACGCCCACCCACGCACCTCCCACTGCTGTCCACAGCAGGATTCGCTAGGAAGACGGGGCTCCCAGCACAGCAGACCCCCACAGAGGACACAGAAAAGACAAGCTGCCTTGTATTACAGCTGGAGGGGCTCAACAGGCTCAGGACACTTGTTAATCAGAAAAGCTACTGCCCAAAAAAGACACCGTAAAAACTCAAAAGAAATGCAAAATTTAATGGGGGAACAAAAAGGAGTACAAAGTGAATGGAAAAGAACAAAACCGTCCATGAATGAAGGCATAAATGAGTCAACAAATGCAGCAGTTTCAGAAAAGCTAACGTGACAGACAAGCAAGCCACACCTCCTTCGGGCCTCTGATCCCGGAACGCGAGCCCCGCTTCACAGGGGGTGCACACACAGACACACACAGACATGTATGCAGTTTGCACAATTATAAACCACTAGACTTGGTTTGCTGGGGACACTTCCTTCAGTAAATTGTAAGGTGATTCTATTCCAAGCCAGCATGGTTCCTGAAGTTCACGAGAGTAGATGCCAACCTGACCCTATATGACAACCCTACTAAAGCCAACGGAAACCAGTCTGAGCTACACGAGAGCCTGCAAGCAGGACCGCATCCCGTGATGGGTAGCTTGCAAAACAATGGCCAGTTTTAAACTCACCTCGTGAGTCAAGGATTCATTTGGTCTCAGCTCAGGACAACAAAATCCCAAACACAGATAGCAGGGGAGGGGTGCGATGAGGCTTGCCGTGGCTGATGCACCCGAGGAGCCAGCTCGGACCACAGAGGATGCCATGTCTCCCCGCAGAAGCGAGCAAGCCTCGGGCCCACAGGCAGCAGGGGATGGCGGGCAGAACCTGCCCACGGCAGCGTCCCCAGGCTGGCCCATGGACCAGGGGTCCTCCTGCTGGGGCACTGAGCCTCCTCTTCACACATATGTGAGCCGAGAGAGGTGGAACCCAACTGAACATGCACGCTCAGGCATCTGACGACCCTGAGGACCAGATGCAGGCTAACCTCGTGAGCAAGCCACACCAAAGCATCTGCCTTCCATCCCAACCAGAAGTGGATTTAACATGAAGCTAATGAGGCATCCTCTTCGGAGCCCCTTCCAAGGCCCTGTTCCCAAATGCATATCTTATATTCTTAAATAATTCAAAATAGTCCAGGTTTCCAGCCCCACAAAACCTGGATCCCCTCCTGGTTGTGGTGGAGTGCCTGGGTGCAGACAGAGCCTGCTGTGCTTGGGGTGTGGGGACCCCCACACAGGAGACGCCCACACACAGCTCGCCCCTCCGCCTCCCTCCAAGCCAAACATCTGCCGTCCTTGGAAGCAATAGGCAGGCCAGGCAGAGAGCGGGAGACGGTGCTGGGGCTGGCAAGATGGGGAAACAAGTAACCCAACACCACGTCAGCACGGCCTCCGGGGGCTTCCAGCAAGGTCGCCTGTGCTGCACCTGAGTGGGGGGCCACCCTTCCTCCCATCTCCTTGTCTCCACGTCTCCCACTGAGCCAGGCTGTGACCCTTCGCTTGTAAATAGGAGCATAGAAAAAGTGATGCTGCTGGCACCAGGGTACTTCCAAACGTTTGGGGAGAACGGAGTGAAAACACGCTTATTCTGAGGCCGAAAACAAAAACCTCGAAATCCATGCACACACAAAGCCTTCAAAGAAGGTTCCCAAAGTAAGATGAAAAAACTATGCATGGATCTCGGGGTATTTTGCACCAAGATAACAGTGATCTCTTCCACTCCGTTCTCCAAGGGCTCTCGGAAGCACCCAGGCGCTTTCTGGACAGGACACTCTGCAGCTCTCCGAAACTGCCTGCGTCCATCAGCCTCCTCCATCTCCACAGCTCAGGAGAGAAGAGTGAGCGGCCTGCAGGCAACGGCCCGGCCCCCCCAGCACCTCTGCCTCTGCGGCAGAAACGACCGGCCTGGGACTCTCGGCCCGAGGCGAACACTGAACACACACGTGGGACGGCTCCCTGGTTATAGGTAGCACCTGTGGGACACACGGACGACGGCTGAAGGCTGCTGTTCCATTTACATTCACAGTAAAAACGCTGCACGTGGGCTTGTCCGGGTGCCCCCGTCATCCGTAAAGAAACTGCAAACGCCGCCGTCACAGCAAGTTTATTGCCCACCTCTCCCTATAGGTTTATTGTGGGGGCGGGGTGCTTTATACACGAGAAAGGTTTAGAGATAGTTTTAGTTTTAAAAATAATCAGGGACTCTGTGTTATTCATGAAAATAACGGAGAGGATATTATTCATCCTTATGCTGGTGCCCAAATTAAAAAAAAAATTTTCTTAGAAGTATTGGAAAGTTATTACTGAAGTCAAGCTCTAGGTTAGCAAAATTAAAACAAAGGGGGGGACAGGCAAAGTGTGCAGCGTGTCTGCCAGACGGGGCGGCCGCACCGAGGGCCCCGCGCGAGCTGCCGTCTCGACGCCGACTGCTCAGGCCAAGCATCGTCGGCTGGGGCCTTGGCTAGGGGGGGCCCGTCATGGCTCCGTCAGGGAATAGTGACACTGTAAATGGAAGACCAGCCACTGGCTCTGAAAGAAATAAACCTCGTCAGTTTTGGATTCCAGCATCCATGGCTTTTCCGTGTTTGCATAGAAAGGGGTGGGCCGCCAGCCGCAAGGGCGGCCCGGGGCCGGGGCGAGGGCGCAAGCAAGGCTGTGAACCCTGGAGGCTGCACCGGCTCCCAGTCCGTCCTCGCACCAAGTTATGGGAGAAGGGCCACATGGCGTTAACTCAAGCAAATTAACGCCTGACAGTCTAAAGTCCGCTCTCGGCACGTCAGTCTGTGCGTGCGTTAACTGGAAAATAAAAATAAAACAAACAAAACAAAAACAGACACATTAAAAGACAAGCAGACCAAACCAAACGAGCAGGAGGCAGCGAGACGGACACGGGGAGAGGGCAGTCAGTTTGGCACGAGTGAGGAGCAAAGCACAGAGTTCGCAGCAGTGTGTGGCGTCCCAGGCTGAGGGTCAAGATCTGACTGGGAAGTAATGTTGCAAAAGTGGATTAAAATGTGAAGAAAAAGTACAACCAGCCAAAGCCTCCCAACTAAAAGATGAAAAATGTCTGTCTCCCCACCTTCCCAAACACGCTCCTGACTCACCCTGTTCCCTGGACCAGGGCAGGAGGGAGGGGTGCCCTGCCCGCATACAGCTCCCCTCCCTACCCCACTCCTGGCCCCCACGAGGCTGGCAGGAGGAGAGACTTCCCTCTCCCAGGGGCCTAACCCACTGAAGCTTTCTGGCAGCTCCAGCCAACAGAACAGGCCCTGAAAGCGACCCTTGGAGCCCAGACACCCATGACAGCCCCCCCCCCCGCCCCCCGCCACCCCGAGGCCGGCCACAGGTCTCTGTCCTCAGTTTCTGAGTGGTGCCTCCACAGTGGATTTCCCAAACAAGACAACCTGGGCCCAGCAGACAGGGGGCAGAGCAGTCACTCGGGTGGGGACACCTGGGTCATTAGCCTCCGTCCCCTCCCAGTAGAAATCAGATTTCTGAGCCACCAGGTTCCACACCTGCCCACACCTGCCAAGCCAGGAGCTGGACGTGGGACCAGGACAGGAAGTAAATCCGAGGCAGAGGAGCACTCGTGGAGCTGAGAGGAGCATGGGGCCAAGTCCTCTCCAGGGACAGGCAGGGCTCGTGTGACCCAGCACAGCAGCAGCCGCTGGGCACTGGGATGGGGGGACTACAAAGAGGAGGAGGGCCTGCCCGAAGTGGACACTAGGCCCTCGGGATGAGAACGGCATTCCTAAACGCCTGGCTCTGCCTCTCACCCCCGTTCTCCCGCCGGGAGAAGCCCCTCCCTCATGCTTGTCTCCACACACATGTGTACCTTGTGCTGTGTTGGCAGGTAGTCTACGCACACACCCGTGTGTGTATGTTAGGGAATGCAACATGGGGTGGGGAGGGGCAGTGCAGAGGGGAGTGGTGCTAAAGACACAAGCAAAAGCCCAAGGCCACAGCTAACTAAGCACTTCACAGCCCTAACCCCTAGGCCCCACTGCCAACAAGAAAGGACAGGCCTGGGCACCACACCCACAAACCTCCCAGGAGGAAATGCAGCCCAAGAGAGAAGGCCAGCACGGGTGGACCTGCTAAGCTCCCAGGTTGGCAGGAGAGGGTCAGCCAAGAGCAGGGACAGGGAGAGACGAGACCCTCAGAGTGTGATATGGGCTGTGATGAAGCGTGGGGGAGGAGGAGAGCCCAGGGACAGGCATCTGGACCCCAGCTAAAAGTGGTGAGACAGGTGATACAAAAGGCCACAGGGAAGTGACCGTCCTCCTGGATGCTGGGACAAACCTCGCCACCCCCCATCCCTCTCCTCTCTTTCCTCGGCAGGAATAGCTCCAGCCTGTCCAGGAGGGCAGCCTCCCTTCCCAGCAAACAGCAAGGCCCCTGCAAAGAGCCACAGGCCCTGCAGACCAGCTACACGGGGACCAGCATCCCCGGGGGCAGCGCTGGCTGCACCTGGTCACCACTTGCAGCCGGGTGGGTCCTGCAGCCCCGGCCTCAGAGATGGGAGAGGTGCTCCGTGGCTGACCTGGCAGGCGCCACAGGAGCATCTGCGCTGGAAACGCATCTTCCAAGGCCCTGGCCCTCTCCTGGCCTGAAAGACCTTCCCTGAGAATCCCTGCCGCTGCAGCCTCAGGGCGCACCCTGCCTTGTGGCCCACAGGCCCCGGCTGCAGGAGAACCAGTGAGGGAAGGAGAAAGAGGAGGAGGGAGTGCAAGGTCACCAGAGAGGCAGAGAGACCCAGGCGGTGGCACTCCACAGTGACAAGTGAGAGAAGAGAAAGAAAAAAGATGGTGAGGCAGAAGAACCAGTGGAGACGAGAGAGTGAAATGAGTGAAACCAAGGGAGAGAGGGAGAGAGGGAGGGAGGGAGAGAGAGAGAGGGGGAGGGAGGGAGAGAGAGTGAGAGAGCGGCAGGGGTGAGAGAGAGAGAGCAGGAGCCAAGCAGAAGCAGAGCCCTGAGGGCAGGAGAGGGGCCGGCGCAGAAGGGGCCGCCACCTACTTCTTCTTGTCCTTGTCCTTGCGCAGCGGCTGCTGCGAGGTGGCCTGCAGGGCCTGCGACTGCAGGGCCTCCACCTTCCTGCGGCTGAAGGCGCTGGTCTCCTCCTCCAGCTCCCGGCGCTTCTCCTCCACCTTGCGCTTCTCCTCCTGGTGGATCCACTTCAGGTGCTCGAACTTCTCGTGGAGCTGGGAGCAGCAGGTGGGGATTCAGCACGAGCCAGGGAGGCGCCAGCCCCGCCAGCCTCTCCCGTCCCCGTCCCCGTCCCCGGGGCCAGCACACACCTCCCTCTCCTTCTCCTTCAGCTCCAGCTCTGTCTCCTTCACTTTGTTCACGAACATCTGCCTCATCTCTTCCTCCTTCCTCTGCAGCTCGCTCAGGAACTCCTTCCTCTTGGCCTCATACGTCTCCTGTAGGCTGCGGAGATCCAGAGAAGAGGGGCCAAGGGAGGGATCACCGCACGGCCCGAGAAGTGCACGCGTGGGTCCCAGCGTCCCAGCCCTCGTGGCCTGGCTCTCGAGGCCCCTTGGCGGCCGAGGTGGGCTCCTGCCGGCGCAGGCGCTCACCTGAAGGGCTGGCTGTCTCCGTCGCTGTCCTGGAAGCCCATCTCCTCCAGCTTGCAGCGGCGGTAGAGCTCATAGTGCCGCGTGTGGGTCTGCTCGCGCAGGTCCTCCATGTTCACGCGGATCAGCATCTCCCGGAGCTTCACGAAGTCACAGTGATTCTCATTCTCCACTGAAAACGGAGGGCGCGCGGGACATCAGGCGGGCACGCCGACGGGCCCAGGGCAGGACCGTGCACAGGACAGCAGGCAGAGGGCTAGAGGCACAGGCACAGGCACAGGCAGGACAGAGGACGGGGGCTGCAGGCAGCAGGGCAGGGCAAGGACCACGTCCAGGCTGCAGGCTGCAGCCCCACACTCACCCTGCACCACGCCCCAGGGGTACTGCCGCGCTCGCACCAGCTTGTTCCCCACCTTCACTTCCTCCGTACTGCCCACCACGGCGAAGGGCAGGTGCGCCTGGAAAGGGGCCCGGGGTGCCATGAGTGCCGAATTGACCGCAGGCTGACAAGCAGGCCGCCTCACTGCCCCCAGGGCCCACGGGTGGTGGCCAGACCCGCGCTCCCCGGCTCTCCTCTGCAGAAGCGTCCCAGACTCTCCCTGAGGGGACTTGCTCTCTCAGTGTCCCCAGACTCCCGAGGGCTTCTCTCAGATCTTGGGCTCCCCAGGGGCTATCAGAGAACCCTGAAAGGACCCCGAGGGCCTGGACCCCTTCCAGGTTCCCAGACCCAGGCCTCGGGCCTGCTCACTCCTACAGGCTCCCACCCTGTGCCCACATGTGTGACACTCCAACGTGGGGAACCCTCTGCTCCTATAACCGATTCTTCCTGTCCCCTGCCCACAGGACACAGGACACAGGACTGACTGGCTGGCTTCAGACGCCCACCCATCCATCCTGGGAAAGCTAAGGCTGGATTCTTGGGGAGCAAGGGTCTCCAGGAGCCATGTGTGACATCCACCAGCTTCCCCACCCTTGGTCCTGGAGGCCTGGGGCCCTTGGCCAGTGCTCACATTCATGACGGCGTTAATCTCTGCGACAGCCTCATCGTCCGTGGGAAACTGGTAGATCTGGACCCCGTTGCTGACCAGCTCACCCATGATCTTGATCTTGAACTTGTGGAGCTCGCTCTTGGAGATGGTGTCCGCCTTGGCGATAATGGGAATGATGTTTACCTGCCGGGACGGAGGCAGGGACAGCAGATGGTTATTTTGAGCAATGGCTCCCTGACAGTGGACAGCCCTGCCCAGGCCACGTCCCTGGAGCTGCTCCCATGGGCAGTCTCAGCCCAATCCCAGCCTCCTGCAGAGGTTCTGATGGGCTGGACCCATCAGCTGTGGTGCTCCTGACAGCCCTGGGTCCTCTAAACCATGATCCAGCCTCTACTGGCCCCCTGGGCATACCCAGCTTTGAGCCAGAATGCTCTCGCGAGCCTTAACCGGCCTGGGGCCTGAGGAAGCAGTGGCAGGGGCCGGAGCTCCCCACTACAAAGCTAAGGTAATCCACCAGCAGTCAGGAAGAGTCCAGAACCCCCAGGCCAAGGTTCCCCTGCTTTCCACAGTGAAAATGGGGAGGGCAGTCACAGACAGGTGACCATGGGATCACGCGCCCTCCAGGACCCACACCCTCCCTCATGTCCTCGAGAAGCTGCTCCCTCTGCCCTCACCACGCCCCTCCCCATCCCCATTCCAATTCAGGGGCTTCACTCTCCTCTGCGCAGAGAGCTTGGAGGGAACCCCGGGGAATGCATGTCAGGGAGGGGAGAGGAGGGCAGAGCAGGAACAGTGGCGCAGGGTGGAGAGGCAGTGAGCGTAGAGGCGGAGCCCCAGCAGACTGTGACAGCAGGAGACCGGGGGACACCAGGGACAAGGAGGCTGCCCGCACCTTGCTGTCCAGTTTCTTCATGGTCACCAGATCCAGGGACTTCAGGGAGTGCCCCGTGGGCGTGATGAAGTAGAGGCAAACGTGGACCCTCGTGTCGTGGTAGTCGAAGAGGGAGCGGCGGATCTTGAGCTCCTCCTGCAGATAGTTTTCAAACTGCGCGTCGATGTAGTCGACGATGGGCCTGTAACTACAGACAGCTCCATCACCTGGGAGGCGGCCGTGTGGCCGTGGCCGGTGCTCAGGGCCGCCTCTGTCTGAGGATCCCTGTGTGCGTGCAGGTGGCCGACCCCTCCAAGGAGGAGCTGGGTGGTCAGAGGCCGCAGGGCTTCTGATATTCCCCCAGACGCCCTCCCCTGGCCTCCCTGCCGGGGCAGCCGGCAGTGAGGACTGCTTGGGATGAGTCCTGGAACTGTGGCCACTGGGGGTGGCATGGGCTGAGGCTGGGGGGCCCCGCCCTTCCCGCCTCTTGCCTCTCATCCTTGTTGATCTGGTCCCCAAAGCCCACGGCGTCCACGATGGTCAGCTTGAGCTGCACATTGCTCTCCTGGAGGTCGTAGGTCTGGGGCCGCAGGCGCACACTGGCCTCGTGGTGGCTGGCTTCCTCGGTCTCAAAGGTCGTGTTGAAGAGCGTGTTCATCAGTGTGGACTTGCCGATGCCAGTCTCCCCTGGGCAGCAGGAGGGAGGGCAGGAAGGGAAGCCAAAGGCTGGAACCAGACTCCTCCGTGGCAGCTGGGTGAGTGGGGCGCAGGCACCCTCGGTGCCACACGGGAAAGAGGGACGGCCCCCACTCCACACCTCATTGTCCTCAAACCCTTCCCTGGGGGTCTCAGAAACAGTGTGCAGAGAGTGAGCCAGCAGGAAGACTTGGACACAGACATGGCATCTGGGACATGTGACACGTGTCCTCAGGGAAGGGCAGAGGGAGGGCCCAGAGGCCGTGGGGACATCACTGGACATTGGTCTCCGGTGGCCTCAAGGGGACCTGGTCACCACCCAGCCTCTGCAGGCCCTTCCTGCCCGGTGCGCAGCATGCAGGGACGCGGTCTGGAGCGTCGGCCCCGATGCCCCAGTTCTGGGCAGTTTTAACCAGGCAGTGGGGTGCTCAGGGCAGGCCCCTCCCCCCAGGTACCTACGGAGGCTGCAGCAGAGCACAGGGGGTCTCGTGGAGCCCCCTGTGTGGGGCTGGAGTTGTGGAGATACTGTGAGGAAGGGTGGTGACGTGCTCATCACGGAGTCCTTGAACACGTAGCAGGAATGGGTCAGTGTTTGTACAACAAAGTTAAATCTGCAAGGCAAGCTCCCACAGCTCACAGAAGCACTTCCGTGTGCTGAATCCTGCCCACTCTCTGACAACTGCATCAGGCCCTGGCTGGGCAGGCCCCAACCAACCCTCGTCCCCTCCCTCCCATGCTTCATGGTGCCTGGGGCACCCCCTGGTGGCTGAACTGACAGGCGGTCAGGGCTGCAGTGTGCCACCTCCCAGAGGGCTCTCCTCTGTCCTGTGTGGGAGGCCGCCCCCCCACGACACTCACCCACACAGAGGATGTTGAAGCTGAAGCCCTGAGTGACCGACTTGCTGACCAGCTGGTCGGGGAGGCTGTCGAAGCCCACATGGCCACCCAGCGAGAGGCTCCGGGGCTCTGGCTCCACGTTCTGCTGAGAGAGATGCAGAGCCAGGCAGTGAGCCCACTGGGGAAGCCAAGCCAAGCCGGGGGGCGACTGACCCTGAGTTACGCCAGCCCCATGCCTCCTGTCTGGACTCAGTGAATCTCGCGCTCCAGAGCTCCAGCTCGAGGCCAAGTTCCCAAGAGGGAACCAATGACCCTCAGCTTCCCTAAGCTCCACCTTGGAAAAGGCCTTTCTCCTCATGGCTCTGCTGCACCTGGGATGGCCAGGGCCTCTCCTAGCACAGGTGGTCCCAAGGCCAATTCTCTTCCTCCCCAGGTGCTCCCTGGATCTTAAATAAAGACTCTAGCAAGTACAGACTGCTAACTCTGAGGATGGGGTGCTGGGGCTGCTCCCCCAGACCTGGGCCAATCAGGCCGCACTCAGGTGCTCCACGGCCAGCCCCCAGCTCCTCATGTACTCAAGCATGGAGTACGCACATGGGCCTTGCTAAAGAAGCCACCACGCACTTGGTCAGCCCACCACCTGGGCACAGAGGAGGCCTCCAGCCTCCTGACTCGGTGGTACTCTGCAGAGACGACACCCCCTCACCCCAGGCTCCAGCTCCTACCACCTTCCCGCCCCCACTGCAGCCCTGGTCGTTTGCAGAGTGCTCCAGGTGAAAGAGTGGGGGCATGGCCTTGGCAAACAGTTGAGCAGCAATTTCAATAGAGCTAGAGCCGCTGGAGCCGGACCATTGCACTAAAAAAAGAAACCACGAGGACCTGAAGCAGAAGGTCAAGGTCAGACTCCAGTTTGTGTGGCTGGTTTCTCTGGCTTCCTTGGGAATGGGGGGAGACACTGCTCTCCAAGGCAAGGTTCCCAGGCTCAGCTCCCATGAGGGCAGGCCCCAGGCAGCTCCACACTGGGCCTCCTCCTGAGCCGCTCTGCCCAGCCAGCCAGCCGGAAAGAGGAAGAACAGGAGAGGGCAGCAGTCAGAGCCTTACCTGCCCATGCTGCCCACATCTCTAGAGAAGGGAAGAGGACGTGGTGGAGGACAGCCCGGAAGACACTGGTCAGGCGCAGTGGGCAGAGGGGCCCAGGACCGGATGCGAGGGTGGCTCCTGCCCTGCAGGGGCATCTCTGCAGCAGCTGAGTGCTAGACCTGGCTGCAGTACAGCCTGCTGCATTGGCCGGAACCCCTATTGCCCCTCGTCCTCTCCACCAGAGCCCACCTTCTTCACGTCCCCTACTGATGCCTGCCCCTGCCAGCTGGAGCCCTGTACCGATGACCCCAGGTGGCCTCTCTGGACAGCTGCATGAGCCCCTCCAAAAGTCAAAGGTACCTCTAAACCTGCTCTTCATCTAAGCCTCTGTTCCTACAGCTGGTCATCCCTCCCTGTCCCCTGACCACAGAAACTCACAGCCAATCAACCCACTCAAGCCCGGGACCCTTAAGTGGAGTCTGCAAGACAGCTTCCACTCACTGATGCCACATAACAAGCAGCCAACAGAGCCTCGGACGTGCTGGGTCAGGCCAAACCCCTGGTGCACAGGTTCCAGCCCAGCCCTCACTCTGCACTCACCCATCCAGCGCTGCCCCTTCCCCAGGTGCCACCTTTTCTCTGCACCTGCTCTCACCTGGTCTCTAAGTTCTTACATCCCTCACCTCTCACTGCAGTGATCCCAGTCCCTTAATTCTGCACAGCATAGTTCTCCGCCCAGTCCACAGACTTCCAGAACTCGACTGAAGGCTGGGAGAGGTCAGCGTTTCCATCCTGCCCACCCTCGCACCACTGCGGCCAACATGGCTGACAACATGCCACTTGCCAGCGGCCGTACACCACCTTCACCGGCTGCAGCACCAGCCGTCTGCCCAGCCAACACAGGCTTCACTGTTCAGGCAGCTCCACCTGCCTGTGGATGCCTGAGGATCAACCGGAGGACAGAGCAACCCTGAAAATCTCCAAGACGAAAGGCGTGCTCTGCTTGCAGAGAAGGCGACGTGTTTATTCATCCTCCTCGTCCAAGGGTGACACAATCGGGACTCTGTCCAACTTCCTGTAGCCTGTGGCCAAAACCCACCAAGCCAGCTGCGTCTAGAAGCCACACACAGACACACACACACACACACACACACACAGAACACACATACATACATGCATTCACACAACACACGCACATGCATGCACACATGCACACACAAACATGCAGTCACTCACACACACATGCACACACATGCATGCACACATACACACTCTACCACAGAAGACCTACAGGGAAATAGAGGCCACCCTGCCTCCCATCCCCCCCCCCCACATACACACCCACACTTTGTCACAGTTCTAGTCTCCAGAGATCAAGAGAAGTCCCGGGGGGCTCACATAAGCCCATCCCTCCAGGCTGAGCATCCTGGCCTGCTCTGCCCATGGGAAGCCCCAGGAGGTCTTTAGCCCCATGGTGCTGCCCAGGCTGCCCTGTCCTTCCAGGGGCCACAGACCAAGGGCAGTGTTTGCTCAGGAGCCTCAGGGAGCTGGGATGTCAGTCAATAGCAAGTGCAGCACACATGTGCACGCACTCACCCACTCCCACACAGAGACATGGATGGCTGCAGGCCCTGAGGGACACAGTGCTCCTCCCTGGTACAGGAGACAGGTCTGACCTCCCAGTCTTCCTAAAGGGTGACTCACTAATGCCAACCCCCATCATAAATTTGGCAACAACAACACACGACCCAAGGTGCATCACTCACTGCAGGTGTCCCTGCTAAACTGACCGGGGTGGCAGCCCAGGAGGAGCCAGCAGCCCCAGATGCATCATGGTTGCATGTCCCAGCTACCTTGAACTAGGAAATCAAGGCAGGCCCCTCTCTGGCTGGGAGCCTGGCAGCGTGGTTGGTGGCAGCCAATCGGCACAAACCCATGACTGGTTCAGGGAGAGGCGGGTGAGCCAGGCTGAGGCTTTAGGACCCTCTTTTTGACCGTTACGGGAGCCAGCCTAAGGCCAAAGTAGAGGACAGCAGAGCTGAGAACATCGAAGACAGAGCTGGGGTCTACCTGACCTCTGGCCTTTCCCCTTTGCCCCGGCCAGGCATCCCTGTTAGTGCTCAACTAATGGAGCGCAGTCAGCAGGTAACCCACAGTGGAGTGTCTCCACTCCTGCCGTCTCCTGTGTGGCACTCGGGACGCAGAGGACAGGGACAGTGCGAGGAGAGGGAGCTGACGGAGGGAGGGTGGGAAGAAAAGCACCGGGAGTTTACAGCCCTTTGGTGTACAGCAGGAGTAGAGGTCAAGGCCGACGCCGACTCCCTGCCGAGGACCACCCCCTGCAGACCAGGCCTCTCACCTGGTCCTTTCCCACTGGGTCTTTCCCAGTGGCAGACACTATAATCATCCCCATTTTACAGCTGAAGAAACTGAGGCACACAGAGGCCAGAGAATCACCCAGGGCAGGGGTCTCGGACTCGGAGTAGGCCAAGCCTCTGCCCCAAACCTCTCTGTACATTGCCTCCCTGGTCCTTTGCAGGCTCCTAAGTCACTCATCACACTCACTGGACACACCCACCAAGCGCCAGGCACCGAGACACCGCCGATTAGGGGAGGGGGACACCTGCTCCTTGGGCGCAGGGCTCCGTCTGCACTCAGGGCTCACAGAGACCAGGCCGGCGGCAAAGGAATAACAAGGGCGGTGACAAATCCTCATCTCCTCTCATCCACTCCACTCATGAGCCCACGAGGTCGGCTTTTGCATGCTCTCCAGCACACAGATGAGACGGTCGAGGCACCTCGAGATTAAGTGATTGGCCTGAGACCACGCTCTTGGGAGGGAGAAGCCAGGATCCGAGGCAGACACTACAAGACCGTCCAGCCTCCTTGCTGAGGTGCCGCTGGATGGCAGATGGCCACTGACTTGGCCACGTGACAGGCCCCCCAGGAAGAGGTGGGAACGGTGCGGAACTGCCTGGCCCACACTGGTGCTCGGCCCACTGTGGGGATGCAGGCCAAATCTTCCAATTTTTCAAGAGAATCCAGAAATCTAAATAGCATGTGAAAAATCCAGAAATCTAGATAGCATGTGAAATCCCCTCATCTTTAAGTGTTGGCAACCAGTACAGACTGAGAGAAGCTAGCAGGCCCAACACAGCATGTCAGAGCACTGGTGTGGGCCAAAGGCCTGGCAGTCTGCAGCCCGGACCGGGAGGCAAGCGAGCTGGAGGGAAGCTGCACTTGGAGCTGGTGAGAGGAGACTGCCTCCGGCCCTTCCCGAACACCCGGTTCCCAGGGCGCTCACTGCGGGACAGGAGCTCTAAACGTCTTCAGATGCTGGGACACAGAGCTGGCAGCCCAGAGCACTCCGCACACACTGAGAATGCCACAGGGACGTCACCCCCTCTCGGGTCGCTCACAAGCGTTTGGCTCCTGAGCGAGATCCAGGCCCCTGTGTCATCATTTCTTTGGCAAATCAAAGATAACAACCAAAATAATCCCTGCACCGGTGGGCTGTGTCCCACCACGCCTGGCTCTCCAGCATGAAGCGGGGAAGGGCATCCCGTTTCTCAGCCCAGTGGAGAACCAGGCTGTCCCTGTCCCTCTCCTGGTCAGGAAACGCCCTGTCGAAGCCTCTGGAACAGCCCTCGTGGCCAGCCAAGAGACAATGACCCTGTTCCCAAGAATGAGGCTGGATGTGCGGAGAGTCCGCACTGCCCGGCTTGCCCCTTCCACAAACGGGCCTCCATCCAGAAGGGACTGGAACCCCGCTGAACGTCTAAACCAACAGAGCCAGGGAAAGCGGAGGGCCCGGCACTGTGGCGCAGCGGGTAAAAGCCACCTCCTGCAGTGCCAGCATCCCATGCGGCTTCTCCATTTCCAATCCAGCTCTCTGCTATGGCCTGGGAAAGCAGTAGAAGATAGCTCAACTGCTTGGGACCCTGCACCTGTGTGGGAGACTCAGGGGAGGCACCTGGCTTCTGGCATTGGATTGGCACAGCTCCAGCTGTTGGGTCCATTTGGGGAGTGAACCAGTGGATGGAAGACCTTTCTCTCTGTGTCTCTCTGCCTTTATCTCTCTGTAACTCTGCCTTTCAAATCTTTTTATTTTTTAATTTTTTATTTATTTGACAGGTAGAGTTACAGACAGTGAGAGAGAGAGACAGAGAGGCCGGCGCCGCAGCTCAATAGGCTAATCCTCCACCTAGTGGTGCCGGCACACCGGGTTCTAGTCCCGGTTGGGGCGCTGGATTCTTTCCCGGTTGCCCCTCTTCCAGGCCAGCTCTCTGCTGTGGCTAGGGAAGGCAGTGGAGGATGGCCCAGGTCCTTGGGCCCTGCACCCCATGGGAGATCAGGAGAAGCACCTGGCTCCTGCCTTCCGATCAGCGCGGTGCGCAGGCCGCAGCGCGCCAGCCGTGGCGGCCATTGGAGGGTGAACCAATGGCAAAGGAAGACCTTTCTCTCTGTCTCTCTCTCTCACTATCTACTCTGCCTGTCAAAAAAAAAAAAAAAAAAAAGAGAGAGAGAGAGGTCTTTCTTCTACTGGTTCACTCCCCAAATGGCGCCATGGCCAGTGCTGTGCCAATCCGAAGCTAGGAGCCAGGTTCTTCTTCCTGGTCTCCCATGTGGTGCAGGGGCCCAAGCACATCCTCCACTGCCCTCCTGGGCCACAGCAGAGAGCTGGACTGGAAGAGAAGCAACTGGGACTAGAACCTGGTGCCCATATGAATGTCAGCACCACAGGCAGAGGATTAACCAAGTGACCCATGGCGTTGGCCCCAAATAAATCTTAATAAATAAATAACAACAACAACAAAGAAGCTCACTCTAAAGCAAATAAACAAAAAACATCACTGGGATCAAACCTTCCACACAAGTCTGCTTGCTGGGGGGGAGGGGGAGGGGATACCACACCAGCTAGCTGCATGAGGCTCCTGACCCACAGCGTTCTTGACTTTAGATGCTCGTCTCCCTCTGGGATCCCATGCCTAGCACCCACAGGCCTGTGCACCCAGTCCCCAGGAGAGCTCCAGCCCTGGGGGAAGCCCATTAAGTCACTGAGCAACAGACCCACAAGTCATTGCATCACCGGGAGCCTTCTCCACCCACCTTCCCGACACGAACCACCCAACCCGGGCTGCAGCTACTCCCAGCAGCCTGGACCTTAAATAGCCAGAGCACAGGCCTCTGCCAGAACCCGTGGTCTCACGAGCACAACTGTCCTTGAGCCCAAGAGGAATCCGAGGAATTTTCCCAGGAAGGGCTTAGGCTCTGGTCCCAGGATTCCACAGCCAGCCTCAAATCCCAGGTCAGAGGTTACGGGAAACAGCCAGAGGGGCGCATGTGGGAGGGTGAGGGTGGGAAGCTGCTACCCTAAGCCTGAGAGGAAGACAGGGGCAGGGTTTACCTGTCCCAAGTCAAGAGGACATGTGGAACTCAAGTGTCTGCTTTGGCGGCAAGAGAAAACGTGGGCGAGGACGCATGCAGCGCTCACTCAGTCTGCATGGCGCCAGCCTGGTGGTACAAGGCAACACTGGCACGAAACCAGCTGGGCCACCGGTCACTCTCACAGACCACATGTCCCCTTTTCCACCTGTCCTAGAAGGAACAGGAACTCTGGGAGCAAACCCGAGGCCACCCCCTCCAGACGCCAGCATTCTGCTCCCTGGCGCCTTCTCTAAGTCACACTTTCTCTGCAGTGTGTCAGGATTGCAGCTTATTTATTTGGGATGGTGTGTTTCCCGCTTCTCCTAGCACAATCAGGTTTCCAGGAAGCCCAGGGCACATTACAGGGTACTGGGTCCACGCCCGCCTCCCCAACCCCAGGCCTAGGACACAGAGTGTTCTTGGACTTGGCTGCACTGCCTGAGATGGAGTGAGCCACCCCACAACAGAGCAGATGGGGCAGGTGCTCTAGGCCACAGAATGTACCAGAACCCCAGGCATTCCTCGCTTGGCTCAGGGACTCTGGTGGCAAACACCACCGCCTTGCAAAAGCCGTCTAGACACTGCTGGAAGGAGGAGGCAGCCTGCACTACACAGTGAACGAGACCCCCACCCCGCTTAGAAGGGGGCATGGGCAGCAAAGGTGGCTGGAGGGACGCCAGTGCTGGGGCAGGAAGAGAACACAGAGGCACCGACATGGCCAGACATGGCACAGGGCAGCATGGTCGTACTTTTGTGCCTCACCCTGACCACGCAGGCAGGGCTGCAGGCGTGCCCCAGCCCACAGCCAGCTTGGAGAGTGGACTCGGTTCCACAGCCACAGCCCCTCCAGAACCCCGGGCTCCAGGCAGCCCTCGCCAGGAAGCCCCTCAGAGAACACGGCCTGTCTCACACGGGTCCTCACTGCTCAGGTTCCGTCCCTCTAACGTGGCCTACAGGATGGGGGCTGAGAACCAGCTGGGTGCCAGGCGTCCCAGGGAGGAGGAGGACGTCCAATTTGCCCCAAGGGCACCCAGGGCATGTGCAGCTGCTGCCCAAATGCCCCTTGCCTTGGCCTCACCCTCTTCCCAGTCACGGTTGCTCCCGTGGGTCCTGAGGATGCAGGCAGCCCCAAGGCAGCCAGCAGGGAGCACCCAGCTCCACAGCAAGGCTGACGTCAGCAGGTGTTCCTCTCCTGGGCAGACGCGCCTCCCTCCTGCCCACACAGCTCCACATCCGGGTGTCTGGCAAAGCTTGTGCCTTGGGGCCCCTGCCTGGGGATCCTGAGTCCTAAGTAGGTAGCACTGAGGCAGGAAGGCCAGGGAGGCAGCAGAGGACACACGGAGCTGGCTGGCCACCCCCAGGCCCTGTGCTCTGTCATCCTGCAGCTGACTGCTTCCAGTGCTGGGACCCGAGCCACAGTGACATCCGTGGGAGTGACTGCCCCAGTCGCCCTGCGCCTATCCCATTCTGGGCTCGGAACTCAGAGGGATCCACCCCGTTATCTCAAGGGTCCTGGAGAGCTGCGGTTTGAGTCTGGGGCCGACGACCACATCAGCTTTCTCACCCACCTGCAGGCTCTGGCATCAACAAGATAAGAGGCACAAAGCGTCCAGCGCCCGCCCTGCCACCAAAGCCTCTGACAAGAGCCAGGCCCTGGGCTCCCAGCCTCTCCGCAGGCACTCTGACAGTCTGTCCTTCCTGCCACCCTCTCAGCTCCCACTCTGGTGAACTCCCTTTGTACCAACAATGCCTTCCCACCGGCCCTGCAGCTCTCACCATCCCAGTTAAGATCCCAGCAGCCCTTCTCAAAGCAAGCGCCCAGGGCATGGCTCACTGCCCCCGGGAGGGGGAGGGCAGGACAGACCCACCCCTGGGGCGTGGCGGCACAGTGCAAGCTCTGGAGACGGTGCCACAAGTGAGTCCCCAGCGCCACCAGGCCCAGAGAGCTGCACAGCCATCTCGCTCAGCTCTCCTTTCTCCTTTAGAATGGCTCTGCAAGGCGGTTAGTGGTCATCTCCCACCACGCTCTGAAAGAGGCTGAGCCCCCTGGGCGAGACGCTGCCTCCCACGGCCCTGCCAGGAGAGTCTGCGTCTCAGGAAACTGACAGATGGTGCTGGGGATAAGCAGAGACGGGGGGTACGTGACGGGCCGGGCAGAAGGCCAGGCAGGCGGCTGCCCTGCCGCATACTTCCTCCTCAGCCCCCACAGCTTCATGCCCCTCACCCTGAGACGGACAGGGGCAACACAGGAGCTGGCCCTGCAGGCAGAAAGGGGGCCTCAGCATCGGGGTCTCAGCAAGGAGGAGGCACAGAGCAAGAGCAGACAGGAGCCCAGCGGTCCACAGGGCGAACAAAGTTGCCAGAGGGCCCAGCACGCACAGAGACGACACCGGTCCTGAGGGAGGCCTGAGCTGGGCCCAGGGCATCACATCACGTGGGGACACGGAAGCCCAGAACAGCTCCATCCCGAAGCGTGACGCGTGTGCTTCTGTGCACCGCAGGTCTCGGGACGGCTGCCAACCTTCCCAGGGTGCTCTGACCCCTGAGCTCCAAACATACAGCACCAGGCCACAGAAGGCACTTTCCAGAACAGGCCTGTGTGCCTGCCCTAAAGCAAGAAAGGGAGAACTTTCCCAGGACGACATGCCAGGAGGGGAGAACACAGTCCAGACCCTGAAATTCAGGCCAGACTCCACCCGAGGTCCCCACCCAAGTCCTCCCAGGACACCGCTGGCCCAGAGTGTGGCGGGCGTGGATGGTGTCCATTCCTCTGGCTTAGCCTGACACTGAGCCCAAGTCCCCTGACCCCGGCACCACACCCTTCCCCAAGGCAGTGCCCTCTCTGGGTCTGGATACACCATGTGGATAACATCCAAACCCCTCACAGAAACAACGCAGGGGCAGACACAGGGGGCTGAAGGAGGCCTCCCCCCTAAGCCCACAGCCTGGCAGGCAGGGGCCTCTGCTGATGCTGTGAGGACCATCTCTGGACAGGAGCCCACACGGAGACTGCCATGCAACGGGGTGAACCTGCTCTCTGCCGCCGCCTGCCATGCAGGGCCACCTTCCCGTCCACATGCACGCCAGGCCCCGCTCTCAGTCCCTCACCTGCAGTCTCTCATTGAATCCTCAACCACAACCCCAGGAGGGCGGCAGTATTTTTATCCCATTGAACAGATGAGAACACTGAGGGGTTAAAGAACTTGCCCAAGGTCACATGGCCAACAAGCAGCATCTAGGATTCAAATCAGGCGGCCTGATTCTGGTTGCTCCACATACCATTCCCACCTGCAGAACAACCGGCCGGCCACAGACAAGACCCACACATAACTTTCTGCTCGGCCGGCCAGACACACACAGGCAGCTCGGGCACCCCAGGGTCTTCCAGCCTCCAGCTGGGGGGCGGGACTCAGGTGCTGCCCAGGGGTCCAGCACAGGGGTGAAGGCAGTCTCTAATGAGCCCCCTCCCGGACCCTGCCAGGTATTCTAACTGACTTGGCCGACACACAGCCCTCTCCCCCGCTGGAACAAAACACCAGCCTGGAAATGATGAAACCACGGGCTCCTGCTTCAGCGACACGCACTTCCAAAGTAGAACAACAAATGTATTTTCAGATTAAAGGGGAAATTTACATATATAAATTCAGATGACAGTATTTATAGCATTAATTACATAAGTCCCTGGATCCCTCATTTAGCCTCAGAACCCATTTCTTATCAGTCACACATTCAGAACCCCCTACCTTCCCCCCAAAAGCCCCAGGCCTGCCTCCCCTAGGTCCACCCAGGGCCTCGCAGGCTGGCACTGGACCCAGCTCCTTCGCTGTCACGGCAGAACATCCCAGACACACCCAGATCCAGCCCTAGACGCCAGAGGACGAACAGACACAACTCCCCCAAGGCCTCTCTCCCAGGGGGATTACGAAACCTTTAGGAAGTTGGCTCTGGACTGGCAGGAGTTCAGAGACCCCTGCAGGGACCGCCAGGGATGTCAGCCACACAGAGGGCAGACCCCAACGGGGACCCAGACAAACGCGCACAGGGCGGGCTCCGGACCGGCTCAGTTCCCAGGGAATGGCTGCCGCAGATCCGACCACTGAGGCCTGCCCTGTCTGGAGTCGCACCCAGGATCCGGCTGCGGGGATCAGGAGCGAGGGTTCGGTCCAGATAGGAAAAGCAGGCCCAGGAGCCTCAGGACCCAAGCCCGCAACTGCCCTGAGCTCTCCGGGCGGCCTCCCTTGGTCCTAGGGGCTGCATCCTCACCTGCCGTGTCCAGCCAACAGCACCTGCGCGGCCAGCGATCGCCCCCGCGGTGCCGAAAGCAGCACCCTGGGGCGACGCGGGTCGGGGTGTCCCGCATCCTCCCCCAGCCTGCGGAGCTGCAGTCCGGCTTCGCACCTGCCCGGAGCCCGGCGGGTCTCTGCGTCTTCCCGCGAACTGGGTTTGCCTCGCCCGCGCCCGAGGGCGCGACCCCCGCCCTCCGCCCCGCTGACAGCCCGCCGCGCGCCCCGACCCCGCAGGGCGCTCTCCCGCGCCGCGTGGCCCTCACCGAGCAGCGTTCCAGGTCCGTGGCCGCCATGGCAAGCTCGCGCCGGGCGGCCGGGCTGGAGCAAGCGCCGGGGCCGCGACGGAGACGAGCCGGCTGCGGGACGCGCTCCGCCCGGGCGGCTGCGGCTGAATGGATCCAATATGGCCACTTCCTGGAAACTCCCCTTGGCGGCGGCGGCGGGAGAAGCCGCGGAGCCGCCCCCGCCCCCGCTCGCGGGACCGGCCTCCCCGCCCGGCCCGGCCCCGAGCGAGCGCAGCCGGGGCCCCGCTGCTCGGACGGCCGGGGGTCTTCGCGCGGGGAGCGCGCCCGCGGCGGAGCTGCTGGGACTTGTAGTCCGCGGGTCGGGGGCCGGGGGCCAGGGGACCGCCGTGTGTCCCGAGGAGCCCGGGCCCAGGCCGGCCTAGGGGTGTCGGGGCCTCGCGCTAAGGCGCGCGCTGCGTGGGGAGCCGCTGGCGCCGCCTCCACGGAACGAGTCTGCAAGTGGCCCGGGGGTCGACGGGCGGCTGGGCGGCGCCGGGAAAGGCCGCCTCAGCCTGGTCTGCGCCAGCCCTGGGCCCCACCTGATGCTCTGGCCCGAGCTAGGGCGGGAACTCGGGCGGGACCCGCGCGTCCGGCCGGGCGGCCTTCCCGGGCGAGGGACCAATCTGCGGCTCCTTGCGCAAGGAATGAGCAGGACGCGCGGTCCAGGCACTGGAAACGCGCGCTCGACGCTCGGGACGGCAGACTGCACGCCGCTAGCGCCGCGCCTGCCCGGGGCCTGGGGTCGGGGCACCACGGCTCCCAGTGCATGCCCATTGCCTCAGCAGGGGCACGACCCGACGTGCCAATCCGAGGCCCCCGGGGGCGCCGCGCCCTCCTCCGTGCTGCGTGTCCATCCAAACTCCAGCTCCCAAATCCAGGAAATCTCTCTTTTCTCCCCCTACCCCTCTTTTCTCTCTTGGGGATGGGGCAAAATCTGGCCTTACCTCCTCCACAAGGCCTCATCCCAGGCAGCCCACCCTCCACGCCTGCACCACACCCCCAATATCCCCGCGAGGAGCAACCCTCCTTCCTCTAGGAAGGAACCTTCCCAGGAACCTAGAGACCAGCACTGGGCTCGCCACACCGGAGGAGGGCCCGCCCTGCCCTGCCCTGCCCTGCCCTGGCTGTGGGCCGCTGACCATCTCTGTCCTTCCTCTGCCCTCGCACTAGCTGTGTGTCCTGGTGGCGGCGGCCCCAGCTCCCGCCACTCTCTCCTGGCAGTCCCGTGTCTCGCCCCTTGCTCCAGCAAGCTGTTTCGTGGGCTGGCTGTAGTAACCCACCAGAATCGGCCCACACGGCCAGGGCGGTGGGCATGGAAGCCAGATCTGCAGCAGGCCTCTCTGGGGGGAATCCCGTCTCCACCCCTTGCTAGCCTTTTAATCCTAGTTGGGCAAGTTAGTTAACTGTGACTCCCCTTCCTTATCCTAAAAATGACCGTAATTATAGTGCCTATGTCACCGGATTAAAAGAGATAAAATAAGTACAGGGCTTTAAAATGTAGTTGAAACAGAATGCTTAATACAAGCTCTCTCTCCAGACTCCGGAGGCCCTTCATGTCAGAGGCCAGACACCATGTGGGCAGTGCACGCGATTCCATCTCGCGCCCCCTATCTGCCCTTTCCTTCTTCTTTCCCTATAACTAGTGAGAAACCACACTCAACCGCCATTTTCTACATCACAGCTCCCTGAGATCTGGCCTAGAAGATCTTGGAAAAATATTGCTTGACTGATTGAGTTGAAAAGTAGAGTTACAGAGAGAGAAGAGAGGTTGTGCACCCACTGGTTCACTCCCCGAAGGCTGAAACAGCCAGGGCTGGGCCAGGGCTGGGCCAGGCTGAAGCTGGAAGCCAGGAGCTCCATGCAGGTCTTCCAGCTGGGTGACAGGGACCCAACACTTGAGCCATCTTCCACTGCCTTCCCAGTCACACGAGCAGGAAGCCGCATCAGAAGTGGAGCAGCTGGCACTGCAGCTGGCGCTTCCACATGGGATGCTTGAGCCACACAGTCTTAACCTGCTGCACCGCAGAGTTGACCCCTCTAGATCATCTTTAAGACTGTCTTTTATTCCGAGTCGGCCTATTTCAGAACATCTACTTCTAGCACTCCGAGCCAGTGGCTAGAAGTAGGAAAAGCCTGGATGGCTCCTGACTTTCTTCTCTTGGGATTTGTTTACTCTACCAGGAGAATTTTCTCTGATTCTCCAAACCTCACATTTCATTATCACTAGGATTATTATTCCATTTTGTGCTACTGGTGTCAGAACTTCTGGAAGAATGAGAAGGGTCTCAAAAAGTGAAGGTAGCAGTGTTCTCTCGCATGGTAAAGAGCTATTTCTTACGGCAGCGTTTCCGAGTGTTCCTTATACAGCGAGGGGAAGTCCCTAGATCTCACACCTGGAGATCGGAGCCACAGTCAAGTCACCCTGGGAATGCAGAGTTCCACATAGCAAAAAGCTTTCCGTAGAAGCCCTCAGAGCTCCGGGTTAGCTAATGTGCATCCTCACCATTCGAGAAGAGGGAAGACTTTGCAGCCTCTCCCCCAACTTGGCTGACCCACCCCCAACACACACCCCACTCTGAATCTGAACACCGCACACCTCCCTCCTGGGCTCTTGCTCACCTCTAAATTTTGTTTACAGTTTCTTTTTTATCATACGAGTTTAACATTTTTTAGTTTCTCTGTTCTTTTCTTTATAGTTGTCACCCTCTTAAAAAAAGATCCTTTCCTAGCTCAAGTTCATACATTCTTTTTTCTTTTTTAAGGTTTATTTATTTGAAAGGCAGAGTTACAGACAGAGAAGGAGAAACAGAGAAAGAGGTCTTCTATCCCCATATGGCCAAAACGAGCAGAGCTGGGCCCATCTGAAGCCAGGAGCCAGGAGCTTCCTCCTGGTCTCCTACACAGGTGCAGGGGCCCAAGCACTTGGGCCAACTTCTACTGCTTTCCCAAGCTATAGCAGAGAGCTAGATTGGAACTGGAGCAGCCAGGATATGAACCAGTGCCCAAAAGGGATGCTGGTGCCGCAGGTGAAGGCTTAGCCTGCTATGCCACAGCGCCGGCCCCCATACACATACTCTATTTGTATTTCCTACAGAATTTTAACAAGTTCATCATGTTATGTATATATGCTGGACTGTTTGTTTCATCTTTCCCCACTGGTATACAATGCAAACAGCACCACAGAATAAATTTCCTTCTGTGTGTGTGTGTGTGTGTGTGTGTGTGTGTGTGTGTAGGTTTCATGCTCATTAGGATTAGGCTTCTTTGGCTCAACAAGACAGAAATGTATTTACTTATTTCCCTCTTTCTTTTTGTAACCAGAGAGGGAGAGGGCGAGATAGAGAGAGCGAGCACACCGATCTGTGGTTTACTCCCGAATGCTGGCCACAGTCAGGGCTGGGGCCAGGCTAATGCCAGGAGGCAGCGGGGACCCAAGTACTTGACTGCCTCCAAGCATCTGCTGCCCTTCAGGGCGTGCATTAGCAGGAAGCTGGAGTCAGGAGCCAGAGACAGGAGCCAGAGCCAGGAGCCAGAGCCAGGAGCCAGACTGAGGCATTCTGACGTGGGACGCGGGCGTCTTACACAGCACCTTAACCACAAAGCCAAATGCCCCTCGAAATCTCTTCCTGACACCACTGAGGCAGCAGTCCAGGGTTTACCTGCCTCTCTGCACAGTTTCCGTCTTGCTGCTTGATAATGACTGGCCTGGCCCTCACGGTGCAATATAATGCTTTCTGTATTCCAGAGAGCAAGGGAGAATGGAAATAGATAAAATGAACACACAGTCTCAAAGAATTCCAGGAGCTGCCACTTGGCCCTTCTGCTTACACCCTATTGGCCAGAGCTGGGAAATGGGGCGTGGCCATCAGGTGCAGCTAAAAATTCCTAAAATAGTCACAGAGGAGAGCAGACCTTGGGAGACAAAGCAATCCCTGCCAAGTTTTTTTCTGGGCTGTTTATTCTGCTCCATGAAAAGAATTTCTTTTCTAATACTCAACATTTTTATTTATTTGTTGGAACATTAAAACATGTTTAAAAATGACAACAAGAACATAATCATCTGTCTACCACCACTCCCAATAACCCCAGAGGCGGGCATTTGGCCTAGCGATTGAGACACCCACCTGGGGACGGGGCATCTCATATTGCAGCTCCTGAATTTGAGTCCCAGCTCCATTCCCAGTTCTGGCTTCCTGAGAAGCGGCGGGGAAAGCTCAAATGGTTGGGTCCCTGCCACCCAGGTAGGAAACCTGGAATAAACCAGCAGGTAGAAGTTCTCTCTCTCTCTCTCTCTCTCTCTCTCTCTCTCTCTCTCGTAAATAAGATAAATAAATAAATAATTTAAGAGCATCCACAGTGAAGCAGAGATCATTTCTTAGCCTACCTATCCCTTTTATTGAAAAATTGCCTGGTTTTATAAAAATGGTACATGTGCACTTTAACACAGAAAGGTGTACAGTATCCAACTCCCAACACCCAGGAATGACCATCATCATCGCTTTCCAGGTATGGTTTCAGGTAGGAAGAAAGATAACGGAGAAATGTTAAAAGAATTCAGACTATAATACAGATGCTACTTACATACACAGTGTTAAATGAAGTTTTAATTGACTATAAAAAAGAAAAAGAAAGTTGAAGTGAAACTAAAGGAAGAGCTCAACTTCTAAGAATGTTTCTTGACCACAGAGATACTACTTCCTGAAAGGTACCTCTGAGGTTAAACAAACATTGTGAAAAACTTTAAGAGGTTAGTCATTTCTTAAATTACCCTTTTCAATTATATATGAGTGTGTGTGTGTTCACTGCTTTGAAAAATTAGCGGTGCTGATTCTCTTCACCCCCTGACCCTGCCTCCTGGCTTTTGTTACTCATTGTTACACTGTCTCTGCATGTTGCAACCACTGTGTGCTGTTAACATAATTTCATAGTTGGTGTGTCTTCCACGTTAGAATGACTTGAGTTTCCAGCACTGTCTCCACACAAAGCCTTCTCCATTTGCAAGTTATTTCAATTCCTCTCTTAGCGGACACAATGTCATTGTTAAGCTCTCTTTCCAAGAGGAGTTTCAGAAGTATGAGAATGTCTGTCCGGGGCGGGCGTTCGGCTCAGCAGTTGAGCAGCTGCTTGGGACACGAACATTTCTCGCCAGAGTGCCTGGTCGAGTTCTGACTCTGCTTCTGACCCAGCTTCCCGCCAATACACACCCTGGGAGGCAGCAGGTTGCCCACGTGCCTGGGTCCCTGCCACCCATGTGGAAGACCTGGATTAAGTTCCAGGCTCTTGGCTTCAGCCTGGCCCAGCTCTGGATGTTAGGAGTATCTGGGGAGAAGGAACTAGTAGATGGAAGATCAATCCCCCTTTCTTTTCCTGTCTCCCTCTCTCAAATAAAATAAAATAAAATAGGAAGGAAGGAAGGAAGGAAGGAAGGAAGGAAGGAAGGAAGGAAGGAAGGAAGGAAGGAAGGAAGGAAGAAATGTGTGTCTGTTGCCTCTCCACTAGAACCATACCTTCTCTCCCATAGAATGTGGTAGAATGTGCCTTCCCCTGAAAGGTGACATTGTACCTGCTTGGACACCTACAGAAGTCGCTCCTTGTCTTCTTTTTTTTTTAAATTCACTCACCTAAGGCATGTCTTAGCATCAAACATCCTGAATCCACCCTTTCTGGAACATAGTGCTCTCTTTCAGTTCTTTTTCCTGTTTGGAGGACTCCTCTTCTGTGTCTGGTCTCCTCTTCAGGGGCATCCATCAAAGCTGGTCCCAGGCCATCCTTGTCCCTTCCGCCTCTGCTCACCTGACTGCTTCACTCCACACTGGCTGTGCTGCCCCGCGGGTCCCTGAGCAGCAGTGGGCTGCTTTCTTTCTCGCTGGTTCTGATGTTTGCCTGTTTCGTAATTGATGTTTCGTCTTCCCTTTGCTCCCTTCTAGCTCATTGTCTTCTTCCATCCTCCCACCCTTGGCCCTGTTCTGATTAAGTTGTTTTATGCCCAGAAGCAGGTGTCAGGAGTTCGTTCTGAGATGTTTTCTTGTGGGTTGGGGGAGGGGGTGTTGGCTTTTGTTCTGTTTTCCCTTCTTTATTGTGAATCTGTTGCTGCCATGTGCTTTTTTCTCATTAATTGGTGTGATGGCTCAGCGCAGACCTTCTTCCTACCTTCCACCATGTGAGACCAAGCTGCTCCCTCCCTACTGATGGATGTGCACGTTGGATGTTTGGGTTCCCTGTGCTTCTGGCTTATCTGCAGTCTGCAGGGAGGTGAGGAGGGGAGCTGAACTGGAAAAGGGCCAGGCTGTGGCTCTGGTCAGTGTCCCATGGGAGGCTCACGCCAGCTGATGGGGCTGCAGAGCGGAGAGGTCACACCTCTTCCACGGGCAGGGCATAGCCCAGGCTTGGGGCCCGCGTCCCCACCTGCAGGCCTGTGGTTCTGGGGTCAGCCCGGCTGCGCTCCTGCTGGCCTCTCCGTCTGCAGCACCTGTCTCGGTGCCACTCCTGTGGAAGAGGAAGCTGCTGAGGCCACAGCTCACATGGGTTCCTTTCAGATTCAGGAGTGGTTGGGAGCATGCCAGGGGTTTCATCAGTTCCTGGGTGTGGAGGCCAGCGAGGCAGCTATGGGGCTGTGTGTCTTTGTGTCTTCTTGACACTTCTGAGTGCTCGCACCTTTTTTTTCAGAGGCTGAATTGGCAGTGGACTGCACTGGGTGCTAACAGTAAGTGTCCCCTTGGTGTGTTTTTTTGTTTGTTTGTTTTTGTGTTTTTTTTTTTTTTTTGACAGGCAGAGTGGACAGTGAGAGAGAGAGAGAGAAAGGTCTTCCTTTGCCGTTGGTTCACCCTTCAATGGCCGCCGCGGCCGGCGCACTGCAGCCGGCACACCGCACTGATCCGATGGCAGGAGCCAGGTGCTTCTGGTCTCCCATGGGGTACAGGGCCCAAGCACTTGGGCCATCCTCCACTGCACTCCCTGGCCACAGCAGAGAGCTGGCCTGGAAGAGGGGCAACCGGGACAGAATCCAGCGCCCCAACCGGGACTAGAACTCAGTGTGCCGGCACCGCAAGGCGGAGGATTAGCCTAGTGAGCCGCGGTGCCGGCCTCCCCTTGGTTTTATCTGCTCTCTCATTTTGTTAGGGACCAAGAAAAGGATATTGTGTAGGGAGGCTCTGAGCCACTGCCTGTCCCTAGAAGTGTCCCCACACATTTTCAAAGCAGCATTTGCCATCTCTGGCTTTCAGGCCTGACTTGGACCAACAGCTGCTGAACCCAAAGGAAGAGCAATCCGCAGAGCATGCTGGGTCCCAGGCACCTGAGAGGTCCTGCAGGTGGCAAAACCTTCCACTTTGCAAAACATGATCCCTAAGAGCCAGACTGCGGAGTCACAGGCTAACAGCAGAACTGCCCGGCTGCAGCCTAGAGGGAGTCCTGGCCCGACGGAAATGCTAGCTGGAGAGAAGAGCCTGTTTTGGCTCCCTCTGCCTGGAAGCCCCATCAGTTCTCATCGAGGCAGGGGCGGGAGCCGGTGGCACAGGTGGAACATCCGAGAGAAAGCAGCCCTCCCCCGAGGGCCTCACAGGATTCTGGCTGTGCTCTGTCTCAGACTGCCAGTGTGCACCTGCATGGCGCATGCCCACCAGGACGTGTGGCATGGTACCCTGGAGAAGGAGGCCAGGGGTGAGGCAGAAAGCCCCGGGGCTGAGAATCTGCCGTCTTTCATAGTCCAGCACTCCTGGAACATGGTTCCTGGGGCCCCTGGGACTTCTGAGTCCAAGGTTCCCAGGGATGCTTCCCAGTTTTCCAGAGCCTAAAGCTTAGAGGAGGCTTTCTTGAAGAAAAAGAAACCTCAGTTATAAAGACACAGAAGGAATTCCTTATTTATAGGACTTGGGAGGAACCCATGCGAATGAAGCCTGGAACTAGAAGCTTTGTGAATTTCATGAGGCCCAGGGTCTGTGGGTCACTGAGACACCCACAGCTCCCCAGTCGCTGACTCTCCAGGGGTCCCTGAAACAACCACATGGTCTGGAGCTGCCCATGAGGGAGGCAGCTTCACTCCTAGCCAGGCTCTGAGGGCCTCAGGGCAGGGGCCGGACACCAACTTTACAAGGGGCTTCACACTGTTAAGCCAAAGCGTTTGCCCACGGCCTGTCCACCCCTCTGCCAGGTGCAAGCATTATGCTCTTTCAGGGTGGGTGTGGCCAAAAAGAATTCTCTAGGGAAAAAATGCCAACTGTCCAGCAACCGAAGAGTTCACACGGGCAGACACATCTAAGATGCTCGGTGCACAAGGAGGCCGGGGTGTACAGCTTGCTGGCCAGTCCACTTCATGCAGCCTCCGTCCAGGAGCAGGAACAGGTGGGACACAAGCAGGTGAGAGGGAGTCCCACATGGTGACACTGCTAGGCAGAGATGAGGAAGTCGTTTTGCTTTGGGGGCGGGGATTGTGGTGCAGCAGGTTAGGCTGACACTCGGGACACATGCACCCCATGTTAGAATGCCTGTTCAAGTCCCAGCTACTCCACTTTGGATCCAGCTTTTTTTTTTTTTTTTAAATTAATTAATTTTTTTTTGACAGGCAGAGTGGACAGTGAGAGAGAGAGACAGAGAGAAAGTTCTTCCTTTTGCCGTTGGTTCACCCTCCAATGGCCGCCTCGGCCGGCGCACCACGCTGATCCGATGGCAGGAGCCAGGCACTTATCCTGGTCTCCCATGGGGTGCAGGGCCCAGTGGATCCAGCTTTCTACCAGCATGCATTCTGGAAGGCAATGGATGATGGCCCAAGTGCCTGGGCTCCTGCCACCCACTTGCAAGACCTGGATGGAATTTTGGGCTTTTGGCTTCAGCCTGGCCCAGCCCTAGATGTTGCAGGCAATTGGGGAGCGAACCTACAGATAAAAGATCTCTGTGTGTGTGTGTGTGTGTGTGTGACTCTGCTTTTCCAAAAAAAAAAAAAAAAAACCTAAACAATATGTTTTCCTTTTCTGGAAAAATGTGACCTTCAGAGAGCATGACAGTGGAGACAGAAAGAATGCTCCTCACTGTCCAAGGCACTGCAAGAAGCCACCAGAGAACCACGGAAAGGCAAATGGGCCGGGCAGCTCTGAGGATGGGAGGGGTCTGCAAAGCAGTGGTTTTCAGACAGGCCCAGGAGGACCAAGAGAGAGAGCCCTGCGGGATGGGGCTCTGCCTGCCCCCAACCCCGCCCACAGCTGCTCCATTCCATCTTTCTATGTTGGACTTTGATTTCCACAAAAGGTTCTTCTGCAGCTAAAAATAAGTGTGAAAACCACATCTCTGGTTTTATTCAGACAGACAACACGAGTCTGGAAAAAGCTGCTGCTGGGAGCAACCGGGAAACCACTGAGTGTGTGTGCAGTCACCAAGAGCTGCCGATTCTCCCGGGGCCAAGGGCTTGGCTGGGGGCGGGGGAAGAACAAGAGAAAGGGCTCCAGGGAGCAGTCACACTCCCTTGAATTAGGAGTAGAAACAATAGTAAATTAGCAAGAAAGAACACACACACACACACACACACACGACGGGGCAGCCAACTGGGGTTGAAAACAAAGCCGAGGACCTGATTCAAGTATGGAATCCAGTTGACGTGAGCCAATGAACAACAGGCTCAGGGCCTGCAACCTGTTTGGTTCATACTACGGTTCACCAGCAGTGTCTCCCCTGCTGGGCAGGGGTGCTTGTGAGGGAGGGGTAACAGGGCAGAAACCTTGGGAAGGCGGCAGAAGGTTCACAGGAACACCCTTCCATTCCTGGGTTTCCACTCGTGCAGGACAGGCAGCTTGCCGACCCAGCACCTGCTATGGTTCCGGCCGGAGGACCCACAAGTGGGGGTGTGGCAGTCACAACAATGGCCCTGCAAAGACGCCCAGACCTCACCCACAGAGCCTGTGAGCCTGTGAGCATGCTACCTTGCATGGAAAGGTGCTTTTTCATGTGATTAGCTCAAGGGTATCGAGATGGGATGATTATCCTTCATTATCTAGGTGGCCCCAAGGTCATCACAAGGGTTCTTTTCAAAAAAAAAAAAAAAACTATTTATTTATTTGTTTGTTGGAAAGTCAGTGTTACAAAGAAAGGGAGACAGGTATCTTCCATCTGTTGGTTCACTCCCCAGATGGCCAGAAGCCAGCAGCTTCTTCCACATTTCCCATGTGCAGGGCTGGGGCCCATCCTCTGCTGCTTTTCCCAGAGCCCACATGGGAGTACCTGGATTTGATTCCTGGCTTCACTTCCTATTCCGGTTTCCTGGTAATGTGTATCCAGGGAGGCAGCAGGTGATGGCTTAAGTACCCTGGTCCCTACCACCCACCTGGAAGATTCACACTCAGTTCCTGGTTCCCGGTTTCAGCTGACCCAAGCCTAGCTGTTGCAGATATTTGGGAAGTGAACTAGTGGAGGAGAGAGCACACTCTCCCTCTCACTGCCTCTCAGATAAATTAAATACATAAAATTCAGGGCAGGTGCTGTAGCGCACCAGTTTAAGCTTCCACTCAGGGTACCCACATCCCACATCAGAGTGCCTATGTGCATGTCCCACCTCTACTTCCAATCCAGCTTCCTGCTAATGCATACCCTGGGAGACAACAGATGATGACCAGGTAACTCTTGGATGGAGTTCCTGGCTCCTGGCTTCAGCCTCGCCCAGCTGCGGCTATTGTGGGCATTTAGAAAATGAGCCAGTGAAAGGAAGATCTCTCTCATTTTCTATCACTCTGACTTTCAAATAAAAATAAATGAATAAACTTTATAAATAAAAGAGACACGGATCTGAGAGATGCACCTTTAAGTCAAGGATTTTGGGCAGCTCTGGGGATGAAAAAGCCGAGGAGATGGGTCCAGCCCAGAGCCTCGGGAGCACAACCCTGGAAGCCCGACAGCATTCACCGCCGACCGCCAGAACGGCCACGCAGCAAGCCTGCGCTGCTCTGACCCGCGCTGTGGCCCATCTGTGGTCGCAGCAATAGGAAACCAACACCGGCGGCTCTGCCTCTAAGAGTACACTTAAAAAAAAGATTTATTTATTTATTTATCTGAGAGGCTGAGAGGTCTTCCATCTGCTGGTTCACTCCCCAGATGGCCACAATGGCCAGAGCCAGGAGCTTCTTCTGGGTCTTCCACATAGTTACAGGGACCCAAGCACTCGGGCCATCTTCTATGGCTTTCCTAGGCCACAAGCAGAGAGCTGGATCGGCAGAGGAGCAGCCAGGACTTGAACCGCTGCCCATATGGGATGCCAGCATGGCAGGCGGAGGCTTAGCTTACTAAGCCACAGTGCCGGCTTGTGAACTTTCTGGACGCAGTCTGGATTCTAACTGCAGGGCAACCCCCACCCCACCAGCTGAGCGACCTGAGGTAAGTTACCTTCATTCTTTGCCTCAATATTCTCAGATGGAAAATGAGAACGATAATAATTCCCACTGTATATAGTTACTGTGAGGATGATGTTTTTAATTTATTTTCATTTAATTTGAAAGGCAGAGGCAGATAGAGATTTTCCATCTGTTGATTCATGTCCCACACGCCTGCAACAGCTGGGGCTGGGTCAGGGTGGAGCCAGGAGCCCAGAACTCCACCCAGCTCTCTCCCACGTGGAAGGCAGGGGCCCAGGTATGTGAGCCATCACTTGCTGTCTCCCAGGAAGCTGGACTAGGGCACTAAGCCAGGACTCAAATGCAGGCAGGCAGGAGAACCAACAGGTGTCTTAGCTGCTGCTCCAAGCACTCACCCTGGTTATTGTGAGGATTAAATGTGAAGTGTTTAAAACCATTTCTGACACACAGTAAGCTTCTCAATAAGTGTTAGCTGGTGCTAACATTGGTATCATTCTAAAGTTACCAACTAAAGGGTAGGTGGTCAGCCTCCCAGTGAGGACACTGGCTCAGAGGCTCGTGCCCCACACTGGAGCACCTGGGTTCACTGTCCAGCTCTGACTCCAGCTTCCTGCTCCTGCAGACCCTCGAAGGCTGTGGTGACGCTCAAGCAATTGTGCTCCTGCCACCCATGAGGGAGACCTGGATGAGTTCCAGCCCCTGGACTTCAGCAGCGCTGCATCAGCCATTGTGGGCATTAGGTTCAGGGCATGGGAGCGCGCTCTGGCTAGCTCTCTCTCTGTGTCACTCTGCATCGCAAATAAATAATAATTTTTAAAAATGTCATCCCAAGCTGTACTTTTACCTCTTCTATTCTAGACTGAGAAATGAAAGCCTGGCTGTAAGGCAAAGTGTGTTGTCCACATCACAGACGTTGAGCCTGGGCACCAGCACCACTCGCTCACTCATTTGGTGAAACTCTGGCTAAGTGTTCCCCATTGTGCTGCTATAAGAAAACACCTGGGAGCTGGCACTGTGGTGTAGCAGGTACAGCCGCCACCCACATCCCACATGGGAACAGATTCCAGTCCTGGCTGTTCCACTTCTGATCCAGCTCCCTGTTAATGTGCCTGGGAGGACAGAGAGGATGGCCCATGTACTTGGGCCCCTGCACCCACGTGGGGACCTGGATGAAGCTCCTGGCTTCGTTGTGGCCATTTGGGGTGTGAACTAGCAGATCAAAGATCTCTCTCCCTCTGTCTCTCTGTCGCTCTGCCTTTCAAATAAATAAATAAACCTGTTTTTAAAAAAAGAAAAGAAAAAAGAAAATGCCTGGCCCTGGGAACTGTTTAGACAATCACATGGTGGGTGGAAGGTCCAAGCAGGGTGGCACCCGCATCCTGAGGAGCCCTGGCCCCTCACAACATGGCGGAGAGGTGGAAGGGGAACTGGCCATATGCAGAAGGGACCAGGCACACGGTGACCTCACTTTGTAACCGCCCACACAGGAGAACCAGTCCAGCCACGTGGCCCGGACCCGCTCCCAGGAGACAGCATTAACCTGTTCATAACGACTTGAGATGAGTCACGGTTGGTCAGCTCCTGACCTAGATGCCTTTGGTAGAGCCCCACCTCTTAAGGGTGCCACCACCACACTGGGGACCAAGCCTCCAGCTTAGGAGCTTCTGGGGATAAATCAGGCCCAAACCTGAGCAAGTATCTATTGCAGACTAGCCATTTTGTCAGATGCAAGGACATGGACAGAGAGGCAAGGGGACCAAGGGCTTCTTCGTGCAGCACCCTGCTCTGTCATCAAGGAAGGCGTCTTTTCACACATTTCCTGCAAACTCCCCTGGTGTCTCATTGGCCAGAACCGAGCCACGGGAATGCACAGACGTTTCACGATTGTCAAAGGTAGGCTCAGGCTAATGCAATGTGTGTTGACTGTGTTACTGAGACTATTTCAATCTGCTGGAGAGGGCAAGAAAAACAAACAGTAGGCAAAATCTGTAAGACCTGTTATGTATAGCTAGTAAGTAGCTAACTTGGGAGACACGTTAGACATAGAATAAATGAACCGTATGCGCGCTAAGCACAGATAAAAAGAATAGAATATGCAACAGTGTTCCTTGCAGATACAAAGGGATTGAAAACTCAAGTTCTAGGACAGGCATTTGGTCTACCAGTTAAGATGTGGGGGGGAATGACGTATTCCACATCGGAGCTCCTTGGTTCAAGTTCGCAATCCTGCTCCTAATTCCAGCTTCCTACTAATGCACACCCTGGGAGGCAGCAGGTGATGACACCTGCAGATGACGGTACCTGGCACCCAGGTGGGAGGCTTGGATTAGGTTCCCAGCTCCCAACTTCTACCTGCCCTACCTCAGTCATTGTGGGCATTTGCAGAGTGAATAAGCAGACTGGAGCTTTCTGTCTGTCTCTCCGCCTCTCTAATAAATAAATTAATAAAAAAAAAGTTTAAAAAAGTTTACATGGGCTGGTCTGGGACCAGAGTCACCATTTTAAAAAAGAAAACCCGATTACAAGGTAAGGATCATCTTAATTCCAGATGGACGGCGGTTACCACCAAATGAAATGCCCATGATAACCCCATCCTGGCCCTTCAGCTACTCTTCCCCAGCTGCCGTTGCTGTGCTATAACAGGGCCTCCTGGGCCTGCCCCTCCATTGGGGCTGTCACTCCAGCCATCCTCTGTTGGCTGAGCCACTTTGTTCAATCCCAACTCTTGCTGCCATAACCACATTTTCAGTGGGGGTAGGTGATGGGGAGGATACAGACAACATATGAACACAAGATGCAGGCAGTGGGTTCATCCCACCCTGCCTACATCTCATCTGGGCAAACCTATCCCTCGATTTCCCCTTGCACCTCATGGAAAGATAGAGAGAGGAGGGGAGAGCCAAAGAGTGTGCTGTGGGAGAGAGGGGGAGGGAATGAGAAAGAGAAAGAGAGAGAGAGAGAGTGAGCGAGCGCCCACTGGTTTACTCACCCAAATAGCTGCAAAAGCCAGGGCTGGGCTAGGCAGAGCTGAAACCAGGAGCCAGAAACCCCACCCAGGTCTTCCATGTGGGCAGCAGAAACACAAGTTCTTGGGCCATTACCTGCCACCTCCCAGACGCATTAGTCTGGATCAGAAGCGCAGAGCAGCCGGGACTCAAACCAGGCACTCTGATATGGAAGACAGGCATTGGAAGCAGTAGCTTTACCACCTGTGGCACAACCCCCGCCCCTCTTCCTGTAAGCTTTACAGCCAATCAGTAAGGTGCATAATTCAGCCATCAGTCCATGAGGGTGGGTGCTTAGTCCAGTGACAAAGATTTCCATGTCCCATATGGGAGTGCCTGGGGGCCAAACCTTGGCTTGGACTCCTGACTCCAGCTTCCGGCTAACGCAGACCCTGAGAGGCAGCAGTGATGGCTCCTGCCACCCACACAGGAGACCTGGATGCACTGCCCGCCCCTGGCTTCAGCTCCCCCAGCAGTTATGTGCACCTGCAGATTGAGGCAGCATTGAGAGCACTTTGTCTCACATAAATAATAATTAAAAATAATAATTGGTCCAGGAATCCTTCTGTTCATGACCTCCCAAGAGCTGGTGTGATGGAGCACTTGGAAGCTACACTGCATCAGGACAGTTTCCCACATGAACAATAATGCGCCCCAGGCCAAGCCCACTGCTATGTGAGAAAAGCCAGAGTCCTGGTAGGGAGAGAGGAGTCCTGGTAGGAGAGAGGAGAATGGCGGTTGGGTAGGAGCTTGCTTTTTTTCTTTTTTTAGGAAACTTTGTTTTACTGATAAATTATGGATTCAGAGTCTTTGGGATTTGTTTTCACCTGCGCAGTCCCTCTTGGGGCCGGGCTCACTTCCTAGGATGCAGTGAGCCCAGGTTACCTTGAACATGGAGACTCCCGGACAGACTGAACATTGAGGCCATTCAATCACGTGTTCAACCGAGGTTTACTAAGCCCTTACTCTGCACGGTGGACATGAGGACAAACAAGCATGGTTCCCACCTGCCACAGGAGAGCAAACACAACGAGTATTAATTATAAAAACACACACCAGCCACACTAACCTGGAAGTGAGATCCAAGGGCACGCATCTCAGCGGTGTGTAGCCCCAATCCAGAGCAGCTGCTCAAGCTCTCGTGGCCATCTCCCCCTTGTCCTCCCTGTTCCTGTCTCAACCACTTAGCCAGCATGACACTGGCCTCCAGAGCCCTGTGTCGCAGCTACTGCCGCTGTCCCTGCCCTCCTCCGCTGGGCAGTCCTACCCACGGCCTGCAGCTCAACCCAGCTCTCACGCTCCCAGGGTGTCCTCGGCCCTGCAGCCCCGCTGTCACAGGCGGCACGGACAAAGGTGCATCAGGAGGTACCCCTGCCAGGGATCTAGACGAGGATGAGGAGGGAGAGGGAGGGAGAGGGCTTCCCAGGGGGGTGACAGTGGGGCTGGGCTGAGACACTAATTTGCTGTGGTCAGCAGCAGCTTCGAACACAAAGGATGAGCCCACCCAAGACAGAAACGGCCTCTGGGAAGGAAGCCAGGGCCTGGGGGAGTGACAGGGACTCCTCCCGGCCACCACTGGGAGAGGAACAGCAGGTCAGCAAACATTACAGAAACCCATCTGCTCCCGCGGCAGGCTCCTGAGCTGCCCAGAGCCACGTGAGACAGAAAGTATCACAGATCCTGCTGCTTGACAGCACGAGAGCTGGTGGCTGCGGGCTCGGCCGGCGGCCCAGGGCTGCCCGGAGGCTCTGCTCACCTCGCTGCCCCAACTCTGACCTCCCACCCCACCCCACACAGCCAACACCTTGCTCCCACCTTTTTTTTTTTTTATAACAAAGAAAATCCATTTATTCAGCTAACAAATATCTATTAAAGGTCTGCTGTATGCTAACTCAGACTTGGTTCTCACTGACAGTATGGTGGGGGTTCAGGAAAGTACAGATGGGCACGGCACAGGGGCAGGCAGGCAGCCTGAATCCGGAGCTGCAGGACGTGGGCCCACCTCAAAACCCTCACCCGAACCCCTGCCTCCAGCTCCCTTTAGTGCCGCCCGGAGGCCTGAGGCTCCACGGAAGACACGCCCGATTCTTCCCGGGAGCACCCCCCTCCTGGGAGCACCCCCTCCTGAGAGCACCCCCTCCTGGGAGCATGCCTCTGGGAGCACACCCCTCCTGAGACCACCCCCCTGGGAGCAGCCCCCTCCTGGGAGCACCCCCTCCTGGGAGCATCCCCTCCCTGGGAGCATCCCCCTCCTGAGAGCACCCCCTCCTGGGAGCACCCCCCTCCTGGGAGCACCCCCTCCTGGGAGCACCCCCCTGGGAGCACCCCCTCCTGGAAGCACTCCCTCCTGAGAGCACCCTCTCCTGGGAGCACGCCCCTGGGAGCACCCCCTCCTGGAAGCACTCCCTCCTGAGAGCACCCCCTCCTGGGAGCATGCCCCTGGGAGCACCCCCCTCCTGGGAGCACCCCCTCCTGAGAGCACCCCCTCCTGGGAGCACACCCCTGGGAGCACCCCCCTCCTGAGAGCACCCCCCCTGGGAGTACCCCCCTCCTGGGAGCATGCTCTCCATGATCTCATTGCATTGATTATAAGGTGAAGGAATTCTAATGTATTCCTTTCTCCTATGGCCCAGGAAAGAAGAGGAAATGACATTTGCAGACACAAGATTTCAACAAAAGTCTGGGAGACAACAAGTGGGAGGAAGAGTGTTCAGGGATGAGGGGGAGCGGGTGAAGCCCTGAACCCCACAGAGCAGGGGTGCACACACCTGCTTGGACACCCCTGCCCACACCAGGCTCTGGACTCAGGAGCCATGAATGCCATGGAGGCAGGTACCAGCAGAGCGGCAGGAAGTCAGAGGTGGATGCACCACCCGCACAGGGAACATCTCCCACCATCCACCTGCCCAGCCACGTGTGGAGAGCATGGGTAATTTTGATAGACCCATGCCTAGAGGCAATCGTAGGCAGGTGTTTGGCCTAGTGGTCAGGATCCATGTGTCTCATTTCAAAGTGCCTGTGTTCAATGCCCAGCTCTGCTCCTGGTTCCAGAACCCTGCTAATCTAGACCCTGGGAGGCAGCAGGTGATGGCTTAAGCAGTTGGGTCCCTGATACCCACATGGGAGCCCTGGATTGGTTGCAGGCATTTTGGTAATGAACCAGTAGATAGGAGCTCTCTTTCAAACAAATAAACAAAACAGGCAGTTTTAAAAAAGAATAACACCTAAACATACCATGGTGAGATTTCAGAAACAGAGTAAGCTCAAAGCTCCCTTACATTAAAAGAAAAAAAAAAAGGAAAAAGGCAGGCCATACACAAAAGCAAGGCTTTTGGGGTAGCAGTTAAGACACTGCTCAGGATACCTGCATCCCTTGAGACTGCCTGTGTTCAAGAGCCAGCTCCACTCCCAATCCCAGCGTCCTGCCGATGAGCACCCTGGGAGGCAGACGGTGGCTCAGGCACTTGGGCCCTTGCCACCCACACAAGGGACCTGGGTTGAGTTTGCAGTTCTTGGGCCTCTGCAGATATCTGGGGAGTCAATCAGTAGATGAGAGATCTCTGGTCTGTCTCTGTGTGTCTCTTTTTCAAATAAATAATTTAAAAAATATTTTATTTATTTGAGAGGTAGAGTCACAGTCGAAGAGAGGCAGAAGCAGAGAGAGAAAGGTCTTCCATCTGCTGGTTCACTCCCCAAATGAACACAACAGCTGGAGCTGGGCCATCCTCTGCTGCCTTAGCAGAGAGCTGGATCAGAAGAGGAACAGCTGGTCTCAAACCGGCTCCCATATGGGATGCTGGTGCAGCAGGTGGAGACTTAGCCTACTGTGCCACAGCATGGGTACCAAAATAATTTGCTTAAAAAAGAATGGAATTAGACTTTCCATTAGCAAAATTGGTGGCTGAAAAGAAAAAGAATCCATGTCATTTCAAGGAAAAATATTTTCAATACAGATTTCTGACTAAGCCAAGGGAAAACGAAGATGTGTTTAGATATTTAAAAAGGGTAAAAAACTCAACTCATGTTGGGTATGCAAGAAAGCAGGAAAAAGATCCATGATATCAGTTAAAGAGCCTTCATTTTCCACTTGATTTTGAAGTTTGCGTATGGATTAATGTCTTTTCTTCCTTTAAAGAAATCCGTTTCCAGAGCCAGTGCTGTGGCAGAGCAGGTCAGGCTGCCACACGTGGTGACGTCCTCTCACACTGGAGCTCTGGTGCAAGTCTGTCGCCCTGCTTTCTATCCAACTCCCTGTTACTGCGTCCGGATGATGGTCCAAGGACTTGGGCCCCTGTCACCTACGTGGGACGCTTGGATGAGTTCCTGGCTCCTGGCTTCAGCCGGGTCCAGCCCTGGCTGATACGGCCATCTGGGGCATGAACCAGCGGTTGGAAGCTCTCACTCTCTCTCTCTCTCCCCCTCCCTCTCCCTATCACTCTGTCTTCCAAATAAATAAATCATTTTTAAAAAATATTTCTAGCTCTGACCACTAGAAATGCCTAGAAAGATTGTCAGTCCTGGAACAATGAGGATAAATTTCTCCCAGGTCTAAAGAAGGAACAGGCCATCATTTCAAACATCAAAGATGGGTCAAGGTTGGAGGCTCCAAGCCCACTGACAGCTCTCTACTGGCGAAAGTAGGGATGACACAAGCATCACTAAAGACTATGACTGTACCAAGTTGAAACATGTCAAATTTGTTCAAATTTATGGAAAAATGTGTAACTTCCGGTTGTCTGTGGAAGATATTAGGCATTCATTAAGAAATGGCTAATAAATGGGAAAAATCAAGAATTCATCCTGTCTATTCCATGCAAACCTCAGGGTAACAAAATAACAGAGGAGGGAAAATTTCTCTCCAACATGGGAATATGTACAAAAAAATTTACTTATTTATTTGAGGGGCAGAGTCACAGACAGAGAAAGGGAGAGACAGAGAGAGATCTTCTATCCACTGGTTCACTCCCCAAATGGCCAAAATGACTGGAGCTGGGCCAGTCCAAAGTCAGGAGCCAGGAGCTTCTTCAGGGTCTCCCATGTGGGTACAGGGGCTCAAGCACTTGGGCCATCCTCCTCTGCTTTCCCAGGCTATAAGCAGAGAACTAGATCGGAAGAGAAGCAACTGGGACTCAAATTAACACTCATATGGGATGTCGACGCCTTAGGCAGATGCTTAACCTACTATGCCACGGCACTGGCCCCGTAACGTGGGAATCTTCCAGCTAACAGCTGAAGTTGAGAGAATTAGAATGTCACCATGCTGTGACCCATGACTACACAGAGATCGTCAATGGACACAGCACGAGTGAGACCAACAGGACAGATAAGTCTCCTTTGGGAGCACACAACACCCACCATGAAGGTACCCCCCAAATAACCCAATCTGAATCTGATCAAGACTGCTCCACTTCCAATATGGCTCCCTGCTGATGCACCTGGGAAAGCAGCAGAGGATGGCCCCGGTCCTTGGGCCTCTGCACCCATGCAGGAGACCTGACTTCAGCCTGGCCCAGCCCTAGCCATGGGGGCCATTTAGAGAGTAAACCAGCAGATGGGAGATGTCTCTGTTTCTCCCTCTCTCTTTCCATAACTCTTAGCCTTTCTGATAAATAAGTAAATCTTGAAAAATAAATGAGTGACTGTACTTAGATCCAATTCAAACATGTCAGATATTTAACTGACCAGTCTTACTTGAAGACATTGAGAAATTATTACCAGTACTTTATGTGTGCTAATGCCACAGCAATTATAGTTTTTATTTGAAAGGCAGAGAGACAGAACTCTCATCCACTGCTTCACTCCCCAAATGCCTGCAACAGCTAGAACCACCCAGGCTGCCTCTGGGAGGCAAGAACTCAATCCAGAGCTCTCACGTGAGTGGCAGTACCTGAGCCCCCACTGCTGCCTCCCAGGGTCCCCATTAACCGGGAACTGGAACCAGGTGAAGACCCTGCATACAAACCCTCCAACATGGGATTCGGCCCTCACAGGCTATGTCACCCTCCACACCAAACATTCACCTGCCCTCCGTGGTCCCCCCCCCCCCGACCTCTTATCACTTTGAGATATATAAGTAAATATTTTCTGGTGATATTAGATATGGAATTTGCTTCAGCATATTCTGGGGGTGGTGAGGAGTGGCTAGACACTGTTGGCCAAAGGTTGGTAATTCCCAGAGCTGGGTGATGGCTGTATGAGAGTTTATTACATTACTTTCTCTCCATAACAAACAGGTAACAAAATTACTCCCTAAGCACCTGTTCTTAGGAAGTTACTGATGGAGTAACTTCAAAACTGAGCAAGCAAAACAGAAAGCTACAGCATGCAGAAACAGGGCCAACCCAGGAGAGCAAGCAAGCCCCAGGACAGGGCTGAGAGCTAGGCAGAAACTGGGGCAGCAACTGGGCCAGGTTGTCCCAGGCTCCTGGGAAGAGGTGGGGTGCTGGGGCAGAGTTGTCACCAGGATGGATGCTGTAACTGACAGCTCAGAAAACCTCAAACACCGAGAAACAAAAAAGAAACCAGCTATACTTCACAAAAACGTAGACAAGAAAAGCCCAAGCCAAACACGAAGCAAACTGACACATCCCGAGGTGGCTGCGGTGAGCGCCATTTTTCATGGCTACTATTAAGTCAACTTTTTCCTTCCTTTTAGAATCAACTGAGGACTTCTGGAAGATTCCACCATGGTTAGATGGACCTAAGTATTCTGAAGTGGTGTGCTACATGTCAAACTACAGGCATGGAAGGAGTGGTGGGACCAGTGGTCCCACTGCCCACCTGCTAAGTCCAGGGGATGGGTTGTGACCAAGGAGGCAAAACACTGGGGTTTCCAGTAGATTTTCTGAGCTTTGCAAACACACTTGAGGAGGAACCAGGAACAGTCTGAAGGAGGGAAAATGAGACATAAAGCATTAGAAGGCTACTAACCTGGGGCCAGCACTGTGCATAGCAGGTAAAGCCGCCATCTGCAGTGCCCACATCCCATATGGGCACCAGTTCAAGTCTCAGCTGCTCCACTTCCAATCCAGCTCTCTGCTATGGCCTGCAAAAGAAGTGGAAGATGGCCCAAGTCCTTGGGCCTTTCTGCACCTGCATGGGAGACTGGGAGGAAGCTCCTGGCTCCAGGCTTCGGATTGGCACAGCTCCGGTCATTGTGGCCAGTCAGGGAGTGAACCAGCAGATGGAAGACTCTCTCTCTGCCTCTGCCTCTCTGTAATTCTGCCACTGAAATAAATAAATAAATCTTTAAAAAGTAAAAAATGCCACTAAGCCCTTCTTTATACTAGGATATGCAAGGTTGACAAATACAGAAGCTGCAGTGTTAAGCACAATATTGGGGGACATGGAGACCACCAGCCTCCAGCCCAGACAAAAGAGGTTCCATGGGAGGAAGCCTTGGGCCAGGGAAATCCTGGGCTCTCCCTTAGCAGTCCCCGTGTGCTGCACTGTTCTGATCAGAAGCTGTGGTGTAGTGGGCCCTGGGGAGCCATGTGCAGCAGCGGATGGAATTATAAGGGCAGCCAAGTGACAGGATCAGCTCTGCCTCCTACACAGAATGCTCCGGCTGCAGGGGGAGTGTCAGAGGTGGCCGCTGGGAGACATCCAGGTGGGAGGTGCCGATGGCCTGCCCTGAGCAGGCTTCAGGAGGTTCTAAGGGGGCCAAGCAGAGTCAGGCCAGGTGCCCAGGGCCCTTTCATGAACTGAAGAGGTCCAGGGGAGAGGCAGGAGGATGGGAAGAAGGTAACCAGCTCAACTGCTCCCTTTGGGTCATGGAGGTTGTAGGAGCCCTCGATGGTCTGCACCAACCGCTCCCTCCACCCAGTTTCTGCCTCCCTCAGTCCCAGCCCAGCCCAGCTCTCCATCCCCCGGGGCCTCTTGCTGCTCCACAAACTTACCACGTGCCTTTGTGTTTGCTGCTGCCCCCACTGGGATGCTCACTTCTCCCTTCCCAGCCTGCACAGTCCTGGGGTCACTCAGCTCAAATGCCACCTTCTCAGAATGCAACGACCCTCCAAGGACAGCTCTCCTCTCCCAGCGCCCTGGGCCCGCTAGCTCATCACTGCCTGGTGCCAACCACATCCCCCAGGGATTCTAGTCTGCTGTCTGTCTGCCCCCCCCCCAGGGGATGTCTCACAAATGGGAAGAACTGTCACTCGTCATCCTTTGTACTTTTATCTCTGACACAAGAAGGGTTGCAGCACGTGTTCGACGCAGGGATTGGGACGCCTGCATCCCACCTCTGAGTACCTGCGTTCAGGTCCTGGCTACGCGGTTTCTGATTCCAGCTTCCTGCTCCTGCGCATGCTGCAAGGCAGCAGCTGGTGGCGCAGGTGATCGACTTCCTGCTACCACCTGCAGGTGATCGACTTCCTGCTACCACCTGGGAGACGCAGGCGGAGCTCCCAGCTCGCAGCTGTGGTCTGGCCCAGGCTCAGCTGTTGTGGGCATTTGGAGAGTGAACCAGTAGATGGGAGTGCTTTCTCTCTCGTGCTCTCGCTCTCTCCCACCCTCCCTCTCTCCCTCTCCCTCTCTCCTTCTCTCTTGCGCTCTCTCTCTCTCTCTCTCTCTCTCTCTCTCTCTCTCTCTCAAATACAAGAGTTTAAAGATAGAAGCAATGTGAAGAGATCTCATTGTTTGTCAACTCTATCAGCCTGATGATAACCTGCAGCACTGCATCACAGAGGATTGCAGAAGCAGGCGCTGCAGGCTGGTTGTGGGGATGCTGGGAATTAAAAGTGCATCGGGGCCAGCGCTGTGGTGTAGCGGGTTAAGTACATCAGGCGCACATCAGGACTCTCCAAGCTGCAACCAAAGCTTGGCTTTTGGTTGAGACAGTGCTGTGATGGTCTCACAGGCCTGGGTCGCCTGCATCTTAGGGGCCTAAGGAACGCCACCCTTACTAAAGAAAAAAGTTATGTATTTATATATTTGAGAGTCAAAAGAAGGGAGTGAGAGAGCACTCTATCCACTGGGTTACTTCTCAAATGCCTGCAACAGCCACGGCTGGGTTAGGTCAAAGCTGGGAGCTGGGATCTCAATTCGGTTGCCTTGTGCAGGTGTCACAAACCCAGCTCCTGCGCCATCACTGCTGCCTCCTGGGGTCTGCATGGGCAGGAAAGGGGTCAGGAGCCAGAGCTGGGAATGGAACACAGCCACTCCCACGGGGGATGCAGGCGTCCTAATGGCCAGGCTAAATGCCTGCTTGGTGCTCATTTTGGATGGAATTATCCACACCACCAGCTGGATGAACTGTTTCTTCCCAACTTCCACACTGGTTTCTAGCAGTATCCATAACCAGTGACCACAAACCAGGCAACCTAACAGAAATACTTTTCTCTTACAGTTCTGGAGGCCAGATCTCCAACGTCAAGGTGTCAGCAGGGTCTGGCCGCCTCTGAAAGCCATGGAGTGACACGGTTCCTTGCCTCTCCCAGCTCTGGGTGGCCCCAGGCATTCCTTGGCGACATCAGTCCAAACTCTGCCTCCATCTTCTGATGGCCCGTGCCTGTTCTCCCACCGGGTCTCCTCTTCTGCCTCTTACAGGTGCACCTGTCATCGGGTTTAGGGCCCACCAGCTTGTTCTCAACTTGATATATCTTCCCTTTAAGTACATCTGCAAAGATCCTTTTTCCAAATAAAGTCACACTCACAGATTCTGGGACAGAGACATAACCTTTGAGGACCACCATTCAACACAAGATACTTTCTGAGTGGAAAATGACAAATATGGTTTGTTAGCTTGGACTCATAAACAGTTTCTCTTAACGGAAGCACAAACAAGGTTCTTTAAGAACAGAGACTGAATAGCGAACAGCTAGCACAAAGGAGCCCAATCCCAGTGAGCAACATCAACACGATTGTTCTTTGCTCTGTCATGGCCACGCAGAAGGCTCCGGGCAGACTGTGGTCTCATTGTCCCCCTGCTGGACTCTTTCTAAGGCCCAGTATGCTGAGCTCTTAGGACACTAGAACACTGGGACATTTTGCCAAAATTTTCCAGCGAAAACAGAAAGGACTTTTTTGCCCAGGAAATTCTATCATCACTGCAAACGGAGAAAGCCTGGAGAAGGAAGAGAGGAAGGAACCCAGTGCTGGGCATGAATAGCTAAGTTTCAGCCTCCAGCCTCTTTCCTGTCGGAGAGAAAGCCACAGGAGCTCCTGTTCCGTGGGAAGTGGCGCCCTGCCTCCCGCCCAGCGCCGCCAGCGCCATCTGTGTTCATTTGTTCCAGCCACTCTATCAGGAATCAGAGCCCTCCCTGCAGGGCCAGTGAGGATGCCTGTGCTGCAGCCCTGCTACACACACCTCCACCCCAGCAGCACCTGAGGGAGCAGCCAGCTCAGGTTCACAAAGTCCCGCACAAGCTCCCCTCGCCATGGCTTCTCGCACGGCCACTGAAATGATGGGGCCTGAGCTGCTTTCCTCTACTGCAACACAGCCCAAGCTGTCAGCGTATTCTCAGCCCAGGAGGAGTCAGGCATGCAGACAGTAACCTCTGCCCTGATTTTTGAAATTTCATTTATTTACTTAGGAGGCAGCAATACAGAGAGCTCCCATCTGCTGGTTCACTTCCCAGACACCCTCAGTGGCTGGAGCGCTGAAACCAGGAGGTGGGAACTCCACCCAGGTCTCCCATATGAGAGGCAGGAACCCAGTCACTTTAAACATCTCCACTGTCTGTCATCCAGGGTCTGCATTAGCAGGAAGCTGGAGAAAGGAGCCAGGGCAGGGAGCCAAACCCAGGCTTTCCAATGTGGGACACAGGGGTCTCAGTCTCTAGGCCAGACACCTTCCCCTAACTTCATATTCAACAAGAAAAAAATCAAAGTAGTAGCAGTTAACACCATGTAACGAATTATTGTTATAATCAATAGCTACTGAACACAAAAATAAAGACAGTAACCTCTGAGCCTATTCAAAGAAAGAAAAATCAGAGTGTTGACAATCAGCATTATATGATAAATCTTTGCTTTCTCATTATTGACAATCAGCATTATATGATAAATCTTTGCCTTCTTATTATTATCAGTATTTACTGAAAATCTAGAGATACAGCCAACTGACAAAGACAGAGCACCTTGCTCTCAGGCTTAAGCCATGTTAGGGATCAGGAGCTGACAATGATCTATACATACACATATCCTTGTTTCATTTGGCATTGCTACAATGTCACAGGTGTTTAAATAAGAAACCTGTATTGGGGCCAGTGCTGTGGTGCAGCAGGTTAAGCCTCACCTGCAACGCAGGTATCCCATATGGGCACAGTTCAAGTCCCAGCTGCTCCACTTTCTGCTAAGGGCCTGGGAAAGCAATGGAAGATGGCCTGAGTGCTTGAGTCTCTGTCACCATGAGACTCATGTGGGAGACCCAGATGAAGCTCTTGGCTGCAGCCTGGCCCAGCCCTAGCTGTTGTGGCCATCTGAGGAGTGAACCAGTGGACAGAAGGTATCTCTCTCTCCTTCTTTCTATTTTTCCCTCTCCCTCTCCCTCTGTAACTCTGATTTTCAAATCAATCAATCAATCTTTAAACAGGATGGGCAGGTGGCATAGCAGTCAAGAAGCCACTAGGGACACGTGCAGGTGGGTTTCACATTTCCAAAACCCAGGGCTGCCAGCTCCAAGCTCATGGGAACGGCAACCACAGCAGAAGGGAACTCTGGCCTCTGAGTGGCCCAGTCGCCTGCCATGCTTAAGCAGGGGCCCCATCCCTTTATTGGGGAAAATGCTCAGACCAGCACTTTGTTATCTCTCAAGTCGGGCCCTTCCTGATTCAGACACTAACCTGCATGAAAGAGAAACCAAGTCTCAAAAGGCGTGTGGGGGGGTGGGGGGACTAAACCGAGAGGTACCATCCGGGCAGGAGCTCAAAGGCGACAACCGCCCAGGTCCACCTGACTGGGCCAGCGCTCCCCGAGTGACCCAGCAGCAGACTGAGGAGTCAGGACAGCACAGAGCCGTTTGTGACACCCTCTGCCCACAGGGCCGACGCCGGGGCACCGGTCACAAGTCCCCGAGACCTAGAGAGGACAGGGCTGAACCCACTGCAGGCCTCAGAAAGGAGAGGCCCCTCTGACTGCCCCTGGACTGGGAAGCAAAAATAAAATCCAATTTGTTCTGGAAGCTGGGGCTGGGCAAAGTCCCTCAACAGCCACTGCTGGGCAGCCCGTCCCCCCCACGACCCAGGAGTCCCAGCCTTCTGGGGCCTGAGACACTGCTCTTGTTTGCCAAGGAGAGCTGGCAGCCTGCGAGGGGGCAAGGCCCAGGGAAGGGGCCGACCCACGCTGCCCAACAGGGCACAGGGCAGTTGCAAAGCAAGCATCTGCCACCACTCCCGGCGACACTAGGGCTTGGGGTTCAGAGGGTAGGATGGGTTGCAGTAGGCAATGGACTACAACATACGATTGTGGAGAGTGGTTTTTTTTTTTTTTTTTTTTTTTTTTTTTTTTTTTTTTTTTGACAGGCAGAGTGGACAGTGAGAGAGAGAGACAGAGAGAAAGGTCTTCCTTTGCCGTTGGTTCACCCTCCAATGGCCGCCGCTGCAGCCGGCGCACCGCGCTGATCCGATGGCAGGAGCCAGGATCCAGGTGCTTTTCCTGGTCTCCCATGGGGTGCAGGGCCCAAGCACCTGGGCCATCCTCCACTGCACTCCCTGGCCATAGCAGAGAGCTGGCCTGGAAGAGGGGCAACCGGGACAGAATCCGGCGCCCCGACCGGGACTAGAACCCCGTGTGCCGGCGCCACAAGGTGGAGGATTAGCCTATTGAGCCACGGCGCCGGCCTAGAGAGTTTTTAACTTTGTGAGTATTCAATGTGCCTTTTAAAATCACAGAGGGTCTCTACTCTTTCTCCAAACCAAAGACACTAAGAACTGACAACCTTACCATGACCTTCTGTATGTTTGAGTCACATGGTGGAGTTTTACCCTTGTGAGGGATATGCATTTTATCTTTGATTTTCCCAACGTTTATGAGCAAACTGCTGGGTCACTGGGAGAATTGATTCTGTGGGCTTTCCGGCAGCAACATTAAAAAGCAGCCTGGGGAACTGGATGTCATTGGCAGGCTTGCCCTAACGTTTGCTCAAACTAGAAGCTAAACACTTAAAATAGTAAAAAAGCAGCCCGGGTTCAGATGCACAAGCAGAAAGGTTGAAGCTTGATTTGTAGGAGTTTTTCCTGACTTTACTTACTCAATGTTCAAAACATCGATTTTAAATAATTGGTGATCTAACTTTGCTTGGAAAATGAGCACAAGCAGACAGCCTGGGGTTCAAGTGCAGGTTCAACCAATTATTCACTGTGACCTTGGACAAGTTTCTTTGTATAGCTCAGCCCCTGAAGCCTGTTAAGCACTGTCAATAAATTTTGCTTGTACCAGCAACTCCTATTCAATCAGTACTGAATCGTTTGGTCCTAGTGATCAGTCAAAACGAGTTCAACCCACACAAATCTCTAACAGGAGAGGGGGTCCTCTCCCTCCTTGCCTTGGAGAGAGGGAGCAGGAACCAAAGCCCAAACTGACTGATGCCTCCACTAGCTCTAAGATCAAGGAGGTGAATTCAAGGATCCTAGCAATTTGCCCTGAAAAATCAAGAAAATTAAAATACAAAATGTAGTTACTGAAATAACAGTTGCAACAGGGAGAATGTGACATTGAAAAATGAAAAGGCAATATACTGCAACTTCTGCATTATAAGTATCTCTGAAACACAGGACCACCTGGCACCCAGCTCGCCAACCTGGCTCCACGTATCATGGCCCCCCTCCAACCATTCGCTGCACCAGCACTGTCACAGCCGCCACTGAAGCTGCATGGCCCATGAAACAGTGTGTCTAACCTGCACAGAGTGGAGTACATGGTCATGTGTATGTTTAAGGAGACGTGGAGAAAAACTCATAGTACAAACCCAGGAACTTTAAGAATGGCTCTCTAACATGAGACTTGTTTTCTTGTTTTTGGAAACTATTTGAGAATTGGGAAAATAACATTATTAATTTTATAATCAGAAACTATTAAAGCTACTTTTTAAAAACAAAGGAAGCTTTCAATGGCAAACAGGATAAAGTTCAAATGAGCATTTAATAAGGTTGTCCACCCACACCCTGCGACTTGGCCGACACTATCTCTCTCCGTATCCCAGCACACACCCTAAACTGCAAACACACCAGACTCTTTACTCTGGACCCAGCTCCACAGTCCCCCTCCAGCCTTAGCCCAGCCCTCCTCACAATCTGCCCTCTGTCCTTAGAATCAACCTTCTGGTAAGCACCTGGAACATTCGTTTCATTAGCTGTGTAACAAATAATTGTGTATTTTTCTCTCCCCCACTAAGCAACTGGCTCTTCCAAGGTAGTTATGTCTTCTCCCAGAGCACCTGGCTCAGTCAGTGCTCTACGCCTAAATATATTCAGTAATTCACGGAAGCACAGAGCACCACACACCACAGGCGGCTGCAGAAGGCTTTGCAGGGCTGGGGCTTGGTGCGGGCTTAAAAAGGGATAATACGTAGAAAGAACTGACAGCTGACTGTAGGATCACTGTGCATTAAAAACACAAGGACTGCTTCCAAGGGCATTGCTTTCATTCTGAGGTTATCACTCCGCTGAACAGCACAGGATACACTGATCCTGAAAGTGCTCCTTTCAATGGGAGCTATGCTTTCTCATTTTGTACTTATATTCTTAAGCTAAAGAGGTAACATTCATAGTTAAAAATCAGTTACTGGGGGCTGGCACCGTGGCGCAGTAGGTTAATCCTTTGCCTGTGGCACTGGATTCCATATGGGCACCGGTTCTAGCCCTGGCTGCCCCTCTTCCAATCCAGCTCTCTACTGTGGCCTGGGAGGACAGCGGAGGATGGCCCAAGTCCTTGGGCCCCTGCATCCGCATGGGAGACCAGGAAGAAGCTCCTGGCTCCTGGCTTTAGATCTGTGTAGCTCCAGCCATAGCGGCCATTTGGGGAGTGAACCAATGGAAGGAAGACCTTTCTCTCTGTCTCTACCTCTCACTGTCTGTAACTCTACCTCTCAAATAAATAAAATCTTTTTTAAAAAACCAGTTACCTAAAAATGAAGGTGTCATCAGAAAACAAATATTAAAAGACAAACGACACCCTGGGTAAGTATGACATCTAACAGAGAATGGGTAACTACATGAAAACTACAAGAAAAACACCAATAAATGGGTCAAAGGAGAAATAACAGTTCACAAAAGAACAAATCCAAATATATAGGAGGGAAAAAGTTCTACCTTCACTATAATAAATGTAAATTTAAGATAAACATTTTTGTGTTTCAGAATGACACTTTAAGATACTGCTAGGGGCTGGTGCTGTGGCACAGGTTAATCCTCTGCCTGCGGTGCCGGGATCCCATATGGCCGAAATAGCCAGAGCTCCACCGATCCAAAGCCAGGAGCCAGGAGCTTCCTCCAGGTTCCCACACAGGTGCAGGGCACAAGGCCTCGGGCCATCTTCCACTGCTTTCCCAGGCCATAGCAGAGTGTTGAATCGGAAGTGGAACAGCTGGAACTGGAACCAGTGTCCCTATGGGATGCTGGCACTGCAGGCAGTGACTTTACCTGCTATGCCACAGCCCTGGCCCCACAAAATTTTATATCTAAGCAGCAACATCCATAAGCTTTAAAATACAGAAATAATATAGACAACCCAAAATCAGAAAACAAAGTGTGACACTACATTTCTTCAATGCTATCATTAAAAACTGCGTACTTGTGAGAAATAGCTATTGTCGTTGGGGCAAATGCTCACAAAATAAAGGGGCAAAATTTCTTCTTCTTCTTTTTTTTTTTTTTTTTTTTTTTTTTTTTTGACAGGCAGAGTGGACAGTGAGAGAGAGAGAGACAGAGAGAAAGGTCTTCCTTTGCCGTTGGTTCACCCTCCAGTGGCCGCTGTGGCTGGCGCACCGCGCTGATCCGAAGCCAGGAGCCAGGTGCTTCTCCTGGTCTCCCTTGGGATGCAGGGCCCAAGTACTTGGGCCATCCTCCACTGCACTCCCGGGCCACAGCAGAGAGCTGGCCTGGAAGAGGGGCAACCGGGACAGAATCCGGCGCCCCGACCAGGACTAGAACCTGGTGTGCCGGCGCCGCAAGGCGGAGGATTAGCCTAGTGAGCCGCGGCACAGGCCAAAGGGGCAAAATTTCATTCGCATTTGTCCTGGGCACAGTGCTGGAGACAGAAATTGCTCTGGGAACCGGCACTGGCCAGAGTGGAACCCTTTGCATTTTACTGTTATCCTTTCTAGGGAGTCGTAACGGGAGTGCCTGCACTACTCATCACCGGAAAGATGTTGTTTGTAACCCATTTAATCCTTACAAGCCCCTGAGCAGGTCGGGACTCTGTTCCCCACTTACAGACAAGAAAACTGAGGTGCAGGGAGATCAAGCAACCCCTAAGGTGCAGCCAGGATTCGGAGTGCCGACGCGAGTCTTGTCTGAGCATCACTGCACAGCGCCTCTGGTTCTAGCTGACGTTCGTCTAACGACCTTGCCTACCAAGAAGTGGATCCCGCCTGCGCCCTTGCGGTCCCCCTGAGAAAGCTCTTCTCCTTCCAATCCCCGCTTAACTGTCACCCTCGGGCCAGGCCCCTCCCTGACCACCTGTCCCTCCCGCTTCCCACAGGACCCATCAAGCGCATCACCACGCTATTTCTGTCTCCCCCAATGTAAGCGCTCCACTAGGTGAGGGTTTTCACCTTTCTCGCTCATCTGTCAGCCTGAGGAGGTCCCGGCACCGAGGTTGTGCTCAGTCAGTACTTTTCTAGTAAGTGAGGCTTAGAACACGCAGCAAGGGGCAGGAGGTTGGCCTTGGGGTTAAGCCTGGGGTTTAGGACTCCCGCACCCCCATTCCCTGGGATCCCTGCTGATGCAGACCCCTGGAGGGTCAAGTAGTCGGGCCCCAACCACAGACGCAGGAGACCTGGACTGAGTTCCTCTGCCCAGCTTCGGTCCACCCCCGATTCCCAGCGCTGTGGGCACTTGGAGAATGAACCAGTGGACAGGGGCTCCCTGTCTGCTTTAAAAAAAAAAAAAAAAAAAAACTCAAGCATAGCGTTGTTCCAAGTTTGCGTTCTTATTTAAAAGCATGAATACGTACACGCGCGTGTGTGGGCAGGAGGGAGCATAGAAGCATCTGAAACCGCGAGCGGCGATTTCAGCTCCCATGTTTCCCCTGGTTTTATCCCCCAAGCCCTGCGTGGAAGCATCACTCCATCCTGCCTGCAGGAACGCTCGAGCAAACCGGAGAGGCAGCGCTGTTCGCTCTGGAACACCACTGCTGTTCATCACGACCCGTCGTCCTCGGTGGGCAGCCGCTACTTACAGCTCACGCGCGCACGCACGCCTCGCCCACCTAGCAACCGCGAGCCCCGCAGCGGCGCGGCGCCTTTAACGCCCGCCCCCGCTCCCTCCGCCGCGCCCGACGCAGTCGTCACCCGCGGGTGATGGAGCCCCGCGCCCGCTGGACGGAGCAGGCAGGCAGAGGCCTGGGGGCCCCGCGCGGCGGGCGCTGGCCGCGGCCCCCGGCTGCCCGAGCCCGCCGACGGCCCGGCCCCTGACCGAAGTCCAGCCTCGGGGACGCGCCCCGGCGGCACCCCGCGCTCCCGCACCACGGGCAGGCTCCGGCCATGGCGCTGGCCGCCGCCGCGGCCGCCGCGGCCGCCGGGGTGAGCCAGGCGGCGGTGCTTGGCTTCCTGCAGGAGCGCGGCGGGCAGGTGCGCAACTCGGAGCTGCTGAGCCGCTTCCGGCCGCTGCTGGAGGCTGGCGACCCGCGCGGCCGCGCCGCGCGCAGGGACCGCTTCAAGCAGTTCGTCAACGACGTGGCCGTGGTCAAGGAGCTCGACGGCGTCAAGTTCGTGGTGCTGAGGAAGAAGCCGCGGCGACCGGCGGGGCCCGAGCCGCTGCCCCCCGGCCCCGCAGCACCGCCGCCGCCGGCCGCCGCTGCCCCGGGGGACAGCTCCGCGCCCGAGGCCGCTTCCTCGGGCCCCGCGCTGCAGATCCAGGAGCCCCCGGAGGACCCGGCCGGGCAGAGCGCGCCGCAGGATGCCCCGGGGGTCCCGGCCAGCGAGCCCACCTCGCCCACTATGGAGCTGCCTAGCGGCCTGGCCCGCAAGCCCGAGGGCCCCGCAGAGCCCCGGGTGCCAGCCTTTGAGCTGGCCCGGTCCTCGGAGGCAGTCTGCGTGGACGCGGCCCCGCCGTCTGCGAGGCTGCCCGAGGTCGCCTCGCCCTGTGCACCGGCGCCGGACCCAGCCCCGGGGCCGCCGCCGCCGAAGCCCTGCATGCTGCCGGTGCGCTGCGTGCCGGGCCCCGCCGCGCTCCGCGTCCGGGCCGAGGAGCAGGGCCTGCGCCGGCAGCTGTCGGAGGAGCCGAGCCCGCGCAGCTCCCCGCTGCTGCTGAGGAGGCTGTCGGTGGAGGAGACCGGCCTGGGCCTCGGCCTGGGCCTGGGTCCGGGCCGCTCCCCGCACCTGCGACGCCTGTCGCGCGCCGGCCCCCGCCTGCTGAGCCCCGACACCGAGGAGGCGCCCGCCGCGCCGCCGCCGCCCTCCGCCGTGCCCCTGGAGCCGGCCGAGCACGAGTGGCTGGTGCGGGCGGCCGGCGGCCGCTGGACCCACCAGCTGCACGGGCTGCTGCTGCGCGACCGCGGCCTGGCGGCCAAGCGCGACTTCATGTCCGGCTTCACGGCCCTGCACTGGGCCGCCAAGAGCGGCGACCGCGAGATGGCGCTGCAGCTGGTGGAGGCGGCGCGGCGCGGGGGCGCGCCCGTCGACGTGAACGCGCGCTCGCACGGCGGCTACACGCCGCTGCACCTTGCCGCGCTGCACGGCCACGAGGACGCCGCCGTGCTGCTCGTCGTGCGCCTCGGCGCGCAGGTGCACGTGCGCGACCACAGCGGGCGGCGCGCCTACCAGTACCTGCGGCCCGGCTCCTCGTACGCGCTGCGCCGCCTGCTGGGCGAGCCGGGCCTGCGCGGCGCCGAGCTCGACGCCCTCGGGGGCGGAGGGGGCGGCCTGGCGCCGCGGCGTCCGGTGCAGGTGGCCGCCACCATCCTCAGCTCCACCACCAGCGCCTTCCTGGGCGTCCTGGCCGACGACCTGATGCTCCAGGACCTGGCCCGCGGCTTGAGGAAGTCGAGCTCCTTCAGCAGGTTCTTGGGCGCCTCGCCCATGGCGCCCCGCAAGAAGACCAAGGTCCGGGGCGCGCTGCCGGCCTTCTCGGAAGCCCCTCGCCGACCCCCGCTGGGGCCCCTGGCTGGCCTGGTGCCCGGCGTGCCCCCCGCCACCTGACGGCCGCCGTGGCCACGGCTTGAGTGAGCGCCACGGGCCGGCGGCCGCACAGCTCCGCCCGCCACAGCCTGTTGCCCCCGACGGCCGGCGTCGCCGGGAGCGGCTCCCTGTGAGGAAGCCAGCAGCCGGCGCTGGACTCTGGAGGACACTTGAGCTTCGGGCAAGGGGCACGGGGCAGCAGCTGGCCTGGCCCCGAGGGCTCGCGGCGGCGCACTGCCCGGCGGGGGCGCGCTGGCCGCTTTCCGTGTGAAGGGGCTTTTGTAACTGGATGGTTTTACTCTGTTTTTAAATTAAAATGAGGTAAAGTAACTTTCCTAAGAACCTGTGGAATTATATTTTTTCATTTTTAGGCAAAGTGCTCATTTTCCATCTTTTGCTAAGTATTTTGGAATTCTATTAAAAAATAAAAAAGTACAGAGATCTAAAGGAAATTAGTCCCAACCAACAAAACTCTGAAAAGTTTATCTACCTCATTTTAGGTGATCAAGATTCTGGAAAGATCTTGAACACGGAATAACCCCGTGACCCTTACGAATGTAGTGAGTTTCGGCTGTACTGTGAATGCCCAGTATCGGCGATTGGCCCAGGCGCGGAGGAGAGACTTTTTAGCAGCTGCTTTTGCTCTGTGCTTGTCTTGATCGTGCAGTGTAAATGCTGGGTGGCTCTTTGACTTTGACCTGGATATTTAACGTTTAAAAATGGTGACGTGTTTGTGAAGTGCACCTCCGTGCTGTGTTTCTGAATCCGTGGTTTCCCAGGCTGGAGCCCTTTGGGTACAGTGGGTGGATAATCAGAAAACCTGTCTTGGCTTCAGAACAGTACCTGATGCAACAGTCACACATTAACTGAGGAGCAGGTGTTGTATATGCAAGTCCTGTACAAACAAAGTACCTTATTTGCATTTTTTGAAAACAGTTTACTGAGAAACCACAAATGCAGAATCTTCTCTGGGTAGCCCGGCTGGGGCAGCTCCCCCCCCCCCCCCCCCCGGTCCCCATCTGCACAGCCTGGTGGTGTGTGGGCACTGCTGCGGTTTTCCAGGGCCTGCACCGTCTACTTACTATGGCTCTTTTTGTTTGTTTGTTTCAAAGATGTGGAATGTGTTTGTTCAGCCAACCTTTTTCATATTGTATTGTGATAATTCTCTGCTTTTGCAAATTACATTTGCATGTCATTAGTGGTATCACACAGTTTTTATAGCTCAGTGATGGGACTTCCCTCAAATAATCAGTGAGTTGAATTTACTAAAGGCAATCATTCATGGAATGTTTTGATTTAAGCAATGAAATAAACATCCCATTTTATTCTGCTTTGGTGAGATTTACTTCCCCTAAAGGCTCTGCAGCTTTTGCCACTGTATTTTCTGTATGTCTGCTTAATTCTTCCTCCCTCCCTCATTCTTCTCTTCCAAGCACTGAAATAATTAAGGAACTTGGATTGCTGTGCGAAGCGCAGAAGTCTACCACACAAGGAAACTGTAGCCAGGACCTGCGGATAAATGTAGGCCCCGGAGCTGACCCCTCCCGAGAGCTCCAGCTAGTCTGCAGAAATTATTTTAAAATGCAAATGGAATCTTCTGCCTCTGCAGGAAAAGCCGTGGGAGGCAATAATTGCAGCGATCTGCGTGGCTGAGGAGGCGGGAGACAGAATTAAGTATTAGAGATTTTCTGTGCTGAGGGAGAGGCCTGACGGCGTCATGGGGTTCACAGACACGGGCGTGACCTGTAGAAAGACGATCTGCACTGGGGTCCCTTGAACTCGGCCAGCAGAGTCTTGGGGTTTCAGAAGGGCGCACTGTGAGCTGGCAGGTGAAACAAGAGTTCAGGATCAGTAACCCTGGAGCCCAGGTGGTAGAAACTCCTGTGAAGGCTTAGGCATCGGGGCCTGCAGGTTAAGCTGCCCCTTGCAACACCTGCATACCATACTCACTCTCCTAATGACCGAAACAGCCAGGGCTGGACCAGGCTGAGGCCTGGATGGAGCGCCGTCCCAGTCTGCCCTATAGGTGGCAGAGACCCAAGTGCTGAGCCATGGCTGCCGGCTCGCAGGGTGCGCATTAGCAGGAAGCTGGACAGGAAGACGGGACTGGACTCTTGTTACCTTTCAAGTAGATAAAACAAGCATTGAAAAAAAGAGACCATGGTTACTGCCTTGCAGACAAACATTTTCTGAAACTGCAAGGTAAGTTGGTAGAAAATTATAGTTGGGTATGCAGATGGTAAATTTGCAAGAACCATATGATTAAGACAGAAGCCAAGGGACTGGTTTGTGGTGCGGCTCTGGCTGTTGAGGACATTTCTGGAATGAAGCAGTAGCTGGAAAATCTCTCCTCCTTCCCCCACCCCCTGCCCATCACTCTGTCAATCAATCTTAAATCTTACCTAGCAGGCAGCACACCTGTAGAGGACTTCTAACTGACAACGAGGCAATTTAGGTGGGAAGAGTTCTCACAGGGAGGAGGCGCCTCCTTTTGGTGGGGAGAGATTAATTGTTGGTGTGGATTTGGAGTCGCATGCATGGCCAGCTTTTAAATGGTTCTTATGTCCTCGAATGGAGACTGCAGGGTATTTTTGAGCTCGCCTGATGGACCTCGTGGAGACCCAGGGTACGAGCAGTGCACACAGCTGGTCAAGTACCCGCAGACTTCTAAGCACTCCGCAGGTGTTAACCACATTCTTACAAGGTCCTAACTTCTAGTGTGTTGACTTTAGAGCAAAGCAGCTGACGCCCAGAGGAGCTGTGAGTAACTGGTCCGGGCCACACAGCCAGGAAGCAGCAGAGATGCCGGTCCTCCTGCTGCTGTGCCGTCACGGCCTTTATCCAGGCGGTGACCACTTCTCCAGGCTCCATCCCCCTCTTCTGAGGGCCCAAGACAGGGCGTCCGCGGGGCTCTCCATGCGATACTTCCAGGGGTGCTGAGCTGGTTCCATGGAGTAGATGGCTGCACCCCCTACTTTGCTTAAGAGGATCCTCATGCTTTTAGTGGGAGTCTGTGTGTACCTAAATAACTGGCCCTGCCAGAGACCCGCGCTGCCAGGCAGGGAGTCACCCATGTTCTGCATGGATACCTTTTAGTTAACACAGGAGCAGCAGTGTCTTTCCTGACTCAAGTTCTCTGGCCATCCCTGCCCCTCCGGGGAGTCCTAACCCCCTGCCATGCATTCAGGGAGCATGAAGGCTAAGGCCCATAGACCCACCTAAGACCCTTATTCTCTCCCTTACCCCATTTTTGGCCCTTTCCTGGAAGAAATTATTTGGCCATTTAAAATGGTTTCATAGATTGTCTGCTCCTCTCCGGACAGCCTTTGCCTTGGTCTGCAGCTCCAGGCTGAGACCTGTGAAGCCGGGGTGACCTGGGAGAGACACAGATACAGACCTTTCCCCTACAGGAAAAAAAATCCTCCCCGTGGGAAGTGGGTGCTGGTTTAAATACTAAGGACAACAAAGTGAGCCACATTGTAGCCACCTAAGCCATAGCCAGGCTGCAAAGCTCACACTATGGGGTCCTTTAAGATGTGAGACAGTGTTAGTTCACTCTCCGAATGCCAACCGCAGCGGGCCATCCGCGGGGCTGGGCTGCAGTCCGGAAGGAGCCAGGAATGCAATCCAGGTCTCCCAAACTCCCAAACTCCTTCAGTTGTCACGGGCTGTCTCGCAGGATCTGCCTGGGGCGCACGTGTCTAAACGTCGGCTCTGGAGGCTGCTGTCTAACGCTCCCCCTCCTGAGTTTGCCCCGCAGCTTGGGAGCGCGGGAGCGCACCGCACGGCGATTTGTTCCCGGCCCGGGGACGGCCTGTGCCCAGCAGCTTGCGCGCCGGCTGGGGCACTGCGAACACCGCTTCCCTCATGCGCGGGGGAGGCGCGGCCGCAGGGTAGAAAGCGCACTGGTGACGCCCGCGTTCTGAGGAGCCGCGGGGGCGGACGCCCGTTCCCCGGCAACGACACGGCCGCGCGGTCCCTAAAGGCCAGCGCAGGCGGCCGGGGGTGGCGAGGGGGGGAGATGGGGGCGGGAATGGGAGCGCCGGGGCGGGGGGAGGCTGGATGTTGGGGGAGATGGGGGCGGAAATGGGAGAGCCGGGGCGGGGGGAGACTGGATGTTCGGGGAGATGGGCTTCCCGAGAGAAGGGGAGGGGAAAAGAGGTATGGTGGTGGAGGTGGGGAGATGGGGGGCACGGAGGAGATGGGGGAGACTGGAAGTTGGGGGAGATGAAGTTGGGGAGAGATGGGGAGGGGTAGGGAGGTGGGGTAGGGAGAGCAGAGTAGGAGGCGGTGGCGGTGGGGGGTGGGGGAGATGGGGCAGGAGACATGGGTAGTTGGGGGGATGGCGGGCAGAAACCCCTAATTAGAGACCCTTGGGAAGCCGTTTTCCGCCCTGGGAGGCTCTTGGCGACCGTGACCCCCGAAGGCAGCTCTACCCTTTGTTCAGCAGCCCACAGCCTTGCAACCACACAGGCCAGACCTCCGGGCAAAGCCGAGCGAGTCAGCCTGCCCCCTCCTGGCTGGACAGGGCTGCGTTCCGGCAGCTGCACCAAGCCCAGATTCCGCGGGGGGGCCCTGCGCCTGGCGGAGCTGGAGCCGAGGGCCCGGCCGCGGGGCAGGGGCTGCGGGGGCCAAACTTTTGCCACAGGGACAGCAGTGCCCCCTGCTGGCAGTGGCGGGAAGGGGCCGTGCCTCCCAGCTGCCGGTCCGCCGCGAGCTTGTGGTGGTGCCAGCAGGGAGCAGCCACGGCGCGCTCGTGCGCGCCTGGGAGGGAAGGAGGCAGCGGCGAGCCGGCGGGAGCCGCGCGGGAACGGCAGGGCGCAGCACAGAAGCCCCGTACCCCTCACAGACCACCCCGCACGGAGCCCAGGTCCCGCCGAATGGGAGAGGGCAGACGCGCCCAGCCCAGCCCGGCTGCACCACCGGCCTTGCAGCTCCTAGCGGCCTGCGGACAACGCTCGAGGTCTCTCAGACGCTCGCCGCAGGAGAACGCGGTGGCGACCGTGCGGAGCAGAAGGCAGAAACTTGAATCCTGAGGGCGAGGACCCGGCACGCAGAGCCGAGCCCCAAAGCGCACTAGAACCCACCCTGGCGCCGCGGGGACCTATCCTGTTCTTTATAAAAAGGCACAATGAGAGCATTGTTCTGCACTCCGCAGCGCGGCTCTGGTATGAAGCCACCACTTAAAAAAAAAAAAAAAAAAAAAAAAAAAAAAAAAAAAAAAAGGCCCAGCTGGTTGTACTTAGTGACAGTGAGTGACAGGAAAGAACCCCAGGGGCCGGCGCTGCAGATCTGCTGGTTAAGGCAGGCCGGCAGTGTCGGCACTGGGCGCTGGTTCGTGGCTGCTCCACTTCCCATCCAACTCCCTGCTAAAGCGCCTGGGAAAGCAGTGGAAGATGGCCCAAGTCCTTGGGCCCCTGCACCCATGTTGGAGACCGGGAAGAAGCTCCTGGCTTCTGACATCGGCCAGGCTGCAGCCATTTGGAGAGTGAACCAGCAGATGGAAAATGTATCTCCTCTCTCTAAACCCTACATTTCAAATAAATAAATCATATACATACATACATACATACATACATATATGTTTTAAAAGCCCAGCAGCAGATTTCTGAGGTCACTTGGCTCTGAACACATTCGCGCGCCTTCACTCGCTAACCCTCCGCAGAACAACATGGCTGTGTCTGCACCTTCAGACACTGAAGCCAGTTTGCTGAATGTATCTGAGAATATAGTCTGGATCCCAGGGGAGGCCACCCTGTTTCCCAGTGCCCCACATCAGCCTCTCAGGCAGTTAGCCACGGCTGTCCAGGTCCTCAGCCCCCCCAAATGCAAGATCTAAGGGTCGCCATTCCTCCCCCCCCTTTGGCCCCTAAATCTCAAGCGCCCTGCTCGGGGCCCACTGTCCCAGTAGTGTCCCCAAGGAGAGTGGGAAAAGCCCAGGTTTGGTAGTGTAATTGGAAGGGAAACTTCTGGGGCTGGCTGTGAGGTCCCCAGATGATCCAGTATATCAGACACCCACCAGGGAGCAGTACCCTCACTCCCACTACTGGCAGTGGGGGTCTGGTCCGACCAGCCCTGGAGACCTGGGCTCAGCCAGCCAGACCTAGGCCCCAGAGGCAAGGAGGCAGTGACCGGAGGAGCTGGGGTCACCGTGCCAATGGAGTTGAGGGTCCTTCCCTCCTCCAGTCTTCCTCCACACCGCCAGGCCTGCGGCTGACCAGCCCACAAGGCTGCCTTCTGTAGCACACTGGGCTGAAGTTGGCATCCTGTCAACCAGACTGTGGTGTTGTGGCATCGTGGGTAAAGCCACCACCTATGATGCAGGCATTCCGTTTTGGCACCAGCTAGATTCCTGGCTGCTCCACTTCCAATCCAGCTCCCTGCTGATGACCTGGGAAAGCAGCAGCAGATGACCCAAGTGCTTGGGTCCCTGCACTCAATGGGAGACCCATCAGAAGCTCCTGGCTTCAGCCCTGCCCAGCCCTGGCATTGTGGCCATCTGGGGATCGAACCAACAGATGGAAGATACCTCTCTCTCTCTCTCTCTTTCACATAAATAATCTTTTTTGGGAAAAAAAAAAAAAAGAAGAAGAACCTCTCCACCAATGTGCTGCCGGTGACACACACACTTTAACCAATTTTATTGGAAAAACAGGATTTGCACCCGAAGTGCTCCTCTGTGTCCTCTCCTTCTGGCCATCAAGAAGAGGGGGCCTACTGCTGTGTCTAAAACCTATAAGTTAATTACCAAATGGCCCAGCTGACTTGGGCAAGGCCATAGGAACTCTGGAAAACAGGACCCTGGGAGGGCAGGCTTAGACCTCCCCAGCACTGGTGGAAAAAGCACCGAGTAACCCAGCCCCGCGGGTGAGAGGCGTGGGCAGGGCTTCCCCTTCCCCTGGCTAGACCATGGGAGGGGGAAAGGGCGGGTCATCCCGTGGACAGGTCCCAGGAGGCCAGACCAGCCTGGGAGACAGGGGTCGACGGCCCAGGTCCCTGCCGATGGCGTCCAGCCGGTCCTGAAGGAACCGGACGCGCTCGTCCAGGCTGCGCTGCTGGGCCAGGATGGCGGCCTTGCCGGCCAGCAGGGCGCAGTAGGAGCGCAGCTGCTCCGCGGGGAGTGCCCGCTCCAGCGCCTCGCGCAGGGCCCGCTCGCGCCGCGCCACGTGCTCCTTGAGCTCCCTGGCGTCCTCCTGCTGCCGCTGCAGGAGCCGGAACCGCTGAAGCACGGAGGCCTAGAGCGCGGGGCAGAGCGCACCGTGAGCCCCGCCGCCCGCCACGGTGCCAGCCGGGGAGGCGGGCCGCTCACCGCCCGGCTCTCCCAACCCGCACCACCTTACATGCTCATCGGGGTCGCCGTCTGAACCCGCCCGGGCCAGGGCGCGGCGCACGCGGACCAGGCGACTGCCCAGAAGCAGCAGGAGCCCCAGCACTCGCTCCAGGTCGGCCAGGAAGCGGCGGAAGCGCTCCAGCTCTCGGGGAGCACAGGCCTGGCCCACCGCAGCCTCCAGGGCCGCCTGGCCGCTGGCCCACTTGTGAGCCCTGAGGTGCAGCCGCTCCTGCTCGGCGTGAAGTTCTCCAAGCATCTTCTGGAGGATGTCGGCGAGCTCCACCTGCAGGGAGGGCCGGGTACTCGGGCCATGCCCAGGACGCCTGGGCCCCTGCCCCCACCAGCCCCCACCGGATGCCCACACTCACTTTCCTGGCCTGGAGGCTGCTGTGCGGTGCAGGCAGGCCCCGGCCACACAGCTGGTCAGGCACGGGGTGTGCACCAGGATCCTCAGGCCTTGTCTCCTGAGAAGTTGGCAGGAGCTGGGGGGAGCTGAGCTGATTGGACCTGGGGACAAAGCCACAGCTCCCTGGGCGGTCCTGCCCCACACAGCAGGGGCATGCGACCCGCCCCGTCCTTGACGCCCCTCGCTCACCCTGACTCAGAAGTACCAGCAGCATCTTCTGCTGCCGACATGGCAGCCCAGACCTCAGCGGAAGGGATGAGCCCATCCAGCAGGCCCAGGGGTGGCTCTGCGCTGGGCTGGGCGGCTAAAGTGTCACTCAGAGAGGGATCCAGTCTGGCCAGCTCCTGAACCAGCTCCTCGAGGCGCTGACTGGACCATGCTGGCCAGGAACCAGGCTGGCCAGTGCCCCAGCCCAGCGCAGTGTGGCCAACAGGCCCTTGGGTGTGACTGTCTGAAGGTCCTGGGCCATCCACAGGGAGAGGCTTCATGGGGTCACTCTCTGTGGTTGCAGGGGGCTCAGTGGCCAGCATTCCCGAGGGGTCACTGGTTGGGATGTCACCATTCGCAGTCCCAGGGGTGCTAGAGCCTGTGGGCCCGCAAACACCCACAGACCCGTTCACCCCTTGCCAGCCCTCATCTGCCGCTGCTGACCCCGGACACCCGTCGAGGGGACACTCTGCGGGGACTCGGCCAGCCCTGTGGTCCAGGCCAGTTCCATTCTGCTCATCAGAGGCACAGGCACTGGAAGTAGAAGACAGTGAATCAGAAAAGGCTCTGGCCACTGACAACGGTGGCCTCCAAGGGCTGCCTGCCTCCACCCCACCCCCTGGGCGCCCAGGCTCCGGCCAGGAGAAGGTTCCCGGCTCCCTTAGCATTTTCCAGATGTGTGTGTGGTGGAGGGAGGGAGAGAAGCATCTCACTCTTCCGCCTGAGAGCCTGGAGGTGACGTCACTCTGCCCATCGAGGCCTCTTCCAGGAAGACCTTGTCGTCGGGGAGGGAGGGAAGCCAGGCAGGACCACGGCAGGTCTCCGAGACCCTCTGCTCAGAGTCGGCAGGGCTGCCGGCGGGGAGCTCTGTGGGACAGGTCACTGCAGCCTCCTTCTGAGTCGAGCACCTGGAGGCAGGGGCCTCACACCCACCGCAGCGACTGGGGAGGAAGTTCTTGGAGCTGTACAAGGGAGACAGCAGGGTTCCCAGTTTGCAGGAGTCAGAAGGCTCAGGCTGGGCGTAGGCAAGGCACCTGCTCCTTTCCTGGGTCACAGCCCAGCCTGGGCTCTCGTCTCTCACCTGGAGACCTTGGTCTGAAACAATGGCCTGGGCGGTTGTGCTCGTTGGGGAAGAGCCTGCAAAGGTGGACAGCTGGAGTTGTCAGTATCCCAGGGGCTCCATCCCCGACCAACCCCTATCCGCCTATCTTCCATACCTGGGCGACTGACATGGGCCCTCCTGGACCTCCCCAGGGGCCTAAGGCTTCCCCGGAAGCGCTCCTACTCCGACCAGCAGGCCGGTAGGCAGGAGCAAACTTCTGGGACCCACAGTCGGCTGGACCTTGGGGCTGGATCTCGGGCAGCCCTTTGCACCCGGCCAGCTCAGGCCCAACCGGGCCGCCGGCGACGGTGCTGGCCTCACCCAAGCATTCCCCCGCCGCCCCGACACCCCATCCCAGGCGGTCCAGCTTCCCCGGCTCCGAGAAGCACCACTTCCGCTGCTGGCTGGCGAGGCGCTCCGGGTCGGCGGTTCCTGGCGCGGGGGCCGGGCAGCGCGGCCGCTCCACCTCCCCATCCGGGTGGCTGAGCGAGGCGGAGCGCGGGTGCGTGGTGGGCTGCCGCGCGGGGGCCGCGGGCCGCAGGCGGGCGGGCAGACTCATGCGGAGCTCCTTTCGCTGGAAGGACGTCTCCCGCAGCACCCGCCGCTGCGCGCCCTGCAGTCGCTGGCGGTAGGCGGCCCGCGAGGCCGGCGGGCTGGGCGGCTCGACGGCGCGCGTCGCGGCCTCCGCCTCTGCCGCCAGCGCGTACAGCAGCGGAGTGGCCTGCCTGCTGAGTGGCCCTGGCGTCCCCTGCACGGCCGGGGGCCGCGGCCCACAGCGCGCCGCCACCGCGGGCCGGGGCCGCGGGCAGGTGCGCGGGCCAGCGTCCGGCGGAGCGGGGCCGGGGCCGCCCCACACCACACGCACGTAGTCCCAGTCAAGGTAAGGGAGGGGGTCGGGCCCGGGCGATGGCGTGCGTGGCTCAGGGCCGCCGGAGGCCGCCGAGAAAGAGCTGTAGGCCGAGTCGGCACGCGCGGACAGCCGCAGATCCAGGCTTCGAGTGCTTGAGGCGGGGGAGGCACGGTCATCCCCGGGACCCAAGGCCTCCATGGCTGCGCGGGTAGGTGCCGAAGCTGGCTGGCTCCGGGGGTCCTGAAAAGACAGGGACGGGATGATGAGTTAGGACAGCCTGCGGGGCCCTGCACCACGAGGGTCAGGCCCGGCCACACCCCTCCATTCTGGCTGAGCTGCCACAGGTGCACGAATGGTAGGGACAGTAGGCCAGACCCAGGGGGTTAACCCAGCTCTGAGGAAGACTAGCACAGCCGTGGGCCTCTACCCGGCCACCCCTGCAGTGCCCAGGCCACAGCGGGGCTCTTGCCCTACGGAGGCCGCTCCACCCACGCCGCTTCCGGGCTGCTCTGCCAGGCTCTCCTGTGATCTTACCCCAATACACAATGGCAGGGAACACTGAGGTCACAGGGAGCCAAGACGCAGCCAGGGGGCAGGGCCAGCGGCACAGCCTGCCTCCCTCCCTGGGCTCACAAGCCTACCTGCCTTTGCAGATGGGGGCACTGAGACTGGGGGGGGAGGACATGATCTGTGCAGGGGCACACAGCTAAGCGGCAGAGCTCGGCCTGGAATCATGGCCAGCCCGCAGGCGCACTGCAGGGCCGGAATCAGTTGCCTGGAAGCAAACTCTGCTGAAAGTAGTTTACCATGCCCCCCGCCCCCAAACTGGGCCCCAACTCCACAGTGGGAAGGGGTTGGCTCCATCTCCCTAGGCGCTATCGGTAGGCCCCAGAATAATGCGGTCCCCTGCCTCTGTCTGTGAAGTGACCAGCTGTCACTTCCCCTTTGCCCTGATATTTTTGCTCTCCCACAGGACTCAGCTTGGAGGTGTCCCGAGCTTGCCCTGTCACAGCACTCCTGACCCTGCGCTGTCATCGCTGGCTTGCTTGGGAGTCCCTCCAGCCCCCACCCCCGGCGTCCCCAGGGCAGGCCCTGCCCTTATTCACACTGCACGCTCCGTGCCCGGCACGGCGTTTGGCTTATGGTCAAGGTAAGTATTTGTCGGATGACAAGGGAAGGAGCAGACTGGCAGGCAGCAGAAGCTGGGGCAGCCTCCCTGGCTCTGCCCACCCTCTCCTTTCCCTATTAATAACCTTTTCTAGGGGAGGGGACGCCTGACCCAGGGACAGCGACCAGGTTGCTTGCACAACACCAGGAACAAACAGAGCAGGCGAGCACGGCGTGCAGCAGGACTGGCCAGCAATCAATAGCTCCCCAGTGCCGGGTGAGTGAGTGTGCTGGGTCACAGTGACAGCAGCTCAGAGGCTCGGCTGGGGCTCCCTGTGAGCCATGCGGGAGGGCAGGCTTCCCAGCCGCTTGGTGGGGAGTGCATGCGCACAACCTGGGAGGGTAGGGATCACAACGCTAGCCTCCCAGACACTGGGGCTCAGAGCAGCCCTGCCCCCACAACCTCTGAAGCCCAGGAGGCCGCTGAAGGCTGCGCAGCATGGCAGGTGGGTGCAGGGTGCAGGACCTGATGTTTCCTAAAAAGGAGAGGTGGCTCCTCTGCATTCCCAGAAGGGACTTTCCAGGAGACCCAGGCCACGAACATCTTGACCTCACCCATGTGGGGGCATTCTAATGCCCACCATGCGCCTCCATTGCAAAGGGTCTCTGCTGTCTAGACTTCCAAGGCCAGGCGGGCAGCAGCTCCTGGGAGGACAGCTACCTCCTGCAGAAGCTCCACCCTGGGACTCAGACACCAGCCTTCTCTCTCCAGTGCCTCTGGGCCCAGCCTTGGAGCATTGTCTGCCCTGTGCTTCCGGGCTTGCCCTGGTTGGCGTGCTGCAGCCACACAAGCAACCACATCTGTGAAGGGCTGCATTAACAAAGGATTCTGAACCGTCCGAGTGGACAACGGACCACGGATACCTGCCTTCTCACCAACCCTAACTGGTGGCCCCAGCAAGCTGACACCCACACACAAGGCTCACAGGGTGCCCTTTGCAGAACCTGTTGTGCCAGGAGGACCCAGCTGCTCTGGGGTGCATTTGGGACTTCAGCACAAAGACTAAAGAGTTTCCAGACTCGTCCTGTGGCAGGGAGCGGCTTGTAGGCCAACAAGCCCCTGTGGCTGCAGGTAGCCAGGTCCTGGGGCCCCCGGTGTTGGGGCAGTTATGGGCTGGACTGACGCCTGTTCCTTGCTGAACAGAAATTCAGAAGTGGGAGCTCAAAAAGCTCAACAGGGGGTCGGCACAGCAGCACAGCGGGTTAGGCCACTGCCCGAGTTGCTGGCATCCCCTGTGGGCTGCAGTTCAAGTCTAGGCTGCTCCATTTCTGGTCTGTTTCCCTACCAATGTGCCTGGAAAAGCAGCGGAGGATGACCAGAGCGTGGGAGACCCCAAAGAAGCTCCTGGCTCCTGGCTTTGGCCTGGCCCAGTCCTAGCTATTGCAGCCATTTGGGGAGTGAACCAGCAAATGGAAGACCTTTCTGTCTCACTAATTCTTTTAAATAATTTATTTGAAAGAACTCTTTCAAATATTTATTTGAAAGGCAGAGTTACAGAGAGGCAGAAGCACAAGCAGAGTGAGAAAGAAAAGTCTTCCATCTGCTGGTTCACTCCCCAAATGGCCGCAATGGCCAGAGCTGTGCCAATCCGAAGCCAGGAGCTTCCTCCAGGTGTTCCCACGCGGATGCAGGGGCCCAAGGACTTGGGCATCTTCCACTGCTTTCTCATACCATAGCAGAGTGGATCAGAAGTGGAGCAGCTGGGATTGGAACTGGTGCCTAATGGAATGCCAGCACTGCAGGCAGTAGCTTTACCTGCTATGGCACAGCGCCAGCCCGCTAAATTAAAAAAAAAAAAAAAAAAGCTCTGTGGGGGGGCAAGGAGCAGCATGGAATCCCTGCTAGAAAACCAGAGTGGGGTCCTCAGGGTGGGGGAGATGTTCTAGGGGTACCTGCCACCCGAATGACAGAGCATGAGAGGACGAGGGGACACAGGTAAGTCCAGGGTTCACAGTTAGAGGCCTGGCAGGTGGGCACCAGTCTGCAAGGAGGCTGGGACCCGGGACTGGCCAAGGGGTCCAGTGCCCCCTCAGCGGGCGCTCTGGGGTCAGCAGCTGGGCTGTGAGCCAGGACAGCAGGCAGACCAGGTGCCGAGGCAGAGGTCGTGGGAGAAACAACGCCAGTTTCTGGTTGATGCAGTCAGTCCAGAACAATGGCTGCGGATCCAGCTGTGCTGGCCAGAGGGGCAAGAGGAGCAAACAGCGGCAAACGCAACCAACATCAGGAACCAAACCGCACCTCTCTCCCTGGCCCCCTCACCCCCGGCCGGTCCCCACTTCCCCACCCGCGGGTCCTCCTTCTGTCCTGGGCTCACGGCGGTGGCGCTGTCTGCACAGCCGCGTCCCTGCCGGACCGACGTCGCGGGCCGGATCAGGACTCTCAGCACCCGAGGCTAGGTCGGGCCAGGTGGGCGTTCTGGAAAGCTCCCCGGCTTTCCCAGTCCCCGTTCTCCGAGCGAGTGCGCGCCACGGGGAGCGGCTGCTGCGCGGTGCTTCACGGTTCTGCAGCCCGGGGTCTCAGCCTCCGGAGCCGCGGGCCGCGCTCAGGACGTGCAGGTGTTGGCGGCACCGGGCAGAGGCGCCCGTGGGCGGACGGACTGCGGGCCTGGGGCTTCGAGATCTGAAGAAAGGCGCAGGCCTCGGCGACCGCAGGGGGCGGCAGAGTCACGCGGAGCCTGGAGGGAGCGGATGGCCGCTGACCCGCGCTTTTCTCGGCCTTTCCTGTGGGGTTCACCGTCGGGGAAGGAGGACTTGGACCGCGCGATTCTGGGCGCGAGGACCCCGATTCTTCGGCTGCTCCGCGACCGAAGGGCACAAGTCGGGTCGCGAGGTAGAGGCCCCCCCATGCACGGTGGGCACACGCGGCGCCCCTGCAGCGCCGCCGGCTGGGTGGGTCCGTGGGTCTCCTCCCCCGAAACAGAGAGTAAAGGCGCGCACCGGTCCGCTTGGACTGCGCAGCCACGCTCGGCACCGAGTCGGACCCGAGACTGGACGACGCGGCGGTGGCTCGGCGGCCCGGCTGTGCGCCTCCCCAGCGCGGCCCCGGCCTCCTCCAAGGAGGCGGGGACCCCACCCCGCGCCCCGACCCTCGACCCCGCAGCGTACCTGAAGCTCCATCCCGCCCGAGACGCGCGCCCGGGCGCCGCGGCCAAGCGGTGACATCAGAGCCCCGGCCTCTGGCTCCCGACCCCACCTCCAGAGTCCGGCCGCTGCGGCAGGGGAGGCGCCACGTCCGGCCCCGGGGGCGGGAGCCGCCGCCCCTCGGTCCTGACTGCCCGCGGGCCTAGTGTCGGGGCCGGCGAGTGGACCCTTTGTTTCCCCGCCGGGCACAGGCCTGTGGTCCCAGGCCGGAGAAACAGGAGCGCAGGGGGAGGGAGGCCGGCCCCGGGGACCGCCCACCGCCTCCCGCGCGCCTGCGAGGCGCGGGCCCGGGTCTCCGGAGACCCCGACACCGCCCCTTCTCGGGGAAGTCCAAGCCGTATCCCCGGAGCACCAGATGGCCACCCTTTCCAGCCCCGCCAACAAGATCCGCCCGGGGCTCGTGCCTCTGTCGCGTCCCTCTGAGCATAGTCCGCGCCCCTTGACCAACACTCCGGACCCGCCACTTCCCAAACCTTTCCAGCTCTTGGAATCCTACCACGGGTTCTTGCCTCCCTTCTTTCCGAGTTTCCTGTAACCCAGGGCAGAAGGCCCAGCCGCCAGGCCTCCTGGAGGACAGGCCCTGCGACTTTAGGGGTTCATCCCCACTGCCCGCGGTGGCCCCTTTGCAATCTGCGCGTACCCCAGTGGCTGGGGTCTGGCTCTCAAGGCTTTCGCCTTCCCAGATCTTCATGCTCCCAAAACTGCTCTGCCTGCACGCGCCACTGTGCTCTCCTAGCTTTGGAACCCGGTTCACTGTCCCTGCAGTCCCAAACTGCATCTGACAAATAAGCCGGCCAAGACACGCTCCGCTCCTCGGAGGAGCTCCAGGTCTCTGCCACTGTCCTGCCGCCACCTGCCTCTCCCAGGATCTGCCTGCGTGCTTGTCTTTCTGTATCTAAATAAATAAGACCACTTGCACTAACTTGTCTGATGTGTCCATTTCCTTTGCTTATTCTGTTAGATTGGTCTTTTTGTGACTTATAAGGTCTCTTTATCTATTAAGGCAATTAGCACCTTTTCCTACATGTGGCCAGTGTTTTCTGAAGTTTATGCCTTTTTATTTGACTTGCTTTTATTTGAAAAGCAGAAAGGAGTGGGGAGAGGCTGGGCCATGTGGCGGCAGGGACTGAAGTCCTGAGCCATCACCTGCTGCCCCCCAGGTGCGCGTTAGCAGGCAGCTGGAGTCAGATGGGGAGCCAGGATTTGAACCTAGAGACTCAAAAGGGAAATAGATGTCAACCACTGCACCAAACAGCCACCCCATTTGGATGTCTTCCCAGTGAACCGTAAGGCACACACTCTCCATCTCCGGAGGCAGCAGCCCAGATGAAGCCCACACTCAGCTGGCACCGCTGGGCACCAGCTCTGCCCCAAGTCCCACACACAGCTTGTGTGTGCAACCCTGGGCATGGGGCTCTAAAATGGGACCTCTGTTCCCTGCAACGCTGACCCGGAGGCGCTTCGGCCAGCAGAGGTCTGGGAAGCTCAGCTGGGACACAGGGGTTGAGGAGAACATTGCAGCGCTTCTCAGTCTGGACACAACAGGGACTGCTGCCCTGTCCAGGCCGTGCTGCGGGCGTCTTATCCAGAGCCTTAGATTCTGTCGTTGAGAACCCAAACAGGAGGTTTAGGGGACACTTTTCCCCTCCATCCCAGGACACCAGAAAAGCTAAGTGGAAAAACTAATTTGACCACCACTTAATTTGCATCTGGAGAAGTTGGCAGGAGAAGAGAGAAGCCCGTACCCACGTAACTCACTGGCCTCTGCTGTCCTAGGATGTGTGAGTCACATGTGAACAAGGGCACACCAGACTAAGAATGATCACAGCAAACAAGACTGCGTCGCTCTGTGTCTGCCAGGGAAGGTACCACAAGGACTCCTCACAGAGAGTGAAAAATGCAGTGCCAGAGATCAGTTTACTTTTTCTTTTCAAAAAAAAAAAAAAAGTTGAAATCCATACATATGAAGGGTCTCCCACAACTCCATGGAAAATATATACTGTGAAAATCTGTGTGAGGATTTCTACTTTTTTTGCACCAAAGAACCCTCACGTTTTAATTGTTTTCCGTGAACCGTGGGAAGTACCTCCATAACATGCACTCGCCAGGAAGGGAACAGCCCAGCATTCCTCTGCAGCAGGTGCCCATCTCGAAGGGACTCCTGGTCCCATGCCTGGGTCACCCAGCCCTCCCCAGCCTGAGGCCTTGCCTATGCAGACCCCCACAGGGGAAGGGGGGCTTCCTTCTCCCTGCACTTTGTTTTTGTGACTACCTTCTTTCAAAGCCCTCTCTTTGGACAACTGTGAATTGATTGCATGATTTAAAAGCTACTAGACTTGACCCAAAGGAGTATCTGTAATTTAAGGAGACATTTGTGTGTAAGCCATGGTTGATGCTTTTTGGGTTTCCAAAGAGAGTCAACAGGTCTTGCTTGGAGATCTATGACCTTGATGGTGCCTGAATCAACACATCACAATCTCTGAATCACTGGGACAGCTATGTAGTCGCTGCCTACGAGAAAGATACATCTTTTGCGTCAAAGATGGATTGTAGATCTACTGGATAAACATACTAAAAAGTGAACAACTGGGCTGACTCTCAGCTCCTGGCTTCAACCTGGCTTGGCCCCAGCTGTCACAGGCACTTGGGGTGTAAACCAGCAGATGCGCGATCTCTCTGTGGCGGTTCCGCTGCAATATGTGGAATTGAAACACACATACACAAGAAGAACACCCTGCCGATTTTAACTGGTGTATCTGGTCAGTTACAAACGCAGAGGAGACTTTGAAACCTGGGGGCTGGGATGTCTGGCACCCATCACTGCCCTGCATTCAATATCTATCCTGCTTGAACACACACACACAGAATCTAGTTAGCAGCTCTTTCCACTTCAACAGGGGCATCTAGAGAAGTAAAACAAACAGAACAGATAGGAAGTTACTTCTGACTTTGCTAGCAAGGTGAAGGGGGAATACAAATATGTCTGTTCACTAGATGACAACAAAGGCCTGCTGTAGCCAGCAGCATCTGTCTGGAAGTGGTAGAGGAGGGCTCGCAGGCTGGCCCATCACCCAGCCTTGATTTCTCACAGAGGAAATGGGACAGACAGGTAGGTGTATCCAAGGGATGGACAAACCAGTGTAGCAGGAAAGTGTGAGTTCCGAAGTCCAGCAGACCTAAATTCCACTGTCAGTAGCTGTGTGACCCCGAAGGTACCCCGCCCTTCCTGAACCTCCATCTCCTTATCCGTGAAGCAGGAATGCTGTCCCGTACCTGCCAGGAAAAGCCAGAGACTTCATCAGGCGACCTCAGCACCAAGCTCACGGGAGCCATGGGTGAGTGGCACCAGTCGTCAGTACTGTTCCTCACTTGGGTTTCTCTGGTGACCACTACAATGAAACATCAGCCCCAATTTTATCTTGAAGGGTTGGTTCATACATGGGGGGTCTCCCACGGGTGTTGTCCCTACTGTTGGTAGCTCATCTCCTGAACCTTGCTCACCCCTCCCTCAAACAGGGCTGTGGTAGACATTAGAACACACCTCCTTCCTTGGGGAAACCCCATATTCTGTAGGTCTTGGAGACACAGAACCAATTGTCCTACTTCATGGAGCTGTCAGTTCCCTCCATCAACACAACCAAGCCAACTGCGGGCCTGAGACCTGGACTTGACCCACATGATGCTCCCGCCAGAGACTACAGCTTTCCTGAGGGACAGGTGCAGGAAAGGGCGAGAAGCTGTCAAGAGGCTGGGATGCAGCGATGCGGGGGTCCTAGCCAGCCCCGGCTCCTGCCGCCTCCTTTGGGTCTTTTCTATTTTCACAGCTGCGTTCTCCAGCCTTCCCGTCAATTCCATGAACCACCAGACACCAGGATGCCAGCGTTAGGCAGAAGGGCAACCTAGGTGGACCTGGCTGCTCAGAGCTCCTCTTTCCCTGGAAAAACAACCTCTGGCGAAGAGGGCAGGAGAGCTCTCCGGCAGCAGAGCTGGGGCTCGGGGAGGCAGGCTGTACCCTTTGATGTGGCTGGAAGGCCTCTGTCAGGTCGCGCGCCATCTCAGCAACGCTCGGGAAACAGGATAAAGCGGTCCAGGAGAAACACAAACAGGCGAGTTCCTGGTGCCAAGTCACCCGCATCTGCTATCGGAGTAAGAACGAAGTTTCCCTTGACAAACATAAAATCAAAGGCAAGAAAATCAAGAAATGGTTGCTTTTTCCTGTTCCTGTACTCAGGAGGGTTGGCCCTGGGTGCACCTTTCTTCATACCAGCTGGGGCCGAAACACTGACGTCAGGCCAGAGAGCACCGTCTGGAGCCCGGAGCCGCAGGCCTGCATCCCATGGCTGCTGTCCACAGGGCCTGCGCTCACTTCCTTCAAGCTGCGCTCTGCCACTAGCAAGCGTCCCTGGTGAGGACCCATGACGATGCCATGTCACAACCCCTGACCAAGTGACACCTCCTCAGTGAAGTCCTCTGATATCTCTGTGCAGAGTGTGTTGTTCCCTGCTCTCCCTCATACTACAGTGTAGACCACGTGGTCATGTCTGCCCTGTTACACAGTGAGCGCTTGGAAACCCAGCAGCACCCGGCTCCAAGCCAACATCAGTGCTTGTTGAATGAATGCGCGTGCCAGGCCAGTGCCCAGGAACCACTTTGTCAGTCCCCCGTTGTGTGAGCTCACAGTTGGACAGTGACATCCAGCGATGGCCCTGGCCTCCAAGCCCCAGAGTGTAGGTTTGAGATGTGGGAAGGGTGCAGGAAAGGCTGCATACACAGCATTTTAGGCACGAAGCAACCCTCCTGTTGGGGTGGGTGGGAAAGCAGGTCTCATCTTCCAGCAAGCTACTACCGAGCACCTGCGCACGAATCAGCCCAGGCCTGAGGCACAAGGCAGAGGACTAGGACCGTGGAGGAAACCAGCAGCGTCCTTCCCAGCCCAGAGAGCCGCTGTGAGCAACCCTTGCAGGGCCTGGGGGCTGTGCCCATGGGGGATGCACGGTCAGCCCTCCACCCCTGGGGAACACACTTTTAAAGCAGCACGGGACCCACAACTCCTGCTCCACTCCCCCATGGTGGTTTTAACAAAAAGGTGTGACTTAGCACAGTGGAGAGGCCGCCTCCTTGCCAGTACACACTGCTCACTCACTCGGTGGGCAGAGCTACGGCAGGGCCAGCCACAGTCTGCTTGGATTTCCACATCCTTTTCATTAGTTCTTGGGACTGGATTAACAACCTCTATTAGTGGTGGCAGTAGGACCTACTTTACAGCTATTCTGTGAACAAGGGTTCTTTTCAAAAACTTGGTAAGTGCCTAAAAAGGATTAAAAATAAATCCAAACCTCAACCCCCTGGTATTCCGGAAACCCAGAGTGGTTTACCTAAATTCAGTTTACCCTAATCAGCTTAGCAACTAACAGTTCTACAATAAAAAGACAAATAATCCAATCTTAAAACTAGGTTGAGGGTCTGAACAGGGGGAATAAGAATTCCCTCAGGAAGATCCAGATTGTCAAGAAGCACGAAAAAATGCTGCCAGCACTGTGACACAGCAAGTCAAGCCACAGCCTGCAGCATCCCACGTGAGGCCAGCTGGCGTCCTGGATGCTCCACTCTGACCCAGCTCCCTGCTAATGCACCTGAGAAAGCAGAAGATGGTCCAAGTGCTTGCGTCCCTGCCACTCCCGTGAGTGAGCCAGTGGATAGAAGATCTCTCACCCTCCCCCACTCCACCTTTAAAATAAATAAACCTTTAAAAACAAAAACTAAAGTGAGATACTAGTTCATACCTGCTACAAAGGCTATAATCTAAAGTCAGGTAGTGAGTTTTGAAAGGATGTGAGTACAGTGGAACAGTTCGTGGAAATGTAAAATGGTGTAACTGATGTAGAAAACTAGTTTGGGGCCGGTGCTGTGCCATGGTGGGTTAAGCATCCACCTGTGGCATCAGCATCCCATATGGGTGCCTGTTCCAGTCCCAGCTGCTCCTCTTCTGATCCAGCTCTCTGCTGTGGCCTGGGAAAGCAGAAGAAGATGGGTGAAGTCCTGGGGCCCCTGAATACATGTAGGAGACCTGAAGGACGCTCTTGGCTCCTGGCTTCAGATCAGCCCAGCTCCGGACATGAAGGCCATTTGAGGAGTGAACCAGTGAATGAAGACCTCTCACCCGCTCTCTCTCTGTAGCTCTACCTCTTAAACAAGCAAATCTTTTTTAAAAAAATAAAAAACTAGTTTGTCAGTTCAAATGACTAACTGTAGAATCAGCATGTACAGGCTCACACTCTCCCCCCCCCCCCGGGTGTACACGCAGATGAATCCATTTTCACTCTGCATGTTGTACACAGATGTTCTCATCACCATTATTCCTAACAGCCAAATAGCAGAAACCTAAACCACCATCACCAGATGAACAGATACACAAATGTGACGTAGCTGGGGCAGGTGTTTGGCCTTGTAGCTGTCATGCTGGTTTTGATGCTCAGCTCCGTGCTTGTGCTTCCAGACCCTGGCAGGCAGCAGGTCATCGGCTCATGTGGCTGGGTCTGTCACCTGTGTGGGAGACCTGGATTGACTTCCCAGCTGTCAGCCTTTTCCCCCTAATTATTCATTTTTGTAAATTTTTGAGAGGTGGTGTTACAGTGACAGGGAGAGACAGAGATCTTCCATCCACTAGTTCACTCCCCAGATGGCCGAATCACCCTCAAGTCCTGTCAAGTTAAGGTACACCCCAAACCCTGGGAGCAATGTGTACATGTGTATTTGCATGATAGCCTCAGCTTCACGTCACAAGCTTCAGGAAAGGAAGAGAACGAGGCCCATCTTCTGGCTCACTCCCCAAATGGCTGCAACAGCCAGGTCTGGGCCAGGCTGAAGCCAGAGGCCCAGAACCACATCCTGGTCTCCCACATGGGTGGCAGGCACCCAAGTACTTAAGCTATCCCACAGGTGTTAGTGGGGAGCTAGACTGGAAGCAGAGTAGCAGAGACTCAAACTGGCACTCTGCTGGGGGATGCTGGAGTTGCAAGCAGGGCTTAACGCACTGCGCCTCAACACCAGCCCCTCAGCGACAGGTTAGAGTAGAATCCTGTGCAGGAACTCTTGTGCCATCCAACCGAAACAGATTGTGAGCCACCAATGTGGTTTTGAATGATCTGAGAACCACACGTAAAAAGTGAAAGCAAACAGATTAATTTAACATATACAGACATCTAATGTATCCAGATGGATCCGATATATCAAAATACCACTTCGGCATGTAATCAGTATGTTAAATGGAGGTATTTTACATATTTTTTCAAACTTTGTCTTTGAATGAAGAATGTTCTTAGAGATAGAAGTTTGGCCCACAGCAGAGAGCCTGAGTAGGACACCTGGCTGCAGCAAACCCTAGGCAACAGCAGTAATGGCTCCAGGAGCTGCATTCCTGCCACCTACGTGAGACCTGGCCTGCACTCCTGGGCCTGGGCTTCTGCCCAGCCTAGTCCAGTCCTCACTCTCACAGGCATCTAGGAGAGAACTGGCAGATGGGTACTCTTTGTTCCTTTCAAACTAAAAAACTTTGCAAAGAGACTTTGTTAGTCTTTGATATCTGGTGTGAAAACACTTGAAGCTCTTCGACTTTCTGCATGGTCCACGCTCAGTAGTTACACCGACCAGGGGCTGCCGTCCTGCATGGGGTGGACGCAGAGCGTCTGAGCCATGGGTGGCGCTGCGATTTAATGCGGCACCTGTTGAGAATCTGGCTGGTAAGCATCGTTCTAAGCTCTCCCCTTCTTAACCCACTTGATCCTCAGGGCAACCCTCTGAAACACTTGCGGGAATCGCCACTGTCCCATTCTATGGAGCACGAAACGGGGTTCCTGAGGGCTTGACTCATTCGTCCAAATTCAAAGCCAGGATGGTTCCCGAGCTTGTGTTTTTAGCTGTTCTGCTATTCCTGGGGGCCTGCCTACCATCCTCTCCCTCTCTCCGCAGGTGATAATAAACCAAGTACTGCTCTGCTGGCAATACTGTTTACTTCCTTAGTGCATGGTTTTGTTGGAGAAGGAACTTTGGAGACAGAGTCCTGGGCCCTTCAGATCCAGAAAGGGCATCAGTCTCCAGGACTCCTTCATCTCCCACAATCCTGCTTCAGCATGGGTCGGGTATTTCACAAGCTGCCAGTGGTCAAGGGCACGAACACAATGCAAACTGGTGAGGCCGATCACTTTCTCCTCCCATCGTGCAATGCTTTGCAAAGTTCACTGCACAAATTCTCCCAGAGGATGATGCAATGAGAGTCGGGCGTGTTAACCTCTTCTTTCCACTTAAATACTGAACCGTCCTTTCTTTAAAGGTACAAATGAACTCCTCTTTCCTACGTTTAGACAAAACTTCAGATTACTTGTTGGCAAGTACTTTAGTCCTACTGGGTAATACCATCTAGCGAGGTGCTTTTTTCATTTTTAAAATTTTATTTTAGACTGAGAGAGAAAAACAGACAGGGAGAGACAGAGTAAACATCTCATCTGCTGGTTCACTCCCCAAATGTCTGAAGCCTGGAGCTGCAATCCAGTTCTGCCATGTAGGTGGCAGGGATCCAGTTACTCCAGCTACCACTGCTGCTCTCCAGGGTCTGCACTGGCAGGAAGCTCAAGTAAGGAGCTCAAACTGGCAACCAAAGCCAGGTACTCTGACGGAGGACACAGGCATCTTAACAGCTGGACCAGGGGCTTGTGTTGGGAGGCAGAGGGTTAAATTGCCACCTGCAATGCCGGCATCCCACATACATGCTGGTTTGAGTCCTGCTGTTCCACTTCTGATCCAGCTCCTTGCTAATGCACCTGGGGAAGCAGCTGAAGATGGCTCAAGTGTTTGGGCATCTGTACCACCTGGAGACCTGGAGGAAACTTGGCTGCAGCCTGGCCGAGCCCTAGTTGTTGCAGACATTTGAGGGAGTAAACCAGTGCATGAAAAATATCTGTCTCCTCTCTTTGTAACTCTGCTTTCCAAATAAATAAATTTGAATTAAAAAAACAGCTGAACCAAATGCCCATTCCTAATGAGCTACTTTTTTTAAAGTCAAATATGGTATACAGTCCAAGCATTGACACTGTCCTTAGAAATATCCCTACTTTGCTTACTCAGAACTGACAAGATGGGGATGAAATAGAGAAACTCCAAGAGGCTCAGCTTAAGGACACATAACCAAGTCTTGGCCAGTCACAAAGCAACTGGAATTTCCTACAAACCTTTCTTCGCCACTTTCTCTGATTGAGATGTCAACATGGACTTTGCACCGTACTTAGGGAAGCACCTTTGGCCCTGGAGAACTGAACACGCACACTTCTCATGACTCCCTCTCACTAATAGCTGAGCCAGAGGAGGGCAGATATATGTATAAGGGTCAGCAGTGGGGGAGGAGAGCTCAGCAGGAACGTGCTGACAAAGTTTTGGAAACTCGAGATGGGCTGAGGACTAGAACCAGAACCAGGGAAAAATGCGACCTGCTGGGGAGGAGCTGTCGATGAGAAACCAGCCGAGTCAGGACTCAGAACCCTGGGAAAACTTGGAAAATGAAGACGCCAGGGTGGTGCCCGCTCTAACTGTAGGTGGGCACTATAGCAGGGAGCCATACCCCAGGGAACATGTCGATCTAAGGCAGCCTAGGATTAGCCCTGTCCCGGGGTCAGGAGACTGGGGGCTGATCCTGAGCAAGAGTGTCCAAGAGCTTCCAGGAAGTGAGCTCCAGGCACATCAGAGGCTGGGCCAAGTGGGGTCCATTGTGTATGCCGTAAATGATGAGCCCCCAGTCCTGGCTTTGCAGGGCCCCACACCCACCAGCAGTGAAGTGCACGTCTTTACCCATCTTCCTTCCACCACAGGCTGGATAATCCTTCCATAGAGGAACCACAGGAAATGGACAAGAGCCTCAAACTGAAGAGTTCAGACAGATCCCGTCCTCGGAGACCAAGCTTTGGACAGCTTCCTAGGGCCATACGTGTGTAAGTGGACAAGAGAAGCACCTATGAACACCTCCATCAGGAAATGCAAAGGCCAACACCAACCAAAGCAAAATCCAGATGAAACAATGCAAAACTTCAGGAAAGAGAAATTAGAAAACCTCAGAAAATAAAAAACACCTCATTAGATGAAAACATGAATGGATTAATTTTATCATTTCATCTCACTCGAAGACCAGACATTCCTCCTCTCATTCAATGCAACCCTACGAACTCAGGCCAAGTGACACAGGGAGAAGCCACAAAGACAAACACCAAGTGTTTTCACCTCTTGGCACCCCCCCTCTACTGCTGTATTCCAAAGCAGCACCACCCCCCATCTGAGCCAGGAAAACAGCTGCCCCCGACCCAAGGTCTCCCTGCTTCAGCCACTCCCCACATTTTCAGGATACTCCGAGTATTTTTTGCAGATCCAACCAAGGTCGACAGTTGGCCTAGTGGTTAAGATGTGGCCCAAATGCCCTCACATCACATCCGCTCCGAATCCCGACTCCATCTTCCTGCTGACCCAGACCCTGAGAGGCAGCAGTGAGGACTGCCGCCCATGTGGACACCCGCCGGGGGTTCCCAGCTTCTGGCGTGGGACCCCCTGCTCTTGCGGGCAGCTGGGGTGAATGGGCAGACAGGAGTTCTGTCTCTGCAAAGCTTAAAGGAGAATCCACTCACGAGACTCTGATGAGACATTCTTCATGGCTGCTTGTGGAATTGTGTGGTCACCAAGGTTCTTTCACAGGGTCTGGGTACTCCCTCCACCTCACTCCACTCCCTCTCTCCCATGTGCCACTCAAATCCAGTGTTCACTTGGTCACTGTCTGTCTCAGACACTAACTTCAGCTCCATGAGAGCAAGCACTGTGTCAATCCCATGAGCCATTACTACCTCTGCAGGAGCACCTGTACATGGCTGTGTAGGGCAAAAAGTATTTAACCATTAAGTTGTGTCCTCAAGGGATCTAGAAAACTGTTGATGTTATGATCAACATTCTCCTTGGTGCAGGTAGGTCTGAAAGTCAGAAATTTTATCAGGGAAGGTGTGGTACAGTGGACATCCCACATCAAAGGCCAGTTCTAGTCCCTGCTGCTCTGCTTCTGATCCAGCTCTCTGCTAGTGTGCCTGGGAAGGCAGCAGACGATGGCCCCAAGCACCTGGGCTCCTGCCACCCATGTGGGAGACCTGGATCGAATTCCTGGCTTCAGCTTTGCCTAGGCCTGGCTGTTGCATTCGTTTGGGAAATGAACTAGTGGATCAAAAACCTTTCCATCTCTTTTCTTCTATTTTTGAGATATTTTTTAAATGTTTATCAGTGTCAGTATTCCGGTTGGGTTATTATAGTATAGTTTTATAGAATGTTATCATTGAGGGAACTGGATAAAGGATAGTTGAAGAGTTGAGATTGTTCTATTATTTCTTACAATGCATGCAAACCTATTGCTGTGCAGTGCGTTATGGTACCGCTGGAAAAGCTGGCCTCTACTCGTGTGTAGTCTGAGTCTTGGTTGCTGTTTCCTGTCTGGCTTCCTGCTAATGCACCTGGGGACCAGCAGGTGACAGCCCAGGCAGCTGGGTTCCTGAAACCCGTGTTGGGGGCTGGTGCTGTGGCGAAGCGGGTGAAGCCGCTGTTTGCAGTGCCTACATCACATAGGGGCACCAGTTCGACTCCAGGCTGCTCCTGTTCTGATCCAGCTCTCTGCAATGGCCTGGGAAAGCAGAAGATGGCCTAAGTCCTTGTACCCCTGCACCCATGTGAAAGACCTGGAAGAAGCTCCTGGCTTTGGATCAGCACACCTCTGGCCATTGCGGCCAACTGGGGAGTGAGCCAGCAGACGCAAGATTCTCTGTGTAACTCTGACTTTCAAATAAATAAATCTTATATATATATTAAAAAACAAAACATGTGAGATACCTGGATTGAGTTCTTGGTGTCTGAATTTAGCCCAGCCCAGCTGTTGTGGGCATTTGGAAAGTGAGCCAGGGGGTAGGAGATCTCAGTCATCCTATCCTATCCTAGCCTACTCCAGGGCTAGTGTTGTGGTATAGCAGGTGAAGCCACTGCCTGCAACACCAACATCCCATATCGGCGCTGGTTTGTGTACTGACTATTCTACTTTCAATCCAGCTCCCTGCCAACAGCCTGGGAAAAGCAGAGGAAGATCCCATGAGGGAGACCCAGATGAAGCTCCTGGCACCTGGCTTCAGCCTGGCCAAGCCCTGACCATTGTGGCTGTCTGGCAAGTGAACCAAAGGAGGAGGGCTCTCTTCCTTTCTCTCTATACTGACCTGCAAATAAGTCAATCATTTTTTTAAAATTCAACTCCAAGACATCAGTTAGTTTTAAGCCTGCTCTTATAATACCACCCCACAGCAGACTCCTCCAGAGAAGGTTTTGCCATGGTAAATGCCCACTGGTGGAACTCAGGGCAATAAATTAAACGTCCATTTCTCATGGGTGATGGACTCGTCCGGTCCTGAGGACACCCAATGCTCTTAGCCACAAACAGTACCTGGCCCATCGTCAGTGCTAAATCAATATTTATTCATTGAGCTAATTATTTCTGAGAAGACCTGTATGACATCTAGGCCCAGGATGTGAACTTTTAACATCGTCTGTTGGAGCATTCCAACATACAGACATCAGCACCGAAGACCAGTCTATGAACTGAACTGTTCACAAGCACTTATTCTGGGAACAAAATGCCCAAAATGTACAGGTGACCCTCATCCACATGCATAATTTCTCAATTCTTCAATTCAAACTGCATTGCATACTAAGGGAGGACAAAGAAACACCCTGCCAAGCTACCTAGACAATCCTATTTTAAAACAGATACTAAAGTAGACCTGGTCTTATTAGCAACTCAAGGCCATTGCCAAAAGTGATCAAGGTTTCACAAAGCAAAGATTTGCTCTTACACAGAACTTAACCAGCATACCCTAAGATTTCTTTCCTTATCAAGCCAGAAACTTCCACCTTCTCATGGAAGCTGAGAGTCAAGTGCAAAGGCTTCTCTTTGGCATATCTGAACTCCCTGCCCTGCGACTCCTGCACTTTGGGGCTTTACTAAGTAAAACAATGGTTCCTCAAACACAAGCAAAAACGCCCAACAGCCAATCTGACTACTTAGCAGCTGAAGATATTTTTAGAGAACGACACCATATTCACATAGTTTATATCACTATGTTATAGTTGCTGTATTTCATTTTTTTAAAGATTTTATTTATTTGAAAGACAGAGTTAGAGAGGTAGGAACAGAGAGAGAGGTCTTCCATCCGCTGGTTCACTCCCCAGATGGCTGCAATGGCAAGAGCTGTGCAGATCAGAAGCCAGGAGCTTCCTCCAGGTCTCCCATGTGGGTGCAGGGGCCCAAGGACTTGGGCCATCCTCTACTGCTATCCCAGGCCACAGCAGAGAGCTGGATCAGAAGAGGAGCACTTGGGACTAGAACTGGTGCCCATATGGGAGGCCAGCACTTCGGGCCAGGGCTTTAACCCGCTGTCCCACAGCGCCAGCCCCAACTACATTTCTCCATTATTGTCAATTCTCTACCTAAATTAGAAGTTATACTTTATTGGGGCCAGCATTGTGGCTCACTTGGCTAATCCTCCACCTATGGCACCAGCATCCCATATGGGCACCGGTTTCTAGTCCTGGCTGCTCCTCTTCCAGTCCAGCTCCCTGCTGTGGCCCGGGAGGGCAGTGGAAGATGGCCCAAGTGCTTGGGGGCCTGCACCCGTGTGGGAGACCAGGAGGAAGCACCTGGCTCCTGGCTTCAGACAGGCTCAGCACACCGGCCGCAGTGGCCATTTGGGGGGTGAACCAACGGAAGGAAGACCTTTCTGTGCTTTCTCTCACTGTCTAACTCTGCCTGTCAAAAAAAGTTACACTTTATCATAATACATACATCTGTATAGGAAAGAAACAGTACATGCTTGAATTAAGCGCAAGCTACAGTGCAGGCATCCACGGGGGGTCCCAGGAACCATTGTGTGGATAAGGTGGGGCCACTGGAAACGCGGGGTATGGGGAGGAACCATGCAAAGGTCCACTACAACATGGCAATCCTGACTCAGCCGTGGTTTTCCTTCTTCCCTTCTGGTCAGAGAACTGTTAACATGTAAAGCACCAAACTTTCTATCAATCCTCTTAGTTGGTCTATGGATCCAAGGAATATTTGGGGGACTGGTATCCTCTAGAACAGTGCTCACAGCATGTAGGGTTCATTTCATTTGTCATTTTACAAGTCACATCCCTAGCAAGTTACCGATTACAACTGGCCACCTAAGGTTTGACACACACCAAATGCTGGCACCGGAGCGTTCTCTCTGCGGAAGGCCGCAGCTCCCTCTCCTCCTCCCCATGAAAGGGCAGCTTTATTCTGCCCACAGGCTGTCCAAATGGAGCCCGAACCCAGTGAGGGGCTGCCGCGGCTCTTGGAACCAGTGAGTCAAACAGGAGGTATTCAACTAACACAGGAGTTGATTCAAACCGATAAACAGCAGGAAACTCAGAGCCGAAGCAAAACCAGCTCCTGACATGCCCCATTGTTCCGCGGCACACTGAGCCCCTCGCTGCTTCAAGCGCCTGCCTATCTCATCTGCACTAAATACCAAAGCTGAATGCATCTATTTACAGCAGATGTAGCATCATCCTTGAATTTCCAGATTTAAATCACTGTTGTCCTTTCTTGGTTATTTTCTAAAGTGACAGCTTTTGTCAAAGAAACTGAAGAAAAATAGGCTGCATATGGAGCAGGGAGTCAGGGGACCAGCATACGCTTCAACACTGTGGGAGAGAATCTCTCCAGTTTCAACTGAGCAGATGGATCAGCCCTGAGGAGTAACGTTGTCCTACGATTTACAAGTACAATCTTTCACAGGCCACCCTCAGTTCTTGGAGCTCTGGCTGCTCAGCTGTAGCACCCTAGCACCATGCGAAAACGCACATCCGAGGATTCGCCTCAGTAACGACCAACTATTTTTCTGCTCCTAATTTTGGCACTAATATTGAATTGCCATCAAAACTACTCATTTTCTTCTTCTTGAAATCATAGATTTCAGACCACATTCCATACTCAGCCATCACATGACACACCAACAACCCCACCAACCTCTATTCTGGCAGGAAAAATACGTATGGCTGCATACAAAGGCATATCAAGAAATTCATTGAAATTGTATTAAAAGATACTTGCAATTTTCCCTCAACCTTTGAAGACCCCACATACACTTGTGTGCTTATAAATCCATTTAGAGTAGTTCAGTAACTGAGTTATCCCTTAAATCAGTTTCATGTGATTCTTTAAGAGTTTATTCAAAAAAGAGTTACACAGGGAAGGAGAGAGGGATGGATCTTTCATCTGCTGGTTCACTCCCCAAAATGGTCTCTGTGATCAGGCTGAAGCCAGAAGCTTCTTCCAGGAAACCCACGTGGGTGAAGCGGACCAGGTACTTGGGTCATCTCTGGCTGCTTTTTCCCCCATGAGCACTAGCAGGGAACTGGATCTCAATTGGAGCAGCCAGGACTCCAGTTGGCCTCCATATCAGATGGCAGCACTGGCTGCCAAAGCTTAACCCACTACTCAACGGTGCCAGCCCACATGATCCATTTGAAAGCAACTGTGCATCATCACCAATAATCGTGCCCTTTCCATTCCACCAAGTTTTTTTTTTTATCCTCAACAATGACAAAATGGGGATGGCACTGTGGCATAGTGGGCTATGCCTGCAGCACTGGCATCCCCTATGGGCACCAGTTGGAGTCCTGGCTCCTCCTCTTCCGACCCCCCTCTCTGCTATGGCCTAGGAAAGCAGTGGAAGATGACCCAAGTGCTTGGGCCCCTGCATCCACATGGGGAGACCCAAAAGTAGCTCCTGGCTTTGGATTGTCCCAGCTCTGGCCATCTTGACCATTTAGAGAGCGCATTAGCAGATCGAAGACCTGTCTCTAACTCTGCCTCTCAAATACATCTTAAAAAAAAAAAAAAAATGACCGAAAATGGTAGAAAATCTTCGAAACACCATTCAGCTCTCAGTCTTCGACTTTTAACCTCACTTACAAAATAATTATCTCTCTCAAATGACATGATATAGCAACGTTATTAAGTTACAGAATTCTTGGACCCCTCAAGTTTTAGTTTTACTTCTGAAAAAAATTTTTTTCGGGACCAGCACTGTGCTACGGTGGTTAAAATTTTGATATGGATATTTTACAACAAAAAGGTGATCCACAGAATGGTAAAAATTTGGAAATACTATCTCAGAAGAGACTTTTGTCTGAAATATGACGAAATCCTGTAACTCAAAAAAAAAAAAAAAAAGAAAAAAAAAAAGAGACAACCTGCTAAGAGAACAGTCAAAAGGAACCTGACAGACATTTCCTCAGACACTCATGGCTAGGGCAGGCATTGTGGTGCAAGAGGTCAAGCCGTCGATTGGGACATAACACAACCCAAATCAGAACGTCAGTTAGCCTCCCCCGCCTCTGCTTGCATTCCAGCTCTTGCTCAATGGCCTGGGAAGGCAGCAGATGACGACTCCAATACTTTTACACTTGATCTTAGCCAAAAAGCTGAGAAACAATTGACTCAAGTACTTTTGTCCCTGCCCTGAGCTGGGCTTTCTGACCTGTGGCTTTGGCCTTGCTCAGTCCCAGATGTTGCAGGCATTTGGGAATTAAACCTCCGGCTGCACACTCCTCTCTTGGTCATTGCCACTCTACCTATCAAGCAAATGAATCTAAAAAAAGAAAAAATACAAGTGGCTGACAAACCCATAAAGACACATCATATCATTATTTGAGAAATGCACATCAAAATGAGTGAGATTTCATACCCCTTGGACAGCTAGAATCAAAAAATCAGTCTTAAGGATGCAGAAAATTCAGAACCCATGGTGGGAATATAAAGCAGTGCAACTGCTTGGGAAAACAGACAAGCAGTTCTGAACCTCAGATGCACCCTATGACTCAGCAATTCCATTCCCAGGTGTACGGATCGTCTACCAGGATTATACACAACAGCCAAAGTAAGGAAACAATCTAAGCAGCCATCAACAGCCAAACAAACAAAACTGCGCATGACCCTACAATGGAATGTTCTTCACCAACCAAAAAATGTAGTTTTGACACATGTTACTACGTCAAAGAACCACGAAAACATGCTAAGTGAAAGCCAAGCCTGAGAAGCCACCTAGCGTATGATCTCACTCATACCAAGGCCACAGTAAGGCAGCCTCAAGCCAGGTTACCGATTCCTTCGAGCTTGGAGTCGGCACGACAGGGTCTAGGGAGGTACACAGTGAAAGCATATGGCTTTCATTTTCAAGTGATGAAAAGTTCTAAAATTCATGATGCTAATAGTGTTCTGTCTTTGTGACTGTACTATAAGCCATTGAATTATACTAAGTGGGCCAATTATCTTGTATGGTGATTAAATCCAACAAAGCTTAAAAAACTGGAATCAAGGAAAGATCATTTACAAAAAGGGCCATTGTTTCTTGCATCTAGGGATGACTTTTGGGTTGTAGATTAGGGCTGTAAAAACCCAAAGAAGTCACTCCATCTGCCCTAAATCTGTGTACCCAGGGCTCTCAAGGTAGGGAGTATATTAAAACTCATAGATGAGGATACTTCAAAACATTCACGGAAAATCAGATTCAAATCTGTGTTAATTTTGTTACAACAGACCCTTGAAATCACAGGCTAGCTTTTCCACCAGCTAGCTTTTCTGAATGTCCCTCTAATAGCCCTTGTACCTACCTAAAACTCTTTGGTAGTAAAACCCCGTCACTACCAGTTTAGTTTAGGAGGAACTACCCTAAGCCCACCTGGAAAACAACCTGTGCGTACACCGTGGCAGGCGTTAACTCCCCCACATACCCCAACAAAAGCCTTCTCCAAAGTCAGGGCTTTCAGATCAAATGGGAGACAATGCATCTTAAGTCTTGAATACAGCTTTGCTCAGAACCATCTGCAAAGCAATTTCCTCTAAATGAGTGGGGCAAACGTTCTACTATTTTGTGTGAGGCGGCTGATCCATGCAAGGCAGTTAAGGAGCAGAGTTGGTGTGCTTGATGCACAGTACACTAAGACAACAGAAACGGTCACCTGCGTGCTCTCCTCGTCAGCCTCCCTACATCAGGATGGAGGTCAGAAGCTAGCCTTCCCTTCACTCTGCCAACAAGATCAACAGCTCAGCCCAGGCCAGCTTTTAGCAACTCTCCGGAATGATCACTTAAAAGTAATCTTTAATACAACATACACACAAAACTATGCCATTGAAATGAATTTATTCTTCCATTAAGTAAGACTACAATAATCAGGGTTGTCAATGCAGAGTTGCCATTCCACCCAAAATTAATTCTAAGAATTTTTTTTATCAAAAATAAGATCTTTATGAAACAAAAAACTCAGCGAGAAAAAAATCTCCCCCAAATAATGTTTCACTTCAATGTGGAAATAGGCCAATAGCAACGATTCCCTTTGCACGCAAAGATTCCACACCATGTGCTCATCTGCACATGCCTCTCTTCATACAACACACCAACTCAGGTGTGACCTAGGAAGCTTCCTCCAGAAGGTTCGCACAGGCCCCCAGCACTCACTCTGCCCAACAGGCTCATGGCTGTAGTCGAGCAGCACATGCTAACGACAGGTGCACTTTGTAGCTATCATATCTTCATACTCTTTGTAGGCAATGGAGCCACCGGGCTCAATGGTCAAAACGCTCAGGGGGCTGTATCTGGCAGGTACACACGACGGCCTCGGCACCGAGGAGTCGAGCTTCTCGTAGATGATGTTCTGCACCACGGTGTGAACCGGAGAGCCATACCGGTGCCCGACGGCCCTGGGACAGTCCCCCTTGCAGTATCGAGGGTTGTACCTGTGTGGCGCCACGATCCAGTTGTCCCATTTCAGCTGACTGAAGCTAAGGCGAAAGTCATGGAGCTCACACTCATCCTGGGGAAAGACAAACTGTTTGAAGTATTCACTCAGATTTAAAGCAGCTGGAACCAGGGGCTGCTTCAGTTGAGAGCCGACAGCGTCCTGACCTCTCTGACGCCTGGACGACCTGCCCACCTGCGCAGCCTCTTCTCCTGCCCCAGGGGCAGGCCGACTCTGCTGCCGGAGACCCCGTGAAGGCCTCCTCCTGTAGGGTAGGGAATACCACCCGTGATAGGCCTGCGCACTGGTGTCATTCAAATACAAGATGAGGGAGGGGGACGCTAGCACAGTTAGGTTCAAGGGGCCCTCCTGTGCAGCGGGACGCTGCTGCTGGTCTTTCACGCAAGTGCAGTTTCCAGACAGGTGGACGTGGCTCTCACTGGAGGCCACGAGAGGCTCAAGGAGTGGGGTCACGTCAATCTCAGCCCACTTGTGTTTCTTCCTGAATTCAAACCGTGACTGCAAGGTGAGTGGGCGTGGAGTCGATGGCTGCGTCTGGCTGGAAGTCCCCGTTTCCTTCATCACCAGGCTGCACACACACTGCACAGCACTGGAGACAGAGACGGAGCTGTCGAGAGTGTAGAGCAGGACCGACTTGATCAGGTGTTCCACGGCAGTAACGCGATCCAGGTTAAACAGCAGGTCCGCGGGCGGCAGGACTCCTGCAGAAACACAAGCCCCCAGCAGCGCTTGAGTGGCCACCCCACACACAGGCAGGCAGGCAGGGAGCAGCACCAGGGCACTTCACAAGGCTTAGTGAGTGCAAAGGAATGCAAAGATGTGCAGATTTTGTTGTTACTGTTGTTGTTAAGAATACACATTTTCCACAAACTTTCTGAAGGCCCCTGGTGCCATGTAGTATGTGCCGCCCACCCCCAACTTCCCTAAGCCACAAAGACACGGGGGGGGGGGGTAATAAATATCGCAGGGACCATCGACACCACCACTAACTCCCAGTCCCCACATCCAGCCATTTCGTCTCCACCAACTCGGCACGCTTTGGGGATGAACTGACGTTAACAGGGCATCATTACGTCATCCTGAGGTTTCAGTCTTCGTCATTTGCTCCTAACACCAAGGACACTCATCAAGGAAGTAATTTTTCAAGGAGATCCTCCAGAGGGAAACGGTAATTAAAAACACCATCCGTCTTTTTTAAGAAGGCAGACGCCTTAGGCCCCGACTGAATGAAGTCGATTGAAAACTCAGTTGTCCACGTTAATGTAGAACACTTGAGTTGGAAAACCGCAGGGAAAATCAAGAACCACGACAGTGAAATGGGGTAATCAGGAAGCAGGGAGGGTTTCCATCAGCCATGACCGCCAGGCTGAGTTAGAAACCGGCTCAAGCCGGTACGGCACAGAGCTTGTGTGAGCATTTGCTCCTCCCTCACACACTGCAGACAGGGCAGCTTGTTACAAACACCCTGTTCTCTCCGACACCGACTGCCCCACGTGGGGACTGCCGCTCTCCTCTCACGCCGTTTAATGCACAGGCGCAGGTGAGGGATGGTGCAGATGCGTTTCTGGGCCAACGGCTTGGCCAACCAGAGAGGGACGGTAACCTTCTCCTCCAGTTCCAGCCCCGAGCAAACCTCACCTGGCTGGAAAACTATCACACCAGCCCACCTCTACAATGAGAGCATTAGTGAGAAGCAGAAGATCAAGGGCCAGACCTGTTTGGCTGTCAATCTCAGGCAAAGTAAAATGCAGTTCAAAGGCAAGGCTCGGCTCCTTTCTGTAACTGAAATGCAGGAGCTTCTAACAGGTTTCCGCTACACACGGACCCCCCCCCCCCCATCTGCTCTTACACACCTGTTTCCTGGCGTCCTGGAGCCTGCTTCTGCTGGACCCAGGGTGTGAAGAGTCGAACTGTGTTGTAGAGGTGATTTCTGTTGGCTTTAGGAATCCCCTCCTTGGTAGCGTAAGCTTTATAAAGCTTCTTCATGTACTGCAACGCTCTCGAGTCTGGCTGCAGCCTAGGGGCCTCACCTCGCCCATCAGACAGAACTTTGAAGAGAGGGGGAAGGAGGCCAGGTCGGTCTCTCCCATCTGCAGGCCACAACGAGGACCCAGGCTCAACCTCAGACTCCAACGCAGCATTGGTGGCAACCCAAGCTTCTGCCCTGGGAGGCTGGGAACCAAAGCTAGCTGAAAAACACATGCAGGCAAGACAGCAAAACCACAGAAGGAATTTGCTGGGAAGCGCCATGGCTGGGGAGAACTAGCAAGGAAAACATCTCCCCATGCCAGTCTCCTTCCCAAAGGCCAGGAAGGCACTGGCTTGTCTCTTAAATAAATTTTAGGTGTGTGTGTGGAGTGTAATCAGACCTCAAGGACGCCTAGCTGAAGGTGATTTTTATCAGCTCTATGTCAGCCAGCTGATGCTGTCCTTTATCTAATAGATGCTCATTAGATACAGGTTGATTTCATCACTTAGTGTTCCTCTCCCTTAACCATCACCACCCACCCCTGCATTTACTGAAAACTCAGTTTTACCAATGGACTAGCTATGCAGCTGGGAGTCTAAGACACACAGAGGAATGACCTTCAAATTAAACCTTTCATTGTTTTTGGTTTTTTTTTTTTTTTTTTTTTTTTTTTAATGGAGACATCAAGGTTCTTAAAACGGTCCTTAGGTGCTTGATGAAATGGCCAGGGCATGCGGAAAAGCTAAGGATTCATGACACTCAGATGTGTTGTCTGCTCTCCCTCAACGCAGTTGCTCCCGCTTCCAGGTGCGTGGGATAAGTCATCCTTTCCTTCGTGGTGCCTCGGAGGGTGAGAGGAGGTCACAATGGCTCTAACCGTTCCAGAGCATGGAACAGTGAGCTCGCCCGATCCTTCCAGGCGGCTGAGGACAAAACACGTGCTGGGAGCACTGCAGTTATCCTGGTGGTGTACTCTGACGTGGGGGAGTTCCCTTCAAACTTTTAAAGCCTGGGATCTCGACCACCTTCCGCTGCCTAACGTGCCTGTGTATAAACATTTTTTTGAGGGGCCGGCACCATGGCTCACTTGGTTAATCCTCCGTCTGTGGCACTGGCATCTCATATGGGCACTGGGTTCTAGTCCCGGTTGCGCCTCTTCCAGTCCAGCTCTCTGCTGTGGCCCAGGAGGGCAGAGGAGGATGGCCCAGGTGCTTGGGCCCCTGCACCCACACGGGAGACCAGGAGCAGCACTGGCCGTAGCGGCCATTTGGGGAGTGAACCAATGGAAGGAAGACCTTTCTCTCTCTATCTCTCTCTCTCTCTCTCTCACTGTCTAACTCTGCCTGTCAAAAAAAAAAATTGTTTTTAAAGGTTTTGAGATGTTTGCAGATGCTGTAATGTTTTATTTTTTACTAATGACCCAAATGGTGGTAGGATTCAGTACAGTATTTTTTTCTTTAGGTGTTGTATTTTATGTTCTTGGAGCTGAGAAGGGGCCAGGTATGTTTGTTTGTTATTTTTTTTTATTTTTTATTTTTTGACAGGCAGAGTGGACAGTGAGAGAGAGAGACAGAGAGAAAGGTCTTCCTTTGCCGTTGGTTCACCCTCCAATGGCCGACGCGGCCGGCGCACCGCGCTGATCCGATGGCAGGAGCCAGGAGCCAGGTGCTTTTCCTGGTCTCCCATGGGGTGCAGGGCCCAAGCACCTGGGCCATCCTCCACTGCACTCCCTGGCCACAGCAGAGAGCTGGCCTGGAAGAGGGGCAACCGGGACAGAATCCGGCGCCCTGACCGGGACTAGAACCCGGTGTGCCGGCGCCGCTAGGCGGAGGATTAGCCTAGTGAGCCGCGGCGCCAGTCGGGGCCAGGTATGTTTTAAAAAATCAGACAAAGATGCATCATGAAAAACTGAGCTAGGAGAATACCAAGGGCCACACTGAGGGAGACTGTTTGTTGGCAGAAAGTCAACCAAACTATAGTCATGGTTTGATACACAAAACCAGTTTGTGCAGTATTTAGATTAATAAAACTGATATATGGTTATAAAATGTGTTTGCTGTCTACAGGGGCTAGCACTGGGGTATAGGTTAAGCATATGGGCACCGGTTTAGCTCCCACTTCTGATCTAGCTCCCTGTTAATTCACTCGGGAAAGCAGTGGATGGCCCAAGTACTTGGGCCCCTGCATCCGGGAGGGAGCTCCTGGCTTCGGCCTGGCCCAGCCCCTGCCATTTGCAGCCATTTGGGGAGTGAACCACAGGAAGGAAGCTCTCTATCTCTGTATCTCTGCCTTTCAAATAAATAAATAATTAAAAAAAAATAAAAAAGTTCGCTGTCTGCCAAACTTCCCTGATCTGAGGCTAGTAAGCAAGGTTATAAAACTGCTGGATGGGGTCGGCACTGTGACTCAGTGGGTTAACGCCCTGGCCTGAAGCACCGGCATCCCATATGGGTGCCGGTTCAAGACCTGGCTGCTCCACTTCTCATCCAGCTCTCTGCTATGGCCTGGGAAAGCAGCAGAAGATGGCCCAAGTCCTTGGGCCCCTGCACCTGCGTGGGAGACTCAGAAGAAGCTCCTGGCTTCGGATCCATGCAGCTCTGGCCGTTGCAGCCAATTGGGGAGTGAACCCCAACGGATGGAAGACCTCTCTCTCTCTCTCTTTCTCTCTCTCTCTCTGCCTCTCCTCTCTCTGTGTAACTCTTTCAAATAAATAAATAAATCTTTAAAAAAGGAAAAAACTGCTGGATGAGCGTTTAGGTCTAGATTCCCTATGGCCAACACTTGTGCTAACAAAACATGCAGAGTAGCAGCGAGCGCGACGAGCAACACCGTGCACTCGGGGAACACATGCCGTAGCCCCTGCCCCCTCCTTGGGCAGGAGGAGGAATTTGGGCTGCAAGACGCAGCCACTCCCAGGCCAGAGCACACGGCTGTGCTGTGGAGGCGGCCCCTTCTCTCCCTCATCCACCACCAACAGTGTTTACTGAGTGCCTGACGATGACGCCATGACTGCCGTGGCTGCACTGGGGAGATGTGTTTCCTCTTTTAATTAACATTTATTTATTTATTTATTTATTTATTTATTTATTTATTTATTTATTTACAGGCAGAAGGGACAGTGAGAGAGAGAGACAGAGAGAAAGGTCTTCCTTTGCCATTGGTTCACCCTCCAATTGCCACCGCGGCCGGCGCGCTGCGGCTGGCGCACCGCGCTGATCCGATGGCAGGAGCCAGGAGGCAGGTGCTTCTCCTGGTCTCCCATGGGGTGCAGGGCCCAAGCACCTGAGCCATCCTCCACTGCACTCCCTGGGCCACAGCAGAGAGCTGGCCTGGAAGAGGGGCAACCGGGACAGAATCCGGCGCCCTGACCGGGACTAGAACGCGGTGTGCCGGCGCCGCTAGGCGGAGGATTAGCCTAGTGAGCCGCGGCGCCGGCCTAATTAACATTTTTTAAACAGACACACAAACTGTGGCTATTATGGGGTACTCTGTGATGTGTAACACGTATACATTGTGTTACAGCCAATCGGGGTAAATATATTTATCCAAGTATTTAACATTTCTTGTGCTCACTGCCTTCTCCATCCTCTGGTAACCACTGTATGAGAGCGCCTATATTTTAGACTCAGTTGAGATCACATGCCATTTGCCTTTCCCTGCTTGGCTTATTTCACTTAACACAGTGACCTGCAATTGTATCCATGTTGTTGCGAATGACGAGATTGCATCCTTTTTGATGGCTGAGTAATACCGTATTATGTATTTGCACGTTTCCTTTAGTCCTTCACCAGCTGATGGACACCTAGGTCGTTTCCAATGCAATGTTAATAAAGTCCATATGTAACAAGTCAATACTAACATACTGAATGGGGAACAACTAGAGGCTTGATCTTAAGACCTGGAACAAGACAAGGAAGCTCACTTTCACCACTTACATTCAACCTAGTGCTGGAAGTCCCAGTTGGAGCAACTGGCCAAGAAAGAAATATATCCCAACTGAAAAAGAGGAAGTCAGACTGTCGCTGTAGATGACATGTTCTTATGCAGAAACACACCAAGACTCCACCAAAAAGCTGTTAGAACTAATGAATAAATTCAGCAAAGCTGCAGGATACAAAGTCAATAGAAAACAGTAGCACGGGGCTGGCATGGTGGCATAGTGGCTTAAGCTGCTGGTTAGTATGCCTGGCCTGCATCTCAGCTGTGCTGTTTCTGATCCAGCTTCCTGCTAATACACTTGGGAAGGCTGTGGAAGATGGCCCAAATTGTTGGGCCCCTGCCATTCATGTGGGAAATCCTAATGGAGTTCCTGGCTCCTGGTGGTCCAGCCCTGGCTATTGTGGCCACTTGGGGAAGTGAACCAATACATGGAAGATCTCTCTCTCTCTCACTCTGCCTTCCAAATAAGTAAATGCCTCTCAAGAAATCAGCAGCATTGGGGCCGTTGTTGTGGCATAGCAGGTTAACCTGCCGCCTGCGATGCCAGCAACCCATATGGGCACTGGTTTGAGCCCCGGTTGCTCCACTTTCCATCCAGTTCCCTGCTAATGTGCCTGGGAAAGCAGCGGAAGATGACCCAATTACTTGGGCCCCTGAACTCATATGGGAGACTTCGTTGAAGATCCTGCTCCTGGCTTCAGCGTGGCCTAGCCCTGGCCAAGCCCTGGCCATTGTAGCCATGTGGGCAGTGATGAGGGGATGGAAGATCCCTCTCCAAATTTGCCTTTGAAACAAATAAATCTTTTTTTTTTTTTTATTTGACAGATAGAGTTAGACAGTGAGAGGGAGAGACAGGGAGAAAGGTCTTCCTTCCGCTGGTTCACCCCCTAAATGGCCGCTATGGCTGGAGCTACTCTGATCCGAAGCCAGGAGCCAGGTACCAGGTGCTTCCTCCCGGTCTCCCATGGGGTGCAGGGCCCAAGCACTTGGGCCATCCTCCACTGCACTCCCGGGCCACAGCAGAGAGCTGGCCTGGAAGAGGAGCAGCCAGGACTAGAACCCGGCACCCATATGGGATGCCGGCGCTGCAGGCGGAGGATTAACCAAGTGAGCCACGGCACCGGCCCCCAATAAATAAATCTTTTAAAAAGTCAGTAGCACTGTTATATACCAATAGTGAATCATCTGAAACACAAAGAAAGAAACCAATCCCATTTTTAAAAGGTACAAAAAAATATATATAAATAAAACATCTAGAAATACATTTCCCAGGTTGAGGCGAAAGATCTCAACAATGAAAACTGTAAGTTATTGATGAAAGAAATTGAAGAGGACACAAAACAATGGAAAGACGTTTCATGTTCAGAGACTGGAAGAATCATTATCATTAAAATGTGTTAAAATACTACCCAAAGTGATTTACAGATTCACTGAAATCTTACTAAAATCCCAATGATTTTCACAGAACTAGAAAAAAAACTACAGAAATTTATACAGAACCACAAAAATCTCTAAGGAGCCAAAATGATGTAGAACAAAAAGAACAAAGCAGGAAGCACTACACTAGATAGCTATAAAATTTATTATCAAGTTATAGTAATTAAAACAGCATGGTATGGGCAGAAGCATACCTACAAGCCAATGGAGAAGACTCTAGAATAAATCCAGGCATGTACAGCCAGCAGATCTCCGACAAAGGTGCTAGGAACATGAACTGGTAGAAGTGCTTTTAACAAATAGCGCTGGGAAAATTTCATGTCCACATGCAGAAGAATGAAACTAGTCTGGCATCTGCATGTACAAAAAAAATCGACTCAAAATGAATTGAAGGCCTAAATACGAGGCCTGAAACTTTCAACCTGTTAGCAGAAAACGGAGGCAAAGCGCTCAGGACACTGGGGTGCTCAGCTGTTTTCCAGCTCAGATCCCACCAGTACGGGGATGAAAGCAAGAAACAGGAGCAAGTGGACTTCACCAAACTGAAGGCTTTTGCACGGCCAAAGAAACACCACAGTGGAGACGACTACTGAAGGGGAGAAGGCGCTGCAAGCTGTCATCTGACAAGGGGTTGCACACCCGGACTACCTAAGCAACGCAACAGCACACGATCTGCACGGCCACTTCCAGAGGAGGACGGACACAGCGCCCACGGGCGTGGGAGAAGCGGCTCCACCTCAGGGACCGTGAGGGAAACGCCCACCGAACCCTCACCGAGTGCGATGCCCGCTGGCATCCTCACGGCACTGCACTCCCGCACGGCCCCGCAGTCCCCTCGCGGGCTTCTACCCGGGGCGCGCGGAACGCGTGTGTGGCGGGGTCCGAGCCAGAGGCCACCAGAGGCCCGAGACCGGCGCCGCGCTCCGTCAGGCCGGCTGGCCCGTCCTCTTCACCTCTTCGTCCCTCCCTCCGCCCGGCCCCTACGCTAAGTCCCTGCGCCGAGAAACGGGCGCCCCTCGGGGCCGGCCGCGCTGCCGGTCCCACTCCCGGCCCAAGCACCGGCTCCGGCCCGGGCGCCGCCCACCCGCCGCTCGACCGGGCAGGCCACTTCTCTCTAGAACGGGGGACAACGGCGTCTTCCCCCCGGAGACAGCCACCAAATGGTACCCCCCGGAAGTTCCCTCAGGGCTTCCAAGAGCGGCTTCCGCTTCCGCCGGAAGTGACGCGCGGAGGCGGCTCACTCCTTGAACTTGGAGGGCGAGGTGACCCTGGTGTGGAGGTGGGGGCAGGTGGTGTGGTTCTGCTGGTCCCGGGCGGGTGAGGGTGCGGTGCTGCCCGGGCTGGGCCTCTGGTCCCGAGGCTGAGCCCCGCGCGCCTATCCGCCTTGGGTCCCACAGGGCCGCCGCCACCATGGGCCGCGAGTTTGGGAACCTGACGCGGGTGCGGCATGTGATCAGCTACAGCTTGTCGCCCTTCGAGCAGCGCGCCTTCCCGCACTTCTTCAGCAAGGGCATCCCCAATCTGCTGCGCCGCACCCGGGAGTCCGTGCTTCGCGTGGTGCCCCGTGAGTGTCGGGGCCGGGCGGGGGCTAGGCGCCCCCAGCGTGGCGGCGGGACCTGGCCGTGCGCGGCCTTGGGTCACCTGGAGACACCGCCGGCTGCCTCCGAGGCCCTCTCTGTCCACTCTTCTTGCCGGTGGTGAAGGCTTTTTGGGTGACGTGTGCAGCAGAGGGTGGTGGTCTTTGGGGACATGGCCGGGACGGTGCCCTGACCCCGCGAAGGGTGCGGCCGTTTGGGGCCGGCGACCCTTATCGCGCGAACCCCGTCCAGTTTCCTGTTTAATGTGCAGCGGGGCGAGGTGGGGGCGCTTCGGTGGCAGATCTTGCTGGGTCACCCCTAAGGTGACCCATAAGGGGTGTGGACAGCCCCTCTCTTGAGACCGCGGGGGCTGGAGGGCGGGGTGCCCCGTGCTCATTCTCCCTTTTGGTTCCCAAAGCATTTGTCGTGTTTTACCTTGTCTACACCTGGGGGAACGAGGAGTTTGAGAAATCCAAGAGGAAGAATCCCGCCGCCTACGAACATGACAAGTGAGCCAGCGGTCCGGATGGCGCTTTCCCTCCGGGAGAGGAGCCCGCGCTGTCGCCCCTGAAGACGCAATAAACGCCTCTGGGCTGCCCTGTTGTCATTTCACGTGTGTGTAGCGGACTCTGGTGCGGCTGCTGCTGAATGCTATTCCACTTAATATTATCCCCCGGCGCGCCCCTCCTCGGCAGGAAGCCTGGGCAGTTTCGCCTGCTGGGGCTGTGGTGAAGGAACAGGGCCCACAGCTTGTTCTGTCACCAGCAAGAATGTCTGTGCAGCTTCCGGGTTGTGGGCTGTGACTTCCTGCTCCCAGAGGAACAATAAACTCCAGCCAGCGAGCATAAGGACTGTGTGTACTCCAGCTTTCTTGGTTACACAATGCACTCGACATTTCTGTAGGCATGTGCAGAGGGAGCGGTCGTTTGCCCAGAGTTGTTACACGGTGGGGCCTGGCACCGGAGGGTGGCTTCCTACAGTGATGCTGTGCCACCTTGCCGGGAGGCCAGCTGGGAAGGGAGAGATGGGGTGATCCCTTGGCCTCTGCAGCAAGGGTCAGTGAACTGTGGCTCTGCTTACGCTGGGAATCAGCAAGGGTTTCTTTTTTTTTTTTTTTTGACAGAGTGGACACTGGAGACAGAGAGAAAGGTCTTCCTTTGCTGTTGGTTCACCCTCCAATGGCTGCTGCGGCCGGTGCACCGCGCTGATCCGAAGCCAGGTGCTTCTGGTCTCCCATGGGGTGCAGAGCCCAAGCACTTGGGCCATCCTCCACTGCGCTCCTGGGCCACAGCAGAGAGCTGGCCTGGAAGAGGGGCAACCCGGACAGAATCCGGCACCCCGACCGGGACTAGAACCCGGTGTGCCGGCGCCGCAGGTGGAGGATTAGCCTATTGAGCCTCGGCGCCGGCCCAGCAAGGGTTTCTAATCATATGTGGTCCGGAGAGCCTCGGGTGCTTACTCTGGCCCTCTCTCAGAAGGCCTTGCCCCTAGTTGGGCACTGTGGTGCAGCTACGTAAGATGCTGCCAGCCTGGTTCAAGTCCTGGCTGCTCAGCTTCTGGTCCAGCTTCCTGCTGATGTGCCTGGTAAGGCCCCAGATGGTTGCCCCGGTCTTTGGGTCCCTCCCACCAACATGAAGACCTGGATGGAGTTTCTGGCTCCTGCCATAGGCCTGGCCCAGCCCCCGTTGTTTGATTTATTTGGGGAGTGAACCAACAGATGGGAGAGATAAGGGATGCTGTTGTCACAAGCATTGGTTTAACTGTCTGTGGCACAACACTGGTCCCCATAATTTTTTTAAAGATTTATTTAAAGGGGGAGAGAGAGTCTTCCATCTACTGGTTCACTCCCCAGATGGCCTCAATGGCTGGAGCTGTGCAATTCGAAGCCCATATAGGATGCTGGCAGTGCAGGCAGCGGCTGTACTGCATTTATTTTCACTGCTGTGTATTTTGGCAGTGTCACTACCATCTCCTTTTTTTTTTTTTTTTACCGATTTATTTATTTCAAAGACTCCCCAAATGGCCTCAATGGCTTGAGCTGGGCCAATCCAAAGTCAGGAGACAGGAGCTTCTTCTGAGTCTCCCACACTTTCCCAGGCCATAGCAGAGAGCTGGATTGGAAATGGAGCAGCTGGGACTCAAACCGGTGCCCATATGGGATGCCTGCACAGCAGGCAGCCATTTTACCTGCTATGACACAGTGCTGGTCCCCACTTCATCTTTTAAGAAAAAAAAGGTTTATGTTCCTGCTCTAGAGCCTTTGAATTACCTTTTTTTTTTGGACAGGCAGTTAGACAGAGACAGAGAAAGGTCTTCCTTTTCCTTTGGTTCACCCCCTAATAGTTGCTGCGGCCGGTGCCCCACGCCGATCCGAAGCCAGGAGCCAGGTGCTTCTGGTATCCCATGCGGGTGCAAGGACCAAGCACTTAGGCCATCCTCCACTGCCCTCCCGGACCACAGCAGAGAGCTGGACTGGAAGAGGAGCCACCGGGACAGAATCCAGTGCCCCAACCGGGACTAGAATCTGGGGTGCCGGCACCGCAGGTGGAGGATTAGCCTAGTGAGGCGCTGCGCCGGCCTTGAATTACCTTTTGAGTAGGAAAAGTGCTGTTTTCTTCATCAGGAGGTAATGGTGATAGGTGTGGTTGGCAGTTGGTGCTCCTGCTGTCATTTTGGAATCCTCTAAGGACGCTTCCTGCTAGTTAGCAGCTCTCACAGGCAGGCTCAGGCTGAACTCCCTCTCCCCCACCCCCTTTTATAGATTATTTTAAATAGTTGGGGGAGAAAGCACTTCTGTCCCCTGGTTCATTGACCACAAAGGCTGGGACTGGGCCAGGCTGAAGCCAGGAGCCAAGAATTCCATCCCAGTCTCCCAGATGGGTGGTAGAGGCTGAGGCACTTAGGCCATCTGCTGCTGCTTTCCCAGGGTGCATTAGCAGGAATGGACGTAGAGCAGCTGGGACCTGAACCAGTGCTCTGTACAATTACGACGTTACAGGTGGCAGCTTTCACTTGCTCTACCACAAAGCTGGCCCCATATTTTCCCTTATTCTAATGACTGCTATGGCCTTTTTTTTTTTTATTTTTTGAAGATTTCTTTATTTGAAATAGTTACATGGAGAGATTTATCCATGCATACCAGCACTGGTATGCCTTTTTTTTTTTTTTTATTTTTTTATTTGAGAGGCAGTTATAGAGAGAGTGGTGTTCCATCTTCTGGTTCACTCCTCAATTGGTTGCAATGGCTGGAGCTGGGCCAGTCCAAAGACAGGAGCCAGGAGCCAGGAGCTTCTTTCTGGTCTCTCACACGAGTTCAGGGGCCCAAGAACTTGGGTCATCTTACACTGCTTCCCGAGGCCGTTAGCAGGGAGCTGGAGAGGAAGTAGAGCAGCTGGGACTCAAACCGCACTGCCCATATGGGATGCTAGTGCTGCAGGTGCAGGTGTAACATGCTACATCACAATGCTAGACCCCCAGTATTGCTTTTTAAGAATCAAAATTAAGGGTGGACATGTAATCTAGTGTTTAAATAGGAATCGAGACCCACCTCTCCCCAAACAACTCACCAGTTGGAGTACCTGGGTTCCACACCTGCCTCCACCTTCCTGCTAACACAGACCCTGGGAGGCAGCTGTGATGGCTCAAGTGATTGGATTCTTGCCACCAGCCCTGGCCACTGTGGACATTTGGGAAGTGAACCTGCAGAAGGGAACTCTGTTGCTCAACTTTTTAAGAAAGTACTAGAAAAAGTCCAATATTAAACTACTTTAAAATCCAAGAAAAATTGCACTGATTGTAAGGCAGGATGTGGGGTAGTGGCTGGGTCAGACAGTTGGACCCATACCTTAAGTGGTCATTGTTGGCCCAGTCTCTTGGCATGGTGAGTTGTCACTGCCTACAATGTCAGATCAAGTCTCGGCTGCTCCACTTCTGATCCAGCTCCCTGCTAATGTGTGTGGGAAAGCGATGGAAGATGGCCCAAATGCTTGGGCCCCCACACCCACACGGGAGACCTGGCTGAAGCTTCCCAGGCTCCTGGCATTGGCCTGGTACAACCCTGGCTGTTGGAGCCAGTTGGGGGAATGAACCAGCAGATGGAAGCTCGCTCTAAATCTTGGAAATAAATGCAGTCACTTCCATGCTGTGATACAGGCAAACAGCTGGCATTCTTCAGCTACAGGTGTCTCACTCAGAAAATGGGGCTGTTAATACACAGTCCTTGGGAAGTGGAGATGGAGCAGTGAGTGGCAGGTGTCTGGTAAGGCGGTGCAGCCTTCACAGGGGCAGGTGTCTGGTAAGGTGGTGCAGCCTTCACAGGGGCAGCTGTCTGGGGAAACCTCAGACATGGTCCGATCTTCCTGTGTGGCTCTTTGTTCACATTTATTCACAGGTCTTGCAACATGCTTGAGAATCGATGAGCGCTGCAAAACCGAAAACAGTGTAAATTCACCCAGCCTTGCCCTGCAGATCAGGCAGCCCTGCAGGCTGGGGGAGGCCCCTAGGGGGCTGGCTGTCCTCTCCTGTCTTCCTGGCCTTGTCTTACCCTTAGCCGATGTCTGTGTGCCTCTTTGAGTCCTTTGGTGATACCAGCTCTAAAGAAGCAACCTCACCCTCACTCCTCACCCAGCCAGGCACTGTGCCTGCTCATCTGAGTCCTCTGTGTCCCAGGAGTGCTCTCTGAGAACCCTGGTCTCGGCCCCACAAGGGGCTTTTGGATCACGTTAAAGGCTGCTCTGAGCCTGTCTCACCCAAGGGCTTCCCTAAGCTGCAGGGATGTCAGCCGTGGCCTGGGCACTGAGGCAGCCGGGGTGTGGAATGTGGTGAGCTGGCATAGCTCGGTGCTTCTGAACTGGATGGGCGACCTATGATGTTTTTAGGGACTTGAGAAAGGCCTTTTTAATGACAGCTGTGCAAGGCCTCACTGCCTGTGAGCTGATTACCTGGAGCCCCCAGCCCTGGGTGTGGCTGCCTCACCTGCCACTGGCCTACTTGGCTCCATTACTCTTCTTCTCCCACGTTTCTCTGGATGAAGCTCTCTTCAGTCAGCCAACACAGTCCCCAGGGTGCGGGTCTACCTGGTGCAGGCCCACAAGTCCGTGTCTATTCCAGCCAGCAAAAAAAGCAAATACACTTTGCCCCTGCATTGAAATTTTACCTGGAAAAGTTTTCCCGTTTCAGTCTTTCATCTTTTATTAGGCTCCTCCTGCTCAGGCACAACAGAGTTTCCAGTTACCACCGGTCCTAATGATCCGCCCTCTGCCTGGAAAGAGTCTGAAACAGCGGCTCCGGTATACTAGCAGGGAGCTGGATCAGAAGATTCTCAGCCTGTTTCTCCCCTTACAACCCAGGCCCCCCCTCTGACACAGAGTCCCCATGAGCTGAGTCCAGAGTGGCCAAGCTCTCAGCTAGCAAACCTCCAGGGTCATTTCTTTATGTAAATGCATCATTCCTACATCCAAATGTCAGTCCCGGGGGGGCTCCAGGTCTATCTCTCACAGATAGAACCACAGACTGAAGCCCCAAGTGGACAGGGCTGGCCTAGCTCAGCTCCTGCCTCGCAGTCGAGCAACTTCTCAAGATGGGTGTTGCTGAGGGCTGCTGAAGCCCTTGTTGGAAGGAGGAGCATGTAGTTATGTCTGTTCACTCAGCAGAAGACTTGATTTGCAGAGGGCACATGAATTTAAAAAATTAGAAATTGGCCTCCCTTCACTCTCGAGGCTGAGAGACAGCTGTGGACAACTGCTGTCAATTCAGTTATGTGCTGCTTTGCTCCTGAGTTTGGTTTTTGCTCTGAATTTAATGTAACTCAAACAACTTCTGCGCTCATGTTCGTGGATGCTGAAACGCCCTCCGCAGACACTGATGGGTGTTGGGTCTTTTGGGAGGGCGGTGGCCAAAAAGGCAGAGGCTCCAGCTGCGAAGGCTTCTGCAGTGCTGCACCCCTGGGGAGGGTGGCTCTTTTTCCCATCTGCACAAGGGGCCCAGGACTGCACACTCCTTCCTGGACTGCAGCATAGGCATCACACGTGAACGTAAAAGCCTAGTTTGTGCTCAGAATGCAGGGCCAGAAATGGAGGGCTAGGAGAAGCCCCATCTCCAGATCCCACGTGGCACGTCACCAAGGCTGCTGGGGTGGCGAAGGGGAGGCTGGCACCGAGTCTACAGACCCAGCTGGCTCCAGGACATCACGTTGTTCAGTCTTTTGCTTATCTAATCAGATCTGTGTTCTTTACCCAGTGTTCACTCGGTTATCACACAACCTCTTTGCGACCCTGCTGAAGTTCCTTACCAGGCTTCCTATCCAGAGCTATCTGTATCCAAGCTCAGGACAGGGAGGGAGCAGCTCGCTCGGCTTCCATCTGCAGAACTGTCAGGAGGGTTTGGTGTATAGGTCTACCCATCAGTGTACCTCAAGGGTAAGCAGTGGTTGCATGGTCCTGAGAGGACAGGGACTAGGACAACCTGATCTGTGAAGTCACATTTCACCCCATCCTGGCTCGAGGGCCACCCCCTCCCCCCTTAGCAACAAGCACCATAGCTGGCCTGGCTGCAGGACTGCTGGCGGCCCATCCTGTTCCCCTCTCAGCTGTGCAGTAACTCATCTACTGTTCCTTGGGGTAAGGGAGCAAGCAGGCTCTCACCCGAACACCTAACCTGGGAGTATGGGAAGAGCTGTGGGATGAGGTGTGGCCAAGTGTTTAGTGAGAAACCAAGCGGACATCTCGTTGCAGGTCTTGGCTTACCCTTCCAGGTTACAGCACGATGTAGATCTGTGGATATTTTGGACTTCAAGACAGCTCAGCCTTACACCTGCTGCCCTGAGGCTGCTGGAAGGAAATGGCCCCAGGGAACTCCTGGGAAGAAAGCCCCATGAATCAAGGCTCCCAGAAGTATTTGCCATTCTACAAGTTCAGCCACTGAGCTCCATCCTGGAGCTCCTGCTACCTCCTCATCCATGTTTTAAAAAGTAAAACCACCTATAACCACTCAGTCAACTCACCCCTGGCTCCACTAAGTCCTGCTTCAGTCCTCACAGCCCTGTGAGAGGGCAGGCAGGGAGGCCAGACAGCTGGGTCTTCATTCTGCTAGGAGAATGAAATGGCATCGTCAGGCTGGCAGTTCATACATGCAGTGGGGGGGTCCAGGGCACTGCAGTTCACATCTGCCTAAGTCCCCCCCGTCCTGTGTGTGGGAGGGGAGGGCCATGGTCAGCTAACCGCCTGTACACAGTAACCAGTGCTTCCTTCCCAGACAAGACCACAAGAGGTCAACAGTATTTCTGAAGATTTCATTGTTAGAATTCTATTTTGATGAGAGTGATCTCATTGAGCTATTTTGGAATAGAAACGTGGCCAGGTGCCTTGCCTCCCTCAGTGGTTTCACGTGGCTTTCAAAGGGAGTGCTGACTTTTGGGAAAATGGGTGAAAAAGTCCAGGCCAGCAATGCCACCACTCAAAGTCCAGATGAGGGATCAGTCAATACAACGTGCCTGAAAGGCAACTCCTGAGCACATTCCTCTGGTAGACATTAACTTATTAAACTGATCCTGATTACAAATACAAACTTTGCCCCCATCTCATCTGGCAACCACGGAGGAGGCAGACATCAGTCTATAAAAGAAAGTGGGAGCTGTCCGTGGCTCTCAGGCTCCGACATCATCTCTCTAAGATGTGGCACCTCAAACTCTTTGCAGTGCTCATGATCTGCCTATTGCTGTTGGGCCAGGTAAGGAGGGTTCTGGGAGTGGCAGTGTGGAAATGGCAATGGCAGTGGCTCCTCTGCCTCGAGTGTCCTTGGCAATGACCATTTTTCCAAGGTGTGCAGCAAGGTGTCACCTCTCCCCTTAAGGGATAAATCTGCTTTCGCTCTACAGGTAGATGGCTCCCCAGTACCAGAGCTGAGCTCAGCAAAGAGGCGGCCACGGAGAATGACCCCGTTTTGGAGAGGGGTCTCCCTCAGGCCCATTGGAGCCTCGTGTCGGGACAATGCTGAGTGTGTCACAAGGCTATGCAGGTACTCCACGAGCCTGGAGCTGGGAAAGAGTGCCTGGGAGGGCTGGGGTTAGGAAGTGAGCCCTGGGAAAGGGTGAGGCCTCCCATCTCCCATCTTCCCTAAGACTTGATCGATGGAGGCGCAGCAGAGGTGGCTCTGGACGCTCCTAGACCCGATGTCTTAAGCTGTTTTCCTTTCCCCTAGAAAAAGACGCTGCTCCCTGAGTGTGGCCCAGGAATGATGTCCAGTCTAGGGGAAGAGAGGACAGCAGTCACCTCTGACAATGCTCCGTTCTATGGAATGTTGACTATGTTCTGGCTGGAGACATCCAAGTGAAGCAACCTTGTGTTTTTAATATTTAAAGACAGATGCTTTAAATTGGTCTCCATTTCTTCTTAGAATGCTGACATATGGATGAACATAACCTTTACAATTTAGAGTTTATTTTTTTATGGATACTATTAAATGTCTCATCGAAACTTTGGCAGTTGGAGTCCAAGCTTCTGAGGGGATTCCATGTGTCTACTACAGCAAAACCCCAGCATCCATACAGTGTGGTGAGAGGTAACATTTTTTCAAAAATCTCATAAAGAACACAATGGCAGTTTAAAGGCAAAAACCTAGCAATAGCTACTTAGTCACCTGTGGCAAGTCCACACGCTGTGGCCCTTCGCTCCACATGCAGAACTTGGGTGGGGGGGCGTGGGTGTCACAAATGGGCAGGATTGGGCCCAGCTTTCTTCTTGACTGCATGAACATGAGGAGGAACTGGCAGAAACAACTGGTTTCATAACATCACAGAAGCTCAAACCACCAAGAACACCTAAAGGACTCGGGGTTCCTGTTGGGGCAGGGTGAATTTTGGTCTGTGCACAAGGACCCACAGCTGGCATGTTCAGAATTTCTGTAGTCAGAAAGTGAGACTGGGAGGACCAGATCCATGGAGACCAGTAGTATCAGACCCTAAAAGGCAAAACAGGAACTGCACGAAAGGGCAGAGTATGAGCTGAGAAAGAGCACAGTGTACACAGACTTTAATACAGAAAATCTATTTGATATTTATTAAACTTAGTTTCTCCAGCTATGGTTTGGCATTATACAAAGCATCTTAATGACACAGTAGAGTTAAAAAGATCTTTACAAATTGAAATGTGATACCCTTGTCTCCAAATATTTTAATTGCCATAAATTTGTTTAAAAATACACATTAAACGCATGTTTGACACTCTAAACTTTCTATAATCTCAATACCACAAAATACATATAATATACTATACAGATGTGGAAAAATCTAGTTAGTATATAATACTTTGCTCACCATTAACAGCTTTCTTATGTGAAATGCACATACTGACTTAGAAATCCTAGCTTTTGAACCCCAAAGTACCTCTGAAATTTTAATGTATTGCAACAAATAAAAAACACAGTATATAATTGAAATTTTGGTTGAAAATGTCAGATACCTAGGTATTTGAGATAAAAGAAATGTAGAACAAACATCTGGGTCATGTACAAAACAAAGGCGTCCTCCCAGTCACTAACAGTACCTTTCCGCTGAGTCAACAGGCTTTAAACTTATCAACAGTATCATCTCCCCTTAAAACCCTCCCCAAATATCAAACCGTTATTTACCAAATAGTTTTAATTTCAAATAAAAGGACTTTTCAATAAATATATAAGCATTTCCATCCTCCATATACAAAGTTTCTTAAAACCACTCAAAACGGAGGCTAGACAGAAAGTTTCATTTTCATAACTGTGCTTACCAACCCCGTATTTGGCCCCCAAAGGTGGTGCCTTTCCAGGTACTGCCAACTGGGCCAGTTTTGTTGGTGAGCCCTACCCTCCCACCCCAATCCCAGTACTGTTGAATGCTCATGTCAGTGATTTGCCAGGTGCGTGCAAAAAGTTGTAAAATGGGGACACTTCTTAAACAGCAACAACAAACTCAACAGTATAGGTAACCACGGCACTGATTTGAAAGGCAGTATTTTCAAAAAGCTATTCTCCAGAGAGGAACACAGAAAACCCCAATGATTAAAAGCTGAAAAGAAACCTCACATAGAAGCTGTAAGAGATCAAACTGAGTATTACTAGAACTTCTAGATGGGAGCTTTTCTATGCTCGTTCAGGAAGCTTTTTAAGAACGGCAATTTATACTCAGCTGGACAATGGTGGCATAGAGAGGCAATGCTGACATTCCTGGACTCAGCTTCCTTACAAGGACACTTGAGGCTACCAGTTTTAGGCTGCTTATTAGGATTTATACGACTCAGTTTAGACAACCAGATACCTTATCTTGTGACCAAATTCCACTAAAAGAAGACAATTAGCCACTTCTCCCATTCCCTTTTCTGCAGACAGCACATTTTTTTCATCTGTTTACAATCAATCACAGGTTCACGTGAATAGGAACTAAAGACCAGTTTCCACTCTACCAAGTAATAACTTTCTTCCCGTCGTTTGCTTGGTTTTAGGGTCTAGGTCTAAATGGAATTTCTTCATTTGTGGGTATGTGAAAGATACTCTCACAAACATGACCAATTTGGCTTTTGTCCCTACACCTTCCAAGCCATTCAATGGTTAGCTCTTTTCTATTGATATTACTGAATAGCAACCTTAAATATGAAGTATTATTACTGGAAAAAATCTGCCTCTTCCACACACAATGATACACAAAGCTGAAATGAAATCTGTGTTCCTTTCAATCTGGGAGTATGAGTTATAGGAGTCTATATGGATCTGAAATACTCTGGCTCCCCAAGTTACTTAGGTTTTTTGTAAAACCTAAGGCATCACAATCTGTCTAGAACACCCAGAATATGTCACCCCCAGGAGATGTTCCTGGGACCAGACACAATCTCCTATAAATCAAAAGCACAATGAAGCCAGTTTGTTCAATTAGCGACTGGAAAATTAAAATTCTTCCCCCCCACCCCATAAGAGCCCTGTTACACTACAGAAGGGCTCAAATATATTTTAAAAGTTAATTTACTACAAATCATAGTAATTAAGCTTTAACAATCTAAAGGAATACACATTGCACCCTTGAACATTACTATTCAAGGTGTCAACAAGAAAGTGTCTTAGATCAATTTAATAAATAATGTGGAAATAGCTGCACTAAGCTAAAATACTAAACACACACATTTTGACGAACTAATTTCATGTTTTCATACATACATACATACATATATATAAAGTGTGTATGTGTACATAATTTTAAGATCCAAAGTTGCAGACCCTCATACCCGGAAGAGTGCACAGCGTACTCTCCTCCACACAACTAAGCATGTCTGAACCTCCCCCGCGTCCTGGCCTCTGCAGCCAGTACTTTCATTCATTACAGGTGCCTTTCGTAGGCTCTTGCTTCACTGCAAGTTCATGTACCAAAGTTCCTGTCATTAAATACAAAATGATGTCTTCCGAGCTAGCTGATTAAACCTTTAATGAAAAAAAAACAAACAATTAAAACAAAAACAGTGAATCTAATAAAGCCACAAGTATGTCACTCAAAGTACAGCCCAGATGCCTGGGGAGTCACCAGTGCGAGAGCTCCCGAGAAGGACAGGCGTGCGTGGGCAGGCGCACACATTACCCTAAGCTGCTTTGATACTGGAGAATTTAATCAGTGGTGGACAATCTTCTCCACCCTTCAGCAACTATAGCTGTGAATTTATCTGAAGGATTCACTGCTTAAAAAGTCAATTCGTGGCTCCTTGCCCAGAAAAAGGTGACAATGAGGCAAGGAATGGGCTGGATGCCGTCTAGACTAGAGCCTGGGCTGGGCTGTGGAAGCCTGAATCATCTGGTAGTGCTCCCCACAGCTCAGTCAGCTCCGGCAAGGCTACCGTGACAACTTCATCCCCCACGGTTCGCTGGTTGCCTGTAAAGAGTCCAGCTGTGTGGCCTGCTGCCTCCTGGCAAATAAGTGTGGTCTCAAAAGAGCAGTCAACAGAATACCTTTTGAAATAGTTGCTATTTCTATAATTTCTACGTATTAAGCCTAGGTTTCAGACTAAGTAAGTTTTTAGCCACTTGTCAAAATTTAATTTTAGATGGTGAGGAGACCCTGAGGACACCTACTGAGGAGGGAGGAATGGGCACCTGTCAAGGAGTCCGAAGTATGTGCCGGAGCAGATGACGACACAGAATGCTGGAAACGACAGACATGGGAGACAGGGAGTGGCATTTCCACAGACTACGACAGTGAAGACCCCACTGTTTAGGATGGGATTCTGATGCATTGCCCATTTCCACCTGCTGGGAAATACCCTCCACAATGAAAAGTTTGCAAATTCATTTTCAAAGAATTGTTTTAAAGAGAAAATATCACGGAGCAGCACCATAAGACACGCAGGAAACTCGGCTTTCAGAAAATATCAGTGGGACACGAGAAGTGCTCTGGCTGCCTTTCAGGACACAGAAGAGACTAGAACATACTGGGAACTCAGAGGTGCCCTGGGGGCTGCTGCTGCTCAAAGTCGAAAAGCCCAGACGATATTGATTCCACTTCTTAGACATCACAGCAGATTACAGTCAAGTCAGAGAAATCAGAGGGCAGGGCATATGTCTAACTTGATTAACAAGTTATTTCTCACTAAATAACTATTATGATCACTGAGAAGTTCTCCTCTTAAGGAAAACTGTTTCAAGAACACACTGAAGTTACATCAGAAAGATTGAAGAGGCAATTTCTCCAAGGGAAAAAAGTTAAATCCAACATAATTTATAGATTGCAATTGTCAATGATATATAAAAAATAACTTGAGGTACAAAACAGGTAAGAACAGGCCACAGGACAATGAAATTTCACTAGTTTCAGAAAGAAGTGTAAAAGAGACTCAAACACACACAAAAAGATTCACTGCACCATTAAACTTTGAGATTTTCCATCCTGTCTTTTCCCTTTCCAATTTCAAGCCTTAGCAATCATCTATACTTAGTAGGGCAACCTTTTCTTCTGATTGGATGGATTCATTTTTGGAATGGGAAGAAGGACAAACTATTTTTTGAAGCAACATTACCCAACTGGTTAGACTACGTCATTAGTACCAAAGCATTGGTTTTTTTGAAAAGACTGATGTGGCCCTAAGGGAAAATTTGAAAGGAAAAAGAATTTAACATTACTACAGAAGACCAACCACGTATGGATGATCTGCTTCTAGTGTAAAACTTCATCTGTAAACAATCTGTAGAGTTTTCATTTAAAGGTAAGATTTAAGGCACACTAGAGAAGATATGGGCACTAAAAACAAAATACGGAGCGTCCAGCTTTCACATGTGACTTCTCCATGTCCCTCGCAGGGAAAGGTACTTTGATATACAACTCTCACGGGGCTGGTTTCTTAAGCTCTGCCCCAGGTCCCCTCCCCTTCCCAAGAGAGCTCATCATGAACCAAGTTAGGTACATTTCTAGTGTGAAATTTCTGATCCCATCAGAAACATACATCATTGATGAGGGCCTTCATAACACAAAGGGAGCAAATACAAGATCCGTTTAAAAATTGAGAAAAATTCATCATCTCCACATTAGGTATTAGAACTGTAAGCTGTATAGCAAAGCACACACACCAAAGCTCCAGCCCATCTCCACATCAGTCGCTGCACAAGCTCTTCTCAGAGCAGTGTAATCTACTATGGGAAAAAGTAATCTGAAAAGAGATTTTAACCTTCAAATATTATCAATTCAAGAGACACAGGCAACAACCCTCAGGAGCTGGATCTTTTTTTTTTTCAATAGTAACTTATTCTACTTCAATTAAGTGTCAAAGGATTAGCAACAAAAAAGAATATACGGTTTTAACAAAATCCATACAGTTCAAGATTGTCCTTTTATGAAACTGTTCAAAATGATATATTTCTCCTGGAAAGTTGCCTTTTCTCTTCTGTAATGCATTAAATGCAAATCATAGTCACCTTGTGATTGCTATAGTGTTATAAACACACATTCACAGTTTCTGAAATAATGCACACCAAATCAGACACATTTCATTTCACATCCACGTACAATGACATCTCTCATATTTAAGTGATTTTTCATGTGTAGAATATCCTTAATATTAAGCATCAATTCTACAATAATAAAATTGTAGTTAAGATCTGAAACAGTATCAGGTAGTAGGTACAGAAAGAACAGGTTCATATTTTAGATGAACCAACTCTTACTCTTAGAAGAGCTACCACAAAAAGACATTATTAGGTAACAAACCTCCCCAAAGTATATAAATAAAAATGCCTACGTTAAATTTATGCTAAATATTCAACAGAGTAAATTTATAGGCAGAAATAGCTAAGTTTTAAACAAGCCCCAGTCTGGGAACTTAAAAAATTAAAATAAATAAAATTTCATTGCATTAGTTATGAATCACAACTGGAATTCCAATCTTATTATAGATCACTAAAACCATCTTATAAGTGTGCTGCAGATTTAAAAGCATTTAAATAACTTTTCACATTGGGAATATTGAAAGGGTCAACTGACATGATGGTTTGAGTTATAAAAAACAACACATGAACCAAGGAGGAGAAAACCATTCCCCATTCTTAGTGTCAACTAAGTGGCGTGTTATGGCAGTTTTCCTTCGTGATGTGACACAGTGTTGTGGAGAAAATCAGAGGCAACAAGAATACGTTCAGTTCAAGACATCAACTTGGTATCCTGGCGAAGCCAGTGCAGTCCCTGCCGGGTATAACGAACCAGATCTGTCATGATGCTTGCATTAAAGATGAGCGGGCCCATTACTTTATCCAGTTCAGCAAAGAATTCTAGAAACAAAGATATTTATTAAATAATGTACACCCTTTCAAATCACTGCTTTAAAATTTTGTATCTAGACCATAAAAGAGCATTTACATCAAGTCAAAAATATTACTCCCTACACTAAAATATTACTGTTTATCTTTTAGAGCAAAGCACCCCCTAGTCTCTCTAGTTATATTTGTTTCCTAATAATACAACATTTTCAACAGGATGCATGGTCAGGAATTAAATGTTATACATACAAAAAGAATTCTGTTTACAGAAATTATAAATTGCTATTATACAGTAAACATCATTAAATGGAGACCTAGTGTTACAACATATCATGTGATTACTTCAAAATATTGTCTGTTTTATATGAAAAGCAAATGGCAGAAAAAAGGAAGATTACTTTTACCTGTTTCCCATAACAGCCCATGTGAGGTTAGATACTTAATGACAGCCTGTATCCAACCTTTCTGCTCTGTTTGTCATGCATCACTGATAAATTAAATGTCATATTTTCAGATTTTTTTTTAATTAAAGTGATTGAAATGAGGATTCTTCCTATATGAACAAATACAGGCTGTAAGCAAGCAACGAAGGGGTGGTATGGAGGAAAGGAAGGAGCACAGTATCCTAAGGTTGGAGCCCAGTGTAACCTCTCCTGTTATTCAAACAAGGCAAGAAGTACCTAAACACTTGAGAGGACTCTCCTTAACAGAATTTGAGTTAATAAACAAAGAAGAAATTTCAGAATAGAAAACTCTTGATGAATTTTCTATTTCTTAGCAGAATAATGGATCTAGGCAATGACTGTCAATGAATGCTACAAGTTTCAGTTAGAGTTTAATAGGGAATCTGACATCAAAATGGTCAGGGTGATACCACCAGAATGAACCCACTGACCAATTATTACATGCTTCCAAACATGATGCAGCAGGAAATCTAGAGCACCGTGCATGATACATGCTCACCCACAACGCTGAACTTTAACCTATCAAGTATCGAGATGAAGCCACTGTATAAAGAAAATGAGTGGGCAGAACAAGTTATGCGGCATCAGGAAGAAGGCATTAGTGAAATACAGAATATTACACATTCTACGGCTTCTCCTCAACAGCAACAGCACGGCCAAAAACATCGAGGAGGGGGAGGGACTAAAGAGTCTATCAGGGAAATGTAACGTGCAGACATGGCTTGGAATCTGTGTGAAATTAAACTGATTTTTCAACAGGCCTACTTGTCACAACATGATAAAGTGTGATAGGAGACTAGAGACGAGTTGGTGTAAGGTAGCTGTGGCAAACCTCAGCAGCTGTAATGAAGGTGTGGTGGGCATGGTTTTGGAAAGCCCTTAGCACTACCAAAGTATTTTCAGGTAATATGTCATTGTGTCTTGTATCCACTCTAAAATACTTCTGGGGGTAGGAAACGTTATGAGATAGAGAAAGTGAGGGAAGAAAACTGGCAAAACGCTGTGTTGTTGAAGACAGAGCTGAATGAGAGGAGCATGTGGTTCATTAAACCTTTCCCCTTCCTCAGTCAGCATTTCAAATTGCCATACAACAAATAAAGAAGAAGAAAGCAGAGGCTAGAGGACCAGCATGGGAGAACGGAGAGCAGGCTGACTGGGGAGGATTTCAGCTCCATAACCTCTCCTGGGCACTACCAACAGCATTCTAACTTTCAGAAGCAAATCAGGTTTTTAAAAACCTAACTTTATGTTAAATACTGGCATCTGTCTTCTACCTTTCTCTCTCCGTTATTCCTAGTTATCTGCGTCTGATGGTCTGTCAGTACTCTAAGTATGTAGATGCGCACTGTGACAACATCAACTGGTGCACTCCTTCAGTGATTCTCTGTAAACGATCTACCTGAGTTGATGCTAGTACAAAAGCACTTTCTTAAGTATCTCAGGTGTAAAAGACATCTGGATGTAATCCTATACCTCGAACCAAATTTACTGGCAATCATCCCAAAACAGGACATGTTTTATGACTTTTATGGTAAGGGCTGCAATTAAATGTGCCAGAATACAGGCATATTTGTTTGTCTTAGACCAAGAACCAGTTTACTTTAGTTTGAGTCGTTAGTTTCTTCCTATCTTTTTATTTATTTATTTATTTTTATTTATTTATTTTTGACAGGGAGAGTGGACAGTGAGAGAGAGAGACAGAGAGAAAGGTCTTCCTTTGCCGTTGGTTTACCCCGCAATGGCCACCGTGGCAGGCTTGCTGTGGCTGGCACACCACGCTGATCTGAAGCCAGGAGCCGGGTACTTCCTCCTGGTCTCCCATGCGGGTGTAGGGCCCAAGCACTTGGGCCATCCTCCACTGCACTCCCGGGCCACAGCAGAGAGCTGGACTGGAAGAGGAGCAACCGGGACAGAATCCAGCGCCCCGACTGGGACTAGAACCCGGGGTGCCAGTGCCACAGGCAGAGGATTAGCCCATTGAGCCGTGGCGCCGGCTGTCATTAGTTTCATGACATATATTTTTGAACAAATTCAGTTACATTTAATACGATTACTAGCAAACTGATTATACTGTTAGCTCTAAACCAGATAACAAACTAAATACAGAACAGCCACTTATTTAACTACATTGTAACAGTTTCTTTCAACAATTCCATCCTTCAAAGTTTATCCAGAGACCTATCTACCTTTTTGCTCTTTGGAAAGCTGTTCAGCTTGGTCCCAGATTTCGGTGGCATAGAGGAAGTTGGATGTAACCTGAACATAGATGGCTGCCATCTGGTGGATCTTCTGTGAAATGGTCACTGATGAGCCACTTGCTGAAGCACTACTGGCCCCAGAAGAGTAATTTCCTGAATTGCCTGGTGACAGCTTTGGAGAAACTGGGGAAGGCATCCCAACAGCTTTGCTACACACAGAAAAACAGGAAGCATGTTCAGACAGACATGGTAAACATTATAATCAACGTATACTGGAATCCTTCTACACCATGGTTTTGGAAATTTAATGATTCTTTTAACTAGAAGGCTTTTCAGAGAAGTACCATTTTTTCTAAATAAGAACTAAACGCCACAGTGAATTATAATATTCTCTAGATCCTTTATTACAATGAGTAACAACAGAAGAATAGATGGCAGGACTGAAGAACTCATACACCTTATTGGCAGCAGTTCAGTGGCTTAGAAGCCACTCCTCCTCACTCTGGCCCAGCACACATCTCCCATCCAGTAAGACACGTAATTACCTCTTTTTCAAATTGTTCTGAACCTCATAATTGCTGGCATTTTTCAAAAGTGATCAAGCGGCACACCTTTTTAATCAACTACAATCATCTTAAAATTCCTATCAATTAAATACTTTTTAGGAAACACATACATTGAAATCTTTCATGTTTACTGAAAGAGTGCTCAATCTACAGAAATGCCAAACACTACGGTCACACACTGAAAAAGGAAAATCAAACAAAAGCTGGGGTAAAAAGCTGTTTGTTTACACTTTTACCTGCACTTTTAGCGTGATAAACTTGGCCGGACAGAGACAGAATGTCCCTTCATGCAAGTATAGTAACTGAACACATAAAACTACAAAATAAAAAAAGATTTCATTTGATTCTCCTCCTTTTGGGTGAGGGAGTGATGTAGGGTTGGAGGACAAGCCACAATCACGCCACTTTCATTAAATTCTGGCAATGCCAAGACTTGAGTGAAGCTAAGTACACTGTACACACTCAAGTTGCTGGAAATCAAATGCCAGAAGAGTGGAGGTGCTGTTAAAAAAGCAAGATTGCTGCACGTAAAAATGTTCCATCTCCAACTTTTCTAGGATTACATTCATTTATATCTTTACATTTATACAAAAGAGGAAAAAAGTTTTTAAAAATACTTCATTAAAAATGGGTTTTATTTTTTAAATAGTCACCTTTCCATTTTTGGGAACTGGACCCTACCCATTCCACCTTTATATTATAAATAAATAAACCTGTCACAAATAATATTTTATATAATAAAATTTTACCTACCTTCCCAAGCCAGGGGATGGTGCTTGAGAATTATTATAAGAATTCTGTGGAAAAATAAAATGTACTTGAAAAAAACCCTTTTACATAAGAAGTACTAAATATACTGAAAAGTACTGAGCCAGAGCTGATGTTAAGCTTTATACATTTAAGACACCAAAACATGTATGCATGGGTGTTTATGAACATACAACAGAAAGAAGTTACTAAGTGAGAGATGGAATCTGCAATAATTTACAGAAGGCAAGGGGCCAATGAATCACATTCAGAAAGATAAAGGGGAGAAGTAAGGGCAGAGAGCTGAATACAAAGAGACAACGTACATGACCCATAAAAGTTACCTACAGCAAAGGTAGGCACAAGCAAGGAACAAGATTATGAGGGCCTAAGAAGCAGGGCAAGGAGTTTAAACTGGATGCGGCAGGCACTGCTAAGCTACTGCTGCTCTGAAAAACCACAGAAGATGTTTTAGGAAGCTAAGACAACAGTTTAAAGAAGGACAGTTGAGTAAACAAAGGATGACTAATGAAGTGTAGATGTGGCAGCTACATTTGCCTGCACTGAGCCATACGTGCATTTAAATACATTCCGAGAAACCTCAAACTTGTCTGAAAGTTCTCTAACAGTAGCTCCTGGCCTGCTATTTTACCTAAACACAACAGTACTTGTGGCAACGGGAGCCAATAACTTCTGTCTCCTAGGCACTGGACTGACACACTTACCTTGAGGTGCTCTGTCAGTGTCTTTGAGTACTTCAGAGCATTCTCCTTCTTCAGCTTGAATAGCCTCAGGTACAGCAAAGACTGGCATCGCAGGCTGGCAAATGAAAAAGGGCAGTTTGCTTATTACTAGGACAGCAGACTCTGGCCACGTCTGCACAGACTATCTTTGCATTTTGCAAGAGTACAACACTGGCTTTTGACAGCAGACCCAGGTATAATGTGAACAACAACATCAACCTTTAAGCAAAACCAAAAAATGTGCTACACTTATAGTACATACCCTAGAGTAGGGGAAGATGGCTAAGAAACCTAGGACTAGGGACTGGCACTGTGGTGTAGTGGGTAAAGCTGCTGCCTGAAGTGCCAGCATCCCATAAGGGTACTGGTTCGAGTCCCGGATGTTCCACTTCCTATCCAGCTCTCTACTATGGCCAGGGAAAGCTGTAGAAGATGGTCCAAGTCCTTGGGCTCCTGCACCCATGTGGTAGACCCAGAAGAAGCTCCTGCCTCCTGGCTTTGGATTCACCCACTTCCGGCTGTTATGGCCATTTGGGGAATGAATCAGCAGATGGAAGACTTCTTTCTCTCTCTCTGCTTCTGCCTGTGTGTAACTCTGCCTTTCATATAAATAAATAAATCTTTTTTTTTTTTAATTTTTTTTGACAGGCAGAGTGGACAGTGAGAGAGAGATACAGAGAGAAAGGTCTTTCTTTGCTGTTGGTTCACCCTCCAATGGCCACAGTGGCCGGCACGCTGTGGCTGGCGCATCGCACTGATCCGATGGCAGGAGCCAGGTGCTTCTCCTGGTCTCCCATGCGGGTGCAGGGCCGAAGCACTTGGGCCATCCTCCACTGCACTCCCGGTGTGCCGGCGCCGCAGGCGGAGGATTAGCCTATTGAGCCACGGCACCGGCCAATAAACAAATCTTTAAAAAAAAAAAAAGAAAAGAAAAGAAACCTAGGACTAGTCCCTATTATTTGTTGACATTCAAACTCAAAACCCACAGGACACAAATATGTCCTAGTGATGTATGCATTAAAAACAAAACTGCTAAGGGGCAGAATCTCCAAATCAAATTATAAACAATCTGAATAAAAAAAAAAAACTAGGAAATTCAAGTATCACCTTACAACTCTGATGGAACATATAAATCTTAACACAGCTTAGGAAGATGCTGTGAGATCGCCCCTCTTCCCTACCCAGCCACGGCCACTTCTCACCGCTCTTCTTGTTCTGTCTCCTACTTTATTCCTTTCCACCATCCATGTTGTTCCTTTCGCCTGGAGTAGGTCTCCCTGTCCCTAATTTTTTTCTTTTTAAAAAATTATTTACTTGAGAGGACTGGAGAGAGAAAGAGAGGAACAGACAGACAGAACGACTGACTCTGCTGGTGCACTCTCCAAACACTCACAATGGCAGCAGGAGTAAGCGAGGTAGGAGATGACTCAGAAACTAGAGAGCTGGAAATTCAATCCGGGTCTCTCCTGTGAGTGGCAGGAATATAATTACTTGAGTCATCATCACTACATCCCAGATGTGCAACAGGAGCTGTAATCAGGAGCCAGAGCTGTAGTCGAGAATTGAACCCAGCTTCTCTGATGTAGGATGTGGGTGTCCTAACCATTAACCTAAGTGCCTGCTCCCACCCTCTGTTCTTTTTTTTAATTTTTATTTATTTATTAATTTACTTACTTATTTATTTATTTTTGACAGGCAGAGTGGACAGTGAGAGAGAGAGAGACAGAGAGAAAGGTCTTCCTTTTTGCCGTTGGTTCACCCTCCAATGGCCACCCCGGCCGGCGCGCTGCGGCCGCCGTGCCGCACTGATCTGATGGCAGGAGCCAGGTACTTCTCCTGGTCTCCCATGGGGTGCAGGGCCCAAGTACTTGGGCCATCCTCCACTGCACTCCCTGGCCACAGCAGAGAGCTGGCCTGGAAGAGGGGCAACCGGGACAGAATCCAGCGCCCCAACCGGGACTAGAACCCGGTGTGCCAGCGCCACAAGGCGAAGGATTAGCCTAGTGAGCCGCGGCACCGGCCCCACCCTCTGTTCTTATACTCAGGGTTATATATTTTTTCCTGTCAAGGGACTTAGTTCACATAATTTCTGTCTCCTCACACCATACTATAAATTCCATGACAAACAGGACTGTGTCTGTTTTATTCACAGTTGTATTCCCACTGTTAAACACAAGGACAGGTAAAGAAAATGTCTATTAACAAAACTAACTCACAAAATCTCCCTGGGACAAAAAAACTTACATTCTGTATTCTGGGCAGGCTAGGTACTTGCTCCCTAAGGAAAGATATGCATGTGAAGGGGAGAGAAGAGGGCACCGAAAGAAGGGTCCTGGGGGCTGTGGGGAAGCAGTGTGCATTTGGCTTGGTGAGGACGCCACCTGAAACATCCACATCCCATATCCAAGTGTCTGAGTTTGACTCTTGGCTCCACTTCTCATCCCAGTTTCCTGCTAATGCACACGTTGGAAAATAGTGGTGATAGCTCAAACATTTGGGTCTGTATCACCCACATGGGAGACTGAACCGAGTTACTCCCTGCCAGCCTTTGCTTGGCCCAACCTCAGCTGTTGCAGGCATTTGGAGAGTGAGCCAGTAGATGGAACACCTTTCTAACTCTGTACTTTCCAAAACAAAAAAAAATCACAAAAGCCAGAAGACTCTGGAAAAGTGACCGTTTAAGGTCATAGAGGGGGCCAGTGCTGTGGCAGAGTGGGTTAAAACCCCCACCTGCAGGGCCAGCATCCCATATGGGCACCGGTTCTAGTCTGGCTGCTCCACTTCCAATCCACTCCCTGCAAATGTGCCTGGGAAAGCAGCAGAGGATGGCTCAAGTCCTTGGGCCCCTGCACTCACGTGGGAGACCCAGAAGAAGCTCCTAATTCCTGGCTTCAGATCGGCTCAGCTCCAGGTGTTGCAGCCATTTGGGGAATGAATTAGCAGATGGAAGACCTCTCTCTCTCTCTGCTACCTCTCTCTATAACTCTTTCAAAAAATAAAATAAATCTTGAAAGAAAAAAAACAGATAATAGAGGATGGGGCCGGCACTGTGGCACAGTAGATTAAGCCTCCGCCTATAGCACGACATCCCTATGACAGCTGGTTCATATCCTGGCTGCCTTCTTCCAATCCAGCTCTCTACTATTGCCTGGGAAAGCAGCAGAGGATGGCCCAACCCTGTACCCGAGTGGGAGGTCCAGAGGAAGCTTCTGGCTCCTGGCTTCGAGTGGACTAGCTCTGCTCTGGACATTTAGGGAGTGAACCAGTGGATGCAAGACTTTTCTCTCTGTCACTCTCTCTCTCTGTAACTCTGTCAAATAAATATAATCTTTAAAAAAAAAAAAAAGATAATGGAGGGTTCTAATATCAGCCGCACCCTACCAAGGCTTTCATTAAGAGGGCAATGGATCAGAGATTGACAACAACTAAAATCTTTCCGTAAGAATTTAGAGTTATTTCCTACCCATCCATCAAGAACAGAATTATGCCAGGGTTACAGAAGGCTGACTCCAGGGTAACACTGGGAGGAGCACACACAGTTGATTAAGAAACCGCCTGTCATCAGCAGAAGCAGAATCCACAACACTCACCAGAGCACCGTGAGTCTCTTATCTGCAGCTGTGGCGTCTGGTGCTAAGTAACTCTTCAGCTTCATAGTGTACCTGTGAGTCACAAATAACAAATGACAAGCTCAATGTAAGTCTCTATCTGGATCTCACGATTTCTGTTGTCCTCCAAGCATAAGAATCAAACCTAAGCATAGGCAAAACAACAACAAAAAACAGAAAAAAAAAAACAACCCCACTGAATGATCTAGTTCTCCTCATCCAAGGAAAATAAAGGGTTAAGCATCCCCTTCAGTTCACTGCATATAGAGATTGGAGCCTCTGCCTAGACAGACCAAAAATGTGACTGCCCAGGATATGACAAGTTCTCCCACTTACTTGATGAGCTCCACTGTCTCTGAATACATGGGGAATGGGGATTTAGATTCCTGAGCATTTTTCTCCAAAGCGTTCCCACATTCAATGAAAGATACCACAGCATCAAGATAGTACACAGCTTTCTCAAACCTATCAGACTGAAGAAAGAAGAATAAAAATAGTGAGCAGTGATCTACCATTATTAAAAACAAGAAATGAGGTGAAGTTAGTATGATTAAAGACAAAACGTGAGGAGAAAATTTACATACCAATGCATCTGCATTGTGCTTTAACTTTTTTGCTTCTTGTAAATAATGGTCTGCGGAGTAACTTCTGCAATGGAAATTTTCATTTTAAGTGACATGATAAGATAATAATATTAGTTTTCTTGTCCGCAAGTAAAGAAAAGTGAGCTGCTACTACATGCTCAGTTCAATTCTTTTCTCACGAATGTTTCTATCAGGTTAACAGCATGAGTCGTATTCACCAACTCAAAGTAAATCAAACTATTTAGTTCAATACTAATTTGCCCAAGTTGCTTGAAAGAATAGGAGTAATTAAGATGCTGGCTAGCAGAAACAACCTTTTACCAAAATGGGAAAAAAGAACACTGCTCTTCTTTGTGTAAGAAAATCCCTACCTTAAACAGTGACATCAGCAGCAATAAGGTTTTTCTGGAAGGCACATCATTTACCTTGTTTATCAAATCACAGAAGTAAAGTCAATGAAGCAGTATGTGGCCTAGTGGGTACCTTTCAAACTCAAGCCTAAATATTCTATGGCTCACATACAAATATAAATCCTTCTAACTGCAGACAGAAACTAAAATGAGCTTCTGACAGGAATAATTTCTTTAGGGCATAAAAGAATCAAAAAAAACTCACCTGTCATCAAAGGCGAGCTTTGTTCTACGAGGCTTAGAAGCATCAGGAGTCGGTGTAGATGGAGGACAATTAGAGGTGCTATTTGGAGCCTTTTCCTGACGAACAAAATATATAACCACATTGAAAACTATGAGATTAAAAGTGGAACTCATAGTGTTTCTTCAGCCACTGGTAAAAAAGAAACAAATTCCACTGCCTTCAATAATTAAATCTACCCATGGATGTATGAGTATTTCACCATGAGAACACCCAACATCACATTATTTTACTACTTGGGCTTAATATCCATCTAAAAAGAACTAAAAATGTAACTCATGAGATCAGAGTAAATTCTAAGTTCTTTACAGTAAAATTTGCCTGTTTAGTTAGGAAATAGCTTTCTGAATTTTATGTTTCAATGTAAAATTTCTAGGATACCTTTTCTTCTGTTTTGTACAGACCTAAAAGCACCTGAATTTTAGAAGCCAGTGTTGTGGTGCAGCAGGTAAAAAAGCATCCCGTGTGGGTGCCGATTTGTGTCCCACCTGCTCCACTGCTGATCCAGTTCCCTGCTGATGGCCTTGGGAAAAGCAGCAGAAGATGGCCCAAGTGTTTGGGTCCCTGTGACCCACATGGGAGACATAAAAGCAGCTCTGGGCTCCTGGCTTCAGCCTGCTTCAGCCCTGGCCGTTGTGGCCATCTGGGGAAGGAACCAGAGGGTAGAAGATTCCCCTTTCTGTCTCTCCCTCTCTTTCAAATAAATCAATAAATCTTAAAAAACAAACAAACAAACAAAAAAACAAATACATGGGGGCTTGTGTTGTGCCACAGTGGGTTAACACCCTGGCCTGGAAGTGCCGGCATCCTATATGGGTGCAGGTTTGAGACCTGGCTACTCCACTTCCAATCCAGCTCTCTGTTGTGGCCTGGGAAAGCAGTAGAGGTAGCCCAAGTCCCTGGGCCCTTGCACCTATATGGGAGACCCAGAAGAAGCTCCTGGCTCCAGCTGTTGAGGCCAATTGGGGAGTGAACCATCAGATGGAAGACCTCTCTCTCTCTCTGCCTCTCCTCTCCCTGTGTAACTCTTTCAAATAAATAAATAAATTTTTTTTTAATGAGTTTCGATTTAAGGAAAATGGAAAGTCTTCTGAAGAAAAAAACAAAAAAAGCCTGTCAACATACTTTATTATTACAGAAAAAATGTGTATGAAATCCTGGCCTTCTAGATTATGCAATTTTCCTTTTTCTTTTTTTTTAAGATTTATTTATTCATTTTATTATTATATTTTTTTTGACAGGCAGAGTTAGACAGTGAGAGAGAGAGACAGAGAGAAAGGTCTTCTTTTTCCATTGGTTCACCCCCCAAATGGCTACTACGGCCGGCGCTGCACCGATCTGAAGTCAGGAGCCAGGTGCTTCCTCCTGGTCTCCCAAGTGCAGGGCCCAAGCATTTGGGCCATCCTCCACTGCCTTCCCGGGCCACAGCAGAGAGCTGGACTGGAAGAGGAGCAACTGGGACAGAATCCAGCATCCCGATCAGAACTAGAACCCGGGGTGCCGGCGCCACAGGCGGAGAATTAGCCTAGTGAGCCTCAGCACCAGCCTAAAAGATTTATTTTTATTTATTTGAAAGACAGAGCTACAGAGGTAGAGACACAGAGAGAGAGGTCTTCCATCTGCTGGTTCACTCCCCAGATGGCCTCAATGGCCGGAGCTGTGCCGATCTGAAGCCAGGACCCAGGAGCTTCTTCCAGGTTTCCCACAAGGGTGCAGGGGCCCAAGGACTTGGGCCATCTTCTACTGCTATCCCAGGCCACAGCAGAGAGCTGGGTTGGAAGAGGAGCTGCCAGGACTAGAACCGAAGCCCAAATGGGATATTGGCACTTCAGGCCAGGGCTTTAACCCGCTGTGCCACAGTGCCGGCCCCCTAATTTTTCTTAGTTGAGGTGAAAAACAGCATACTCTCTACCTAAATTGTGAACTTTTCTTTTTTTAAAAAAGATTTATTTATTTATGTGAAAGGCAGAGTTACAGAGAGACAGAGATAAAAAGAGGTCTTCCACCTGCTGGCTCACTCCCCAAATGGCAGCAATGAATTATACTTTTAAAATTTAGTTATTTTCATAAATTTTGTTTTGTTACTCTGATTTCAGGGAGTTTGCTTCTGATCACAACAGTCTAGAAAGAAATGCCAACAATATAGTAAACAAATAGAAGGTTAGTCAACAGTATTGAGTTACTCTGATCCAAATCCCCATCCACAAATATGAGAAACATTCCTCCACATTATGAGCGTGCAAGGAATAATAATAATGAAGAATTTCAATGCTAAACTGAATAGATTTTTCTCTATTTCATGAATCAAAGCCAAATAGTTGCTTTGTCACTTCACGTAATGTAAAGTCTAATTCTAAAAAAACTCAAAGCCCTTTTCAAACTTCAGCAGTTGGAGCCATTCAGTTATTATTTTAAAAACTTCCGGGGCCAGTGCTGTGGCGTAGTAGGTAAAACCGCTGCCTGCAGGGCCGGCATCCCATATGTGTGCCGGTTCGAGTCCCGGCTGCTCCACTTCTGATCCAGCTCCTTGCTATGGCCTGGGAGAGCTCAGAAGATGGCCCAAGTCCTTAGGCCCCGAGCCCAAGCTCCTGGCTGCTGGCTTTGGATCTGCACAGCTCCGGCCATTGCAGCCGATTGGGGAGTGAACCAGTGGTTGGAAGACCTCTCTCTCCCTCTTTCTGCCTCTCCTTCTCTGTGTGTTTAACTTTTTTTTTTTTTGACAGGCAGAGTGGACAGTGAGAGAGAGAGACAGAGAAAGGTCTTCCTTTGCCGTTGGTTCACCCTCCAATGGCCGGCGCAGCCGGCGCGCTGCAGCCAGCGCACTGCGCTGATCCGATGGCAGGAGCCAGGTACTTCTCCTGGTCTCCCATGGGGTGCAGGGCCCAAGTACTTGGCCATCCTCCACTGCACTCCCTGGCCACAGCAGAGAGCTGGCCTGGAAGAGGGGCAACCGGGACAGAATCTGGCGCCCCGACCAGGACTAGAACCTGGTGTGCCGGCGCCACAAGGCGGAGGATTAGCCTAGTGAGCTGCGGCGCCGGCCTGTGTTTGTAACTCTTTCAAAGAAATAATTAAGTCTTTAAAAAAATAAAAAATTCTATGGTTGAGCATTTAGCTTATGATGTTGTTTGGGATGCCTTCCATCCCGTATCACAGTGCTAGGTGTGAGTTCTGGCTTTGTTTCTGATCCACTTCCTACTGATATGCATCCTGGAAGGCAGCAGGTGATGGCTCAAGTACTTGGGTTTCTGTCGACCATGTGGTGGACCAGGATTTAGTTCTGGATTCCTGGCTTCAGCCTAGCCCAAACCTGACTGCTATGGAATTTGGAAAGTAATCAATGGACAGATTTCTCTCACTTTGTATGTCTGTCTCTCTCTCTTCCTTTCAGGTAAAGTAAATATATGTAACTAAAAACCAGAAACAGAAATAAAAACTTCCAAAGCCAACTTTTCCTATTTTGGATTTCTATGTTAATTAATATGCATGTGGCCAGATGACTAACTGCTTCCATTGCCTCAGATCACTGTAGAAGCTTAGCATTAAGATTCTATCATAGGGGCCGGTGAGGTGGTACACAGTAGGTTAAGCTGCATATTGACACTGGTATCCCATATCACAGTGCTTGTTGGAGTCCCCAGTTGCCTAAATTCCAACCCAGCTTTCTGCTAATGAAACTGGGAAAGAAGCAGAAGGCCCAAATACTTGGGCCTCTGCCACTCACTTGCCCATAGGGAGTTCTGGGAATCCTAGTGCAGACCCAGATGAGCCTCCTTGGCTGGTGTGGCCATTTGGGGAGTGAACCAGTGGACAGAAGATCTCACTCTCTCCCTTTTTATCACTTGCCTTTTCAAATAAATAAATAAATAAATAAGTCATAAGAAATATGACATAGGGAGCAAAGCACACAGGCTTACATATTAAATAGGATGTTTACAAAAACTTCAAAGTACCACCCTGAAAAAGTCACATGGAATTGAGAATGATTTCCCTTATATATCATTTAATATATATATATATATATATACACACACATATTTATGATTTATTTATTTGAAAGGCAAAGCTATAGAGGAGGAGGAAGAGATAGAGAGGCAACAGCTAGAGCTGGACCAGGCCAAATCCAGAAGCCTGAAATTCTATCCATGTCTCCCACAGAGGTAGCAGGGACTCAAGCACTCAAACCATCTTCTGCTCCTTTCCCAAGCACGTTAACAAGGAGCGGCATAGGAAGTGAAGCAGCCAGGACTCAAATCAGCTCTTGTGGTTTGCCAGTGTGGCAAGTGGGGGCTTAACCTGCTCTGTCACAGTGCTGGCCTCGAGAATGATTTCTCAAAGTCTCTGAGACCCCAACACCATACCTTAACCTCCTTGGAGCTACTTGAGGTCTTCCCTTCAGTCTTTTTCAGCTTTGATGTGGAGGAACTGCTTTTGCTGCTGCCACTGTTCTCCTTATTGCTGTTACTGCTTGACTTCAAGGAAGATGACTGACTAATGGTCCTCTTTCGAGAACTATGCTCTGATTTTGGATCTTTTGAAGGAACAGGCCCAGCAGGAGAAGGCAACAAATCTTTTTCTTTTGCAGTACTCTGCTTAGATGACCTGCCAAACCAAAAAATGTTCTTATTTCTCCACATAGTAATATAAGGTTGATGGATTTTTTTCATTTTCTTTATCTGCTTTCAAGACAAATATATTTTTCCCCATTTGATTATTAGGACATAAGATTTCTACAAAAACAAGACTGTAAACTCCACAATGGTGGGCATCCTGCCTGTTTTTTTTTCCCCAATAGCTGTATGGTATCTAAACTGGCTACTATCCAATAAGCACTCAGTAAGTACTGGTTGAGTGAATCAACATATGAATCATGAATGAAGAGACCAACTTCTCAACTTACCAATCAGTCATTCAGGATTTATAGGTAAGCGTGCCATATAATGTTCTTACCCTGCGCTTACCCCTGTCCTATTAAAAAGACAGGAAGAAGTAACTGAATCTTACATCTTTTATATCCCTACTAGCTAAAAATCAAAAGCTCCCAGTATTTGATGTATGAATGCATGTGTATCACAGAAATTTACTACATCGAACACCATGAAAGAACATTAGAAAGAACCCAGTACCAATTGATAGACATGTTAACAACAGTGGTATGTAGCATGTTTGGTGGACATACTCTCGATTGCTGGATGGCTTGTGGCTTGTTGAATTCTTATCTTCTGTTTTGGGTTTCTTGCTCTCATTGGCTCGGTTATCATCTTCACTCTGGATGAGAAACAGAAAATGGCAGATACTAAGTCTGATTTTCATTCATGCAACTTCAGTGTCCAGCACCAGTCACACCTCAATTGTTTATCTTTGATAAAACTTTAGAAATAAGACAAATGAGGAGCCAGGGTGGTGACACAGTGGGTGAGGCTGCCACTTAACGATGCTAGCATTTCCTATCAGGTGCTGGTTCAAGTCCTGACTGCTCTGCTTTGGATCCAGCTTTTTGCTAATGTATTTAGAAAGTCAATAGTAATGGCCTATGTACAATGGCTCATGCCACCCATGTGAGAGAAGTTCCTAGCTTCTGGCTTTGGCTTTACCCAACTCTAGCTGTTGCAGCTATTTGGGGGAGTGAACCAGCAGATGCAAAATTTCTCTTGCTGTCTCTTTGTCTCCCCTCTTTCTGCTGCTCTACCTTTCAAAAACAAACAAACAAAAATCCTAAAAAGATGTAAGACAAATGAGAAGTCAAAGGACTCATTTAAACAATGTCCTATAAATCTGGTCTTTTGTAAAGATTAAAGACAGAATTATATAGAGAGAAGAAGAGACAGAAACAGAGAGAGAGAGATAGTTCACCTGCTGGTTTACTCTGAAAAATGGCCACAACAGCTGGAAATGGGACAGGCAAAAGCCAGGAGCATGGAACTACATCTGGGTCTCCCACATGGGTGATGGGATCCCAAAGCATTTGGACCAACTTCCAATCCTTTCCCAGACACATTACCAGGGAGCTGGATCTACGTGGAGTGGCTGGGACACCAACCAGCATCCATATGGAAAGCTGGCATTGTAGGCAATGGTTTAACCCCCTATACCACAACACGGTCCCTAAATCTGGTCATAAGGTTGGAAAGATACATCCAGTTGCAGATACATCCAGCTTTCTGATGGCATCTTCTTCATGTAATGACTTTAGGGATTGGAGATATCCATAAAAATAAAATGAAGATAAAATTCACATATCATAAAATTAGCTGTTTAAAAATGCACAATTCCATAGCATTAATATATTCATATAACCATACAACTATCACAACAATCAACTTTAGAACATTTTGATCATCTGAAAAACACACCCTAATCCACGAATGATCACTCTTCAATCTGTTCTCTCTCAGGTCCTGGCAACCACCACATAGTCTTTTTGTATTTGTTTATTCTAGACACCTCCTCTAAAAGGATCATATAGTATGTGTAGCCTTTTTTGTCTGGTTCTTTTCACTTAGCATAATATTTTTCTTAAAGATTTATTTATTTACTTGAAAAGCAGAGTTACAAAGAGAGATCTTGCATCCACTGGTTCACTCCCCAAATGACCTCAATGGCAGGGGCTGGGCCAGGATGAAGCCAGGAGCTAGGAGTTCTCTAGGATCTCCTACATGGATGGTTGCGGCCCATGGACTTGGGTCAAGTTTTGCTGTTTTCCCAGGTACAATTAGCAAGGAATTGGATCAGAAGTAGAACAGCTGGTACTCAAACGGGTACCCATATGGGATTCTAGGGCTACAGGTGGTAGCTTAACCTGCTGCACCACAGTCCTGGCCCCAGCATAATATTTCTGAGGTTCAGCCATGTAGCAGCATGGATTAGTACTTTACTTGCATTTATCCGTGGACAGCACTCCACTGTATGGATATGCCACACTGCAGTTAGTCATTCATCAGCTGATGACCATCTGGGTTTTTAAAAACTTTACTTATTTGAGAGGTTGAGAGGTAGAGCCATAGAGAGAAAGAGAGAAAGAGAGAGAGAGAGAAAGGGCTTCCATCCAATGATCAGAAGCCTGGGACTCCATCTGGATCTCCCACATGGGTAAAGCGCCCAAGCACTTAGGCCATCTTCTGGTGCTTTTCCTAGACCATTAGGAGGGAGCTGGATCAGAAGAGGAGCAGCCAGGACTTGAATCAGCACACATATGGGATGCCGGCATCACAGGTGGCAGCTTTACCTACCATGCCACAATGCTGGCCCCCGTGTGTCATTTTTTAATGTAAAATGTCGCAGTACATAAAAATGTTGCACTTATTTCTCTTACTACACTGAAAATAGTCAAAGTTTGGCAATTTTAAATTTTCCATGTGTCCAGGCAGGGAAATGACTCCTACTGATGGGGTCTATTCAACAAACTACTTTCAAGTTTGGCGATCAGCAAATCGGAACCTGTAATTAAACATGTGGGAATAAATGTTCCAGAGTGGTAAAATGTCATTCCCATAATGCCAAAGTCCTAGATGTAGACAGGAAAATCCATGTTCCTTGTATCCTGAGACAGGTGGTAAGCGACCAGGCCTGTGAGGCACCCAAAAAGGAGCGCTGGAGCCCAGGAGGGCACACCAGCTGCTGCTGCGTAGCCAGTGATCTCACCAGTAGCAACCAGTGCGGTGTAGCAAGAGTCAAAATTATGTAAAGGCATTGTTGAACCCATGTTCTTCTGTATAGTTCTCTTCTCGCTCTGTCCAGGCAGGGGACTACACTAGGCCTGCTCTCCCGAAGTCACTGGCTGCAGGCTGAAGACATGCAAGCCACAAAGCTAGGAACTACGAGCTCTTTTTGTTGCACTCTCTGAGGTACTGCCAAAATGTGTTCTAAAGGAGCTATATCATTATATACTGTATGAAAGTTTTAGCATTGCATGAAAACTTCTAACTCCCACAACTGGACCAATATTTGCTATGATCTGTCCTTCTGATTATAGCCAAGCCTAACGACTTTTCAAAAACTTTTTGACTAAAAACGTTAAGTGGTAGGCTTATCTACTGTCCGTGTTACTTTCCATATGAAAATAAGGTTTCCTATTACTTCACATATAAGAACACAAAAAAAGCAAATATTTGGGAGGGTGTTGGGATACGCTCATCCCAAGTTAGAGTGTCTAGGATTGAGTTCTGCGTCTACCATCTGACCCAGCTTTCTGCTAAATGCTCTTGGGAGGCAGCAGATAATGGCTCAAGCACTTGAGTGCCCGTTTACCATGTAGGAAACCCAGATCCTGGCTTCCGGTTTCAGTCTGGTCTAGCCCTGACTGTTGTAAGCATTTTGCAGAGATAATCAGTAAACTCTTTCTCTGTCTCTCTTCATCACTTTGCCTTTCAAATAAACAAAAGTGAATAAGTAAACAGTTTTTTAAAAAAAGTCAGTATTCTACTATGATAAAAATGTGATTGTTGCCTTGCACAAATGATTAAATATGGATAAATGAAAAAATGAAAGAAATTAATCCATACCTTTCACTGACCTTGACTGGGATCACTCTCAGTATCTGCTTTATCTCTAGGAAAGGCCTCTGACACTTTGTTTTTACCAATGTCATGAGTTTTAAAAATTATTACTGAGTTTCATAGCATATACTTTATGAAATAAAAATCTGACTTAAATAGTCATTGATATAAAACAAGCTTTCTAGAAAAAACACCAATGAGTTATGGGGGAGATATGGGGCACTTTTGAAGGACGAGGAATTTTTTTTTTTTTTTTTTTTGGTGGGGAAATGGTGGGGGGTGGTGGTGGTGGTGGAAGGACGAGGATTTTTTAATTACAAGTCTACATAGCGAACGTTTTAAACAAAAGACTAAAAAGGACATTCAATTTCTATATTCTAAATATCTGAATATGTTATAAAGAATATATAATAGGGGCGGCACTGTGGCGCAGTGGGTTGATGCCCTGGCCTGAAGTGCCGGCATCCCATATGGGCGCTGGTTCGGGACCTGGCTGCTCCACTTCCGATCCAGCTCTCTGCTATGGCCTGGGAAAGCAGTAGAAGATGGCCCAAGGCCTTGGGCCCCTGCACCCGCGTGGGAGGCCCGGAGGAAGCTCCTGGCTTCAGATCAGTGCAGCTCCGACTGTTGCGGCCAATTGGGGACTGAACCATTGGATGGAAGACCTCTCTCTCTCTGTCTCTCTGCCTCTCTTCTCTCTGTGTAACTCTTTCAAATAAATAAATAAATCTTAAAAAAAATAATATATAGTTTTTAAAAGCACAAAAGGACAATTTTTTTTAAATTTTATAATAAACAACTGTATCTAAAGAGTAGACTCTATAATATATAACATATATAATTATATAATTATTTATAATATATACTATATATAATATATAGTATGTATATAATATATAATTCCTGTTTTATACAATTCTACAAATTAAACCCCATAACCACATCTAACAATCTGAGGCTGTCGGCTAGAGGAGCCACCAGCCATACATAGTTCACTAAATAGCTTTGGAAACTCATTGGCTAGAGCAAATAAAATAATATGCCTCAGTTTCCTAGAAATTCAAATAATATGGACAATTTAAATCTCCGAAGATTTTCATTTGTTAGAATAGCATCTGCACTGGGGGTTTAATAAAAGGAGAGCAGAAAAACATCTCTGGATGATTTTGTTGAGGAAATAATCTCTATCCTGTTTGTGATTCTCAAGTCAGCTTGATTGGGGTTTATCTCCTAGGTTTACTTGATAAGGCCAGTCTCGGTACCTATCTGTTCACCCACTGAAGCTCAACTTTATGTCTTTTACAATCACACTCAAAGGTATTCATTAGGGGAAACTATAGTATTCTTCAACAAATATTATTTAAAAGTTTACTTTCCTCTAAAAATTCCTCACTATAGCAGAAAAGATCTTTAGGGCCGGCACTGTGGTACAGCAGGTAAAGCTGCTACCTATGGTGCTGGCATCCCATATGGGCGCCCATTCGAGCCCCCGCTGCTCCGTTTCTGACCCAGTTCCCTGCTACTGTGCCTGGGAAAGCAGCGGAAGATGATCCAAGCACTTGGGCCCGTGTACCCACATGTGAGACCTGGAAGAAACTCCTGGTTCCTGGCTCCTGGCTTTGAACCGGCCTAGGTCTGGCCACTGTGGCCATTTCAGGAGTGAACCAGTGGATGGAAGATCTCTCTCTGTAACTCTGCCTTTCAAATAAATAAATAAAACTTAAAAATAAAAAGCTATTTTTCCCTCAGAAGTCTCCACTATATATGTAAATTTGTGACTTACTGATATTTCCACAGCATTTCAAATTATGATGTTTAAAAAACAAATGGAGGTGCTGGTGCTGTGGCATAATTGGTAAAGTTGCTGCCTGCAGTGATGGCATCCCATTTGGGTGCTGGTTCGAGTACTGGCTGCTCCACTTCTGATCCAGCTCCATGCTAATGTGCCTATGAAAGCAGTGGAGGATGGCCCAAGTACTTGGGCCCCTACCCAGGTGGGAGACCCAGAAGAAGCTCCAGGCTCCTGGCTTGAGATCAGCCCAGCTCTGGCTGTTGTAGCCATTTGGAGAGTGAAACAGCAGATGAAGACCTCTCTGTCTGCCTCTGCCTGTTTGTCAAATATATAAATCTTTAGCAAAAACAAAACAAAACAAAAACAAACGGGGGGCTGGCGCCTGCAGTGCAGACATCCCAGATAGGCGCCAGTTCGAGTCCCAGCTACTGTACTTCTTTATGCAGCTCTCTGTCTGTTACAGCCTGGGAAAGCAGTAGAAGATGGCTCAAGTCCTTGGGCCACTGCACCCACATGAGAGACCTGAAAGAAGCTCCTGGCTCCTGGCTTTGGATTGGCCCAGTTGTGGCCGCTGTGGCCAACTGGGGAGTACACCAGGGGATGTAGACCTCTCTCTCTGTCTCTCCTTTTCTCTCTAACTCTGACTTTCAAATAAATAAATAAATCTCTTAAAAAAAAAAAAAAAGTGGTACAGCAGGTTAAAGCCCCAGCCTGCAGTGCCAGCATCCCATATGGGTGCCGGTTGGAGTCCCAGCTGCTCCACTTCCAATCTAGCTCCTTGGTAATGCTCCTGGGAAAGCAGGGGAGGATGTCTCAAGTCCTTGGGCCCCTGCACCCATGTAGGAGACCCAGAAGGAGCCCCTGGCTCCTGGTTTCTTATCAGCTCAGCTCCAGCTATTGCAGCCATTTGGGGAGTGAACCAGCACATGAAGACCTTTCTTTCTCTCTCTCTCTCTCGTCTCTACAGATCTCTATAACTCTTTCAAATAAATAAAATCAATCTTTACAAAAAACAGAAACAAATGGAGACAGGCATTTGTCCTAGAGATTACCATGCCTGCACTCCCTACCAGAGTGCCTGGGTTTGATATGCAACTAGGGCTCCAGCTCCTGATTCCAGCTTCCAGCTAATGCAGATCCCAGGAAGCAGCAGTGACAGCTCAAGTAACTGGTTTCCTACCATCCAGGAGAGAGACCTGGACTGTTTTCCCAGCTCCCCAGTTTTGGCCCAGACTAGTCCTAGCTGCTGCAGGTATGTGGGCTATGAATCAGCAGATGGGAGATTGCTCGCTCACTCTCTCTAATAAAAAAGAATGAGAGTAACACCACAATCTTTACATACCTTATGTTTCCTCTTGCCTTTGTTGGACACTTTCTCTGAGGCTTGTTTCTGGGCCTCTCTTGTGTGCTTTTCTGGCACATTTTTCTTTTCCCCCTTAGGTGGCTCTGTCTCTTTGTAAGGCTTTCCTGGTATTCTAGTCAAAAGATTCAGGTCAATCTTCACAATAAGTGGATACCTGTCATCAGGCTCACTAAGGGGTGAAAGAAGTTCCTTCTCTTCCATAGGAGAGAACATTCGCTGCCGAAAAAAGCTATCTTCTTCCTCCACTGAGGAGGGTTTAACAGGAGTCCTATTGCTGTCAGGGTACTTAGGAGTTTGAGAGGAAGGAGGAAGGCTCTCACTTTCATCTGAATCTGAGGATGAGGTATCTGTTTCTATGATTTCCCTTGATTTCTGGGAAGACTTACTCGTTGACTTGTATTTCTTTTTCTCTGCTGGAGGCCGAGGGGAAGATTTAGACTCCTTCTTTATATTGGGTTTCCTTGAGCCTTTGGTGGCTGCTTTGTGTCTGCTGGAGGGCATGCTGGCAGCCATGTCGACAGGCGTCTCACTTTCTATCTTCAGGCCTCCACGGGGTTCTTCAACAGCTGCCTTCTCGGCCTTTTTGGGTTGTTTTTTGCCTACAGTTCTCCTCTGTGTTGTGCTGTCACTCTGTGCAGGAGACTTCTGCCTTCCGCGCCCACTTTCTGATCCCTTTTGGATGGTTTTAGAGTCTCGCCCAGGAGTAGCAGAACTTGTTTCTTTAGGTGCACTCGTCTCCGTGTAGCTATTCCCAGTGCTCTGTTCTCGGCCCTCCTTTTTGTAGCCTTGAGATGATGGGATGTTACTATCCACAGAAGAAGCTGGAGACACCTTATGCGGGTTCACTTTATTCAACCAATTATCTAGTTGCCATTTGTTTGTTGGTGGTGGTTCAGGCTGAAAAACAAATATATGTATATATATATACTTTTTCAATATTGAAACTCTTTTATAATCAGAAGGAAAGAATACAATGTCTAATGCAACAAAAGCATTGCTTTTTCATAGTTCTGACTGAATCAAAGCATCTTATCAGCTCTAATCACTTCAGTGAGATTATGCACTTAATGTTATATAAGGACACTTTAAAAATTCTGTGGAATATAGCATTAAAACCTAAGCTTATTGTGGTGCAAAAAAATTTGGGATCTGTGAAGAATCCATTTCCTATGAAATTTTTAAAACTTCCCCAAGTACGGGCTTTAAAACAGCAAATATTCACGTTAGGAATTCAACTTCAAAGGCATTCTGACAAATGACCACACAGAATATTTAATTCCACGAAGTAAATAATATAGGTAGCAAGACAGATTTTTACCTGAATTTTACTGAGCCACAGTGAAATTATATGACTCATTTTATTCACAATTATTACACAATATGAATTACCATTTTGAAACACAAAAATAAATTCAGTATTTAAATGCCCTGCAAGCATTTCCTAATCTAGATGAAATGTCCATTAAAAGAATAAGGAAACTGAAGTATCTAGTTTTTTTCTAAAAGACATAGTTGAATTTCCCTTTGTTGGAATATGTAAACTGCTTTCCTTCAACTCTCACACTGGAGTTGGGTCTGAAGCAAACATCACCAAGAGCCCTAAGAGGGCTATGGAAGGTAGCTCTTCCTTCTGTCTCACCTCAGGAGATGCACTCTGGGATGGCTCATTTGCCTCACTATCACTGGAACTACTTTCACTCTCGGAGTCAGATCCAGAGCTGCTTTCAGACCCACTGTGGCTGCTAGAATCATCTCTGGAGTTATCTGCCCCTTCACTATTATGATGTGAAGGTTCAGAGTTACTGAAAAAGATTAAAAATGAACATTTTTTAATATAATCACAACAGGAAAACATTCAAATCTGACAATCAACTTTATTTAAAATGTTTGCTATTTTTTAGAAGTTTTTATTTAGAGGCCAGTGTTGTGGTATAGCCAGTTAAGCCGCTGCCTGTGACATCGGCATCTCACATGGGCACCAGTTTGTGTCCTGGCTGCTCCACTTCTAATCCAGTTCCCTGCTAATGGCCTGAGAAAGCACCAAAAGATGGTCATAGTGCTTGGATCACTTCCACCCACGTGAGAGACCCAGAAGAAGCTCCTGGTTTCAGCCTGGCTTAGCCATGGCCATTGCAGCCATCTGGGGAGTGAACCACTAGAAGGAAGACCTCTCTCTCTCTGTAACCCTTTCAAATAAATAAATAATTTTTTTTTAAAAAGTTTTTATTTGTTTGTGAGAGAAAGGCAGAAAGACAGATAGAGCCATACAGACAGCTCCCATTCTCTGGTTCACTCCCAAAATACCTACAATAGCTGGACTGGGGTAGGGTAGCAACTGGGAGCTGGGACTCATTTCAGGTCTCCCACAAGGCTGAAAGTTATTGAGTACTTGAGCCACCACCATTGCTTCCCAGGATCTGCATTAGCAGGAAGCTGAAGGCTGGAGCCAAGAGTCAGGAATCAAACACAGATACTCTTATGTGGGACACAGAAGTTTTACCCACTAGGCTACAGGTGTGCTCCCTAAATGCTTATTATTTGTTAAGCTGTTTCAATTCTATGAATCCAGAATTTGAAAATAAATTAACTAAATATTAAAAATAATTTGAAGTATAATTTATATACAAAATTCATCCATTAACATAATTCAATGATTTTTAATTTAGTTGTATACCAACTATGACAATTGATAACATTTAATTTATAAGGCCACTTATTATATCACTACAATATTATCAGGTTGACTTTATCTCTCCAAATTGAAAAAAAAAAAAAAAGAAAACAATGTCTACCTTCCTGGTGTACTTCTTGGCATTGTTTTATCACAATCCTAAAATAAAAGCACAAGAAGAAAATCTATGAATGAATAAACAGTACTCTATTTGCCTAAAATGAACAAAAGTTGAATTCCTGATGAAGAAACTGGCGTTCTCTAATGCATGTATCAATGCTTACTTAACATTCATACTGTTTTACCTAAAGAATAACACAATTGTCAGGATGAGATCAAAGGCTTTGCTAATAGTCTTTCTTATCAATAACCTCCTGCTTCATGAATATCCTTTGATCTATAACAAATGTTAAGGAAAAGTCAATACTGGTAAAAGAAGAAACAAATGGAAGATAAAACACAGAGTAGAAAACTAAAACATCTGAATGTCAGAAAGCCTGCAGGAAGAAATTTATTTTAAATAAATGGATCACAAATATATGACTCAATTACACATAAAATACAATGAAACAAATACTGGATGAGACAGGCAAAAATAACATAGTAAACATACCTGTTCCCCATCACTGTCTTCACTGCTGCTGAGTTTTAAGTCATCTTTTAACATACTAGAGGGAAAAGGCAGAAAGGATTATTATATCTGAAACAGTTTAACATGGCATGCCAGAATATTAAATATCTACCAGCAATTCTAGAAATAATCATTGCAATCGTCAAAGATTTAATTGAAAAACAAAGAAAAAAGAAAGCCCAAGTCTTACTCTCAGTTTCATTCATTTAGAATACAAACAGAGTAATTTAACCATTTCATGAACTCTAACCTTTCCATGGGTAATATGTTCACCTTTCTTTTCTATTAAGTGAAAGCTACTTTCTATAAACTCTCATACTAATTTCTGTAATCTAGAAGTTTCCTCGAATTGCACTCCCACACACATTATATCACTATTAAAACAAATTAACACAGCCATACCTAACCGTCCACTAGGAAGACTTAACTCCTAAAAACAGGGAAGATAAAATGAAAGGATCAAGCAATTCTTTCTTTGTCTCCAGTATTCTATGAAGACAGATTTGTGTAACTGCTGGCAACTGGATAATTGTAAAAATCAGAAGAACACAATACCCTAAGCCAAAGTTCTAGCTCACAAATGCCTTGCTATGAAAGACAAGTGCCCTCCATAGAAGCAACACTTTTGGGTGACAGCCTTGGTTACACAACAGAAATGACTATGTAGGAGTTTTTTAAACTCCAGGTTCCAAGTCCTCAAAATCCAAATCAAGTTTAAAAACCACCCAATAATATAATTTAATACTAACTTAAAAACCACATACTAATACTAATAGATAAGCCAACAGTTTTTAGAATGTGTTTTGAAAGTAAAAATAAAGATCTAAATTTTCCTTAATGCCACAAAATCAAAACCATTACGCTTAAAAACTGAGTAACAATTTACAAACACTATGTCTTTTTATAGGAGAGGAAAAATTATTATGCAGTTTAAGGAGAAATGCAACCAGAAAATAGGTCATTTCTCATTAAAGTAGCCCCATTACCTTTCTTTTAAAAATTTTATGGCAGTCTCCCATCAGTGGGAAAGAAATGCTCAATATTACACAAAAGACCACCTTGAAATTAAGTAAACAGATGATTATAGAATTATGAAAAGAGTTTAAAAACTAGCCCAAGAAAGTGGGATGGACAGAGTATTCTTTAGGACATGAGCTTTAGAGTGGATCTCCATGCAGGGAAATATACTTATTCTGAATTCCCTCAATCCTTCTGATTTAATAATGGCAACTCAATGAACCGGTTCACACATGTTAGTATGTCCAAAATTTTATCAGACTACTTATGCTTTCTTATCTTCAACAAAACGATGTGCACATTTATAGTAGGCACTGAACAGTTTTTTGTGCATATATTTATATGATAAATAGAAATACAATTTCAATTTTTCAGAAGTGGCAGAGGGGAGCCTGTATTCATACATGTTCATTTTTACTTGGTTCTCCCAATGCTGATTGTAGTGGTGCCAGACAGATTATCAGCAGTTGGTGGCTATGACATAGGAACCTGACACTATGGGCCATGATTTCTTTAGAATTTCATTTTAGTCACTGAGGTAACAGGAATTCAGTTCATTGTGTAAGCTGAAATTTTATCATCATCCTATCACATTTTGATGTATCTTCCTGGTTCTGACTACATAAAATTGGAAAATCTTAAAGACAGTAAACTACATTGGTTCTTACACTGAGTGGTTCTGACTTATTAAATACAAACTATGAACACACACACACACACACACACACACACAAAACCTGTGAGATATGAGGAAAGAAACTGTGATCTCAGAGCAGAGATAGGCAAACTATGGCCCACAAGCCAAATTCAGCCTATCACCTTTTTTGCAAGGAAAGTTTTATTGCAACACAGTGATACCCATGGTCTCTGGCTGCTTTCATATTACAATGGCAGAATTAAAGACAGTACATAGACAAAGTAGTCCTGAAAGTCTCAAATATTTCACTATCAGGTCCCTTACATAACAGTTTGTCCACTCTTGCCTTAAAAGATTAAGTAAATATTTCTAAGTACTTTCCAAAATATTCAGGTATCACAAACTACTTTTAGCAAAAACATTTTAATAAAAAGTTAAATACGTAAGTAAACTTACGATTTAGGTTGGTGTCCATTTGAAGTTTTAGAAGAAGGGTTATATCTTTCTAGAACAAAAAGAATGTGTAACTAAGCAACTGATTGGCTATTTAGACTGTAAAATATCTATCCTCAACTAAATATAAATCAAAACAATGAGATATAATTCTTCACCCATGAAAATGGCAAAACATTAAAGCTCAATAATATGAGACACTGGTTGGTAAGTACTCCGGAAGCAGGCACACTTACATGCTATTGGCATGTAAGGAATGTAGACTTATATGATCTTTCTAGAAGGCAATCTGGCAATACTATCTCATCAATACTATAACTGTACTGCTATTGACCTGGCAATTCCAATGAAAGGAATTTACCTTACAGGTGTAACTGCAGAAATAGACACACACACATGAATATTTATATTTCCAACAGGAGAAACTGAAAATAAATGTCCATCAGTAAATGACTAGTTAAATAATGATTCTTTCATATAATATAGTACAATTTTTAAATTTAAAAAAATATTTTATTTATTTATTTGAGAGGTAGAGTTATAGACAGACAGAGAGAAAAGTCTTCCATCATCTGGTGCACTGATCAAATGGCTGCAAGGGCCAGAACTGAGCTAATCCAAAGCCAGGAACCAGGAGCCTCTTCCGGGTGCAAGGGACCATGCACTTGGGCTATCTGCTGCCTTCCCAGGCCATAAGCAGAGAGCTGGATTGGAAGAGGAGCAGCCAGGACACGAACTGAAGCCCCTATGGGATACTGCTACCACAGGCAGAGGCTTAGCCTACTACACCACAGCACCAGCTATAGTACAATTTTAACATTAAAAAGAACGAATTAGAGCTTTATATTGATAAACAGTTCTAAAATAACAAGTGAAAAAAATACAAAGTTACAAAGAACAGGTGCAGCTATAATCCCATTTGCCAATACGTAGCTTTGGGGAGAGAAAATGGGGGAGGAGTAAGGATGATATGTTCTTTTTTTTATTTTATTTTTTTTTTTTTTACAGGCAGAGTGGGCAGTGAGAGAGAGAGACAGAGAGAAAGGTCTTCCTTTGCCGTTGGTTCACCCTCCAATGGTTGCCGCAGCAGGCGCACCACAGCCGGTGCACCGTGCTGATCCGAAGGCAGAAGCCAGGTGCTTATCCTGGTCTCCCATGGGGTGCAGGGCCCAAGCACTTGGGCCATCCTCCACTGCCCTCCCGGGCCACAGCAGAGAGCTGGCCTGGAAGAGGGGCAACCGGGACAGAATCCGGCTCCCTGATATGTTCTTAAAAAAAGAGAAAATGGGCCGGCACCATGGCTCACTTGGCTAATCCTCTGCCTGCGGCGCCGGCACCCCGGGTTCTAGTGCCAGTTGCTCCTCTTCCAGTCCAGTTCTCTGCTGTGGCCCAGGAGGGCAGTGGAGGATGGCCCAAGTGCTTGGGCCCTGCACCCCATGGGAGACCAGGAGGAGGCACCTGGCCCCTGGCTTCGGATTGCAGCACCGGCCGTGGTGGCCATTAGGGGAGTGAACCAACGGAAGGAAGACCTTTCTCTCTGTCTCTCTCTGACTGTCTATAATTCTGTCTCTCTGTTTCTCTCTCTCTCTCACTGTCTAACTCTGCTTGTCAAAAATAAATAAATAAATAAAAAATAAGAGAAAATGTCAATTTTCTTGCCTACAGTTAGCTATTTTCTGTGTATCAAAAATATCAAGCTCCTTTTTTTTTTGAATACCTAAACCTTCAAGGAAGAACTAAGAATTCTACAAGGGTATATCAAAATCTTTATGGAAAAACGTATTTAAAAGGTAAGTTTATTTTGGTTTCAAAATTCTGAAATTCATGCAAGTTCTTACATAGTAACATCTTTATTAACTTTCTGAAAACAATGTACATGTGTGTTTCAAAATTTTTGTACCTAAATTAAAATTATCACTTAATTTTATTTTCCTCAAACTTTCTGAAGCCCCCCTCAACTCTATATATAATGATACTTCAAAATTTCATGTAAAAATTTAAATTTTCATCTTTTTATTTTTTAAGATTTATTTATTTGAAAGGCAAAGTTACAGAGATACAGAGGCAGAGGCAGAAAGATAGAGAGAGAGAGAGAGAGAAAAGAGAGAAAGGTCTTCCATCCTCTGGTTCACTCCCCAAATGGCCACTACAGCTGGAACTGGGCAGATCCAAAGCCAGAAGCCGGGAGCTTCTTCTGGGTCTCCCACATGGGTGTAGGGGCCCAAGCACTTGAACCATCTTCTACTGCTTTCCTAGGCTACAACAGAGAGCTGCATTGGAAGAGGAACAACTAAGTCTTGAACTGGTGCCCACACGGGATGTTGGCACTGCAGGCAGCGGCTTTACCAGCTACTCCACAGCGCCAGCCCCTTGGTTTCATCTCTTTTAAGATCACTAAAAAGAACTAGCAAGCATTCAAAAGTTCCACATTTTCATTTCCCCACAAACCTTAAAACCAGGATAAAATTACCTTATTTAAAAAGTTGTTACTTTTGGCAAAAAGACTACCTATTTTGTTAACAGAGGTATAGGGTGAAGCTCGCACATTTGTAATGGTTCCTGACATTATCACTATCAATTTACACAATCAGTATCCCTTGGGACCACATTTGCATTCCCTAAAGTTCTCTTCTGCTTAGGTTCTTCTGAGAGATCTAGAGAGTAGAGGTAAAGATTGGGATGTAGCACTCAGCAGACCAGGCTTTCCACCCAGACCAGAAGACCAAGGAAGCATAAATGGGGAATGTACAGACTTGGGAAGAGAAGAGCCATATTCAGCTACGATGACCCTTTCTTGCCTGAAGTTTTACCATCACAAAACCAAGTATCTTCATGAAGGAAGTAGAAAGTCAGAAGAATGAGGGGCCGGTACTGTGGCATGGTTAATACGCGGCACCAGCATATGATATGGGCGCCATTTCCCGTCTTGGCTGCTCCTCTTCTGACCCAGCTCTCAGCTATGGCCTGAGAAAGCAGTGGAAGATGGCCCAAGCACCTGGGCCCCTGCACCCATGTGGGAGACCAGAAGAAGCTCCTGGCTCCTGGGTTGGATTGGCTCAGCTCCGGCTATTGTGGCCATTTGGGGAGTGAACCAGTGGATCTAAGACTTTTCTCTCCGTCTCTCCCTCTCACTGCCTGTGACTCCACCTCTCAAATAAACAAATAAAAATAAAAAAGAAAACAATAGAAAGTCAGAAGAATGACTCGAGTTTATGAGGTGACCATCCAAATATATGAACTGTTTTAGTGAAGTTTATTTTAATTTCCCAAGACCCATAGACACTGACCTTGATGTTTTTAAGCATACCAAGATTTAGTTCAACCCATTACTACTTATCAGATCATAAAAATTAGGATAAGAAGCGCAAAAGAATTACTAAAGCAATATATGGTGAGACCATGAGAATCAAATACTTAGTAAATAGCTTACTTTGAAAACCAAGAGCAAAAAAATACTCACTTTGTTCTCCAGGACCAAAGTTGGACTGCTGAGGCTCCTAAGAAAAAGGAACATAAAATTATACAAAATGACATTAAGAAGGAAAGACTCATTAGGGAAAATGCTTCAAATTACATGAAAGAAAAGACATGGAAAGAATGTTACGATTCTGTGTGATGAGCTTCAACAATCCTGTGGCCAACAATGGACTTTCCAAGAGCATGACAATAATAACATGGGGCTACCCAATCATCTTGCTTTATCATCTTTCTTTTCTGCAGCATTCATGATACTCATCTTAATTCAGAGCTTTGAACAAGAGTAAAGAATTGCAAGTGAAGATTTGGGTCTTAAGAAAATGCTTACTTTACCAAAAAAAAGTTAACACTATAAACAGTGTACAGGTAAAAATAGCTATACACTATATACATTCAAAATATAGCACTTTTATTAGCTAAAAAAAAAATTCCATGAGGATATCCTCATGTCATGTTATTCCCTCCCTCTCTCTGCTCTCAGTATCTTATAAATAATTAGCAGCCTGAGGAAAAGACTGCCATGTATTTTTTGTAAGCCTTAGAATAGCATGGTTCCTAGCACTCAAGAAGCACCAATAGAACGGAAGCTAAAAATGTCACCTTTAGTTCAAGAAACACAGCTTTACAAACTCAACTTTCATGACCAGAATAGCTGTTTGATGTTGAAAACAGTGTCTCATTCTAGATAAAAGTCTGTGGTATAATCCCTAAAATACTTAAAAATAAACATAAGCTTTCTTCAGTAACAGAATTATCTGTGAAAGAACCATCTAAACAATAAGAAAGTTAAAATAACTTTCTTGTTAAGAAAAGCTGTAAACATGCATCTATAGTCAAAATGGTTTTTAGGAAAGGTGTCAACACCATCCCATAGAAAAAGAATAGTCTTTTCAACAAATGGACAACAAATAGGCTAGGACAACTAAGTAGCCACATGCTAAAGAATGAAGTTGTTCTTTTATGTCACACACTGTGGAAAAGTTAACTCAAAACGGATCAAAGAAGTAAATGTAAAAGCTAAAGTTATCACACTCGTAAGAAAACACAATGTCATATTTTAATGACCAAAGATTTGGCAAATAATTTTTATATACATATGTTATCAAAAATACGAAACACATAAAAGTAAAATAAACTGAACTTCAGGAAAAGTAAGATTTTTTGTGTTTCAAAGGATACCATTAGGAAAATAAACAACAACTCACAAAATGGGAAAGAATATTTGCAAATCATACCTCATAATGTACTTGTGTGTGTGTGTGTGTGTGTATATATATATATATATATATATAGAGAGAGAGAGAGAGAGAGAGAGAGCGCTCTTATAAATTCATGGATAACAAGAGATCCAACTAAAAACTGGGAAAAGCACCTGAATAGATATTTCTCCAAGAAAGATTTACAAATGGCCAATAGCACATGAAAAGATGCATGGATGCATGATACCATTTGTCATTAGGGAAATATAAATCAAGCCCACAAAGAGAGGCCTACCACTTCACACTAAGATTAGTAGAATCAAAAAGATAGTAATAAATGTGGACAAAGATGAGGAGAAACTGTAATCTTTACGGAAATGTAAATTGGTGTACTGCTTTGGAAAAGTTAGAGAGGGTTCCTCAGATGATTAAATACAAAATTACCATATGACCCAGCAATTCTACTCTTAGGTATGTAATTATAAATACAATATAAATATATTCTTCAGTATAAAACTAAGTGAAATAAGCACATATGCCCACATAAATACTTCTACATGAATGTTGACAGCAGCACTCTCTGTAATAAGCAAAAATAGAAATAAGTGGAATGTCCATCAGATGATTCAATAAAATATGATGTACATCCATACAATGGAATATAATTTGGCCACAAAAAGGAATAATATTCTGATACATGGTACAACTTGGATAAGCTTTGAAAACATCATAATCAAAAAGACTACTTTATATAATTCATTTAACGTCTAGAATAGGAAAATCAATACAGAGAGCAGATTAGTGAGTGGTTCCTTGGGGGTGGGGGAGAGAGAGGTTAGAGGGGAAGCAGGATAATAGTCAAGGGTGAAGAGTTTCTTCCTATGGTGATGACTGCACAGATCTATAAATATAATTAATGGAATGTACACTTTATCATTGTTTGTTTTTTAAAAGTTCCTATAAAGTTAACTTTTTATTTATTTGAGAGATAGTTAGAGAGAGAGGGGGACAGAGGAAAAGATCCTCCATCCACTGGTTCACTTCCCAAATGGCCACAAGAGCTGGAGCTGGGCCAATTCAAAGCCAGGAGCCGGGTCACCCAGGTCACCCATACAGTTACAGGGGCTCAAGTGCTTAGGCCATCTTCCACTGCCTTCCCAGGCCATAGCAGAGAGCTGGGTCGGAAGTGGAGCAGATAGTACTCGAACCAGCGCCCACAAGGGATGCCGGCACCATAGGCAGAGGTTTGCCCACTATGCCACAGTGCCAGCCCTATCATGACTTTTTAAAGACTTATTTTATTTATTTGAAAGGCAATTACAGAGAGAGACAGACAGACAGACAGACAGACGTCCATTTGCTGGTTCACTCCTCCCGCCCAGATTGGCCAAACTAATGCCAGGAGCCAGGAATTCCATCCTCGTCTCCCACGAGGATGCTTGGGCACAAGCACTTGGGCCATCCTTCACTGCCTAACCTGGTGCATCTACAGGGAGCTGGATAAGAAGCGGAGCTGCTGGGACTTCACTGGCACTCCAATATGGGCATGATATCAGTATCGCAGGGGGCAACTTAATTTACTACACCACAGTGCCACCCCTTGGAAGTCATACTTTAAATGAGTGAATTCACGGAGCCAGCACTGTGGCCTAACAGGTAAAGCTACTGCCTATGATGCCAGCATTTCATATGGGCACCAGTTCATGTCCTGGCTGTTCCACTTCTGATCCAGGTTTTTGCTAATGGCCTGTGAAAAGCAGTGGAAGATGGTCCAAGTACTTGGGCCTCTACCAACCACATGGGAGACCTGTAAGAATCTCCTGGCTCCTACCTCCAGCCTTTGCAGCCACTTGGGGAGTGAACCAGGGGATGGAAGATAGAAGATGTCTGTGTGTGTGTGCATGCATGTGTGTGTAACTCTGCCTTTCAAATAAAGACACCTTTAAAAAGAACAAATAAATGGGTGAATTCACATAAGTGAATATATAAGTGAGTTATATCTTAATACCACTGTTCAAAAATCTGAAAATAGAACAGTAGCCAAGAGGTCACTCTTTGTTGTGTTAGGCACTGTGCAGTGGGTTAAACCACCACTTGCAATGTCAAAAACCCTTACTGGAGTACTGGTTCAAGTTCCAGATGCTCTGCTTCTGATCCAATTTTTTGCTAATATATCTGGGAAAGCAGTGGATTATGGTTCAAGTACTGTAGCCCCTGCCACCCACATGGGAGCCCTGGATGAAGTTCCATGCTCCTGCTTTCAGCTTAGCCCAGCCCTATCTCAAATGGGCATTTGGGGAATGAACCAGCAGATGGAAACGCTCCCCCCCTCAACCCGTCACTCTGCCTTTCACGTAAATAAATAAATTTTTTTCCCGAAAATTCAAGATTCTTCTATCCCAGGCCCCCTTATAAAAGATTTATTTATTTCGCTGAAAGGCAGAGTTACGGAAACAGAGAAAGAGGAAAAGAAAAAGAGTACACGCTCTTTCAACTACTGGTTTACTTTCCAAAATGGCCAGAATAGCTGGGGCTGGGTCAGGGTGAAGCTGGAAAGCCACAATTCCATCTGGGTCCCCCACATGAGATGGTCCAAGTACTTGGACCATCTTCCTCTCCTTTCCCAGGAGAGGAGACAAATAGGAAGTGGAGCAGCCAGGACTCAAAGTCACTCGAATGGAAGGCTAGCATCACAGGCTGCCACTTAACTTGCTGCATCACAGCACTGAACATTTCCATCCATTTTAACTGCTTACTGTCTTATTTACTAGGTAAACGGCCAAAAATTAACAGCACTGGGACCAACACTGTGGTGCAGCAGGTGAAGCCACTGCTTGTGACACTGGATTCTCACATTGGAATGCCAGTTCAAGTCCTGGCTGTTCCACTTTTGATCTGGCATTCCTGATAATATTTGGGAAGGCAGAAGATGGCCTAAATATGTGGGCCCCTGCCACTCATGTGGGAGACCAGGATGGAGTTCCTGGCTCCTGGCTTCAGCCTGGCCCAGCTATGGTTGTTGCAACCATGGGAGTGGATGCACAGATATTCTCATTTATTCTCTCTCTCTCCATCCTTCCCTCCCTCTCTCCTTCTCTGTTGTTTTGCCATTCAAACATTCAAATAAACAAATCTCCTCTTTAAATTCATAGTCAGAGCTTCCAAATAATCACTGACAATGTTCTCTCATACTGATATCCCCAATCTCACTCTGTATCATTACTGCTATTCTATTTTACAAAGGAATCAAAATGGCTCTTTGTTTTTCCTAGGGAAGAAACCCAAGTTCTTTGGCATCACATTCACTTCTGTACCTAAATACTGGGAATACATAATGATAGGCAAAGACAGACAAGGGTAGCTAGTGCTGTGCAGTGCCAGGTAAAGAAGCCGCCTGCAGTGCCAGCATCCCATATGGATGCCAGTTCAAGACTCGGCTACTGCACTGCTGATCTATCTCTATGCTACAGCCTGGTCAAGCAGTACAAGATGGCCCAAGTGCTTGGGTCCCTGCACCTGTGTGGGAGACATAAGAAGAAGTTCCTGGCTCCTGGCTTTGGATCGGCCCAGCTCCACTTCTTGTGGCCACTGGGGAGTGAACCAGCAGATGGAAGACCTCTCTCTCTCTCTCTGCCTTTGCTTCTCTGTAAGTCTTCCTTTCAAATAATTGAATAAATCTTAAAAAAAAAAAAAAAAACCTAAACAAACGAGGGACTTGCTGTCAGAGAGTTTAGCACCAATTTGAATAAGATGAATAATGACTATCTTTGCAAGTACTCATGCAAATAAAGGTAAAACGGCAACTATGATCAGTACAATAAAGGGCAAGTACACACACAGTTTCATGTAAGAGCTGTCACCTGTGTGTGTGAGCAAGAGAACTAGGCAGGAGGATAAGGAAAGGCTTTCCTGAGGAAGTATCATTCACGGTGAGATTTGAAAGATGTTTAGGAAGGAAACTGGGAAAAGACAAAATAGGCAAGTGCTCAGGGAAGAACTGACGTAAAGGCCAAAGGGGGAAGAGAACAGCCCATATAGGGTCTTACAGACAGCAGAGAGGAAAAAGCAGAGGGAGAAGAATGGTAAGAAATTTATAGACCATATTAAAGATTTGTGTGGTCCAAGTTTATTAAGTGCAAGACTTACCCAACCATTTGTACAAATTGGGAAAATCATTCTAGGAATTAAGTTGACAACAGCTTTGAGAAAACTAGAATGGAAGTAAAGATAACCTGCTAGGAGGCTATTGCAGTGGTACAAGTAGATGACTATAGTGGAAACAAGCAAGTTGGCCTCCAAGTTATTCTGATCATGTACTCCATTTCTAAGACAAATTTGCTGTTTTACCTCCAAATTAAGTACACTTATGTATTCCTATTTAACCAATACACATGCTATATATAAAATTAAAATGTTGAGATTTTAAAGGGACAAAATAAAAATGAAGTAAGCTTTTATAGTCATTTTTAAATTCCTCTTATTACTGAAAACAAAAGCATTCTTACACAAGAAAATATAGTGCTTCAAAGGTCTGACACTAGATGGACTTACTCTGACATTTGGTTCCTTCTGATGCCACAGTCACACAAAAGATACAATCAACTACGTACCCAACTAAGCACTAGCATATAATTTCTTTCTTTTATTGCATTTCCACAACCAAATATTTGGCACTCTTGACATAAAGAATATTTCTTCTTTTGTATATCCTTACAGTATTCACCAAATTGCTATGAAAACTGTTACCACAGGCAGTTATAGAGAGGAGAAAAAGAAGCAGCCAGAGGGAATAAACCTGGATGAGCAATGCACCAAGGGACATAAGGAAGAACTGGATTAAAAACAGTATTCGGCCGGCACCATGGCTCAATAGGCTAATCCTTCACCTGCAGCAGCGGCACACCGGGTTCTAGTACTGGTTGGGGCGCCGGATTCTGTCCCGGTTGCCCCTCTTCCAGGCCAGCTCTCTGATGTGGCCAGGGAGTGCAGTGGAGGATGGCCCAAGTGCTTGGGCCCTGCACTCCATGGGAGACCAGGATAAGCACCTGGCTCCTGGCTTCGGATCAGCGCGGTGTACTGGCCGCAGCGCGCTGGCCATTGGAGGGTGAACCAACAGAAAAAAAGGAAGACCTTTCTCTCTGTCTCTCTCTCTCACTGTCCACTCTGCCTGTCAAAAACAAACAAACAAAAACAAAAAACAAAAAAACAAACAAAAAAAAAACACCAGTATTCAAGGGGCGACACTGTGGCGTAGTGGGTTAAAGCCCCAGCCTGCAGTGCCTGCATCCCAAATGGGCACCATTTCTAGTCCCAGCTGCTCCTCTTCTGATCCAGCTCTCTGCTAATGGCCTGGGAAAGCAGTAAAGCAGTAGAAGATGGCCCAAGTGCTTGGGCCCCTGCATCCACGTGGGAGACCAGGAAGAAGCTCCTGGCTCCTGGCTTTGGATCGGTCCAACTCTGGCCCATTGTGGTCATTCAGGAAGTGAACCAGTGGATGGAAGATTCTCTGTCTCTCTCTCCCCCTATAACTTTGCATCTCAAGTAAATAAATAAACCTTTAAAATAAAAAAAGCTAAAACAGTAAAATTCTTGGAAAACCAGGTATAAATCTGTGTAACTTTGGATTGTGACTTGGTTTGTTAGGTATAATATCAAAAGTATAACCATCACCACAAAGTAGGTAAATCAGATGTCAAAATTAAAAAACTTTTATATTTCAAAAAATACAAGAAAGCAAAAAACCTACAGAACAGGAGATATTTACAAACCATGTATCTGACAAGGAACTGGTCTCCATACCATATAAAAGCTCCTATACTTCAATAATAAAGAAAGATGGGGCCGGCGTTGTAGTGTAGCAGGTAAAGCTGCCATCTGCAGTGCAGGCATCCCTTATGGGTACTGGTTCGGGTCTTGGCTGCTCCACTTCCGATCCAGCTCTCAGCTATGGCCTGGGTAAACAGAAGAAGATTGCCCAAGTCCTTGGGCCTCTGCAGCTGCATGGGAGACCCAGAGGAGGCTCCTGGCTCCTGGCTTCGGACTGGCACAGCTCTGGCCGGTGCGGCCAACTGGGGAGTGAACCAATGGTTGGAAGACCGCTCTCTCCCTCTGCCTCTCCTTCTCTCTCTGTGTAACTCTAACTTACTAATAAAAAACCAATCTTTAAAAAAAAATAAAGAAAGTACAATTTAAAAATGAACAAAATAGACTTATTTCTCTAAGTAAGATCTATAAAAGCCAGTAAGCACATTAAAAGGTGTTTAACATTGTTATCCATCAGGGAAGGGCAAGTCAAAACCATTTCACATCCACTAAAATGGCTATAATAAAAGGAAGATAATGACAAGTTGGCCAAGATATGCAGTAATTAGAATTCTTAAATGCTGCTGATGGGAGTGTAAAGTGTAACAGCCACTTTGGAAATTATTTGGCAGTTCCCCAAATGATTAAACACAGAGTTACCATATAACTCAGCAACTTCACTTTTAGGTATACAACCAAAACTGAAAACATGTCCACACATACATACTTCTTTATGCAATGCAGAAACATTCATAACAGCCAAAAAGTGGAAAGAAAACAAATATCTATCCACTGTGGAGAAATAAAATGTGATACAGCCATATAATGGACTATATACAGTCATTAAAAGGAATGAAGTACTGATACATGCTACAATAGGAATAAACCTTGAAAACCTCATGCTAAGTAAGAAAACTCACAAAATAACACAGTGTATGATTCTATTTATAACAAAATGTCCAGAAAAGGCAAATCCATGGAGATACAACATACAATAGGGAGAGCCAGGATGCTTAAAGAAGGGGACTCTGGAAGATGAGGGAGGTGACTGCTAAAGGGTATCGGGTGTCTTTTGGGGCTCATGAAAATGTTCCAAAATGATTCACATGAGTACACAAAAAACGAGTGAACTGTATATTTAAAAAAAGATTTATTTGAAAGGCAGAGTTACATAAAGAGAGGGAGAGATGGAGATCTTCCATCTACTGGTTTACTTCTCAAAGGCTGCAATGGCCATGGCTAGGCCAGGCCAAAACCAGGAATCAAGAGCATTATTCAGGTCTCTCACATGCTTGGCAGGGGCCCAAATACTTGGGCCATCTTTCAATGCTTTCCCGCATACATTAGCAGGACGCTGGATTCGAAGTGCAGCAGAAAGGGCTTGAACCAGTGCTAATGTGGGATGTCAGCATCTCGGGCAGTGGCTTAAGCTGCTGTGTCACAATGCCAGTCCTGAATTGTACTTTTTTTTTTTTTTTTTTTTTGACAGGCAGAGTGGACAGTGAGAGAGAGAGACAGAGAGAAAGGTCTTCCTTTTGCCGTTGGTTCACCCTCCAATGGCCGACGCGGCCGGCGCGCTGCGGCCGGCGCACCGCACTGATCCGATGGCAGGAGCCAGGAGCCAGGTGCTTTTTCCTGGTCTCCCATGGGGTGCAGGGCCCAAGCACCTGGGCCATCCTCCACTGCACTCCCTGGCCACAGCAGAGAGCTGGCCTGGAAGAGGGGCAACCGGGACAGAATCCGGCGCCCCAACCGGGACTAGAACCCGGTGTGCCGGCGCCGCTAGGCGGAGGATTAGCCTAGTGAGCCACGGCGCCGGCCTGAATTGTACATTTTTAAATCAAGGATTTATTTATTTGAAAGCTAGAGTTGAGAGAGAGAGAGAGAGAGAGCGAGCGAGCTCTTCCATCTGTTGGTTCTCTCCTGAAATGCCTGCTAACAGCCAGGGAAGGCCCAGGTCAAAGCCAGAAGCCAGGAGCTTCTTCTAGGACTCCCACATGGATCCACGGGCCCAAGCACTTGGGCCATCCTCCACTGCTTTTCCAAGTACATTAGCAAGGAGTTAGATCAGAAGTGGAGCACATGGGACTTGAACCAGTATCCAGATGGGATGCCAGAGTTGCAGGCAGCCAGCTTAACCTGCTATACCACAACACTGGCCCGAAGAGTTCTCTTTACTTTTATTTGTTTTTAAGATTTATTTATTTATTTATTTGAAAGAGTTACAGAGAAAGAGATCTTCCATCCACTGGTTCACTCCTCAAACAGCTGCAAAAGCCAGGGCTGGGTTCGGCCAAAGCAGGAGCCAGGAGCTGCCTCCAGGTCTCCCATGTAGATTCCAGGGCCCAACGACCTGGGCCATATTCCACTGCTTTCCCAGGATCATTAGCAGGGAGTTGGATCGGAAGTGAAGCAGCTGGGTCTTGAGCCAATGACCACAGGGGATGCTGTCATTGCAGGCTGTGGCTTTAACCCACTGAGCCACAGCACCGGCAGCTGAACTGTACATTTTATATGGGTAAATTATGTACTATGTTTGTCTTGATAAAAAACTTACCAAAAAAGTTGGTATTAACCAGAACAATGAATTTATATTCAAAATATTCTGATAGGCCGGCGCCGCGGCTCACTAGGCTAATCCTCTGCCTTGCGGCGCCAGCACACCGGGTCCTAGTCCTGGTCGGGGCGCCAGATTCTGTCCCGGTTGCCCCTCTTCCAGGCCAGCTCTCTGCTGTGGCCAGGGAGTGCAGTGGAGGATGGCCCAAGTCCTTGGGCCCTGCACCTGCATGGGAGACCAGGATAAGTACCTGGCTCCTGCCATCGGATCAGTGCGGTGTGCTGGCCACAGCGCGCCGGCCGCGGTGGCCATTGGAGGGTGAACCAACGGCAAAGGAAGACCTTTCTCTCTGTCTCTCTCTCTCTCACTGTCCACTCTGCCTGTCAAAAAAAAAAAAATCTGATAAACACTAGCTTTAATTTTACAACTAAAAAAAAGAATGATTATTAAGTATATGACAAATATGGAATATTAAAAAATAGTAATTTAATCCAAAAGAATCTCAAGAAAGGAAACAAAGAAACAACAGATGCAAGGAAGAATGAACGAACAGTAAAAAGATATATTTAAAACCCAAAACATTGTTGGACTGAAATAAACTTGGGCTAAGTCTGTACTCTGTACTTGATTTGACAAATTTGTTCCAGAGTAGCTTTTATACATAGTACACTGTGCCCTAGCTGGACATGCACACAAACTGTAAACTAACCTAACAGCATACCCTTTTTTGGGCCAGAGTTGCCATATGAGCGCTGGCTCAAAAACAAGCAGCTTCAGTTTTGATCTAGCTCCCTGCTAATGCACCTGGAAAAGCAGCAGAAGATGACCCAAATACTTGGGCCCCTACTTCCCATGTGGGAGACTCGAGTGAAGCTTCTGGCTTCCAGCTGAGGTCCAGCCTAGCCTGCGCCATTGCAACCATTTGGGGAGTGAACCAGTGGATGGAACATACATCTTTCTCCCTCCCTCTCTCTGCCTATCAAATTAAAAAAAAAAATTTAGAATCCTTAAAAAAAAAAAAAAGTATATCCTTTTCACTAAACAACTGAATCTTAGCTAATCACAGGCTGCATACTTATTACATCACGTTCATATAAGGAAAATGTCAATTGCAGACAAATCAGATTGCTTCTGCATATTACTTTCTTTTCAATGACTATAAAATATAGCTTGTAGGGGGGCAAAGAGAGAAAAAGAAGGAATGGGCACTCTGATTCATCTTTAGTCTAGAATGATATCCTGGAGACAGTGCTGTGGAGCAGTGGGTTAAGCCACTATCTGCATGACAGGCATCCCATATGGGCACCAGTTCATGTCCCAGCTGCTCCTCTTCTGATCCAGCTCCCTGCTAAATGTGCCTGGAAAAACAGCAGAAGATGGGTCAAGTGCTTGGGTCCCTGCACCCAGATGGGAGACCTGTAAGAAGCTCCTGGCTCCTGGTTTTCAATCAGCCCAGCTCTGGCCACTGTGGCCATTTGAGGATTGAACCAATGGATACAGGATCTCTCTATCTCTGCTTTTAAATAAATAAAAATAAACCTTTAAAAAAAATAGAATAATGTCTAGATGTAGAACTTTGTTCTCACCCAGGTAAACTTCGTCATCGTTTTCTTTTAAATTAGTAATAATTACACTAAAAAGAGACAGTTTAGGAAATGGGCATCTATCCCTAGCAGTTAAGATGCCCATATCCCACAGTAGAGTGCCTAGGTTCGATTCTAAGCTCTGGTTTCTGACTCCAGCTACCGTGAAATATCCTGGGAGGCAGTGTTGATGATTCAAGGAATTGGGTTTCTGCCCCTACATAGAAGATATGGATTATGTTCCTAGCCTGTGGCTCTAGTCTCAGCCCATTGTCATCAACTGTGCCCATCTCAAGAGTGAACCAGTAGCTGGGTGTCTCTCTCTCTCTCTCTCTCTCTCTCTCTCTGTCTCTCATATAAAAATCTGAAATTTAAAAATAAAAAATAAAAAGAAATAGGTTAAATATTCCATGATTAAATATCAAAGACTTGTAGACTAAGGAAAAAATCAAGACTCAATAACATGCTTCCTTAAAGAAATCTACTTTAACAGATAGATTAGAAATAAAAGAACAAGGGGCCAGTGTTGTGTCCCAGAAGGGTAAGCCATGCCCTGTAGTGCTGACACCCCATGTTGGTGCCATTTCAACTCCTGGCTACTCACTTCTTATCCAGCTCCCTGCTAATGTGCCTGGGAAAGCAGCAGTAGATGGCCCAAGTGGTTGGGTCCCTGCACCTACATGGGAGACCTAGATGAAGCTGCTGGTTCCTGTCTGGCCCAGCCTCAGATTCGGTGATCATTTGGGGAATGATGTAGAGGATGGAAGATCTCTTTCTCTCACTTTCCATAACTTTGCCTTTCAAATAAAATAAATTTAAAAAAAGGTAAAAGAATGGCAAGTGGGAAAATGCCTAAAAATAAATGAAAACTGGAGTAACTATATTTTAGTATCAGACAAAACAGACTTCAGAACAAACTAATAACAGAGATAAAGACAGAACTCATAATTTAAAAAGGATTGGGGGCAGGCATTGTGGCACAGCAGGTCAAGTTGCCACCAACAATATAGCATCCAACCCAGCTTCCTGCCAATGTGCCTGGGAAAGCACTGGAAGGCGGCCACATGCTTGGGCCCCTGGCACCCACATACGAGACCCACAGTGAGTTCCATGCTTCTGGCTTCTGCATAGCTCAGCCCCAGCTGTTGTGGCCATTTGGGCAATGAACCAGCTGATGGAAGATCTAGCTATCTATCTTCCCCCCACTTCTCTGTAACTTCACCTTTAGAAGGAAGGAAGGAAGGAAGGGAGGGAGGGAGGGAGGAAGGGAGGAAGGGAGGAAGGGAGGGAGGATGGATGGATGGATGGATTAGGGTGGGCATTTATCCCAGCAGTTAAGACACCCACATCCCATATTGCATTATCTGAGTATCTGAGCTTGATATCTAGCTCCAACTCCTGACTCCTGCTAAAGCACAACCTGGGAGGCAGAGATGACAGTTTAGATACTAGGTCCCTATCACCCAAGTAGGAAACTTAGACTGAGTTCCAGACTCCTGGCTTCAGCATGGCCCAGCCCTGGCTATTAGGTGCATTTGGGGAGTAAACCATCGGATAAGAGATCTCTATGTGTTGCCTTTCAAATGATTAATCAAGAAAAATAAAACAAAGATAAATTCAATCAGAAAGACATAGAAATCTTTCATGTGTATATACCTAAGACAAAGTTTCAAAATACATGAACCAAAAACAGACAACTTTTTGAAAGGAGAAATAAGACAAAGCTACAAATTCTATCAACACTCCTCTCAGTAATCAGTAAGTTGATGGACATTAGTGATCCTCAACCAAGATGATCTGAGATATATAAACTATTTACACTATGTCCAGTGGACATCAAATAGCAACCAAGAAATATCACATATAGGACTGTGAAACAAATTTCAATAAATCTTAAACAAATAAAATCATACAGGATTTATTCTCTGCTAAAAATATAAATAAACTGAAAACCAGGAACAGTATCTAGAATATACTCAAATACTGGAAAACAAATTCACATAATTCCAAACTATCCATGGATCAAAGAAGCCACATAAGAAATTAGAAAGTATCTTCACTGAATATAATGAAAACAGAACACAACAAAATGCACGGGCTATACCTAAAGCAGTACTTGGAGTGAAACTGATAGCTTTAAAGCTGTATTAGAAAAAAAATATTTAAAATCAATTATCTAAGCTTCTACCTTAAGGAGTTAGAAGAAAAACAAATGACACTCAACATATGCAGGAAGATAACAATCACAATAAAAACAAAAATACTCCTAAAAGACAGTTCTTAGAAATCACAAAAATGAGCATACTTCAATAAAAAGCCTGTAGAAAAATGGAACTAAAATATAAATTTTGGGGGCCAATGCTGTAACATAACAGGCTAAGCCTCCGCCTGCAGGGTTTTCGTGTGCCAGCTACTCCACTTCCAATGCAGCTCTCTGCTATGGCCTGGGAAAGCAGTAGAAGATGGCCTAAGTCCTTGGGCCCCTGCACCCACATGGGAGACCCGAAGGAGGCTCCTGGCTCCTGGCTTCAGATTGGCACAGCTCCAGCAGTTGTGGCCATTTAAGGAGTGAACCAAGAATGGAAGATCTCCCTCTCTGTCTGTAACTCTACCTTTCAAATAAATAAATAAAATCTTAAAGAAAAAAAAAGACAAATTTTGGTGTAAAACAATTTTGAAACCCAAATATAGTTTTTTCATGAGATGCATCTCCCATAAACTTTTGGAATACACTTTGCACAACTCTCTGGCTGAATCAATCAATGAAAAGCCAAACAAAACTGGAAATGAAAAATAAGAGATAACAAAAATCATCAATATCAGGGAAAAAAAGGACTTCACTACATATCCTATAGACATTATAGAATAAGTATACATTAGAAATAACTATATCCATAAATCTGAGTACTTACATATAAGGAACAAAATGTCAAAACTGACACAAGAAGTAGAAAGTGTAACTCTTGCAAGAATCTGAATTCGTAATTAGAAGCCTTCCAATAAAGAACATTATATGCTCAGACAGCTTTACTGTTCAATTCTTTTTTTTTTCAAGATTTAATATTTTTTAATTTTATTTGAGGAGACACACACACACAGAAAGAAGAGAGAAAGAGAGAAAGAGAGAAAGAGAGAAAGAGAGAGAGAGAGAGAGAGAGAGAGAGAGGTGGATCTTTGATCTTTAATTTGCTGGTTTACTCCTCAAATGGTCCTAAAAGCCAAGGCTGGGCCATGCTCAAGTCAGGAGCTGGCAACTCCATCTAGTTCTCTCCATGTGGCGGTAGGGGCCTAAGCACTTGGGCCATCTTCCAATGCTTAACCCAGGCCCATTAGCAGGGAGCTGGATTGGAAGCAGAGCCACCGGGTCTTGAACTGGGATGCCAGCATCACAGGCAGAGATTTTTTTTTTTTTTTTTTTTTTTTTGACAGGCAGAGTGGACAGTGAGAGAGAGAGAGACAGAGAGAAAGGTCTTCCTTTGCCGTTGGTTCACCCTCCAATGGCCGCCGCGGCCAGCGCGATGTGGCCGGCGCACCGCGCTGATCCGATGGCAGGAGCCAGGAGCCAGGTGCTTTTCCTGGTCTCCCATGGGGTGCAGGGCCCAAGCACCTGGGCCATCCTCCACTGCACTCCCGGGCCACAGCAGAGGGCTGGCCTGGAAGAGGGGCAACCGGGACAGAATCCGGCGCCCCGACCGGGACTAGAACCCGGTGTGCCGGCGCCGCTAGGCGGAGGATTAGCCTAGTGAGCCGCGGCGCCGGCCACAGGCAGAGATTTAACCCATTATGCCACAAAGATGGCCCTTTTACTGCCCAATTTTAACAGTCCAGAAAGAATTAATACTAATATTCCACAAACTTTCAGAAACAACAGATGAAGGGGAACATTTCCCTGCTCCTCTGTAGAAGTCAGCACTAGTTTGATACCAAAACCAAATAAAGGCATTATAAGAAACTGCAATAAATATCTTTCCACTATCAGGGGCAAAAAAAAGATTTGAACAGACATTTTGAAAAGAAGGTACTGGTTGACCATCCCTAACCCAAAAATCTGAAATGATCCAAAATTCATCATGACATCCCAAGTGAATAATTCCTCACTGATCTTATGATAGGTGGCAAATAAAATGCAGATGTACTAAAATTACTGTATAAATTACTTGTGAACTCTGTATTAAGGTATATATAAAACTGAAATGAATTTCATGTTTAGACATGGATCCTATTCCCAAGATACCTAAGTATATTTATGCAAATGTCTCAAAATTCAAAAAAATCTGAAATTCATAACACGTTTGGTCTCAAGAACTTCAGGTAAGGAATACTGAACGTCAAATGTGGTTCAATATTATCAGTCATCAGGAAAGTACACATTAGAACCAAAATAATACACCTCTACATGCCCAATAAAATGGCTAAAACAGACTGATAACAGTAAATGTAGACAAGGGCAAAGAATAATGTAACTATCACACACTGCTATTAAGTGAGACTGGGCTAAGGTAGGAATGTGGTAGAATAATTTCCAGTTTATCCTAAATTTAACATGCACAATATCATATGTCCCAGCATTTCTACTTTTTGTTAGAAAACTCAGTTTAAGTTTACCTAAGGGAAAAGAAAACCTAAGTCATATAAAGACTTATAAATTAATGTTTATAGACTTACTCAATTATTTAGTTTGAAAGGTAGAAAGACAGAGATCTCCCATCTACTGGTTCTCTCCCCACATGCCCACAACAGTCAGGACTGGGCCAGGCCAAAGCAAGCAGCCTGGAACTCAATTTGAGTCTCCTATGTGGGTGCTAGGTATCAAAGACCTTGAGCCATCACCAGCTACCTTCCACAGTCTTAGCAGGAAACTGGAATTATAAACAACACTGGGACTGAAAGCCAGATGTCCTCATACAGATCAAGGACATCCCAAGCAGTATCTTAATTGCTATGCCAAACACCTAGCCCAGATGCTTTATTCTTAATGGTTTAAATCTAGAAAAAACACAAATGTTCATCAAAAAGTAAATGGATAAACAAATTTTGATACTGTCACACAACAGAATACTAACTTGGAATAAAAACAAAAAACTACCAATATCCTCAAGAACATGGAAGAATTCCAAAAGCATATGCTAAGAAGGCAAATACACAAAACAAATATACACTTTTTGGATTCTAATTCTGTGAAATTTTAGAAAAGTAAAAATTATCTACAGTGACATAAAGTAATTGTGTGCTGCCAGTGTTAGGGATGAGGTGGACTACAAAGGAACATGAATGAATGCTGGAACTGATAGAACTATTCTAACCCCTGAGCAGGGTGGTGGTTACAGAGGTACATAGAACTCACAAAACTCCAACTTTACATTAAATACAAGTGCATTCTGTACAAAGCAACAGAGTGACATGGCATGCATATAGAAATAAAGTTATCCTCTACCTCACATCATCCACAAAAGTAAAATGAGCTAAAGATTAAAATCAAAACTAAAACTAAAACTACATTAAAAGAAAAACAGAGGGTAGTTTATAAGCCTTAGTAGGCAGGGGGGAGTGAAAATTCTTCAACAAAAGATTAGAAAGCAAAAGGTAAAGGAAGAGAAGGATACATCTTATTCATCAAAATTAAAATCTTCTAGACTACAAAACTTAAAAGACAAGTATCTAATTGAGAGATATATTTGCAACATTGCTAGAACGAGAATTCTAACAAAATAAACAATGTAAAACAAAAAATGTCCCTCTAAGACTCATTAAAGTTGCAACCCAAAGGGCAAGGAGGAACAGCCAAACTGATACAAAAAGAAGTCATGTGGATGCCAACTGTATAAAGACGATGAACCTCACCACCCATCTAGGAAATATAATGCCATTTTTCTCTCAAAAGATTGGTATTTAATAATATCAGCTGGTGGTGTGCATGTAAGGAACAACAGTTAATGCAAGTGGGAGCATGGACTGGTACAAATCTTGTCCTACAGACAGAATTTTAGAGTATGCATTACATATACTTTTAATGCTTAGCAATTTCACTGTTTATTCTAAAGAAATTTATATGCACACAAGAAGGCAGGTACAGAGAAATCCACTAAAGAAACAATATATCACAGAGAAAAGGCTAAATAAACTTAGATGCATGTACACTATGAGAGCAGTTACAGAAAAGAAACACCTCTGCATGTACTGATGTGGAAAAGTCTTCAAAAGACCCATTGCTGGCTGATTAAAGATACATAACAACATATCTGTGTAGAAACAAATTAAATGGAAAAGTCTTACAGATAATGATTATACAAATATATACAAATGCATATAAAAAGACCTGCAAAGGTACACATGAAAGGAGGTGGCAGATTAGGAGAAGACCTATGTATTATTACAGATCCTGGTCAAACTTTCAAAAGGGAAATATATTTTTGTATTATTTTTCCAAGAATAAATTAATGCTAAAAAAAATTAATCCACTGATTTTAGATGTGCTTAGAAATGTTTTCTGAGGAACCTCTTTCCAGAGAACACTGGGACACAGGTGCACTGCCATGTCCTGTGGAGAGTGCTCTGTCAGTGAACGGCCTGAGAAGCCCATACCACCTCTGGCCTGTAATATACCACAACAGTTTGCAACAAACATCAATGCCTTGTAAGTCTCTTCCCATACTTCCTTCAAAGCTTTCTCAAGTACCTCTCAATCCAAATGCTCACACTCCATTACCCTGTTTAATTTTCTTCTTAGCAACTGTCACTATCTGAACTTACCTAGTTATTCACTTACTTATTGTCTGTCTCCCACTAGAATGGGAATGGCAAGACAATTCTGAATTTCATATGATTAGTCAAGCCATTCAGAGTTTTCTTACAGTATCAAAGACACATTTTATTTACTTACCTTAGTTGGAAAAGGAAATTTGGAAGGTTCTGTTTTGCATGGTGTATGAATAGCCGTTAGAGGGGGAGGCCATGAATGCGTCATCTCCTGAAATGTAATTATTACAGTTTGTTTTCAACCAGGTTAAGGATAAAAATTATACAGCTAAAAACCAGATTTGTATTTATAAATGCTGGTTTCATGACTGCTCCTCCAAAATTATACATAATGAGTCAATAAGTATTAATCAAGCACAATTGTGTGCAAGGCACTATGGGGTTGGTGAAAAGATTATAAACAAACACTCCCTGGCTGCAAGGAGTTTGCAGTTAGGACAAGCAAACCTGTGAATAGTTACAGAAATCAGCTTGTGATGAAATACTAGGCGCATAACAAAATACTACCAAGGGACAGCTTGCTGTGGGAGTGGTAGGAGGGGGAGAATGATCAGGAAAGCAGCTAACATTTATTATGTACCTTTAATGTGCCAGACACTAGGCTAAATGTTTTACATGTCTGTTACTCATTTAGTACTCACAATGCCATTGTGAGGTAGACATTATTATCCCAACTCAGGATGAAACTGAAGCAGACAGATGAAGTCATTTATTCAAAGTCACACAGTAAGTAGTGGACATGGAATTTCATCCTAGAAAAGTCTGGCTACAGTGAGCCCATGTGTTGACAGGAAAATCTCAGGTGAGAAATCAGAAAAGAGATTTCAAAAGCAAATAAAGAGGAAAACAGAAAAGGAGGGCCTTCAGCCTTTTTCTATGTAATCATATGCCTAATATGGTCAAGTGAGATTTGGATAAGATCACAATGTGTATGTTAAAGGAGCTGGTGTGTGTGGAGGGATAATCATATTTATAATAAAGAGGGAATATTTTGTTTTAGGCATTTAGTTCAAAGTAAGCCATCAGGTCAATCAAAGGTGGTATAGAACCTAGGATTTTATCTTATAGCTATACCCACAGTTAAATGAAGATATATATTCAAAGGCTCACACCTAAAAACTAGAAACAACCTTCGACTACAACAGCATAGTAATGATTAAAGCAACTGCCAGCCAGCCATGCAATGGAACATCAAGCAGACAAAACAAGAAATTAAGTAACATGAAATGATGTGCACAGTATTATTGTTAAGTGACAAACACAAATCACAGTCTATGTCCTAGTAAATGTTTACATACGGAGAAAAAAATCTATGGAAGGACAGCTACTATTAGCTACCCTTAGGCAAAAAAAATAACAGAAGGAAGACGAAACAAGGTCACCTGATCTAGTCTTGTGAACCTCTTAGAACAGCCACCTGTACGTATTTGCTCCTTATCTCTCACAATTCTTTATTTCTTATAGCATTTCACTTTCTTTTATTTATTTATTTTTTATTTATTTGACAGGTAGAGTTATAGACAGTGAGAGAGAGACAGAGAGAAAGGGCTTCCTTCCATTGGTTCACTCCCCAAATGGCCGCTACAGCCAGCACTGCGCTGCCGATCTGAAGCCAGAAGCCAGGTGCTTCCTCCTGGCCTCCCATGCGGGTGCAGGGGCCCAAGTACTTGGGCCATCCTCCACTGCCCTCCCAGGCCACAGCAGAGCTGGACTGGAAGAGGAACAACCGGGACTAGAACCCAACGCCCATATGGGACGCCGGCACCGCAAAGCGGAGGATTAACCAAGTGAGCCATGGCACCGGCCACAGCATTTCACTTTCTGAATAGGACATAGATGCTTATTTCCCACCTCTTGCTACAGAATGTGAAACAACTGTCAATATATCCCCAGTGCTTGACATGTAGCAGGTGCTCAATTAGCATGTTCTGATCTAATAGGTCAATTTTTTAAATAAACATATATTACATTTAGATTTAAGAAATTATTTTTTAAGTTCACATGGGGCTCCTGAAACAGTATAACTACAAATTTGAAGAAAACAAAAAATGGAGGTGAATCAGAAGTTCCCTGCCCTCGGCAAACAGGGAAGGGGAAGGAAGCAGAATCGTATATGCCTCCGGGTTTTGGGGTTGGCATTTTGTATCTCAAATACTCTCATTGAAAAAAAAATCTACTGAACTCTCTATCATGAAGTGACTGAGCACCTATTATATTCCAGGCCATGTGCCAACCTCTGTATATATAAAATACAGGATAAACGGCCTGTACTGTCAAAGATATAATTAAATGTAAGGCAATGTTCCAACTAAAATTCCATGCATTGCTGAAGATTCAGGGAAATAAGCACATGCTCCCTCAGAATTTTAATACACATGGCAACTGAAAAAGGCAAGTTACCACTGTGGTCTGATACAGGTGAGAAGAAGGATTTCATTGGGATTCTAAGAATACAGAGAATCTATATATAACTAAAGAGGAAAGAGAAACACAATCCAAGAAAGATTACTTTAAGGAAGTAAAAAACCAAAAAAGTATGGCTAGGGAAACCAGGATAGCAAAAACAATCAATACGTAATTGAGAAGTTAGGACTGGCCTGTGGGAGAACTGCAACACTAAATTTAGATACTTCTCACTCTTTAATGGGTCTTCACAGAGTCACTGAAAATTTCTTAAGGAAAAAATTATGAAGTCCAGGGACTGAAGTGAAGAATATGGTAGTAATTCAGAAGACAGAGAAGCAGGTAGACTGGAGACAGGCAGACTGAGGTCTCTGTTACAATCACTGAAGCTCAAGGTCACAGAACCAGAAACAATGGGTATTTTCAAACAAATATGAAAGTCTACATCTACTTTAATGATTAAAAAGAACATGAGAGGAATAATAATTAGATTCTATATTCTACAGGTTTGACAGAATGGTAGTACTACTAACAGAAGGAAGTCTGGTAAATATGGCTGTAGACGTGTTAAATTTGAAGAAGCAAAGAGAAATCCAAAAGGAAACCCAGCTAAGAAGCAAACGAGGCCAAGGAGGTAATAAAGACCAAAGAACAGAAAAAGCTGTGACTGGCGGAAAGAGCCAAAGAGCATAAAGAAAACCGATGGAGCTGCAAGGACGCCCTCGTACTTAGAGAACAGAAGACACCAGGATTCCAAAAAGGTAGCAAGAGAGATAAGGAAAATACCAGCGAAATAAAAGCAATGCAGCTTTACAACAGTCAAAGGGAGAATCATGCTTCCAGAAGGAAGAACTTTAAACTCTTAAAATAGCATGAAGCCCCTAGATGAATGAGAAGGTAAAATGACCTGAAACAGGTTCAGCAAAATGGCAGAGGAGAAAGGAAAGTTACAGTGGGCTCAGAGAAGGAACCTGAGAGAACAGAGTTGAAGCAGCTGATGCAGGTAGTCCCAGAAGTATCTACAGTGCAATACAACTATAGACACAAAAATTTAAGAGCTCACAAGGTAAAAAAAAAATCCAAGAAAGTACAAGTAATATGAGACTGACAGTTTTTTCTAAGGAGCAAAACAAGGCATTATCACTCACTCAGTTACTAGACTTTTTCTTTTTTCAACAACATTTCTTCTAACAAAGAAATGCACACTTTGGTCACATGGTGATTTTAAATGCATTCCATTAAACTACCAAATTCCATTAAATTACAAAAAGTACAGTACTTAGAGGTCTTTTACTGTCAGATTTTTAACCAGTATGTACAAATGAATTACAAATCCAGCTATTTTCAAGGTAAAGGTTTGGTAACTACTGAGTTTTTTAAGCACTTCAAATTATTAACTGATAAGCTGAGAAAGTACAGTTATGTTTCTTTTCAAGGTAAACTGTTAGGACAGGAATTTGTTTTACTTAAAAACAAAAAAACAAAACCAGCTCTTTGAAGGCAAACAATAAAACAAAAAAGCCACATGATTCAGAACACAGGTATAAGCAAAACAGTCAATTATTTATGATGAACAAAATCAAGTTATACACATAAGCCATTTGTTGCTTTGAATCCTTTGTGAAATTTTGGTGGAAAGAGGGTAAGAAGGTGGCAAAGAATCACAATAAAAAGAATGAAACAATTTTTAAAAAAAACTTACTTTTAGAATTTCATCCACACAGCTCACATCACCAGAAGCTGATGCCTTAGAAAGAAAAAAAGAAACACACATTTGAAGCACTTTTAGTTTTTTAATACTAGTTGCATAGATTTTTTTTAAAATTATCAGAAATGAAATAAAATTTAAGTAAATATTCATGAGGGTTGGTGTCATGGCACAACAGGTTAAGCTGCAGCACATGACACCAGCATCACACACTGGAATGCCAGTCAGTGTCCCAGCTGCTCTGCTTCCAATTCAGCTCCCTGCTAATGTAACTGCAAAGACTACGGAGGATGGCCCAAGTGCCTGAGCACCAGTCACCCATGTAAGAGAGGATGAAGTTCCTGCTCCTGGCTATGGTATAGCCCAGTTATTGCAGGCACTTCAGGAGTGAGCAAGGGAATGGAAGATCTCTCTCTCTCTCTCCCTGTCACTCTGCCTTTCAAATAAATAAATAAATCTTTAAGGAAAAAAATGCATTCATGATCCTACTAGTTTATTAAATCAGAACACTAGTTAGAACCATTTGATTAATTTCCTTAAATACAAATTTTGAAGCATTTGAAATTTTAATCACCAAATAATACATAAGCTTGGGGAAATCTGCATTTTTCAAAGTTTTAAAAATTTTATCTTTTCTTATACTTCAGATTGAGAAACAACTTTTAAGACATGATTTTTCAGTAAGCAGCTTGTCGAAAAATTTGTTTCCTTATATACAGAATAATCATGATACTGAAATAAACCATTTCATATAAAACAACAGAGGAAGACAAGTATTACCAAGAGTACTGGCCTGGAACATGACATACATTTTACATAGTCTTTCTTAAATCACAGACAGCAAGTTGCTTGTTTTAAAGCACAAATAGGAATTAGAAAGCTGAACTCAAGACTAACTAAGCACCATGCTATTTGAAGAAAAAACAAATCCTCAATTTACTGCTAGCTTGAGAGGCATAATTAGATGACAAACGTCACTAACACCAAGTTTCCCAGAACCACAGGAAAGATTCTTATCTTGCCTATCCCTAACTCTTAATCCCATTCTAAGTTATTAACTATGATTTCTGGTTAATAACATTCTGGCCTTTTTTTTTTTTTTTTTTTTTTTTTTTTGACAGATAGAGTTAGAGACAGTGAGAGAGAGAGGGAGACAGACAGAAAGGTCTTCCTGCCATTGGTTCACCCCCTAAATGGCTGCTATGGCCGGAGCTACGCCAATCGGAAGCCAGGAGCCAGGTGCTTCCTCCCAGTCTCCCATGTGGGTACAGGGGCCCAAGCACTAGGGCCATCCTCCACTGCCTTCTCAGGCCACAGCAGAGAGCTGGACTGGAAGAGGAGCAGCCGGGACTAAAACTGGCGCCCATATGGGATGCCGGCACTACAGGCAGAGGATTAACCGAGCCACGGCGCCCACCCCAACATTCTGTTTTAATATCCTTATTGTATGAATTGTACTGAAAAGTAAAAATCTCACTTGGTTCACAATAAATGCTCACTTCCCTGATTATTTTGAGTTTCACATTGTAGTATACAGTTATAAACATGGTAAATTTCAAACTACCCCTATCAATTCAGAGCAACTGGCCCAATTCTCTAAGTATAACCAAAGAAAAAACCCACAGCATTCCAACTCTACAACATCCCCATCTCCATGGACCCACAGTCCCTATATTTCTCACCATGAATCAGGGCCCACATCTCATCCCTAAGTATCACTATAATAGAGAAGTCGGAGTGGGTGTTTAGCTTAGTGATTGAGATGCCTGCGCCCCACACTGCAGTGCCTCAGTTTGATTATTGCCTCTGGCTCCTGACTCCATTTTCCTGCTACTGCAGATGCTCAGAGCAGCAGTGATGACTCAAGTAATTAGGCTCCTGCCACCCACATGGGAGACCAAGATTGTGTTCTCATGTCCTGTGTTCAACCCCGTAGCTGATGTGAACATTTGGGGGAGTGGACCAGTTTATACAGGCTCTATACCTCAAATAAAAAATAAATAAGTAAAAAGAATAGAGAAACTAAGTTTCTTTTTAAACAAAAGAAACACATATATTATTTTATATCAAAAAATAGGAAATACAAGACATTGATGAATCATGCTTTAATTTTCCCTAATTAATTTGTCATTTTAATATCTGAAATCCATGAAGGACGTTTTCTCTACTTCCTAAGAATGGAAGCTAACAGTTGCAAGATCCAGTTGGGAGTCACAAGTCTTCCTTTGGACATTTTTTTTTTTTTTTAATCTTTAAACTTTACATTCCTTACTATTAAGGCAAATAGGCAGTTCAAGTTCAATCAGAATTTATGGTCAACATGTTCACAAAGTCACAGTGTTAAAAGCTCTACATGTAAGACTTACATCCAGTGGTTGGGAGGGTATTTTCAGCTTGGTAAGATGAGCCTTGCTGCTGGGCTTCAGCTCAGTCGTGCTGTTACCATGGGACTGGCTGCTGTAGTGCTCAGAGGATAGCTTTGGTTCCATGGACTCCTGTCCATCCATGGGCCGCACATAGGCAGTGGGTTTCTGTAACATGGAACTAGACTTTGACATCAATGAAGGTGGGAAAGCCTGATTTGAGTGTTGCCCACTCGAAAAAGGTACACGAGAAGGAGAATCCCAGTGTGCATCAGGGTCCCGAGGTGATTTGGAACGCTGATGTTCCTTGCTATGGTGATCATTCCCATGAGATCTGGAATGACTAGAGCTTAACGAAGAAACAGCCTGGGGTTTTCCAGGGCTAGAAGAGCGTGATTTGGAGTGTTCTGATCCATGTTGGCTTTTTTTCCGGCTACTGCTCCCACTACTGCTGTATGAGTCACGGTCATGCCTCTGGCCACTACTGTTAGTGCTACTACCTCCACTTGCACTGGTCCGCTGGCTACTGTGTCCACTCTGTAAGCCTGAGGACCGTTTCTGAGACTGAGAAGTGCTGGGTGCAGGTCCTACCGGAGTCCATTTGCTACTCTGATGAGAACCTCCATGTCTTTGTTCAAAGAAATTTGGACTAGATTTTTCATCTGCTGTTGGTGGTACTGTAGGCTTGGGAATCGCAACAAGCTTTGGTATAGATCTGTCTCCTATGAAATCCTCCTTCATTTCATCGTAGTCTCCAAGCATACTCTGAATGCGACTTGATAACTTATCTTCTTTGCTAGTCTAGAAAAAAAGTAAAATAAAAGTATATAATTAGTATATTCAGCAATAAAATATGCTTCAAAATTTATTTTCCAAACGTCAAATGCACAGAGGATTTTCAAATGAAGGGCCTCATAGCTTAAAGTCAACATTTAGAAGCAAACTAAATATGTAACTTTATAGTGAAAAAAATTCACTCAATGTGTCTAAAACTAATCATGCTAAAATATAAATATTCTAGGGGCTGGTGCTGTGGCACAGCAGGTAAAGCTGCCACCTGCAACACTGGCATCCTATATGGGTACCAGTTCAAGTCCCAGCTGCTCCTCTTCTGAGCCAGCTCCCTGTAATGGCCTAGGAAGGGCAGTCAGTGGTAATGGCCCAAGTACTGCCTGGGCCAGCCCTCACCATTGTGGCCATCTGGAGAGTGAATCAGCAGATAGAAGTGCCCGTGTGCATGCACACAGGTGTTCTATGTATGTGTGTGTGTGTGCGTGCATGTGTCTGTCTTCCTCTCTGTAACTCTTTCAAGTGAATAAATCTTTAAAAATATACATCTATTACTACATATGTACTATATATGCACATATACTATAGGACAACGAGATAGATATACAATAGATTCTAAGGGGATGGGGGACTTACTGGAACAGCAAAAGTCTTTAAAAAAAAAAAAGAAATAAAAGTAATATGCCCTTAAATGTTAACTTTTAGGCCAGCTGATTAGCTAACACTCATGTTTTGTTAGTCTTTCAAAAATTTTATTCCTCCTAATTCAATGAAGAATTTATTCCTCATAATTCAGAAGCAGAAAAAAATTTAGTAAAACAAGTTATATATCCAGGTTGACTGTTTCTTAAATTTCAACCTCCTCTGTAATTGTGAATCACCATGTTAATAAAAGTCTTCGAACAAATTAAATAGATAATTCCTTGATAAAGTTTTAAATCTTGGCTATTATCTCTGACCAAGAAATGTTTCAACCTTCCAAGTCAACAGTACATACTTTAAGTTATAAAAAATCATTCATGGGGAGCCGGCGCCGTGGCTCAATAGGCTAATCCTCCACCTTGCGGCGCCGGCACACCGGGTTCTAGTCCCGGTTGGGGCGCCGGATTCTGTCCCGGTTGCCCCTCTTCCAGGCCAGCTCTCTGCTATGGCCAGGGAGTGCAGTGGAGGATGGCCCAGGTGCTTGGGCCCTGCACCCCATGGGAGACCAGGAAAAGCACCTGGCTCCTGGCTCCTGCCAGGATCAGCGCGGTGCGCCGGCTGCAGCGGCGGCCATTGGAGGGTGAACCAGCGGCAAAGGAAGACCTTTCTCTCTCTGTCTCTCTCTCACTGTCCACTCTGCCTGTCAAAAAAAAAAAAAAAAAAAAAAAAAAAAAAAAAAAAAATCATTCATGGGGCTGGCGCTGTTGCGCAGTGAGCTGGCGCCCTGGCCTTAAGCGCCAGCATCCCATATGGGCACCAGTTCTGGTCCTGGCTGCTCCACTTCTGGTCCAGCTCTCTGCTATGGCCTGGGAAGGCAGTGGGGGACACGGAGGAGGCTCTGGGCTTCGGATCGGCGCAGCTCCGACCATTGCGGCCATCTGGGGAATAAGCCATCAGACGGAGGCCCTCTCTCTTTCTCTGCCTCTCCTCTCTCTCTGTAACTCTGACTTTCAAATAAATAAATAAATCTTTTAAAAAAATCATTCATAAGTGATAAAATGTCCAAGATGTCTATAGGTTTTAGGAGTCTTTAATATTCATACACAAAGAATAATACTGATTGCATTAAAGAGAAATCAAGAGTGAGCCACCAATATTTATTATGATATTGGCAAGAATCAATGACTTTAGATTCTTTAAAAATCTATCTAGGCCGGCGCCGCGGCTCAGTAGGCTAATCCTCCGCCTGCGGCGCGGGCACACCGGGTTCTAGTCCCGGTCGGGGCACTGGAGTCTGTCCCAGTTGCCCCTCTTCCAGGCCAGCTCTCTGCTGTGGCCAGGGAGTGCAGTGGAGGATATGCACCCCATGGGAGACCAAGATAAGCACCTGGCTCCTGCCTGCGGATAGGCGCGATGCGCCGGCCGCAGTGCGCTGGCTGCGGCGGCCAATGGAGGGTGAACCAACGGAAAAAAAGGAAGACCTTTCTCTCTGTCTCTCTCTCTCACTGTCCACTCTGCCTGTCCAAAAAAAAAAAAAAAAAAAAAAAATCTATCTGATCCTACTAAATGAGAAATACAGATCTATTTAGACAACATCAAGATTAGAAATCAAACACAGTTCTTTGCAGTACAATTACACAATAAATGATAGCATGATTCAGACATTCTGGAATAAACGTCTGGTCTTCTTTTGGCTATTGCACTTTTACTCTCTAATGTAAACCCTAATTTTAGGTTTTGTGTTACATTCACATAAATGATGTCAGCATGATAGCCTTTGAATTAGAAAATGCTTAAAAGCTCTGGACAACTGGCTTTTACAGGTAAAACACATAAACAGCTTCCACAAAATCCAAATGTTATGAGTATACTAGATTATGCTGTTCCTTTTAATATTTCATCAGAAAAAAAAGTCTAACACAATACCATACTATAAAGGAACAATCATTACTGTTGTAATACAGGGTACATGAGTACTTCTAAAAGTTTTTGGAAAAATAAACTTACCTTCATTTTTCCATGAACCTTTAAAAGTACCTTCATATTTTTGCTATTATACATGTAGTATAACCTTTAAAATGTAAAGAACAATTCAAATACAATCCAAAACCAAATCAAATGATATGTGTGGCCACAAAAGTTACATTACAATCACCAAAAATGGTACCATTCAGTGTTTTATGTAACATCTCAAACCAAGTTCAATGATACTAATGAAAATAGTGATTGATTCTATTTATTAAACATGTCTGGCAGCATGCTTTAATATAAATCTGATATTGTCAATCACTGAAAGTATTAGAAGGAAAATCAGAGAATTTGGTCGATCATACAAAAAGAGCTGAATTGATACTAAAGACACATTTATTCAAACCCATTAATAATCACTAAAATTTAGTGAATTAAGCATGTGAATGGCAATTAACAATGTGAATGGGAGAAAAAAACGCATCTATGAAATATTCATCTTTGATTGACATTTTATCCAAAAAGCACTTAGGAAATAACATACTGATTCACAAAATTTTTAACTTTAATTCAAAGCTCAGGAAGGTGAATGCCTGCCCATGGATAGTGGCATAGCCAGAAGTAGGAGATAAATGCTGGAGGCAACTCAGACCACACTGTTGGAGTACAGATAAGAATGGAGGTGCAGGAAGTGCTTTTAGTGAATACTGATTACATGAGGTCATTTACATTGTAAAATCTGCTCAACCCATAACTGTTTTTTCTGTACTGTTTTATATGCATATTATACTTTTAAAAAGTTTATTTCAAAAAATTATGTTCTACTTAGATGAAAGGAAACAATGCTAAATAATATTCATAGTAATTCTTTTCTATGTAAAAATTCAAGATTAAAACATTTTAAAAGCAAAACTGTCTTATTAATGAGGAAAACAAAACATTCAAAGCAGAATAACTTACAACTTTGTAAGGCTCAGCAAAGAGAGGAGAGCTAGGTGGGAAGGCGTCTTCGCCCTGCTGAATTTCCTGATTCCGCCTTTCCCGTTCTTTCATACGCAGCACATTCCGGTCTTCACGGTTCATGTTGCTATGAAGAGAGAAACAAGCTTTACATCACAAAAAGAAAAAAAGGAAAACTGAATTCTCTGTACTTATTTTGTCAATTTCATGTTCATCTGGAGATTTCCTAGTAATAACCAGCATTAGAGCAGAAGCTGGGTCTTGGCAAGCTTTATCAACACCAACAACGTCTTTGACAGCATCTTCCACAACTATCCAGAGGAGAATGGGAGGACCCACTGATGAGATCACTTAATCCTATCAGTTTTCAAAGCGCTCTTCGAGGTGAATGTGAGCCAAAGCTTGTGTAGTACTTTAAATCCAAAACTTCACTGTTTCCTACAATGGCTTCCTCTCAAGGAATCTACTCTTTGTTCTTAGTGGCAGATAGCCCATTCCTACCTACCACCCTCCTCCCCTGCCCCAGAGTCCAGTTCTTTTCTCTACTTTGCATCTACCTTATCTCGATTTCTTTTTGTCCCAAATACAGTTTCTTTGGTGTCCTTCCTTATGGCAGCTTGACCTCAGCTTTGCTGTTGCTCTAGATTCCCTAAAAAATGACATTTCTGCTCTAAAGATATTAATATTGCAAGTAACACCTCAAAACAGCAAAACTGAGGCTTTCAATAACATTCTAAAGTTAACTTCAGTTAGTAACAGAACCTGAAATTGAACTGAAAAAGTCTTGAGAGGTAGGTGAAAAAATGGGAGTGTCACTTCTATAATCACGACAATATATTGCATTTCCACTAAACACACCAAGAGAAACAGCTCATTTATTTATTTTTTTTTATTTATTTTTATTTTTGACAGGCAGAGTGGACAGTGAGAAAGAGAGACAGAGAGAAAGGTCTTCCTTTTGCCGTTGGTTCACCCTCCAATGGCCGCCGCGGCCGGCACGCTGCGGCCGGCACATCACGTTGATCCGAAGCCAGGAGCCAGGTGCTTCTCCTGGTCTCCCATGCGGGTACAAGGCCCAAGCACTTGGGCCATCCTCCACTGCACTCCCGGGCCAACAGCAGAGAGCTGGCCTGGAAGAGGGGCAACTGGGACAGAATCCGGCTCCCCAACCAGGACTAGAACCCGGTGTGCTGGCGCCGCAAGGCGGAGGATTAGCCTATTGAGCCACGGCGCTGGCCAACAGCTCATTTATTAACAGCAAGGATTCTGGTTAAATAGACAATTATGAAAAACTTGTCAAACCCTGAAACTAGAGATTATCAGGAATTCTGCAACACTCTTCCCTGCAGACACTTTATAAACTATGTGTCCTGGTTTTAATACAAAAAAATAATAATAATAACGGGGGTAGGTGGCTATTGGAAGCAAAGGGAGAAAAGCAGGTTATACCTATAGAGTATTTCTAGAATAAAATTCACGAATCAAATCAGAAAATTAATATAAATCGAAATCAAGGGAGACTATAAAAATACAACTAGAAATGACAAAACCAACACACTGGGGGCTGGTGCTGTGGTGTGGTAGGTTAAGCATTTATCTATCTGCCTGTGGTGCCAGTATCCCATATGGGGTACCCATACTGGCTGCTCCACTTCCAATCTAGCTTCCAGATGGCCTAGGAAAGCAGAAGAGGAACGGCCAGGTGCTTGGGCCTGTGCACCTGCATGGGAGAACTTGGAGGGAGCTCTTGGATCCTGGCTTTGGATGGACCCAGCTTTGGGGCGTGAACCAGCAGATGGAAGACCTCTCTCTGCAACCCTGCCTCTCAAGTAAATAAATAAATCGTCAAAAAAGAAAAAAAAACACTCTTGAGGGTGGACATTTATCAGTGATTAGAACAGTGAAAGCTGACATCCAAAAATAAAACTTAATTTGTACCACTTAGTATTATGGAAATAAAGCAATTTAATGTACAAAAAATGTTTTAAATGTTTCACATTCATATTCAAGTTGTTTCTTACTTGTGCAATATCCTAATAAATTTAGTCAAGAATATGAATATATTGCAGCCAACAGAAATAGTGTGTGCTTTCTTTGGCTTCCTTGGTACTTAGCACCCTACAGAACCACAGAAGGTATTTCAATCTTTGCCGAATGATTATCATAACACATCTATACTTAAGTATTCAGAGGCAATATATACAAAGAAAACATTATCCTTCAGCACATTTAGATCAACCAATGATTTTATACTAACACCCAAGCTTGTTTCAAACAGGCCTCTTGAGCTATAATGTTACCATTTTACAAAGCTGTTGATAGCTGATAAGGTATAAGGGGCATGTTAGCTACCAATATTCTTAAATTTGCTAAATTCAATCTCTAAATGACCAGAAAATTTACTGAAAATAATTTAATTTTCTGTATGCAGTATCAGTAAAATAATCATTCAATAAATACTTATACACATATAGTAAAAATAGATTCCTGGGGCATTCCATTGTGAGGCAATGGGTTAAGTCCACCACCTATGATGCCAGCATTCCCTATTAGAGTGCCGGTTTGAGTCCCAGCTGCTCCACTTTCAATCCATCTCCCTGCAAATGCACCCAGGAACACAGTGGAGGATGGTTCACTCCCCAAATGGCTGCAACTGGCGGAGCTGGGCCAATCCGGAGCCAGGAGCCAGGAGCTTCTTCTGGGTCTCCCACTCAGGAGCAGGGGCCCAAGGATTTGGGCCATCTGCTGCCGCTTTCCCAGGCCATAGCAAAGAGCTGGATCGGAAGTAGAGCAGCTGGGACTCAAACCAGCATACACATGGGATGCTGGCACTGGAGGCAGAGGCTTTACCCGCTATGCCACAGTGTCGGCCCCTCATGCACTTTTGACTGCCTGCTCTGCTTTCCCTTCCATCTTGCATCTGTGCAGTCTCACTGGAGTTTTTTAAAGTTTCTGTGAGGCAACTAATTAATCTAATTAAATAATTTTAATTCCCTATTACAAACACTATAATTTTTATTTCTCAGTTACATAAAATGAAATTTTATATGAAATATTTGGGATCAGAAATATTTCAGATTAGGGTTCCTTTTTTCTTCATATTTTGGAATATTTACCACAGATTCTAGTAAGTTGAACATTCCTCACCCCAAAATGCAAAATTCTTCCAAATCTGAAAACTTTTGTGTCATGTAAGCACTTAAAAAGTTTCATATTTAGGAAGACTCCAGACTTTCAGAGTAGACATGCACAACTAATACATAAAGAAATAAAAAGTGAATCTAGCTGTGGACAACATGGCGTTGGGGTGCTCTGGAAAGGAAAGGTCTGGCTTTGACGAGCATCTTTTACCACCCATGGTTATATAACAGTTCCACTTCTTATCTGTATATGTTCTAAGATCTTTAGCAGATGCCCAAAATCTCAGACAGTACCAAACCTCTCATATATTATATTTTTTCCTATACATACTTACCTATGATAAAGTTTATCTATAAATTAGGCAAAATAAATCAAAAGCAATAAAATTAAAATGTAACAATATAATACAACAAAAGTTACCATGGGGCCAGCACTGTGGCACAGTGGGTTAAAGCCCCAGCCTGCACTGCCAGCATCCCATCTGAGCACCAGTTTGAGTACTGGCTACTCCACTTCTGATCCAATTCCCTGCTAACATGCCTGGGAAAGCAGCAGAAGATGGCCCAAGTCCTTGTGGGAGACTGAGAAGAAACTTCTAGCTTAAGACCAGCTCAACGGCCGGCGCTGCGGCTCACTAGGCTAATCCTCCGCCTTGAGGCGCCAGCACACTGGGTTCTAGTCCCAGTCAGGGCGCTGGATTCTGTCCCAGTTGCCCCTCTTCCAGGCCAGTTCTCTGCTACGGCCTGGGAGTGAAGTGGAGGATGGCCCAAGTCTTTGGGCCCTGCACCCACATGAGAGACCAGGAGAAGCACCTGGCTCCTGGCTTCGGATCAGTGTGATGCGGTGGCTATTGGAGGGTGAACCAACGGCAAAAAGAAAGACCTTTCTCTCTGTCTCTCTCTTTCTCACTGTCCACTCTGCATGTCTAAGTAAATAAATAAATAAGACCAGCTCAGCTCTGGCCCTTGTGGCCATCTGGGGGTGAACCAGTAGATGGAAGAACTCTCTCTCTCTACCTCGCTCTGTAACTTTGTCTTTCAAAAAAAATCAAATAAATCTATTAAAAAAAAAGTTACCTAAGCGGCTTGGTGCCACTAGTTTCAAGGGATCCCTTGCTGAAGACTTCATATAGGCTCACCGCTCCTTCCAGCACAATACAATACCATCAATCAGAATTCATTTTCTGTTCATGTCTTCCACCTACATAAATTTTAATGCATATTTCTGTCTCTCAACACTGGCCAATCACTGTGGCTGTTAACCTTTTTTTTTTTTTTAAAGAGATTTATTTATTTATTTGAAAGGAAAAGTTACAGAGAGAGAGAGAGAGAGAGGTCTTCAATCCACAGGTCCACTCCCCAATTGACCACAATGGCCAGACTTGCGCCAATCCAAAGCCAGGAGCCAGAAGCTTCTTCCAGGTCTCCCACCTGGGTGCAGGGGCCCAAGGACAGGGGACATCTTCTACTGCTTCCCTAGGCTATAGCAGAGCTGGATAGGAAGTGGAGCAGCCAAAACTTGAACCAGCACCGATATGGGATGCCGGCACTGAAGGTGGCAGCTTTACCTGCTACCCCAGCTCCGGCTATTAATTTCTGTAGTTTGCGATACATTAGCAAAATCTGCATGAATTTCTTTTCCCTTGTTCATAATTTCATGGGCAAAAAATTCATTTTTTAAGCTTTATTTATCTTGACAGGCAGAGTTACAAAGAGAGAGAGAGGTAGGGAGAGGAAAAGGGAGGGTGGGTCGGAGAGGGACAGGGAGAGGGAGGGAGGAAGGGGGACAGGGAGAGAGAGGGAGGGAAGAAGGAAGGGGGAGGGGAGGGGGTAGAGAGAGATCTTCCATCTGATGATTCACTTCCCAAATAGCCTCAACAGCCAGAACTGGACCAGACAAAAGCCAGGAGCCTCTTCCACGTCTCTCATGTGGATGCAGGAGCCCAAGTACTTGAACCATCTTCTGCTGCCATCCCAGGCACATTAACAGGGAGCTAGATCAGGAGTGGTGTAGCCAGCACTCAAACAGGCACCCAAAATGGATGCCGGCGTTGCCAGCAAATGCTTAACCCACCACATCACGGCGCCAGCCCCTGAAAATCAATGTCACTTCAGACTTGAGCAATCTCAGCAGCATACACTATTTTTCTTTCCTCACTGGAGAACTTTCACCTTCCCAGTTTACAGAAGTTGTCAAAGCTTCTCTCTGGCACATCCAAATTGCCCGCATCACTACTCTTGCCCTTTGGAGATCCATGAAACAACACGAACACTGCAATAGGAAAGCTGATGTGATAACTGAGATGACTACTAAGTAAGTAACAGGAGGGTAGCATGTATAACACAGACTTGATGGGCAAAGGAATGATTCCTGTCCCAAGCATGATGGAACTAGTTGGCAAAGCATTTCATCATACTACTCTATAATACTCTATAATCCACATTAAAAAGGCTAAGGCAGTAATTTTCAGATGACCCTTTATCTCCCAATGCAGCTCCTGAAATCATAGACGATTCAGGTGGTTTAGTTATAACTAAGAACTACTGATTGATACGGATTATTCTGATGTAGAGCAATATCCTTGATAATAAACACTGTCAAACATAAACAAAAATCAAATGCAATTTTCTCTAATTAGCTTCTTAAATATCTTAACAAAGTACTGTAAGGGCCAAATCTCAAATGAATTATAAATAGCTAAGGCACTGTAATTTAGTACATGGGACAATTAAGGACACCTGATCTTCAAGTTCTGCTTATATAACATACTTGATACATGGCTCAGGCAAGAAATTTAGCTAAATCTGTTTTATCTTTTATGAAAAGTTCACATCACTTAATCTGATGATAAGGATTAGAAGACTAGACCTGAAAAGTACTTGAATATATTACAATCAGTCTCCCAGAATTTGAAATGTTGAACATGAAAGATACTGCAATAAACTAGACCTGCCAGACATTTAAACTATATTTCATGCAACATTTCCCAAAACAGATTACATGCTAAGCCATAAAACCCATCTAAATAAACTTAAAAGGAATCAAATCATATAAAGTATGTTCTCTAATCACAATAGAAAGAAATAAGAAACTAAAGAACATAATAAAAATTGAAAATTCAGCAATATGTGGAAGTTAAACAACACCCTCCTAAATAACCAATGGGTCAAGAAGAATTATAAAAGGAAATTAGGTGGCCTGGCATTGTGGCAGAGCAGGTTAAACTACTGCCTGTGATGTCAGCATCCCAAACCAGAGCACAGGATGTAGTCCCAGGTGCTCCATTTCCAATCCAGCTCCCTGCTAATGTGCCTGGGAAAACAGGAGGATGGCCCAAGTGCTTGGGTTCCTGCTACCCACATGGGAGACCTGGATAGAGTTCTTGGCTCCCGGCTTAGGCCTGGCCCAGCCCCAGTCATTGTAGCCTTTTAGGGAATGAACCAGTGGATAGATCTCTCTTTCGCTGTCTCTCTTTGCCATTCTTTCTTTCTTTTTTCTTTTAAAATTTATTTATTTGAGAGGAAGAGTGACAGAGAGACTAAGAGACACAAAGAGAGGTCTTCCATCTACTGGTTCACTCCCCAGATGGTTTCAACAGCCAGAGTTGGGGCAGGAGCTTCTTCCTGGTCTCCCACATGGGTGTAGGGGCCCAAGCACTTGGCCCATATTCTACTGCTTTCCCAGGCCATTAGCAGAGAGCTGGATTGGAAGTGGAGCAGCTGAAATTCAAACAGGTGCCTATGTGGGATGCTGTTGTGGCCGGCAGCTGCATTATGCCACAACACTGGCCCTAACATGTGTCTTTTTATACTTACCTTAAAACACACACACACACACACACACACACACACACACATAATCTTGGGGCCAGCCAATGCTGTCTCTGTCTTTCAAATACATAAAACAGGGGCTTGATATTGTGGTATAGCAAGTTAAGTTACTGCCTGCAAGGCTGCCATTCCATATTTGTACTAGTTTGAGACTCAGCTGCTCTACTTCCTATCCAGCTCCCTGCTAATGCACCTGGAAAAGCACTGGAGGATAGCCCAAGATAGCTCAACTACACCCACATGGAAAATCCAGAGGGTCCGGGCTCCTGGCTTCAGTGTGGTCCAGACTAAGCCATGTGGCCATTTGGGGAGTGAACCAATGGATGGAGGATCTCTGCCTCTCAAAAAAAAATAAATAAAATAAATCATTTCAAAAAAGGGATAATGAAAAGAAAAACACAACATACCAAAATTTATGAAATGCAGCTAAAGCAGTGCGTAAAGGGAAATTTACAACACTGATTTTAATAAAGAAGAAATATCTGGTGCAGGCATTGTGATGGAGCAGGTTAAGCCTCCACCTGTAGTGCCCGCATCCCATATAGGCAGGGGTTCCAGTCATGCTTGCTCCACTTCCAATCCAGCTCCCTTCTAACAGCCTGGGAAAACAGTGGAAGATGTTCCAAGTCCTTGGATCTCTGAACTCATGTGGGAGACCTGGAAGAAGCTCCTGGTTCCTGGCTTTGGATTTGCTCAGCTCCAGTTGTTGCAGCCATCTGGAGAGTGAACCAGCAGATGGAAGGCCTCTCTCTCTGTCTTTCCCCCTCTCTCTCTACCTGTGACTCAGCCTCACAAATAAATAAAATAAACCTAAAAAAAAAAAAAAACACACACACACACCAGGATCTCAAATTACTAACCTAATCTTAAGAAATTAAAAGAGCCTGGCAAACCCAAATCAAACAGAAGGAAGGAAATAATGTTCAGAGCAGAAAGAGAATAGGAAAACAGCAGATAAACATCAGCAAAACCAAAAGTTGGTTCTTTGAAAAGATCAACAAAATAGACACACCTTCAGCTACAATGACGAAGAAAAAAAGAAAATTCAAATTACTAAAATGGAGAATGAGAAAGTTGGCAACCTTGCCAATCTTACAGAAATAAAAAGGATTAAAGGGAATACTAAGAAAAATTACACTCAGCAATGAACAAAATGGACAACATTCCAAAAAGGAAATAAAATACCAAAACCAGCTCAAGAGACAATACACGGACCAGTGCTGTGGTACCGCAGATTAAGCCACCACCTGCAACACCAAGCACTCCATATGGTTGCAGGTTCAAGTTCCAGTTGTTCCATGTCCAATCTAGCTCCCTGCTAACATGCCTGGGAAAGCATAAGATGGTTCAAGTACTTGAGCCTCTCACATCCTTATGAGAACCTCTTATGAAGATTTTGGCTCAGTGGCTTCCACGTGGTCTGGTCCTGGCTTGTGCTTATTTGGGGAGTGAACCAGAGGATGGAAGATATCTCTTACTCTGTCTTTCCTTCTCTCTGTAACTCTTTCAAAGAAACAAATAAATAAATCTTAAAAAAAAAAAAAAAAAAAAAAAAAAAAAGTAGCCGGTGCCGCGGCTCCCTAGGCTAATCCTCTGCCTTGCGGCGCCAGCACACAGGGTTCTAGTCCTGGTCCGGGCGCCGGATTCTGTCCCGGTTGCCCCTCTTCCAGGCCAGCTCTCTGCTGTGGCCCGGGAGGGCAGTGGAGGATGGCCCAGGTACTTGGGCCCTGCACCCCATGGGAGACCAGAAGTACCTGGCTCCTGCCATTGGATCAGTGCGGTGCACCGGCTGCAGCACGCCAGCCGCGGCGGCCATTGGAGGGTGAACCAACGGCAAAAGGAAGACCTTTCTCTCTGTGTGTCTCTCTCTCACTGTCCACTCTGTCAAAAAATTAAAAAAAAAAAAAAGTAATAGAAAGCCTGAATAAACCTGTAACAAATAAGGAGATTTTATTAATCATACAAAAAAAAAAAAAAAAACCTTCCTATAATGAAAAGCCCATAATCAGATGGCTTCACTGGTAAATTCCTACAAAAATGTAAAGAGGAATTAATGTTAATTCTTGCCAAAGTCTTCCAAAAAGGAAAGAAAACTCCCAACTCATTCCATACGGCCAATACTCCTCTGCTTCTAAGAAAACTGCAGATCAAAAAAAGTTTATAATATAAATACAAAAAGTTCTCAACAAAACACTAGCAAACTAATCCAATGATTACACACAATGACCAAGTGAGATTTATACAGGAAAAGTAGGTTGGTTTGACACCTAAATATCAATCAATGTAATATACCACATAAATAGAATAAAGGACAACAACCAGATGATTGTCTCAACAAATGGAGGGGGAAAAAATCTGACAAATTTTAAAACGCCTTCTTGCTAAAAATCATTCAACAAAGTAGGAATAAAAGAGGTCTTCTTAAACCTAATAAAGGGCATTTTCCAAAAAAAAAAAAATCATAGTTAACATCACAATTAATGGTGAGAGACTGAATACCTTCCCCCTAAGATCAGCACCAAGACATCTGTTCTCACCATTTCTATTCAACACCATATTGGAGATGATTAACAAAGGAATTATGCAGGGCCAGGGCTGTGGCTCAGTGGGTTAACGCCCTGGCCTGAGGCGCTGGCATCCCATATGGGCGCTGGTTCTAGACCCACCTGCTCTGCTTCCTATCTAGCTCTTTGCTATGGCGTGGGAAGGCAGTGGAAGATGGCCCAAGTCCTTGGGCCCCTGCACCCGTGTTAGAGACCCAGAGGAAGCTCTTGGCTCCTGGCTTCGGAACGGTGCAGCTCCAGCTGTTGTGGCCATCTGGGGAGTGAACCATCAGATGGAGGATCTCTCTCTCTGCCTCTCCTGTCTCTGTGTAACTATGACTTTTGTCGCTCCCCGTTTTCGTGGAGGAGCAACACAGGACCCTGCGCTGTTCTTTCGTCTGCTCGGCCCTCCCCGGGTTTGCTGCTGGTTCTTCCCGGGTTGGCTACTATCCCTTCCACCTCCGTGGAAGGGCAGTTCCCCCTGGCCACATTCCCCACTTCCGCAGGGGAGCGGCACACCGCCGGCCGGCTCTTCTCGGGGGCTGCACAGGTGTTCCCCTTAGATGTTCCCCATAGGTGTTCCTGGTGCATGCCGTCTCTCTCCTCCTTTATAGTCCTCCTCCGCCAATCCCAACTCGGCTGCCCACACGCCGAGTACGCTGCTCTCCAATCAGGAGCAAGTCCTACAGTTAATTGGTTGAACTGGAGGCAGCTGTGCGGAAGCTGTTTTCTCTTCTCCCAGCGCCATATTGTGGGAGAGCAGATGCATAGAATAAGTCTTAATTCCAGTAACAGTCTAGTCCGGTTTGCTCCCCACAGATCCCCCTTTCTTTTTATTTTTGGCGTTGATACGCGCCTGTCTTCGGTGTCCCGCGGCACACACTCTGCTCTACTTGCTAGAGTTGCCACAGGCTCTTACAAGTCCTATCAATCAGGAAAACCGAATCCGGGTCCTCTCTTCGCCATTGTGAGGAGGTTTTTAGGCGCTGATGCGTGCCTGTGTTCGGTGCCCTGCAGCGCATGCTCTGCTCTGCTAGAACTGCCTGCAGGTGTTTACAAAACCTATCAGGCAAACCGAATCCAAGCCTTCTCATTGCCGTATTGTGGGGGAGACTTATTAGTGTTGGTTTGTGCCTATCTTCGGTGACCTGCAGCTCATACTCTGGTCGAGCTTTGCTGGCGCTTACCGCCTTAAATCAGGCAGACCGAATCCAAGCTTAATATTGTTGTATTGTGGGGAAGCCTTACTGATGTTAATTCGTGCCTGTCTTCGGTGACCTGCGGCGCATAAGCTGCTAGCTGCCCGCAGGTGCTCATCGCCTCACTTGATTAGGCAGACCGAATCCAAGCTCTCACATTGCAGTGTTGTAGGGAGGCCTTTTTATTTCTCTATTTCTCTATCTCCGGGCATTCCTATTTCTCCCATTTTACTTCTGTCTGCCAACATTCCTATTTCTCTCACTTTACTTCTAAACTTCTGTTTCTCTTATCCCCGCGGCTTCCCGGCGCCCGCCCCGAGGCTGCTTCTCGGCGGCTTTCTGGCTCTGAGCCACTTCAGCCCGCGCCTCTCTCATCTGCGCGGCTTTGCACTAACCCAGCGTTCCCTATCTACTTGTGGCCCGCACGCTCTCTCTGCGCACGGCAGCCTCCGCGAGTCACACAGCCCCAGCTCACGTCTCCGCCACTAGCATTCAATCCAAGTTCCCCGGGCTAGCCTGGCGAATTCAACCCAGCTTACGTCTCCGCCCCACGGTTTGGCTTCCCGTCCTTTGCTCCCCGGGCTAATCAGACGGATCCCAACCTGGCTTGCGTCTCAGCTTCTGGTTTCAACTTTTCGCCCCCTATTCCCGGGCTAACTTGAGAACCCCAAAGTGGCTTTCGTCTCCGCCTCGGCCTGCCCCCCGCGGCTTCAATTTCCCTAACATTTTTCTCTACCCGGTATGTTTCCCCAAGCTTTCCTCCAACGATATTCCTCCCTCATTTCTCCTGGCCTCTCCCCACAGTCCGCGTCCGAGTCTGTTTGTTCTAGCTTTCACTTTCGCTTTCGACCTTAGAGATTTCTCCCAGCTTCCCCCTGTAGTCCGTATCCGAATCTATGCCTAGGCTTTCAACAGCTTCTTCCGGCACCCTTTTCGTCCGGCTTTTCCCTAGGCTGTTTGCTAGTCTCTCTCTCCGGTAATTTCCACTTCTTCCCGTTTCTTCCCTCCTAAGTTTCCTATCCGAGTCACAGCACCATTATGTCGCTCCCCGTTTTCGTGGAGGAGCAACACAGGACCCTGCGCTGTTCTTTCGTCTGCTCGGCCCTCCCCGGGTTTGCTGCTGGTTCTTCCCGGGTTGGCTACTATCCCTTCCACCTCCGTGGAAGGGCAGTTCCCCCTGGCCACATTCCCCACTTCCGCAGGGGAGCGGCACACCGCCGGCCGGCTCTTCTCGGGGGCTGCACAGGTGTTCCCCTTAGATGTTCCCCATAGGTGTTCCTGGTGCATGCCGTCTCTCTCCTCCTTTATAGTCCTCCTCCGCCAATCCCAACTCGGCTGCCCACACGCCGAGTACGCTGCTCTCCAATCAGGAGCAAGTCCTACAGTTAATTGGTTGAACTGGAGGCAGCTGTGCGGAAGCTGTTTTCTCTTCTCCCAGCGCCATATTGTGGGAGAGCAGATGCATAGAATAAGTCTTAATTCCAGTAACAGTCTAGTCCGGTTTGCTCCCCACAACTTTCAAATAAATAAATCTTAAAAAAAAAAAAGGAATTATGCAAGAAAAGTAAATAAAAAGCATCCATACTAGAACAGAGGAGGTAAGATGATTAACTTGTATACAGAAAATTCTTAAGAATCCACTAAAAATCTATTGGTGTTAATAAATGAATTCAGCAAAAATGCAGGACAGAAGATCAATACATAGAAAATCAAACGTTTTTCTAAACACGCATCAAAGCAATAAACAAACCAAAACAGAAATTTAGAAAATAATTCCATTAATCAAATGGAATACAAACTCAACCAAATAAGTATAAAATTTACACTCTGCAAACTACAAAACCATAGTAAGATGTCTCTTCATGCCCATTAGGATGGTTGTTAACAGTTTTTGTTTTCTTTTTTTTAATTACAGAAAACGAGGGGCCGCTATTGTGGTGTAGTGGATAAATCTGCCACCTTTGACTCCAGCATCCCAAGGGGCACCGGTGTGAGTCCTGGCTGCTCCACTTCTGATCCAGCTCCAGCTAATGCACCTGGGAAGGCAGCAGAGGATGGCCCAATGCACAGCCTTGAGCCCCTGCACCCATATGGGAAACCTGGAGGAAGCTCCCCATTCCTGCTTCATTCTGGCCCAGACCTGGCCATTTTGGTGGTATGGGAAGTGAATCAGCAGATGGAAGATTCTCTCTCTCAGTGTCTTCCTCCCCCCTCTCTCCTCTCTGTATCCTGCCTTTTGAATAAATAAATCTTTTCTAAAAATTACAGAAAATTAATGTTGGCAATCATATGGAGAAATTGGAGCCATCATGCATTGCTGGTAGAAATGTATAATCGTGTAGCTGCTGTGCAAAACAGTCTGACAGTTTCTCAAAACTGTAACAAAGAATTACCATATGATTCCGCAATCTTATCCCCAGGTAGTATTCATAAGAATCAGAAAAGGGAAATAAGCAGATCCTTGCTCACAAATATTCATAAATGCATTATTTACTATCATCAAAAGATGGAAACAACCCAAGTGTCTACCAACAGCTTAATGGATAGGCAAGATGTGATATATATATATGCATATATATGTATATATATCACAAACCAGGGAATATTATTTGGCAGAAAAAGTAATATATATATAAATTTATATGTGTATATCTATGTGTGTGTGTGTGTATATATATATATATATATCACAAACCAGGGAATATTATTTGGCAAAAAAAAAAAGTAATGAAATTCTGATACATGCTGCAACATGGATGAATTTTAAAAATTTATATGAAATAAACCAGACACCACCACACATATATGATTCCACTTGGGGCCGGCAACGTGGCTCACTTGGTTAATCCTCCAGCTGCGGTGCTGGCATCCCATATGGGCACCAGGTTCTAGTCCCGGATGCTCCTCTTCCAGTCCAGCTCTCTGCTGTGGCCCGGGAAGGCAGTGGAGGATGGCCCAGGTGCTTGGGCCCCTGCACCGGCATGGGAGACCAGGAAGAAGCACCTGGCTCCTGGCTTCGGATCAGCGCAGTGCTGGCCGTAGCAGCCATTTGGGGAGTGAACCAACAGAAGGATGACCTTTCTCTCTCTCTCTCTCACTATTAACTCTACTTGTCAAATAAAAAAAAGAAAAAGAAAAAAAAAGATTCCACTTAATATCAAACACCAGGGATAGGCAGATTCACAGGGACAGAAAACAGAACAGAGATGGAGGAACGGAGAAATACTGTTTTACAGTATTTCTGGGATAATTAAAAAGTTCCAGAAATGGACGGTGCCGACAGATGTACAACACTATGAATATATGTAAAGTCACCAAATTACATATTTAAAATGATAAATTTCATGTGTATAGTTTACAATAAAAATTAGCACCTATTGAAAATTTAAATGTGCATTCCCAATCAACTGGAAATTCATCTTCTACAATTTTTTTTAAAGATTTATTTATTTGACATACAGAGTTACAGACACAGAGGGAGGGACAGAGAGAGAAGTTTTCACTCCCCAAATGGTTGTCAATGGCCTGAGCTGGGCCGATCCAAAGCCAGGGGCTAGGAGATTGCACCAGGTCTCCCAAGTGGGTGCAGAGGTCCAAGCACTTGGACCATCCTTCACTGTTTTCTCAGGCCATACAGAGAGCTGGGTCGGAAGAGGAGCAGCCAGGACTCGAACTGGTGCTCATATGGGATACCAGTGCTACAGGCAAAGGCTTAAGCTACTATGCCACAGCCTCGGCCCCTACAATTTTTTATAAACACATATATTGTAATTCTTTAAAAGTTTAATTTAAAAATTCTAAACAGGTTAAAGGTAAAATGTATAACTTTTAACTTTCCCCTTTTAAGTGGAAATCAATCTGTTACACTGTTTCTTAGAATAATTTTCTTACTGAAAAATGGGGCCATGCAACTACCAGATTATTGAGTAATTTGAACTCTGAAACTCAAAATGAGACTTGAGCTAAGATTTCAATTCCTTTCAGGGGCCGGCACTGTGGTGTAGTAGGCTAAGCTTTTGTGTGTGGTAGACATCTCATATGGGTGCTGGTTTGTATCCTGGCTACTCCTCTTCCAATACAACTCTTTGTTGATGGCCTGGGAAGGAAGTGGAAGATGGCCCAAGTGCATGGGCCCCTGCACTCCCACGATAGACTAGGAAGAAGCTCCTGGCTGCTGGCTTCTGATCAGCCCAGCTCTGGCCATTGGAGGGTGAACCAGCGGATAGAAGACCCCTCTCTGTCTCTGTCTGTAACTCTGCCTCTCAAATAAATAAATCTTAAAAAAAAAAAAAAATCCCTTCAAACTCCAAAGACAACAGCTGCTATTTAACTGTAAATTCACAACGCACTGTTAAAGTATAAAGCTTCCTGGTAAGGAAACCTATCTTGCCTTATTTGGCAAGATTTCTCTACTCATTATAGAGTCTAAAGAAGCTACTTCCTACGAGGCAGGTAAACAACAATTGTATACTCAGAGATCAGAACAAAACTAACAGAATACTATCCCAAGACAGTACACGGCACAGAGGCTCTCACCCCAAAGTTAGTCATGAGACTTTTCTAGCCTTCAAATATAAAGTGATTTGGTGAAGAACACAGATGCAAAGATAATTCCACACAATTTTTGCCTTCTTCATCACATCTTTAATTATTATCTGAGTTTCTCATCATCCTACTACACAAATCAGACCCAACTAAGTCCACAAAGCTTCTCCGAAATCATCTGATTTTTGTCTGGTGATTGCTCTTTCCTATTCTGCAAGTACTTCTTGCAATCTTACGACTTTCCTTCAAAGCCACTTTCCATTCCACAAATGACTTTGTCTTAAGATAAAGATTTTTAAAAATAAAGTATAAATTTGAGCCAGCACTGTGGCATATCAGGTAAAGCCACTGCCTGCAGTACCAGCATCCCATATGGGTGCCAGTTCAAGGCCCGGCTGCTCCACTTCCAATCCAGCTCTCTGCTATGGTCTGGGAAAGCAGCAGAAGATGGCCCAAATTCTTGGGTCCCTGCACCCATGTGGGAGACCGGAGGAAGTTCCTGGCTCCTGGCTTTGGATCAGCACAACTCCAGCCGTTGTGGCCAATTGGGGAGTGATGCAGCGTATGGAAGACTTCTCTCTCTGCCTCTCATTCTCTCTTGATGTAACTCTTTCAAAAAAATAAATATTAAAAAAAATAAATAAAGTAAAAATCAGAAAGCTTCCCATTAACCATCAGCTTTCAAACTATTGGCATCTACATCTATTCTCCTTTAAGGTTAAAAAAAAAGCTCTCTTCCTATCAAAAAACAATTATCAGCCAGTACCATGGCTCACTAGGCTAATCCTCCACCTGCGGCGCTGGCACTCTGGGTTCTAGCCCCAGTTGGGGCGCCGGATTCTGTCCCAGTTGCTCCTCTTCCAGGCCAGCTCTGTGCTGTGGCCCAGGAGAGCAGTGGAGGATGTCCCAAGTCCTTGGCCTGCACCCACATGGGAGACCAGGAGAAACACCTGGCTCCTGGCTTCAGATCGGCGCAGCGTGCCGGCCACAGCGCACCGGCCATAGCGGCCATTCGGGGGTGAACCAACGGAAAAGGAAGACCTTTCTCTCTGTCTCTCTCACTGTCCACTCTGCCTGTCAAAAACAAAACAAAACAAAACAAAACAAAATTATCCCTATTTGTCTATCTTGTGGAACTTTATCAGTCACTGCCTTCTCTCTAGCAACTTGATCTTCTCGCTCTCCAATGAATCCTTTCCATGATCAAACATATTCTTTAAAAAAAAAAAAAATGTCTTCATTGATTCCTTACCTCCAGCTACCACCTTATCTCTTCTCTACTCTCCTTCAGGGCCAGGCTTCACAAAAACACTCAGCAACCATTCATTTTGTAAAAAGTTGCCCCCAAAACAGATAAGGGGCTGGGGCCGGGGCCGTGGTGTAGCGGGTAAGGCCGCTGCCTGCCATTGCCAGCATCCCATAAGGGTGCTGGTTCGAGTCCCGGCTGCTCCACTTCCAATCCAGCTCTCTGTTATGGCCTGGGAAAGCAGTAGAAGAAGGTCCAAATCCTTGGGCCCCTGTACCACATGGAAGACCCAGAAGAAGCTCCTGGTTCCTGGCTTCGGATCGGCACAGCTCCGGCCATTGTGGCCAAATGAGGAATGAACCAGCAGGTGGTAGACCTCTCTTTCTCTGCCTCTCATGCTCTCTCTATGTAACTCTTTCAAATAAAATAATTCTTAAAAAAAAAAATAAGGACAATATAACACTTGTTTATGTATCAACCACTGTAGGAAATCAAGCATCCTCAACACAGTTAAGACCATGTTGCACTCTTCCTGGAACATACCTAGTATGCTTCCTCCCCCACCAGAAATAGCCACTATCCTGATTTTAGTGTTCATCATTCTCATAAATTTCTTTATATTTTCACTATACGTGTACATATCCCTAAACAAGACACTAAAACATCTGCATGATTTTCAGTTTGTTTGTTTGTTTGTTTTTTGACAGGCAGAGTGGACAGTGAGGGAGAGAGACAGAAAGGTCTTCCTTTGCCGTTGGTTCACCCTCCAATGGCTGCCGCAGTTGGCGCACTGCGGCCAGCGCACCGCGCTGATCCGAAGGTAGGAGCCAGGTGCTTCTCCTGGTCTCCCATGGGGTGCAAGGCCCAAGCACTTGGGCCATCCTCCACTGCACTCCCTGGCCACAGCAGAGAGATGGCCTGGAAGAGGGGCAACCAGGACAGAATCCGGCGCCCCCACCGGGACTAGAACCCGGTATGCCGGCGCTGCAGGCAGAGGATTAGCCTATTGAGCCGCGGCGCCGGCCTATGATTTTCAGTTTTATAAAAAGGGGCATATTTGAAAGATTCTGAGCCTCTTTAATCCTCAGCATTATGAGGTTAAATTCACCTTGACATATGTTATTATAGTTCCTTTTCTTTTCTTTTAAAAGATTTAATTATTTATTTCAAAGGTAGAGTTACAGAGAAACAGAGGCAGAGAGACAGAGAGGTCTTCTAACCGCTGGTTCACTCCCCAGATTGCCTCCAACAGCTGTAGCTCCACTGATCTGAAGTCAGGATCCAGGAGCTTCTTCCGGATCTCCCACGTGGGTACAGGGGCCCAAGGACTTGTGCCATCTTCTACTGCTTTCCCAGGCCACAGCAGAGAGCTGGATTGGAAGTGGAGGATCTGGGACTGCAGGCGGCGGCTTTACCCCCTCTGCCACAGCAGTGGCCCCAGTTCATTTATTTTCAATGCTGTGTTTAGTTAACCACTCTCCAGCTGACGAATATTTAGGTAGTTTCCTCTTTTTCTGCCATTATAAACAATGCTGTAATTATAACTGCTATGCATTTCTCTTTGTGCTAATGAGATTTTCCAAGAACAGGTAACTGGAAGTAGAACTACTACGTTTTAGTCTAAGCATCTTTATTTTTTGTAGATCTACCTAAAATGCTTTCCAAAATGTTGTACCAAATCAGAATTCAACATTCCACTGTTTCCAACTTGCCACATTCCACTCCTTGTAGATCACTAGTGATTTCCAGGTTGCTACATCCAACAACCACTTTATCACTTTACCAGTCAGCCATCCGTGACTCCTGACATAAAATAGAACACCTAGCCTTCCCAGTTTTCCCAGCCTCTCTGGCTCCTCCCACTCATCATACCAGACTTCTTAAAAGTCGGAGCTCTGAGGCCAGCAGTGTGTCACAGGGTTAAGACGCTTCTGGCAAGGACAGCATCCCACGTCAGAGTGCCAGTTCAAGTCTCAACTGCTCTGCTTCCAATCTAGGTCCCTGCTAATGAGCCCAGGAAAGCAGCACAATATGGTTCAAGTACTTGGGTCCCGATCACCCAAGTGGGAGACCTAGAATGAGTTCAGCCTGGCCTAGCACTGGCAATTGCAGACACTGGGGAGTTAACCAGTGGAAGAAGCATTTGTCTGTCTCTGTCTTTGAAATAAATTAAAATTAAATCATTTTTTAAAAAGTAAATAAATTCAACTAAATGATGCACTGTTAACTTAAAAAAATCCAAGCATCTAAAATCCTAAAAGGTATTTGAGTAATGTATGCACATATCCATTTCAAAGTTTACCATAAGGGGCCTGCGCTGTGGTGTAGCAAGTAAAGCCATGGCCTGCAGTGCTAGCATCCCATATGGGTGCCGGTTCAAGTCCCAGCTGCTCTGCTTCCAATCCGGCTCTCTGCTAATGTGCCTGGGAAAGCAGCAGAGGATGGCCCAAATCCTTGTGCCCCCACACCCATATGGGAGACCTGGACAAAGTGCCTGCCTGGCTCCTGGCTTCAGTTCAGGCCATTAGGGCAATGAACCAGCAGATGGAAGATCTCTCTCTGACTCTCCCTCTCTCTGTTGCTCTGCCTTCCAAATAAATACATAAATGTTTAAGAATTAAAAAAAAAGAATATAATGTTAGGGCTGGGTTAATGTTTTAAGCTTCCCACTTGGGACATAGCATCCCTTATCATCACCAGTTTGAGTCCTGGTTGCTTCTCTTCTGATTCAACTCCACGCTAATGTGCTTGGGAAAGCAGCAGAGGATGGCCCAAGTACTTGGGCCCCTGCACCCACATGGGAAACCAGGTTGAAGCTCCAGGTTCCTGGTTCTGGCCCAGCTCTTTGCAGCCATCTAGAGAGTGAACCAGTAGATGCAAGATTTCTCTCTCCATATCTTTCCTTTCTCTGTAACTCTACCTTTCAAATAAATAAAACAAATCTTAAAAAAAAAAAAAAAAAAAAAAGAACCTGATGTTATTCATCTTTTCCTACCCACAGATAGTCTCTCATTTGCTCCCTAAGATTTTTGATGTATTTGATAACATTAAGAAAGGTCTCGAGTCTGGCATCCTGGCATAATGGGTTAAGCCGCTGTCGGCAACACTGGCATCCCATACCAGGGCAGTTCGAGTCCTAGCTGCTCCACTCCTTATCCAGCTCTCTGTTAATGCTTCTAGGAAAGTGACATAGGATGGTCCAAGTCCTTGGGCCCCTGCACCAATGTGGGAGACCTGGAAGAAGCCCAGGCCCAGCCACTGTGGCCATTCGAGAAGTGAACCTGAGGACAGAAGATCTCACTCACTCTTTCTGTATCTCCCTCTCTTTCTCTGTAACTCTGCCTTTCAAATAAATAAAATAAAAAGAAGGTTTTGGGGGCCAGTGCTGTGGCATAGCAGGTAAAGCCACCACCTGCAGTGCCAGCATCCCAAATGGGTGCAGGTTCAAGTCCTGGCTGCTTCATTTTCTATCCAGCTCTCTGCTATGGCCTGGGAAAGCAGTAGAAGATAGCCCAAGCCTCTGGACCCCTGCACCTGCACAGGAGACCCAAGGTAGCTCCTGGCTCCTGGCTTCAGATCGGTGCAGTCCAGCCGTTGTGGCCATCTGGGGAGTGAACCAGCGGAAGGAAGACATCTGCCTCTCTGCCTCTCTGTAACTCTACCTTTCAAATAAATAAATAAATCTTTTTTAAAAAGATCTTTTTCTCACATATTAATAATACATTAATAATTCATTAAAGCAATAATGACACTAATAATTCCACTGTTTTTTTTTTTTCTTTTTGACAGGCAGAGTGGACAGTGAGAGAGAGAGACAGAGAGAAAGGTCTTCCTTTGCCGTTGGTTCACCCTCCAATGGCCGCCGGGGCCGGCGTGCTGCGGCCGGCGCACCGCGCTGATCCGAAGGCAGGAGCCAGGCACTTCTCCTGGTCTCCCATGGGGTGCAGGGCCCAAGCACTTGGGCCATCCTCCACTGCCCTCCCGGGCCACAGCATAGGGCTGGCCTGGAAGAGGGGCAACCAGGACGGAATCCGGCGCCCCGACCGGGACTAGAACCCGGTGTGCCGGCGCCGCAAGGCGGAGGATTAGCCTAGGGAGCCGCGGCGCCGGCTATTTCCACTGTTTTTAAAAGTAGTTTTTCTAAAATAATATATCTAAGATAAAAATAACATTGCGCCGGATTCTGTCCTGGTTGCCCCTCTTCCAGGCCAGCTCTCTGCTGTGGCCCGGGAGTGCAGTGGAGGATGGCCCAGGTGCTTGGGCCCTGCACCCCATGGGAGACCAGGAAAAGCACCTGGCTCCTGGCTCCTGCCATCGGATCAGCGCGGTGCGCCGGCCGCAGCACGCCGGCCCCGGCGGCCATTGCAGGGTGAACCAACGGCAAAGGAAGACCTTTCTCTCTGTCTCTCTCTCTCACTGTCCACTCTGCCTGTCAAAAAGAAAAAAAAAAATTGCAAGGAAAATACATGTGCAGAAATGATCCACTTCTGTTTTAACTTAAATCCTTTACTTTTTTTTTATTTTTTTAAAGATTTATTTATTTATTTGAAAGAGTTACAGAGAGAGGAGAGGCAGAGAGAGAGAGAGAGGTCTTCCATCAGATGGCTCACTCCCCAACTGGCCACAAAGGCTGGTCTTCGCCAACACAAGGCTTGGAGCCAGGAGCTTCTTCTCGGTCTCCCACATGGGTACGAGGGCCCAAGGCCTTGGGCCGTCTTCCACTGCTTCCCCAGGCCACAGCAGAGAGCTGGACTGGAAGTGGAGCAGCCAGGTCTTGAACCTGTGCCCATAAGGGATGCTGGCGCTCCAGGCTGAGGCGTTAACCCACTGCGCCACAGCACCGGCCCAATCCTTTACTTTTCAAAGTTCACAAACTATAAATAAAATCTGCCTCTTCAGGACAGGGCTTTACTGTTAATGCAATTCGTTCAACAACTACTTAACTGGTGAATATACTGTGCCAGGGACTGCACTAGAGCTAAAGATATACAAATAAAAGCTACATGAATTACCTTTGTTCCAGCAGGTGCATTGTCTCTCACCTTAGGTAAGATCTGCTGGCAGCTAGCCTGCCTAGGAGGAGCATTTGTGCCAGGCAGAGAGAACAACATGTGCAATAGCCCAGAAGAGGAGAGGGTACTGTAAGCCCAGAGAATGGAAGTAGTTGGGAAGCAAGATCGGCAGGAGGTACAAACTAAAGATGACTGCAAAGGGTTGAACTAATAAGCCTGTGAGTTTGTTTCTCAAACTGAATTGTTCAAGATGCTATATTAAAGGCAAAAAATCACGTTCTCCGTTATGGCACAATGGGTTAAGATTCCACCTGAAATGCCAGCATCCTGTATGAGAGCCAGTTCAAGTCCAATCTGATCCACTTCCAATCCAGCTCCCTGATAATGCACCTGGGAAAGCAGTATAAGATGGTCCAAATCCTTGGGCTGCTGCACCCACGTGGGAGACCCGGAAGAAGCTCCTGGCTCCTGCCTTTGGATCGGTGCAGCTCCAGCCATTGCTGTCATCTGGGGTGTGAACCAGCAGATGAAGACCTCTCTCTCTCTGTCTCTACCTCTCGCTGTAACTCTGTCTTTCAAATAAATACAATAAATCATTAAGAAAAAAAAAGGCAAAAAAAAAAAATTCTCAGAACTTGAGTATTTACTTCAATTATTCTTATTACATTAATTATAGTATAAACATAAAATTGGGGCCAGCGCCACGGCTCAATAGGCTAATCCTCTGCCTTGCGGCGCCGGCACACCGGGTTCTAGTCCCGGTCGGGGCACCGGATTCTGTCCCGGTTGCTCCTCTTCCAGGCCAACTCTCTGCTGTGGCCCAGGAGGGCAGTGGAGGATGGCCCAAGTACTTGGGCCCTGCACCCACGTGGAGACCAGGAGAAGCACCTGGCTCCCGGCTTTGGATCAGCGTGGTGCGCCAGCCACAGCACACCGACCGCAGCGGCCACTGGAGGGTGAACCAACTGGTAAAGGAAGACCTTTCTCTCTGTCTCTCTCTCTCTCTCACTGTCCACTCTGCCTGTCAAAAATAAAAAATAAATAAAATAAAAAATAAAAAACCATAAAATTGGATTTAAGCTCATCTTAAAGCCCTGATATAAGTCTAGATATAAAACTTTCAAAATACAAAATTTAAGATAAGATTAATAAAATTTGACCAACGATGCATTTAATCATTGAAATATGGAGTCTTGTGTCTGGTTCTATATATATATATATATATATATATATATTTTTTTTTTTTTTTTTTTCAGTCCAGCTCTCTGCTGTGGCCTGGGAAGGCAGTGGAGGATGGCCCAGGTGCTTGGGCCCCTGCACCGGCATGGGAGACCAGGAGGAGGCACCTGGCTCCTGGCTTCGGATCAGCACAGCACCGGCCATAGCGGCCATTTGGGGAGTGAACCAACGAAAGGAAGACCTTTCTTTCTCTCCTTCTCTCTCTCTCACTGTCTATGACTCTACCTGTCAAATTAAAAAAAAAAAAATTGCAGTTTACAGAGGAAAATCACTTTGCTACAAGGTGAAGATTAGACTGCAATAAAGTCACAAATGAACAACCTATTATATAATTCAGGTGAGAAATGAAGACTTGAATTAAGGCAGAAACAATAGAAATGTTGGTAATGTCAAGAAAGGACTTGGATTCAAACATGTTAAACAACTAAAATCCTGAGTGCCAGCTAGATGTGAAAAGCAAAACAGAGGGGTCAGCACTGTGCCATAGCAAGTAACGCCAACGCCTGCGGTGCCGGCATCCCACGTGGGCACCGGTTCGAGTCCCGGTTGCTCCATTTGCAATCCAGCTCTCTGCTATGGCCTGGGAAAAGCAGTGGAGGATGGTCCAAGTCCTTGGGCCCCTGCATCTGCGTAGGAGACCTGGAAGACGATCCTGGCTCCCGGCTTCAGGCCGTTGTGGCCATTTGGGGAGTGAACTAGTGGATGGAAGACCTTTCGTGCTGTCTCTCCTCTCTGCCTGTAACTCTACCTCTCAAATAAATAAATAAAATCATAAAAAAAAAAAGGAACCATTTGCAGATTTCTTGGAAGAGTGGTATTAGTAGCAGCATTCCCCAGGGAAAGGGGGGAAAACTAAGATTTGGAAGTGAGGGGATTGAGAAGCAGTAAAATCATTCATCTATATGTGCTGAGCACTTCCAGAGACTAACTGATAAGTTTCTAGCCTCACTTATGCCCAGCTTTTCTGGAAATTCTCTCCCCATTCACAAAATCGAATTAAGAACAAACATGTTCCAAGGTAATATAATATGATCCTGCTCTCAAGGTACTACTGATCAAGGGTGCTAGATTTCCCAAGTAAAACTAGGTCAATGCTCAGATTCACCTGTTGTGTGTGTCCTTCAGAAAGTTCATGGAAAATGTGCATTATGAAAGAATGATGCATAAATTTTAAAATTTTGCATCAAAATAAGCTTAATTCCATTTACACAAACCTTTTCAGGTAATCGCATATGTAACTAAATATACACACTATACATACTATGGAGTATATAATACGAAACAGCATTACTACTGTACAATGTGCCATATATATTTATACCATGTAGTATATACTCTAGAAATCTATATATAATTGTTTTATAATATTACACATTTCATATAATATATAAATATATATCAGTCTACACACCAAAAAAAAAAAACAAAACAAAACAAACAAACAAAAAAAACCTCTAATAGATGCCAAAGTAAATAGAGAGCCTGTAACTAACTGTTCAATCTTAAGACAATCCTCAGCCTCAAGTTCCACCTGATTTGCTAAAGCAGGAGTCAATAAACTTTATTAAGGCCAAGCAGTAAATATTTTAGGTTTGGTAGGCTATGCAATTCTCCCTCCATGGCAGCAAAAGCAGCCACAGACAATTCATAAACAAATCCATGTGCTGTTTTTTATAACACAACTTTATTTATGAACACTAAAATTTTAGTTTCCTGTTACGTTCACCTACCAAAAACAATGTTTTGATTTAAAAACTTTGAAACTCACTGTCAACCCACACAACATATAAAACCAGGCAGCAGACTGTACTAGGCCTACTGGATCAAAATTTACCAACTCTTATGCTAAGGAATTACCCTCCCCTCAAATGTTTTCCCAAATGTCTTCTTGGTGTTAACCTTAACCTAAGATAATAGAGGGAATAAGTGTTTGGCACAGCCGTTTAGCTACCACTTGGGACATCTGCATCCCATATTGAAGTGCCTGGGTTTGAGTCCCAACTCTGCTTTCATTCCACCTCCCTGCTAATGCGCACTCTGGGAGGCAGCAGGTGGTGGCTCAAACGCTTGGACCCTGCCACTCATGTGGAAGACCTGGACTGAGTCCTCAGCTCCCAGGCTCAGCCTGGCAAGCCCTGGCTATTGTGGGTATTTGGAGAGTGAACCAGAAGATGGGAGAGCCCTCTTTTTCAAATAAACAGAGTATTATACAAGAGAAGTTAGTAAGCTGGTCTCTCAATTCTTTAAAAAAAAGATAACAGACAAAGAAAATCACCTCAGTGGACAGAGTTGAAAACCTTCACTTGGCTGACCAAAGAATCCATTATGTATGCAAGAAGTGATCCAACAAATCACAGCATACACAAAGAACCAGTTCTATCATTTACCTTATACTGTGTCTGTCCAGAGAGGTCTGGTTTAAATTTTGGGACAATGATACCTTCTTCTCCCCTAAACTTTGTGTATCTGTTGTTAGAGATGATTACATTCAGTACTTAGTCACAGTTTTCAGACTTGTGACAAACCCTATCTAGGCCATATTAACAGAGGACATCAACTTTAGAATTTGGAATTTAAGAACTGTGATCTCGGAGTATAGTGGTTCAGTGGGTTAAGCTGCCACCTGCAACATCAGCATTCCATGAGGGCACCAGTTCAAGTCCCAGCTGCTCCACTTCTGATCCTGCTCCCAGATAATGTGGCTAGGAAAGCTGCAGAAGATGGCCATTTCCTTGGGCCCCTGTAGACCCGTAAAAAACTCCTGGCTCCTAGCTTCAAAGCAACCCAGCTCTGGCCATTGCAGCCATTAAGGGAGTGAACCAGCAGACGAAAATTCTCTCTCTGTCTCTCCTTCTCCCTCTGCAACTCTGATTTAAAAAAAAAAAAGGACCAGTGACATCTGGATGTGGTTGCTAGTTATGAAAATCAGTTCTCTCTCATAGAAGAAGAAACAAGGGTATTTGCCGATGTACATAGATTATGGTAAACAAAAAATATTTACTATACCTAGAAAACAGTAGGGCTATGAACATGTACAAAATGGCCACAGGATAAACCAGGTGGACAGTTAGGCTTTAAAGTGTCCTTTACTCCAGTTCTTCACAGGATGTCACAACTAAAGTGTGTTACTGCAATATAGGATCCTAACCAAAGCTGATGATCCAAGAAGTCAGGTCTGATGGCAGAAGGTAAGACCCAAAACTCAGAGGATATTAGTAAGCATTAAAATCTATTTGCAGCAAGAGATAACTAACTGAATATTGTATCTTAGATGACAGACATTCCCAATCAGATTTTTGAGCTCCTAGATCCAACTGTTCCTGAGTTGCAGTTGCCCTCTTATGGCTTGATCATCTTTCTTAGAATTCATAGGTACCTAGTATATTCACCACAAATTAAATTTTTTTTTTTTTTTTTTTTTTTTTTTTTTTTTTTTTTGCTTAAGTTAGGTATGTATTCAGAGGGCTGGCGTTGTGACACAGAGGGTCAAGCCACTGCCTGAAATGCCAATATCCCATAAGGGCACTGTCTCAAGTTCTGGCTGCACCACTTCCAATCTAGCTCACTGCTAATGTGCCTGGGAAAACATCAGAAGATGGCCCAAGTGCTTAGCTCCCAGCTACCGCGTGGGGAGATTTGGATGGAGTTCCAGGCTCCTGACTTTAGTCCAGCCCAGTTCTGGCTGTTGTGGCCACTTGGGGACTGAACCAGCGAATGGAAGATGGAATGATATCCAACTCACACACTCTAAGTTTGACTTTCGAATAAATAATTAATCTTTAAAAAAAAAAAGAGGTACTCAGTTAGATGAAGCAATTTTGGTGCTCACAAAATACAGCAACAGAAATGTATGAGATCACCAAGAAGAGAAAAAAGAAAAGGCCAAGGCTAAAATCCAGAACTACCAATAGCAATATCTATATCAAGAACTACCAATATCAAAGGATTAGCAGAGAACTAACAGTGTGTACAGAACAATAGCCATTAGAAAAAAAGGTAGGAAAGAGGTAGTCATAAAAGTCAAGGAAGAAAACAATATGGAGAAAATGGTTAACAGTATCAGCTATAGAAAGATGTAAAGAAATCAATGAACATATAATTTGGCAATACATAGATTACAGACAGCCTCAGTAACAGCACTATCTCTGGCATGATAGAAATAAGAATAAGGCTGAAGATTCGAGTAAACAAGAAGGGCCAGCACTGTGGTACAGCTGGAACAGCCACCACCTGCAGTGCCAGTGGCCTATATGGGTGCCGGTCTGAGTCCTGGCTGGTCCACTTCTGATCCAGCTCTCTGCTATGGCCTGGGAAAACAGTAGAAGATGGTCCAAGTGCTTGGGACCCTGTACTCCCATGGGAGCCCCAGAGGAAGCTCCTGGCTTCTGACTTCAGACTGGTGCAGCTCCAGCTGTTGTGGCCATCTGGAGAGTGAATCGGAGGATGGAAGACCTTACTCTCTCTTCTCTTTCCCTCTCTCCCTCTCTCCCTCTTTGCCTCTCCCTCTCTATAACTCTGCCTTTCAAACAAATAAAATTTTAAAAAAAGTAAATGAAGCACACAACAATATCGAATTAGTATTTTGCCTTTAAAAAATTCAAGAGGTCAGCATTATAGTGTAGATTAAGTTGCCACCTCAACACCAGCATCCCATATGGACACTGGTTCAAATCCCGGCTCTCCACTTCTGATCCAGCTCTCTGCTAATGCACCTGGGAAGGCAGTGGAGGATGGCTCAAGCCCTTGGGCACCTTCACTCATATGGAGGACCCAGAGGAAGCTCCTGGCTCCTGGCTTCAGCCTGGCCCAGCCCCAGTCATTACAGCCATCTGAGGAGGGAACCAGCACATGGAAGATTATGTCTGCCTCTCCCTCTTTTTCTGTAACTCTGCCTTTCAAATAAATAAAGTCTTTTAAAAAATGCTCAAGTCTGAACTCTACAAAGTTTCTTTCCTTTTTTTTTTTTTTTTTTTTTTTTTTTTGACAGGCAGAGTGGACAGTGAAAGAGAGAGACAGAGAGAAAGGTCTCCTTTTGCCGTTGGTTCACCCTCCAATGACCGCCATGGCTGGTGTGCTGCGGCCGGCGCACTGCGCTGATCCGATGGCAGGAGCCAGGCGCTTCTCCTGGTCTCCCATGGGGTGCAGGGCCCAAGTACCTGGGCCATCCTCCACTGCACTCCCTGGCCACAGCAGAGAGCTGGCCTGGAAGAGGGGCAACCAGGACAGAATCCGGCGCCCCGACCGGGACTAGAACCCGGTGTGCCAGCGCTGCTAGGTGGAGGATTAGCCTATTGAGCCGCGGCGCCAGCCTAAAGTTTCTAGATATAGTTAATTTACATGAAATTCAGGGGAGAGAGGAATACACATGCAACCACAGGGATGCCAGCAGCACAATTCAGACTCTGAGAACTCTCAAAGACTTGGTATTTTCAACAAACCAATAGTGTGAGAACAGTTACAACAAAAAGATAGAGTCTACAGATTCAGAAAATAAAACAGAGGGTTTTATGATGTAACGTATGAAACTTCTTTGTATCCTAATTCAAACAAATTGTAAAAACAGAACAAGAACTGAAATGAAAGAAATGTGAACACCGCCTGCATATTGATGACACTAAGTAACTGGTGTTAATATTTTTAGTGTATAAAATTGTAACTACTGTTTTAATCTTCATCTTTAGATACTTAATGAAATGCTATAACACTTAGAATCTTTCCTTTCTTAGTGTGTCTTCCCTGACACATTGTGCTTGATGTACCCCAGCAGTCTGTGTTTCCAGTATAGCCGCATAACAAATAACTACCATAAATGCAACATGATGCAGAGATTCAAAGAAAGTAGATCACAATTGGCACAGAGTGAAGAATCAAGCAAAACTTTAGGAAGACAATGGTACCTAAATTAGGTCTTAAAAAGATGGTCAAATTTTACCAGGTAGAAAATGAAAATGGAAAACCAATAGTCCAGATGGAGGAGACAGAAGCAACGGTCAAAGGACAAAAAGGCTGTCTATCTCAGCTTTCCACAGAACTCCCTTCCCTAATAATTACATGAGGAGAGTCAAAGTGAACCATCATAACCCACCAGGCAACTCCAAATTGACCAAACGGTGGGAGAGGCATTCAACCTGAAGCAGTCCCTGGCAGCCAGGTCCCAGGACAGCACACCAAAATCTCGAGGTAACCAAAATGCACTGGCTTCCCAGGGCAATCTATGCATGTCAGTCTCTGACTTTACCCCAAAATCTTGGATGGGGGTTCTTTCACCTATACTAGGAAATAATTACCATAATAATTAGTTCAAAGCAGTACTCACTAACAAACTGTTTCTTTGCCTAAAATCCACACCATGATTCACCAGGTACTTCAAGAACAGTAAAGTTACAGGAAATGCCTTCCTGGAGACATTCCTAAGGTTACATGCTTTTTAAATAAAGTATAATTGATACAGCAGGTAGATCTCAAGTAAAATTTTTTTCCCTTCAAAAATAGAATAGTGATCCCAACATTAAAATGTTTTGGAATATTTTGGAACTAAATTCAGTGGTTCTAATGTTTTCTATGTGCTAGTACCATCAAAATTCTCCAGATATGATGCCAGTGAAAATGAACATCGAGACAAAAAGGAACGCAAAGGATCAGCCAAAACTTACTACCTAGAATGCTCATTACCAATCTCTTCCAAGTATTAGAGAATCACTTCAAAAAAGCAAGATGGGTGGGTATGTGTAGGGAGTGGGGGTGCTTCCCTTAAACCAAAGGAAAAATCACCAAGGGAATAGGTCACGTTAGCCTTAAGCAGTCTTTACTCACTAACTACATCTTATTTCACAATAACTGAGGCTGGCCAACACCCTCCCAGAAATCAAATAGAATCATTCCAAATTATCAGAGAAAAAGAAAATGAGTAAAACATAATGAGTAGTGGGGAGAAGCTAGAAACCCTTTATAGTACACAGAAAAGTTGTCACAGAAGATACCCTTAGAATAGGGCTGACTTAAAAAATAAAATCTAACTCATCAATTTTTGAAATACACTACACTGCACTTCTTAGTTACTGCTCAGGTGTGCTCTCAATACTTCAGAACGCTTCTCTGATTGTATGGGAAATACTACAAAGAAAAGGGAGGCCTCATTCATTTTGGACTCCATTCTAAACCAGTAGATGGCCACAAAAGAAGAAATACCTGTTTTCTTTGTTCCTGTCAGGTAGTACACATAAAACCTTGACATTCGCCTTACCTCCTCAAAAAAGCTAAGATCCATAACTTTTGGAAGCCTGCATATTCTGAAGCTGACACTCTTCCCCTTCAAATGCCAATCACTTCCTCATATAGCTTTCTTAACCTACACTACCCTGACTGTGAATCTCAGATTGGGTAACTTAATACAACTGTAGCTTCAAATTCAAAATAGTACCACATTCAAATTAATCTAATAATTGTATATAATATTGGGGAGGATAAATAGAAAAATTAATACTGTACTCACCCTAAACACATTATAAAAGACTACAAGAAAACTACATTCACAGCAGAATATATCAGCTGTTTGAGTAAGTCAAAAACAGAGAAGATAACGTATGACTCTGAATGTGAGACTCTGACAAGCAGAGAGTGAACTGGAACAAAAATATTCTGTCTTTACGAATTCTTAACTACACAGCTTCAGCAAAGCACTGCAATCACCTTTACACCCCAAGATTGTGGACCACGTTCCAATTAACACAGCTAATCAAACAGATTTTCCAACCTTGTTCCCCTGTGAAGCAAATTTTTACTTACAAGTAAAATTTGCCTACTGCTAGAGAGCCAACAAAAATTAAAGTCCTAAGTCTGCAAACCACTGGAAACGAAATGAAACTTCTGGTGTAAAAAAAAACTGGTAAGCTAACTCAAAAATATAATTAAAAATAACTTCTTGAGATTTTTTTTCTCATGTCTAGACTGAAAGATGCAGTGATAAATAAGGAAAATAAACCTGAGAGTTTTAAAGAAGCCAGCTTTGTTGAAAACCAAGTGGCCACTTGCCAACACTTCTTTATGCATATATGACCAAAGATGATTTCAGGCAGACCCACAGCCACAAAGGCCCCTTATCAAATCCCAAATTAACAAAGTTCTCATAAACGTTTCCATTTCGATAGGTTAAAGGACAGTTAAATAAACGAAGCACTTTACAAAGCTTTGCAGAATCAACACAGAAACAAAGCTTGCAGCTTTCGGCTTCTGAGCCCTAAAAAAAACAGCACACATTTCAAACGTCACATTTACAAACAGCCTAGTCACCTACAGCTTAGGTTCCATCAAGAACAACACTGGTCACTGGAAAAGGCACGGGCCTTAGTTTAAAAATCTCCCTAAGGTTGGCCGGGGGAAAGAAGAAGAAGAAGAAAAAAAAAAAACCCTCACAATTCTGAATTGCAACTGAGCCAACTCTGAGAACGCTAAATAGAACTCCCGGCCCTAGTCTGAACTCCATACACAACCATTTCGCATTTGTTCTCTCAACTCCCAATAGATGATGCCGTCTGTGAATGAAAAGGCAGTAAGGGACGTCCCCCAAACTCCTACACCCCAGGATCCATCCTCAAAGAGGGGAAGGAACAAAGCACTGACGTCAATTACGAGATTAACCCCGAGCTCGGGCAGCTGGAGGCAAGGCCGCGACAGCCCGATCCAAAGGCAGCCAGGGGGCCGAGCGGGGCCCCGGCCGCGCGCAGGCTGCGGGGGTCGTCGAGCTCTGCACCCCCACGTCCCCATTTTCAGTCACCCCCCTTCGCCAGTTAAAGGCGGAAATCCGCCCCCCCCCCCGCTTTTTTCTCTTGCAGAGGGGGAAAGAGGGAGGCGCGCAGAATCGCGAGAAGGCAGGCGAGAACTAGTTGGGTCTTGATAGCCAGAATCTGGGCCTATTTTCTCTTTCCCTGGACATAACATAACAGAGGAGGGCAGCGCAAACTGACAAACTGACAGACCAGCCGCTGGCCTGTCTGAGGTACGGAGTGGATCCAGCGCCGAGGGAGGAAGGGCGAAGCGGCGCAAAGATGCGTTTCTGGGAATGCTGGGTAGGACGGGGTCGGCCTTTCTCTCTCTCTCACTGGTTTGTGTTCTCATCTGGCTGGCAGCCGGGACGCGAAGACGAGGGCCGAAGCCGTGCGCGGCGGCCCCGGCCCGGGGGAGCCCCGCGCCCCGGCCCCTCCCCCGCGCCGCCGGCGCTCCCTCCTCACCTCCAGTCTCGGCTCCGCTAGGCCCGAACCATCTCCCGGCTGCGGCAGCGGCAGCGGCAGCGGCGGCGCCGGGCCTGCACCTTCACCGGACGCGCATTCGGGCCCGCCCAGGGGGCGGCGACAGGCTGCCAAGGGCGAGGGGCTCGGCGCGGCGACGGGGGTTCCGGAGGCCTCGGAAGGCTGAGGCGGCTGAGGCGACGGCGGCGGCGGCGGCAGCGGCGCACCTCAGTCGGCAGAGGCCGAGGTCCCGCCCCGCTCCATGACGGTCGGGCCCAGCCGGGAGCTGCTGTTTGAGGCGGCGGGGGCGGCCGGACGAGGACCTGGCACCGCGATCCCCGCCCCGTCCGCTGGCGGCGGCGGCGGCGGCGGCGGCTCGTCTCCCGCAGCCAGGGCTGTGACTGACGCAGCGGCCGTGCCACCCATGTGACCGGGGCCGGGCGGGTGCGGGGCGTCACGTGACGCCTCCGCGCCCCGCCCCGCCGGCAGAGTTAGGGGGCTGCGGGCCTGCGGCGCTGGGAGCCGACGCCCGGCGGTGCTGACGTGCCAGGCTGTCGGCTCCGGAGACCCGAGGCCGGCCGAGGGCCCGCCCAGGTGGTTCAGACCCGAGCCCCTGGGCACGGCGGTCGCGCCGGGCAGGGCTGGCCAGGCAGGACCGGGCCTGCAAGTCCGGGCGCGCACGCCCTCCCGCGCGTAGCCCGCTAGTGAGGTTCGGAAGGGCGAGGCGGGCCGAGCCGGATCGACAGGTTCTGGGCTGAGGTGAGGGGCCCAGGCCGCCGCCCCTCGGTAGGGTCTGGCTCAAGCTGAAGCCCTGTGGACCCGGCTTCCCGGCCGTCCGGCCTCGAATCCAGAGCAGGTCCCGCGGAAAGCACAAGGGACAGGGAATTGTGCGGGAGGCGGCGCAGACCGCGCTGGAGCGGCTCCAACGCAGCCAGGCTGGCCGCCTTTCTTCTCCTGCTTGTCAGCTCAGCACTTCCTTCCACGAGTGGTTTTTTAGAACGTCACTCTCAACCCTTTGCTGCATGTCTTTCCTCGCCCAGAATTGAACCGAGACTTACGGCAGAGTTAGGAGACCTCTCAGGATGGTCACAGGGTCTCAGCCCAGCGCGTCGCCCGTCCAGAGAGACTACCTCTTGTCCATCCTTTGAAAAGCACTTTGTCAACTCATGGCTCTTACTTGTTTTCTTTATTTGAGGGAGGCTCATGAAGTATGTGTGTGTGTTTTAAGCCTTCCTATTTTGAAGGACCCGTTTTAAAGATTGTTTTTCATGAAATCCGAAGGTTTGGGAGGATTGTCATGAAGTAATATAAGAAATGTGCATAATCGCATGCTTTTATCAGCCCCCAAGGCTGGTAATCCACTAGCACCAATAGAAATATAATAATTTTGGTTTTAAAATTTCTAACGGGGGGCTGGCATTGTACCATTAGGTAAAGCCAAGGCCTGCAGCACCAGCATCCCGTATGGATGCTGGTTGGCATCCCAGCTGCTCCACTTCCTATCCAGCTCCCTGCTAAGGTGCCCGGGAAAGCAGTTGAAGATGGCCTAGGCCCTTGGGCCCCTGTACCCAGGTGGGAGTCCTGGAAGAAGCACCTGGCTCCTTGGCTTCAGCCTGACCCAGTCGTGGCCATTTGGGGATTGAACCAGCAAAAGGAAGATTTCTCTAGGAGTCTCTCTTTTTCTCTCTCTTTAACTCTGCCTTTCAAATAAATAAATTAAAAAAAAAATTCTAACAGAACACCTACTATTTCTTTGAAGCCTCACTCTTTATCTAATCTTCATAAATTTTTATCTGTATAAATTAAGAATTTTGCTAATGCAAAACTCAAAACATGACCTAATAGAATGAGAAATAATTGCTTCTGCATCCCTGCTTTTCAACTACTCATCTTGGAGGGAACCATTTAGTGTTTTCTAATGGATCCTCCCATATATATGTTTTAAATATATATATATATATATAAATACAGGGATAGGTTTTTTTTTACGATTGATTTATTTGAAAAGCAGAGTTAGAGGTGGAGGCAGAGAGAGAGAGAGAGAGAGAGAGAGAGAGGTTCTCCATTCACTGGTTCATTCCCTAGATGGGCCTAATGGCCAGAGCTGAGCCGATCCAAAGCCAGGAGCCAGGATGATTCTTCTGATTCTTCTGGGTCTCTCACGTGGGTACAGGGGCCCAAGGATTTAGGCCATCCTCCACTGCTTTCGCAGGCCATAGCAGAAAGCTGGATGGGAGGTGGAGCAGCCAGGTCTAGAACCAGCGCCTATATGCGATGCCAACACTGCAGGCAGCAGTATTGTTATGCCACAGCGCCAGCCCTGATAGTTATTTTTACACAATTGCTACATGGCACTGTTCAGTCCTTCGTTTTATTGCTAAAAATATTTTGAGTGTCCTTCTATGTTAGTAAATAAAAAACTGTCTCTTTCTTCTTAGAAGCTATATAATATTCCATTGTGTGCTGCAGGTGGGTATTTAGTTTAGCTGCCATGAAATATCCAATACATTGGGCAATTGTGCCTACCTCATAATTAGACTGGAATCCTTACATCAAAAGATATTTTTAATTTCAATAGATACTGCCAAATTACATTGAAGTACTGCCAGTTTCATTTGCTTTCTTTAGAATTAAGCTTAATATTTACCATATTGTTTAAGGTGTGGGAGGAAAATAGGAAAAGGAAAGAATATTTGTCATTTTGCACAATAATAAATTTAAGTAAATGATTATTAAAATGCATATTGAAAAAATATTTTAAAGACTTCTAATAAAGTGTCTTTGCTTCTTTTGGAACTTTATTTGATGAACCCAAACAATACTATGCTTTTTGTTCCATAAAGGATTGTGATAATTTTTCAGTACAAATGAGACCTTCTTTAAAAATCGAAGGAGAGAAAGTATGGTGAATGTGGACTTTTCTTTAGCATTCTCCTGCAAATAAGATGTTCCTGCTTTAAACAAAGTGTTTGCTTCCCATCCCCACCCCCCAGGCTGCCTTTAGCAACCCTTCGTTTAATCATGACAATAGGCTAGATAGAATTACCAATTCCATTCCTCTAAGGGTTTTTATCCCTGCTTCTGGTTCTTCTTCTTCTTTTTTTTTTTAAGACTTATTTATTTATTTGGAAGGCAGAGTTCTGAGAGGCAGAGGCAGAGAGATAGAGACAGGTCCTTCATCTTGGTAGTTAACTCCCAAATGGCCACAACAGCCGGAACTGCGCCAATCCAGAGCCAGGAGCTTCTTCCAGGTCTCCCATGAGGGTGCAGGGGCCCAGGGACTTGGGCCATCTTCCACTGCTTTCCCAGGCCACACTAGAGAGCTGGATTGGAAGTGTGGTAGCCGGTACTTGGAGCCCATATGGGATGCTAGCACTGCAGGTGACAGCTTTAGCTGCTTTGCTACAGTGCTGGCCCCCCCCCACCCCCACATTGGTTGTTATCCTAGTCCTCTGATTGGTTGTTATTCCAGTCTCCTAATTGGTTGTCATTATACCTATTTGATTGGTTGGTAGCTGTTATTCTACTCCCCTGATTTGTTAAATCTAGATAGTCACTTTTGTGCATAAAAGAGCCAGTACCCAAAGGCTTCACCAGGTAACTCCTCCCTTGCAGCCCTGCTCGACTGATGTGACAGGAGTTTTCTCACTTCAGTGAATCTTGCCTTGGTGACACAGACAAAAGAATTTCCTACTCTTTCAGCAAATGAGAGGAAAAAAATCTAAATTTACTTCCAATTTTTAACATTTTATTATTCCATCATTTTTATTTAGCCAGATGCTTCCATGTAATACAGATTTTTTTTTCTAACTTCATGTTCAGAACAATGTAAGATTATTGCATAATACAGAAACAGCAGGAAATACCTACCATAAAACAGCATATTATTTTTAAGAGAAAAAAAAGATTGTCTCATTAACATGCAAGATTTTAATAGTTTATTGTTAGAGTAGCAGTTCTGAGGAAAGTATTGTTTACAATTAAGCGATATAATTTACTATAGTGAAAATCACCCTTTTGCATGTACAGTTCTGTGATTTCTGACAAGCATAAAGTTGTATAACCACTACCATAACCAAGATACAGAACATATTTATCACCCAGGCACTCCCGTTTTCAATGTGGGCATCCTAACCAGCATCTTAACTGCTAGTTGAAACACCCACCCCTAAACTGAATTTTTTTTTTTTTTTTTTTTTTTTTTTTTTAGGCAGAGTTAGAGAGAGAGAGAGACAGAGAGAAAGGTCTTCCTTTTTCTGTTGGTTCACCCCCAAGTGGCCGCTATGGCCGACTAAACTGAAATTTTATCTTATTTTTTATGATTTTCTTTCTTTTTTTTTATTTGGAAGAGATGGACAAAGAGAGGAATCCCCTCTACTGGTTCACTCCCCAAATGCCTGCAACAGCGAGGGCTAGGCCAGACCAAAGCCAGAAGCTAGAAGCCAAAACTTCAACCAGGGTCTCCCACACGGGTAAAAGGATCCCAAGTACTTGAACTATTATCTGTGGTGTTCCAGGGTGCACATTAGCAGAAAGCTGGGTGGGAAGCACAGGAGCCAGGACTCAAGCCATATTTCCAGTTTGAAATCTGGGCATCCTTATGTGGTAAGTTCACCAATGTGCCAAATGCCCAACCCGGAATTTATCTTTTAATTACATTTTCCATGAATTTTTTGAAATACCCTCATATATATTATATAAAAACATAAACTTTAAGGACACTTCTGATAACTTTGGGCCAACTTAGATAATCAAGAATTTAATCTCCCTATTTTAAGATCAAATGAATAAATAACCTTAATTCCATCTGTCACCTTAATTCTGCTCTGCCATGTAAAATAGCATATATTCGCAGGGTTCAGGGATTAACACATGAACATCTTTGAGGGAGCTTTTTAACAATGATTATTTAAGAGAAAGAGAAATATAGACAGACACAAAGACACACAAAGCTCCTAGCTACTAGTTCATGCCCCGATGCCCACTCTGGCCTTTGACTCCAGCTTGCTGGTATTGCAGACTCTGGGAGGGTGCTGCTGCCTACTTGGGAGAACTATATTGAATTTTTGGATCCCCACTTCCACTTTAGCCCAGTCTTGGCCATTTCAGGCATTTGAGGAGTGAACCAACAGATGGGAGTTCTCTCTTTGCTTCTCAAGTTAAAAAAAAAAAAAAAAAAAAACTATTAAAATCTTGCATGTGGCAGGTAAAGCCTGCAATGCAGCCATCCCATATAGGTGCCGATTCATGTCCTAGCTGCTCTACTCTGAGCCTCCTCCCTGCTAATGACCCAGGAAAAAGCAGCAGAAAATGCCCAAGTGCTTGGGCCCTTCCTAGCCGTATGGAAGATCTGGAAGAAGCTCCTGGCTACTGGCTTCTGCCTGGACCAGCACTGGCTGTTGTGGCCATCTGGGGAGTAAACCAGCAGATGGAAGATCTCTCTGTCTCTCCCTTTCCCTCTTTTGACTCTGCTTTTCAAATAAGTAAATATATCTTTAAAAAGTTTTGAAACGATTTCAGATATTCTTCTGTTAATGCTAATCTGTAATAAGATTACTTGTAATTCACTTTTGAAAATATATTTTGCTGTCTTTAAGATATATTTATTTATTTGAAAGGTAGAGTTACAGAGAGAGAGAAGGAGAAACAGAGATCTTCCATCTACTGGGTCAATCCTCAGATGGTCACAATGACCACTGCTGGGCCAGGTTGAAGCCAGGAGCCAGGAGCTTCCTCCAGGTCTCCCACGTGGGTGCAGGGGCCCAAGCATGTGGGCCATCCTATGCTGCTTTCCCAGGCACATTAGCAGGGAGCTGGATCGGAAATGGAGCAGCTAGGACAGTAACTGGTGCCCATATGGGATGCTGCAGTCAGTGGCTTAACTCATCACACCACAGCACCAGCCCCCTGCAAACACAGAAAGGTACTGCCAAATACTGGTAATCAGTCCACTGGCAAGTGATCTTAACTGAGACTATTCATTGCCTGGAAGACATTTCCAAAATTCAGTTAGATTCTTCTCTTGATGTTTTTAAGCATATTGTTACAAATCAAAAGCAGTAACCTCCAGCTGAGGGCTGGAGGCCTAGTAATCTGTAAGTATTCCAGTTTCTCCACGCCTTACTAACTACTGAAATTCTCTGCTCTTGGCCATGATTATCTTTCTTTTTTTTTTAATTTTAAAAATTTATTTATTTATTTGAAAGTCAGAGTTACACAGTTTTATCTATGGCGCGATCTACACCCTGATTTACATCCTAGGCTCTAGCCCCCACCGCCATTGCTGAAAGCCAGGTAGCCACATGGCCGATCCACCAGTGTCAAGCTCCACCCCCATCCTAATGGGATTCACTGCTCTTGCTTCCCTGCCCGCCCTCCGGCAAAGTTTTAAAAGGACCTGTTCCTGAACACGTGGCTCTAGCCTTCTCTTCTCTCTTGGCTTCTCTCTTCCCTCCTGCTCACTCTCTCTTCGATCTTTTCTCTCTTCTCTCCTCACTAGCTCCTCTCCTCTCTGTCTTTCTCTTACACTCTCCTTCTCTCCCTCTATCCCTTCTTCATCCCACCCCTCCAGTCTGCTGGGTTTTCCCCAATAAACTCCCTTACTCCGGTGTTTGGTGTTTTTGTGTCAGCCTAGCACCTTTCAGGCCCCCCAGCTCCCTGCTAATGTGCCCGAGAAGGCAGCAGAAGACGGCCCAAGTACTTGACCCCGTGCCACCATGTGGGAGATCAACATGGTGCTCCTGGTTCCTGGCTCGTGGCTTCATCCTGGCCCAGATCCGACTGTTGTGGCTATTGGGGGAGTGAACCAGCAGACGGATCGCTCTCTGTGACACTCCTTCCCTGTCAACCCATCTTTCAAATAAATAAAATAAATATTTTTTAAAAAATTAAAAACTTTTGTACTTCAAGGGACACAGTCAAGAAAATAGACAATAGATAATCCCAGTTTTTTTTTTTTTAACTGAGCAGAGAATTTCAGTAGGGATTTCTCCAAAGAAGATGTACAAAAGACCGAAGAGCACTAAGAAAATGATCAACATCATTAAACATCAAGAAAATGCAAATCAAAACAGTGAGATGCCACTTCACAACCCTTAAGATGGCTGTAATGGAAAATGACAGTATTAGTAAGGCGTGGAGAAACTGGAATACTTACAGATTACTAGGGAGTGTGTAAAATAGAACAGCTGCTTTGGAAAGCAGTCTGTCAATTAATCAAAAGGTTCCACATGGTTGCCAAATGACCCAGAAATTCCACTCATACATGGATACCCAAGAGAATTCAAAACACATTTCTACACAAAACCTGTACATGAATATTCATGGAAACATTATTTATAAGAGCCAAAAAGTAGAAAACAACTTAAATGTTCTTCAAATGATGAATGGATAAACACAATTAGTATGTATGCATAATGGAATATGTTTGGCAATAAAAAGAAATACTAATACAAGTCACAACATGAACAAACTTTGAAAACATTACACTGAATGAGTCAGTCACAAGGGAAAATTTGTTTTATGATTCCATTTCTATGAAATGTTCCCAACACACAAATCTATAGAGACAGAAGACAGATTAGTGTAGTCTATGGCTGTTTGCTTGTGGTCAAGGGGAGAGCAGGGGATGGGTAATGATTCCTAATAGGATTTCTTTCTGGGGTGATGAGAATGTTCCAAAATTTATTCTAGTGATGGCTGCACAGTTCTGAATAGTACATTTTAAATGGGTGAATTGTATACTATGTTAGTTACCTGTGGCAAGAAAGTATTACTGGACTGGTGCCGAGGCATAGTAAGTTAAGCCTCTGCCTGCGACAAGCGCTGACATCCCATGTGGGAGCCGGTTCTAGTCCTAGCTGCTCCTCTTCCAATCCAGCTCTTTGCTATGGCCTGGGAAAGCAGTGGAGGATGGCTCAAGTCCTTGGGCCCCTTGCACCTGTGTGGGAGATCCGGAGGAAGCTCCTGGCTCCTGGCTTCAGATCAGCCCAGCTTTTGCTGTTGTGGAGATTAGGGGAGTGAACCAGCAGATGGAAGATCTTTGTCTCTGTCTCTCCCTCTCTGTCTGTAACTCTACCTCTCAAATAAATAAATAAAATCTTTTAAAAATAGGCCAGTGCTGCGGCTCACTAGGCTAATCCTCCGCCTGTGGCGCCGGCACCCCAGGTTCTAGTCCGGTCGGGGCACCGGTTCTGTCCCGGTTGCTCCTCTTCCAGTCCAGCTCTCTGCTGTGGCCCAGGAGGGCAGTGGAGGATGGCCCAAGTGCTTGGGCCCTGCACCCGCATGGGAGACCAGGAGGAAGCACTTGGCTCCTGGCTTCAGATCAGCACAGCACGCCGGCCGTAGCGGCCATTTAGGGGGTGAACCTTTGGAAGGAAGACCTTTCTCTCTGTCTCTCTAACTCTGCCTGTGGAAAAAAAAAGAAAGAAAGAAAGGAAGAAAGGAAGGAAGGAAGGAAGGGAGGGAGGGAGGGAGGAAGGAAGGAAGGAAGGAAGGAAGAAAGGAAGGAAGAAATTATTAATAAAAACCAGTCAGAGAACAATCATTCAAGGAGGCGGCGCTGTGGCGCAGTGGGTTAATGCCCTGGCATGAGGCGCCGGCATCCCATATGGGCGCTGGTTCTAGTCCCAGCTGCTCCACTTTCAATCCAACTCTCTGTTGTGGCCTGGGAAAGCAGTAGAAGATGGCCCAAGTCCTTGGGCCCCTGCATCCACGTGAAAGACCTGGAAGAAGCTCCTGGCTCCTGGGCTTCAGATCGGCGCAGTTCTGGCCATTGTGGCCAATTGGGGAGTGAACCATCAGATGGAAGACCTCTCTCTCTGCCTCTCCTCTCTCTGTGTGACTCTGACTTTCGAATAAATAAATAAATAAATCTTTAAAAAAAAACAATCATTCAAAACCACTTGCTTTGTTTTTTGAATTAATTACTGATGTTCCTCAATGCTAAGGAATTGTTCTAACCAAGAGGCTAATACTCTGAAGCAAGTTGATTTTCTTCGGATATATTTCTTTGGCTGATGAAATCAAATATGATTTGATCCACTCCCAGGAGTCAATGGCTTTCCTTGCTTGGCTAACAAGTCACTCAGAAACTTAATTTGGTTGCAGCGTCCTTTTCATTTTTTATTTTTGTGATAAAATATTCCATTTTGGGGGCCAGCACTGTGGCGCAGTGAGTTAATGCCCTGGCCTGAAGCGCCGGCATCCCATATGGGTGCAGGTTCTAGTCCCAGCTTCTCCTCTTCCAATCTAGCTCACTGCTATGGAAAGCAGTAGAAGATGGCCCAGGTCCTTGGGCTCCTGCACCCACGTGGGAGACCCTGAAGTTCTTGGCTCCTGGCTTCAGATCGGCGTAGCTCTGGCCATTGCGGCCAATTGGGGAGTGAACTATCAGATGGAAGAACTCTCTTTCTCTCTCTCTCTCTCTCTCTCTCTCTCTCTCTCTGCCTCTCCTCTGTGTAACTCTGACTTTCAAATAAAAATAAATAAATCTTTAAAAATATAAATATTCCATTTTGAATTTTCAGTTCCTTCTTTGACCTAAACTGCGAAGTCACACTCTTCATTTCTTCACACCTTATTGGTTGCACAAGCCAGCCCTGTTCCATGTGGGACAGACTGTACAAGGAAATGAATACTGAGAGGCAGGGGTCATGGGGTCATTTCAGAGGCTGCCTATCTCAATGCCCTTTGAAGAAGGCATCAACAACAATAACAACAAAAAAAGGTGAAAACAGTATTTTTCTTTTTTATTTGTATTTATGTATTTATTTATTTTTTAAAGATTTATTATTTGAAAGTCAGAGTTACACAGAGAGAGGAGAGGCAGAGAGAGGAGAGGCAGAGAGAGAGAGAGGTCTTCCATCCGCTAGTTCACTCCCCAACTTGCTGCAATGGCCATAACTGTGCCGATCCGAAGCCAGGAGCCAGAAGCTTCCTCCAGGTCTTCCACGCGGGTGTAGGGGCCCAAGGACTTAGGCCATCTTCTAATGATTTCCCAGGCCACAGCAGAGAGCTGGATCGGAAATGGAGCAGCCAGGTCTTAAACCAATGACCATATGGGATGCCAGCACTCCAGGCCAGAGCGTTAACCCACTGTGCCACAGCGCCGGCCCCAATATTTATTTTTTAGATTCATTTATTTATTTGAAAGGCAGAGTTACAGAGAGAAAGAGGGAGGGGGGGGTCTTCCATCTGCTGGTTTACCCCCAAAATGGCTGCAATGGCCAGAGCTGGGCTGATCTGAAGCCAGGAGCCTGGAGCTTCTTCCAAGTCCCTCACGTGGGTGCAGGGGCCCAAGAACTTTGGCCATCTTCTGTTCTCCCAGGCCTTTAGCACAGAGCTGTATTGGAAATGGAGCAGCCAGGACTTGAACCAGTACCATGTGGGATGTTGACACTGCAGGCGTCGGCTTTACCCACTATGCTACAGTGCCAACTCCTATTTTTCTTTTCTTAAGAAGTTTTTGTTGTAATGATTCTAATGCAAACATTAAGAAAAACAGTAGAAATCCTCATATAGCTCATAATCTTTCAGACTTTCTCGTCCCACCTAACTAAAAGTCCATATATATATATAATTAAGGCAAACATAAATATTCATTAATTAATGTATCCATTATTTCAACAATTATCTACAGTGTTCTGATTGTATACCAGGAAGCATACTAAGTACTCTAGGCTTTAGAGGTGATGATGAACAAAATTAAGTCCTTGTGCTCATAAAAATGGGGCTTCTATGTTGGTGGAAGATAAAAGACACACATACACACACATTTGTATATAATTGTCAGGTGTAAACACCAAGAGGAAAAAGTGCTGTCTTTGGTTGGCCAGGAATACCTGTAAATTTTGAGTAAAACTTGAATGTAGTCTTAAAATTTTGTTAAATTTAATTGGGTTGGCAGTAAGGGGGAGGGGAGAGAGAGAGAGAGAGAGAGAGAGAGAACATAGCCATCCACTTGTTGACTGCCATGTACCAACCAGCAATAGTACCCAGCATCAGGCCTGAAGACGGGAACCAGAAACTCAATCCAGGTGTCCCACGTGGGTGGCAGGAACAGTTACCTGAGTCTATTGTCACTGCCGCCTCCCAGAGTCTGCATTAGTAGGGAGTTGGAATCAGGAGCCAAGCTGAAAACAGAACCCAAACACTCCAGTGCGGGACACAGGCATCTTAACCAGCATCTTCACCACAAGGCTAAATGCCAGCCCCCTAAATGTAACCTTTGAATAAATGTTATCTCTAAAACGTGAATTAGTTTATTTTGTTACAGCATAACAAACTATTCGAAACTTAGTGTCTTAAAACCATAATAACAATTTATTATCTCTCGCAATTTCTGTGGGTCAGGAATTCAGGTGTGGCTTTGCTGGGCATCCTGTCCTGGGATCTCTTAAGCTGTGGTCATCTGAAGATTTCGCTGAGGAGGCAAGGCTGGCTCCCATGACTGACAGGCTGGTGCTGTTCGTTGCTTAGAAGGCTCAGTGCCCCCTCATGGAGGTCTCCCTACAAGGCACTTGAGTATCCTTGTGCTGTGGAGGCTGATTTACCCCAGAGTGAGGCTGTAAGAGATAATACAGAAGTGTAATGCCTTTTATGACCTAACTCTGAAATCACTTTTGGGGCATTCTATTGGTCACATAGGTTAGCTCTGATTCAGTGTGGGAGGGGATTACACGATAGCAAATACAACTGAAAGTGAGAATCACTGTGTCCTTGGTCTGTGTTTATCACAATCCAGACCATCATGTACTTTTACATGATTGGAATGATTTTAAGCACTTTACCCAGGGGGAAAACATCACCAATGAATACTAAAGTCTAAGTTTTTTATTATTATTATTATTGGTTCCATTTCATTTGCAACACTTACCTACAGGTGCACCACATATAAATATCTTGTTTGAAGTTTATTCTCCCTTGGTGTATAAATCAAAATACTTAACTAGAAAAAAAAAAACATGAAACCACATTTTAAAAATGGGAATTCTCTCAGTGGGAAGGTTTCAGACACGAACTCGGTTTCTTTAATAAACATACAGGTATTCAGGTTGTCTGTTTATTCTTGAAGGAGCCTTGGTAGTTTGTCTTTCAATGAGTTTGTGCATTCTTCTAAGGTTCGTACTACTCTTCCCATAGTGTGTTTTTAATATCCTTGGGATCTGCTGTGACGTCACTTTTCTCATTCAAGATATTGGTAATTTGTTTCTCGTCTCCTTTTTTATCTTAAGCAGTCTGGCTAGAGGTTTATCAATATTATTCATCTTCTCACAAAATTACTTTCTAGATGCACCAACTTTGTTGTTTTTCTATTTTTAAAAATTTTCCTCTGATATTTACTATTTTCTTTCTCCTGCTTATTTTGAGACTTATTTATTTTTAATTTTCTAGTTTCTTAAGGTGCAAGCTGAATTCATTGATTTGAGACTTCACTTTTTCTCAAAAATTTAGTGCTATGAGGTTCCCCCTAAGTACTGTTTTAGTGGTAATCTACAAATATTCATGTGAATATTATGGATTTAAAAATATTCTAAGGGGCCAGCACTGTGGCATAGTGGGTAAAGCCTCTAACTGCAGTGCCAGCATCCCATATGGGTGCCGGTTTGAGTGCCCGCTGGAGTCCCGGCTGCTCCACCACCAATCCAGCTCTCAGCTATGGCCTGGGAAAGCAGTATAAGATGACCCAAGTCCTTGGGCCCCTGCACCCACATGGGAGTCCTGGAAGAAGCACCTGGCTCCTGGCTTTGGATCAGCCCAGCTTGCCCATTGCAGCCATTTGGGAAGCATACCAGCAGATGGAAGACCTCTCTCTCTCTCTCTCTCTCTCTCTGTAACTCTGCCTTTGAAAAAATAAATCTTTTTAAAAAATTTTTGGTATCAAAATAAACTTATCTTTTAATTCTATCTTCAACAAACTTTTTAGACTACTCATGTATGTTTTATTTTTATGTTTAGTCAGTTAAAAATATGTTCTAATCTTCCCTGCATTTTCTTCTCTGATCATGGGCTATACAGAAATAATTCAGTAAGTTTCAGTGTACTGAGTGATTTTCCAAAGATGTTTCTGATATTAGCTATACTTCCACTGCAGTTACAGAATAGATCTGGTATGATTTGAATTCTTTACATTTATGGAGATTTGTTTTATGGCCTAGAATATTGACTACCTTGGTGAATGTACTTTACTAGATGCTCTGGGTGTAGTTTTTTTTTTATGATTTATTTATTCATTTGAATAGGCAGAGTTACAGAGAGGCAGAGGCAGAGGCAGAAGCAGAGAGAAAGAGAGGAAGAGAGAGAGAGAGAGAGAGAGAGAGAGAGATTGTCCATCCTCTGGTTAACTCTCCAAATGGCTGCAATGGCCAGAGCTAGGCTGATCTGAAGCCAAGAGCCAGGAGTTTCTTCCATGTCTCCATGTGGGTGTAGGGGCTCAAGGATTTGGGCCATCTTCTTCTGGCTTCCCAGGTACATTAGCAGGAGCTGGATCAAAACTGGAGCAGCTGGGACTCAAACCAGTGGCCATCTGGGATAATGGCACTGCCGGCAGTGACTACTTGCTACACCACAGTGCCAGCCTGCCTGGGTGCACTTTGAAAGGAGTGTTCTATTTATGGAATTATGTTAAATTGGTTGATTGTGTTTTGTGCATATGTTTGATATCCTGATTTTTTCTAAGCAATCTCTTATTGTGCATTTATCATTTCATTTATATCAGTTTGCTTTATATTTTCAAGCTATATTTTTAAGTGTATAAGTATTTAGGATTATTATGTCTTCCTGATACATTGATCACGTTTTCATACAAAATGATCTTCTTTATCTCTGGTAAATTCCTTTTTCTTTTTAAAAAGAAAACATTTTAGCCAGCGCCGCGGCTCAATAGGCTAATCCTCCGCCTTGCGGCGCTGGCACACCGGGTTCAAGTCCCGGTCGGGGCGCCAGATTCTGTCCCGGTTGCCCCTCTTCCAGGCCAGCCCTCTGCTGTGGCCCGGGAGTGCAGTGGAGGATGGCCCAAGTGCTTGGGCCCTGCACCCAATGAAGTGTCATGACCTCATGTGCATGATCAGAGTAAGAGTGCCCCATAGTAATTTTGTCATAAGGACCTAAAGGTCATCAGAGGGTCACATCCTATAACCTTGTTGGGTATTTCCAGCCAGCACTGGTTCCAGCCTGCACCCTGGTCAGGAGAAGCACCTGGCTCCTGCCTTCAGATCAGCGCGGTGCGCCGGCTGTGGCGGCCATTGGAGGGTGAACCAACGGCAAAAGGAAGACCTTTCTCTCTGTCTCTCTCTCTGTCTCTCACTCTCCACGCTGCCTGTCAAAAAAAAAAAAAAAAAAGAAAAGAAAAGAAAAAAGAAAAAAAAAAGAAAACATTTAAAAAGAGGCAGTGTCATGGCATGGTGGGTTAAGCTGTGGCTTGCATTGCCGGCATCCCATATCAGAGTGCTGGTTAGGCTGCTCTGCTTCAGATCCAGCTCCCTGCTTGTGTGCCTGGGAAGACAGCAAAAGATGACCCAAGTACTTGCACCACTGCCATCCACGTGGGAGACCCAGATGGCGTTCTGGGCTCCTGGGTTCAGCCCGGTTCAGTCCCAGCTGTTGAGGTCAACTGGGGAGTGAACCAGCACATTGAACTGTTGTCGGCTGCGGGGCCCCCAGTGAGCTTTATTGCAGGCTCCTCCCTCCCTGCATGAGAGAATACAAAGGTGGAAGCATAAGGATGTGCAAGAAAGCCGATTTATTCACAGCAAAATCAAAGTGCAAACTCAAGAATAAAGTAGTGCATGAACAAACAGGCCAAAATGCAAAAAGTCTCCCAAAAGGAAAAATCCTCACCAAGGGGGGAAAAAAGTGAAAAGGACCTTAGCCAAGGGAAAAGCCCCCACCAAGACAAACCCCCTCCACAAGGTTAAGCAGTCCCTATGAACCTCTAGAGGCATGGGGGTGGTTCAACTGGCCAGCCCCGATTGAATTTTCGAAAAAGCGCAGAGTTTGGAGCAGGACTTGAGCACCGCTCATTTCTGTGCCCCTCCCCACCTTTTTAAGATTTATTTTATTTATTTGAAAGGCAGAGTTACAGAGAGAGAGTGAAAGAGAGAGAGAGAGAGAGAGAGAGATTTTCCATCCAGCGATTCACTCCCTAAATGGCCTCAACGGCCAGGGCTGGTCTGAGCCAAAGCCAGAGCCAGAAGCCCAAGCTTCTGGTCCATCTGCTGCTTTCCAAGGCCCATTAGCAGGAAGCTGGATTGGAAGTGCAGCAGCTGGGTCTTGAACTGATATCCATATGGGATGCCTTTGCTGCAGGCAGGCTTACCTTGCTACACTACAATGCCAGCCCCTCTGTACCCTTTTAAAGAAACATTTGAAGTGTCAGGACCTCATGTGCATGATCAGAGAGTAAGAGTGCCCCATAGTAATTTTGTCATAAGGACCTAAAGGTCATCAGAGGGTCACATCCTATAACCTTGTTGGGTATTTCCAGCCAGCACTGGTTCCAAGTTCACAAAATTATAGAACTTGTGGTTTCCGCTACAGGGAGAGGGGGCGGGGCCTGCTGGCAAGTGGGAGGTGTGCCTGCCTAGTACACAGAAAGGGAAGGGAGTTTGGATGGTGAACAGAAAGGGTCTGGTCATATGGGCTGAGCAAGGCTCTCATAGGGACTGGAAGCCAGGAACTCAACTCATGTCAGTGGTAGGAACCCAACTACTTGAGCCATCAGCAGGAAGCTGGAGTCAGGAGACAGAGGTGAAATCGAACCCAGGTAGTCCAATATGGGATGCAAGTGTCCTCACTGCTAGGGTTGTGTTTTGTTTTTAAGATTTATCTATGGGACTGGTGCTGTGGCGTAGATGGTTAAGCCACCATGTGCAGTGCCAACATCCCATGTGTGTGCCACTTGGAGTCCCAGCTGCTCCATTTCTGATCCAGCTCACAGCTAATGCACCTGGGAAAGCAGCAAAAGATGAACCAAATACTTGGGGCCCTCCACCCATGCGGGAGACCTGAATGAAGCGCCCTGTTCCTGGCTTCAGCCTGGCCCAGCCACGGCCATTGTGGCCATTTGGAGAGTGACCCAGCAGATGGAAAAGTGTGCTCTCTCTCGCTCTCTCTCTCTCTCTCTCTCTCTCTCATTTCTGCTTCTGCCTTTCCTTCTCTGTAACTCTACCTTTCAAATAAATAAATAGTTTCTAAAAAGATTTATTTATTTGTTTGAAAGGCAAAACTACAGAGAGGAGAGATAGAGATCTTCCATCTGCTGGGTCACTCTGCAAATGGCCACAACAGCTGGGGCTGGGCCAGGCCAAAGCCAGGAGCCTGGAGCTTCATCTGGGTCACCCATACGGGTGGCAGGGGCCCAAGCCTGTGGGTCATGCTCCACTGCTCTCCCAGGTGCGAAAGAGCAGGGAGCTGGGTCAGGAGTGGCGCAGCTGGGACTCAGGCCCGGACCAGTGCCCAAAAGGGATGCTGGCAGCAGCTTAACCTGCCTGTGCCACTGTGCTAGCCTCTTCTTTTTTCTGAAATCTACTTTATCCAATATTAACATGGCATTGTTAGTTTCCTTTTTATTACATTAGGATACATATTTTTGTCTTTACATTTAAAATGCATTTGACATAGATATCAGATAGATTTTACTTTTTTATCCAACGTAATCTTGTCTTTTTAGTTGGAGTATTTAGACTATTTAATGTGATTATTGACATGATGAAGTTTAAATCTATGATACTGATATTTGTTATTTGTCCCATTTCATTTTTGTTTTTCCTTTTTTCTTTCTTCTTTTGGATTGCTTTTTTATTATTCCTGTTTTCTCCCTTATTCAATTATTAGCTGTGATTCTTTCTTCTGTTATTTTATCATTTGCTTTAGGGTTTACAAGTACTCAATCCCCCTGCCCCAGGACTTCTCCCAAGAGGAATGAAGGCAGATGTCCTTACAAATATTTAAACATGTATGTTCATAGCAGCTTCATTTGTAGCTCCCAAAACTGGAAACAATCTAAATGTCCATCACAACATGACTGGATAAACAAACGTGGTGTGTCCATACAACAGAATACTACTCACTAATAAAAATGAATGAATTATTTATACATACAGGAACAACAATGACACTCAAAATAATTAGGCTGAGAGGAGAACAGTAAACCTCCAAAATTAGAAAAATGCAAACTATTCTATAATTAAACTGTACAGTAGCTGTGAGGGGATTGATAGGGGTTGGGGCAAGCAGGGAGGCAAGGGTGTGAAGGAATACAAAGACACACAAGAGAGTTGTGGGGCAGTGGTTATGTTTAATTGTCTTGCTTGTGATGATTTAATGAACATATACACACATCAAAACTTTTCAAACTGTTCACTTTAAAATGTACAGGTTATTGTATGTCAATTATACTGCAATAAAGTAGAAAGAAAAAATATTGTCTATAATTTTACCACCCAAATATGAAAACTGTTAGCAATTTGTCACTATCAAATGCTACATACACATTTTCAGATATCCAAGTGGTATCTCAATATTTTCCAAAATTGTAGTATTGCATTGTGTTAATACTAGCTTGAGCTATTTCCCACTGATTGGGTCAGTTTTCATTTGTCATGGTAGTGGTTGTTATCACTACGGTAATTGTACTGAAATAATGTTGTTATTTCAATATTCACTCAGTCATCCCAACAATAGACCTCAAAGCTGCCCCAGGGACACTGCTCTCTTCACTCTAATCAAACAATCATCTAATTCTGTCATGTCTGCCCTCTTAGTGAGAACATACCTGTCACCTCATTTCTACTCTCCTTGCTGATGTATTAGGTTAGACTTTCATTTCCCTTCTGGAAAATTGCAATACTGATGCTTATTCTCTTATCATTATTTTTAAAATTAAAAAAAAATTTTTTTTTAAATTTTTTGACAGGCAGAGTTAGTGAGAGAGAGAGAGCGAGCGAGAGAGAGAGGTCTTCCTTCCATTGCTTCATCCCCCAAATGGCCGCCATGGCCGGTGCGCTGCGCTGATCCGAAGCCAGGAGCCAGGTGCTTCCTCCTGGTCTCCCATGCAGATGCAGGGCCCAAGGACTTGGGACATCTTCCACTGCACTCCTGGGCCATAGCAGAGAGATGGCCTGGAAGAGGAACAACTGGGACAGAATCCAGCGCCCCGACCGGGACTAGAACCTGGAGTACCAGTGCCGCAAGTAGAGGAATAGCCTAGTAAGTCACGGTGCCAGCCTTTTATCATTATTTTTATAATGAGATGATCATTTTTTCTTTTTTCTTTTTTATTTGAAGGGCAGAGAGACAAAGACAAACAAGAAGAGAGAGATTTTCCATCTTCTGATTCACTCCTTTAAAAAGTCTGTAACAGCTGGAGTTGAGCCAGATCAGGGCCAGAAGCCAGGAACCCAATCTGGATTTCCCCGTGGTTGGCAAAGACTGAGCCTCCTGAGCCAGCACCTGCTGCCTCCCTGAGTGCACACCGGCAGGAAGCTAGAAGCCAGCTCTCCAAGCCAGGCCCTGCGACATGGGACGTGGCTGCTGCCCCCAGTGTCCTCTCCACGTTTTCTTATCTTAATGGCAATACTAGGCCAGTACATCCAAGAAAACGTGAAAACAATTTTTTTCTTGAGTTAAAATTTCATTCCAAGCTAGTCAATGCGATACTTATGTATTTTATATGACTGATTACTAATCACACATATAAATACATATCTACATACTGTATAAATTTATATTTAAAACATTTCTGATTATTTATATATAAAACACTAATATATATTTTATTTTTCATTACCTATTAATTTTTAGTGTTTGTAGTCATACTTCTACTCTCTTCTTTTTATATTTTCTAAGGGATATGGTAGAGTATTTTGATAGCTTCCTAGTGCTACATTAATATTACAGACCCAAAAGAAAAGTTATACTATCTAAGGGCCGGTGCTGTGATGTAGTAGGCTAAGCCTCCTCCTGCGCCAGCATCCCATCTAGGTGCTGGCTCATGTCTCGGCTGCTCCTCTTCTGATCCAGCTCTCTGCTATGGTTAGAAAAGCAGTGGAAGATGGCCAAGTGCTTGGGCCCCTACACCCACATGGGGAGACCTGGAAGAAGCTCCTGGCTCCTGGTTTCAGATCAGCTCAGCTCTGCTCCAGCTGTTGTGACCATCTGGGGAATGAACCAGTGGATGGGTGGAAGACCTTTCTGTCTGTCTTTCCCTCTGTCTGTAACTCTAACTCTCCAATAAATAAATAAATAAATAAATAAAAGCTTTAAAAAAGAAAAAAAGAATCTGGCTTACAGACAATTTGATTCTTTGTATTATTCATGTATTTGAGACAGAGTAAGCCAGAAAGGAGAGTACTCTCATCCAGTGGTTCACTCTCCTAATGCCCACGACTACCAGCTGGGAGCTGGGAACATAAATCAGGTCTTCCGTGTGGGTGGCAGGGACCCAGTCACTTGAGCCATCCCTGCTACCTCCCGGGGTCTGCATTATCACACTGCTGGAGTCAGGAGCCAAAGTCGGTGTCAAACCCAGGTTCTCTGATGTGGGACATAGGTGTCCTAACCTCTAGACCAAACACCCACCCAACAATTCAATTGTTTTTTTTTTTTTTTTAAACTTCCAGTCTTGACACTCTTGGGAAGAATTTATTTATCTTATTTTTGTTTATTTCAAAATCAGAATGACACAGAGAGAGATATTTTCCATCTACTGGTTCACTCCCCAGATGGCCACAACAGGTAGGGCCAAGCCAGAAGCCAGGAACTCCATCCTGGTCTCCCAAGTGAGTAGCAATGACCCAAACACTTGGGCCATCTTCCCCTGCCTTCCCAGGAGCATTAGCGGGGAGCTGGACCGGAAGCAGAGCAGTCAGGACACAAAGCAGTGCTCTGATGTGGGATACTAGTGTCACAAATAGTGGCTCAACCTGCTGAGCCACAATGCCCGCCGCTTAGAAGGCTTTTAAATACGTCTTGAATGTAAGTTTCTCCCAATGCCTCTCAGGTCAAATACAAAGTCCTTAGCCCCAGCTATCACAGCCTTGATAATATAGCAACTCCTTCTGGCAGCCTCAGCGTTGCCAGTCTCACACACACAGAGGCTTCAGCCACACTCAGCAACTCCTCAGCGGAATAAATACACCTCCCTGGAGGACTTAACCAAACTCTTCCAGGAATTGTCGAGGTCCTAAATTCTCTAGCAACAGGTGGTAGTGCTGAAGACATACCTATTAGTGTTTATTAATAGCCTGCAAACTCTCAGGGCACTGGGACACTGCTTAGTAACAGCCGTAAACTTTGCCTGAATGAGTAAGTGAATGAGTATCTTCTCCCTGGGCTGGCTAACTGGTTAGGGGTGATTCTTCCTGTGCAAGTATCTGGTTGTTTTGGTTTTAGCGTTTCCTGATACTAGACATGAGTGTGGCTTGCTTAGCACAGAAGCCATATTTTCACGGTATCCTCAGGACTTGAAGAGAGGAACCAGCTGATGAAGCATCGAGCGTGGAAGCAAGGCCTTTTCCCTCCTGGTTTTGTCCACGGTGTCTGGGAGAGTACCACCTGGGGCTGGAGATTTACAAGCGGCAACTAAACACATTTATTGTCTGTATTGCACACAGGGCTTCGGCACAGGGCTGGCAACCTGTTTCTTGTTTAGCTGGGGATTATTGGAGTACACGTGGTCACTGCAGATTGAACGTAGTTGTTCACCATTGCTCACTTGCCAAATGTCATAGTAAAAACCAAACCCACTAAGACAGCAGGAGCAGGGGAGGAGCATGGAGGGGCGCGGCCTTCAACAGAAAGTCTCCAGTCCCGTTTGCATGGCCTCCCAGCTCCATGGCTGACAGAAGCCTAGGTGGCTTCCCCAGCTCTGTGGCCCACACCGGCTTGCTTCCTGTTGCCCCTCCCCCGCCTTAGGCTGAGGCTTCAACTTCCTTTGGCAGCTTAAGAAAGCACCGTTTTGAGCTCCCAAAGTAGTTATTTTTCCTGTGTTTCCTCTCCCAAGATGGATTAATTTCATGTGTCAACTTGTCTAGGATCAAGCCTGCCCACTTAGCTGGTACCACATTTCCTTCTGGGTGTTTCAGGAAGAGAATTTGCATTTGATCAGAAGAGAAAGTAAGGAAGTCCACCCTTACCAAGTGGGCAGCATCCCCCTGTCCACTGAGAACCTGAAGAGGAGGCAGAGCGAGGGCTGGAACACTAGTCCTCTCCGCTCTCAACGTTAGAGCTCCCGGTTCTCGGCACCTCAGAGTCTGGAGCCAGGAGTCCCTGTCAGGAGCCCCCGGGCTCCCAGGTCTTTGGACTTAGCTCCATCACTGACTTTTCTAGGTGTCTGGTTAGCAAACAGCACCATGCCTGCAGTGTTTTCTTAATACACATCCTTGTGTACATCCATATGTGACACATGTGGGAGACACACGCCCTCTCGGGTGTTTGTCTGGAGAACCCTGTCTCCTCTTCGCCTCAACGATTTCTGCTTTTTTGTTTGTTTTCTTTTCTCCCAACTTTGTTAGATGTCAAGGAGGAATGATAACAAACATAGGGTGCAATCTACCATGCAAGTCAAAGTCCTCTTTGCTGTATTCTTTGGTGTGATGTGTGGTCTCCCCAGCCAGAGAGTGAATCCCAAAAAAACCATTATTTAAGCATTATCAATGTGTTTTTAAAATACCTTCCAAGTAGGAGTTCTAGTAATATTTGATTGGTATTACTGATTACCTTGTTAGCTGACACAAATACGTTTGGAGGTGCACAAGGGACTTTTCAAAAATGCTGGCAATTTCCAGATTCTCAACTGCATCTGTACTCAGTTCCCTAGCTGAACTGAGAATGAATCTACAACCAAGTTATCACAGTGGTTTTCGTCTCTCTCTCCCTTTTTGGTGCACACATCTAAGTCTTCCTATGCAATTTTCTCAGGGTGGAAAAACCTTATAAAAAAACTATTTGAAATAGTAGTTTGGGTCAGCTTCTTTCAATTAAGGCACCATGATGCGAGGTCTGGCTTCCTGATTTTTCATTTGGTTTGATTTGGTCAAAGGCATGACCTGGTGTCAGAAAAGGGATAGTTGGCTTATGGCTAAATTCTGATACAGTGTAGTGTGGGAAAAGAAAGGAAGTAATGATTGTTTTTCATTAAAGGCTCAGGCTGGGACCAGCACTATGGTGTGGCGGGTAAAGCTGCCACCTGCAGTGCCAGCATCCCATATGGGTGTCAGTTCGAGTCCCGGCTGCTCCACTTCTGATGCAGCTCTCTGCTATGGCCTGGGAAAGCAGTAGAAGATGGCCCAAGTCCTTGGACCTCTGTACCCATGTGGGAGACCTGGAACAAGCTCCATGCTCCTGGCTTCGGATTGGTGCAGCTCTAGCCATTGTGGACAAAATTGGAGAGTGAACCAGAGGATGGAAGACCTCTCTCTCTGTGCCTCTACTGTGTAACTCTTAAAAAAACAAAAAACAAAAAACAGGCTGGGGCCAGCCCTGTGTCATAGCAGGTAAAGCCTCCACCTATGACACTAGCATCCCAAATGGGCACTAGTTCATGTCCTGGTTGCTCTATTTCCAATCCATCTCCTTGCTAATGCACCTGGGAAAAGCAGCAGAAGATGGCCCACATGTCTGGGCTCCTGTTACCCAGGTGGGAGACCTGGATGAAGCTCCTGCCTCTGGCTTGTGGCCAACTGTGGAATGAACCAGTATTGAATGGAAGATGTCTCTCTCTGTGTAACTCTTTTTTTTTTTTTTTTTTTTGACAGGCAGAGTGGACAGTGAGAGAGAGAGACAGAGAGAAAGGTCTTCCTTTGCCGTTGGTTCACCCTCCAATGGCCGCCGCGGCCAGTGCGCTGCGGCCGGCGCACCGCGCTGATCCGATGGCAGGAGCCAGGAGCCAGGTGCTTTTCCTGGTCTCCCATGGGGTGCAGGGCCCAAGCACCTGGGCCATCCTCCACTGCACTCCCGGGCCACAGCAGAGAGCTGGCCTGGAAGAGGGGCAACCGGGACAGAATCCGGCGCCCCAACCGGGACTAGAACCCAGTGTGCCGGCGCCTCTAGGCGGAGGATTAGCCCAGTGAGCCGCGGCACCGGCCCTCTCTGTGTAACTCTTTTAAATAAACAAATAAATGTTAAAAACAAACAAGACTTTGGCTCTCTCATCTTTGTCAAAGAGAATACTACTACCGAGGAAGAATCCTGTGAAAGTCCAGTGAAGAAAGCTAAGGTGGGAAATGTTGAGGGTGAGAGTATTGTATTTCTTCCAGTCAATGGCATGGGCTACGTTTTAAATGTTTGCCCCTTTCGAATCCCCTGATGCAATTTGACTGCCATTTTAATATTAAAGGTGATAATTTGAGAGGCGATTGGGCCCTGAGGGCTCATGGACGGGATTAATACATCTGCATGTGGCTCCTTTCTCCTTCTTGCACGTGATGTGATGACGTAACCAGACTCTCACCGGAAGTATGAGCCAATCAATTTCTGTTCACTTTAGATTACTCAGGCTCCAGCACTCAGTGATAGCAACAGAGACAGTAAGGCTACCCATTTTATCTAACTACCTGAGAACACCATTATTCAAAGTGTGTTAAAAAAAAAAAGTAATGAAAACAGGATCCAGATCTTGAATTCTAAACACCATTCTTCAATAAAAGGGTCTAGGGTAGCCCCTTGAACAAGCAATTGGTTCTAAAGCTGGGACAGGGAGATCATAAGATGAGCCCAGAATATCTTGTGATCCTAGGAAGTAAATAAATACTTAAAAAAAAAAAATACAGCCTTGTTGAAAGAACTCAGAAGCCAGGCTGAAGGTCTCCTAAGCCAAAGGTGAAACAATATGAGCAACAAAATAAAAGCTGGTATCAGAGTTTTATCTTCAAACAAAATAAAAATCCATGACTCAACACCACCAACAATTAAATGGAGAAGCAACAGCTTTTCCAAACGGCAGAACTTCAATTAATAAAAATAGAAGAGGGAACCAGAAAACCACCATTTAGAAAATACCACAGCAGGACCTGTAGGCAAGATCTACTGATCCACTCAAACTAGTGGATGAGTTTGAGAAGAAACAACTTTTACACATTCTCAAAGTTTCTCCCCCAAGATACCCACTAACTAAAAAGGGAAAGGCAGTAACTTACAGTGGGAAAAAAATCTGACAGAATCTACCCTAGCCAAGTACTCAAGGTCAAGTATCAATAGTCAGTAAGACCTACTGACCACAGATATGTCATGGTACAACGGACTGAGGACAATTCATTTCTGCGACATGCTTTCAGAAGGAGTAACCTCAGTTCCATCAGAACACACCAGACAAACCCAAACTGAGGGACATTAGACAAAGTAGCTGATCAACATTTTTCAAAAGTGACAAGGTTATGAAACTCAAGGTAAGACTAAGGAAATGTTGAGGCTTCAGGAGTCATGGAGGAAGTAACTACATGCTCTTTCTGGATAGTTTTCTGGAACAGAAAAAGAACATTAGTGGGACAACTGGTGAAATATTAGTAGGGTGTTTGGTTTAATTAATGGTGTTTTTACCAAGTTCTGATCACTGTGTAAGATTTTCACTAAGGGAAGCCCGGGGAGGCACATAAGGAAATGTTCTATTTTTGCAACTCTTCTGTAAATCTAAAATCACTTTCAAAATAAGTTAAGCACTCTTTTCGTGTCCAGTGATATTTATGGCTAATGTCATATTTTGATTCTAGGACAAAATTACTATATTGTACAATCATACCAATGAAACATTTGTAGAATAAGAACCTGTCATCTATTGACCTTTTGATATGGCTGTGGTTGAGAAATAATGTGTAGTATATATGCCAGGGACTCAACTTCCAGCATCCCCTCTCACACATGATGGAGAGTCTTCCGAAGTCACTCAGCAAGATCTCTCTCTCCCTCTCCCTGCCACTCTGCCTTTCAAATAAATAAATCTTAAAAGAAGAAAAAGAATTTGCTTAAATGCTTTTGTCCTCAAAAAGAGAAAGAGCTGGGATTAAATGAAATAGCAAAGAAAAGCTGAAGTTTAAGCTTATGATCACAAACTGTGAGTTTTATTGCATTTCCAGTGATGCTCACAATGTACACATCTTCTATTCCAAGATCTTTACTGCTAAAATTTCCCTTAAAGAGGCTATGCACATTGTAAAATGTGTGATAATTTATTAAATTTACCCGTCAAATGGTATTTCAGTAATGTGTAACTGAAATGATATTGTAAAGGTTTATTTACAGTGACTGAAAGCAGATGGTTCTACAAAACTTAGAGGTAATTACAGGCTTCTTCTTCTTCCTTTTTTTTTGAATGGCAGAGTCAGACAGTCAGACAGTGAGAGAGAGAGAGAGAAAGGTCTTCCTTTTTCCGTTGCTTCACCCCCAAAGTGGCCACCACGGCTGGTGTGTTGCGCCGATCCGAAGCCAGGAGCCAGGCACTTCCTCCTGGTCTCCCGGGGTGCCGGCGCCACAGGTGGAGGATTAGCCTAGTGAGCTGCAGCACCGGCCAGGCTTCCTTTTTTTTTTTTTTTTTTTAAAAGATTTTATTTATTAATTTGAGAGGTAGAGTTACAGAAAGAGAGGGAGAGACAGAGAGAAAAGTCTTCCATCCGTTGGTTCACACCCAAATGGGCAAAACGGCCAGAGCTGGGCTGATCCGAAGCCAGGAGTCTGGAGCTTCTTCCAGGTCTCCCATAGGCATGTGGGGGCCCAAGCACTTGGGCCATCTTCTACTGCTTTTCCAGGCCACAGCAGAGAGCTGCACTGGAAGTGGAGCAGCCAGGACAAGAATCGGCTCCTATATGAGATGCCAGCACCACAGGTGGAGGCTTAGCCTACTATGCCACAGCGCCAGTGCCATTACAGGCTTCTTAAACCCACAACTGACAGATACTTCAATATTTCTAAAGAAGCCCATTTTATTCAATAGCATTTTCCACTGTTTTTATAAAAATATAAAAAGACAACATTTATAGTTTTAAAAACTTGTATTTAACCCAAATCAAGATTTTTCTACAAATTATACCTCTTTCTACAAAGTTTAAAAGCTATCACAGAATAATGTGATGTGAAACCACATTACGAGCGATTACACATCACAGTAAGAGTATTTTGTTTAAGAAACATCGTGCAGAATCTCCTTTGCAGCCTTTCACCTTGTGTTTGCTATGTAAACACACAGATTAGTCCTAGTCATTCATATTTATATAGTAGATTGACATACAGTTAATGTACACTATCATAATTGCAAAATGGCAAAAGGCAATCTTTACAAGTGTCTAAAAATTTTAAAAATAAAAGACAGCCAACATTGCCCTCCTTTTATGCAAAAATGACCTTTCTTCCCCTCCTTCCTCACCCTTTTTGAGGGGAGCCCTAAAGCATACTAACACACAAAATGTGTTTATGGTACTTTTACTTAAATTAGGCTTTTGAATAGTTGCTTTCTTTTCCAATACACTGAATTTTTAAAAAGGCACCAAGAGTAGACTCAAGTCGTTTCAGATTTTCTTGTCCCTTTTTGTCCTTTTGCAATGATTTTCCTTGGCAGAGGTAATTCTATGAACTTTAGGAACCAGAAGAATGAATGATAAACCACAACTTCAAACTTAACAGCTTTCAAAAAGTCTAAATATATTAATTGGTTTCTTGAACTAATCATTTAGGATAAAAAGTCAGAATGACTTTTTGAACATAAACATAAAAATAGGACACATTTATCAACAGTAAGAAATTCCTAAACTCATCGTAACAATGTATTAAATCTTACATAGTAACACACGCCAAAAACATTAGAAATTCATTGATAAGATATTCTGATGTATTATGCTGAAAACATACTATTAACATATAACAAAAGACAGCATTTACCTCACAGGGAGGAAAAACATAAATTTAATCACAAAAGCAGATTTACTGGATTTCAGCTTTGATTAAGTTCTAGAGATACATACTTAAGATAAAAAAGAAAAACAAGATTCCCCCTTAACATAAAAAAGTCTCTCTCTATAATCCATTATTAACACTCTTTATGCTCTGACAACACAAAACGTTTGGAAACTTGAACTCTGTGCCTCGTGACCTGTTCGCTGAGCCGGCCGGGCCGCCCTGGGAGCCCCTCGCAGAACCTTGCCGCGTCTCGGGGCATCAGTCCCCCGGCTGCGGCCACTCTATTTCCTTTTCTTCTTCTTTGGTGGCTCATCCTCAGAGCTGCTCTCTGTGCTGGTGCTGCTGCTGCTGGAAGAGCTGGAGTCGGAGTCGGAGGAGGAAGAGGACGAAGAGCTTGTGGAGGAGGCTGAGGAGGAGGAACTGGAGGAGCTGTCGTCGGTGTCACTGTCCTCAGAGGAGGATGAGGTAGACGTGTCCTCACTGTCTGACGAGGAGTCACTGGCTGAACTGTCACTGCTGCTGCTACTGGAACTGGTTACGCTCTTAGCCCTATCAGACAACCAGCGGTTACAGGCATGCAAAGCTGACGTTTAACAGAAGACCTGAAAGCCGTTTCAGACGACAGCGAGGTCTGCTGGCGTCCTCCCTGGACGTGAGGCCTTGGGGGAGCCCACTGTTATAAAGCACACCCGTCCCCTGACAGATGTTCAGCAGCTGACTCTCTATGATGGGGTTCAAGAGGATCAATATTTAGTAATTTATGTTCTGAGTGAACACTGTTAGAGGAAAGCTGTGATCCATCAACAGGTCTATTTAAACCTCATGGAGAGTTGTAAATGTTTTAAAATGATTTGTGTGGTTTTTTGTTTTGTTTTGTTTTTTGACAGGCAGAGTGGACAGTGAGAGAGAGAGACAGAGAGAAAGGTCTTCCTTTTGCCGTTGGTTCACCCTCCAATGGCCGCTGTGGCCGGTGCACTGTGGCCGGTGCACCGCGCTGATCCGATGGCAGGAGCCAGGTGCTTCTCCTGGTCTCCCATGGGGTGCAGGGCCCAAGGACTTGGGCCATCCTCCACTGCACTCCCTGGCCACAGCAGAGAGCTGGCCTGGAAGAGGGGCAACCGGGACAGAATCCGGCGCCCCGACAGGGACTAGAACCCGGTATGCTGGCGCCGCAAGGCGGAGGATTAGCCTAGTGAGCCATGGTGCCGGCCAATGATTTGTGTTTTAACTATGTTAGAACAGACATGGCTGCCAACAATTCCTTAATAATCTAATAACATCTCCTATTTTAAGACAAGAGAGGATCATTAATTACTATTTCCAGGTGTAAAGACTGTCGAAAGTTAGAGAAAAAGGAGAAATGGAGGCAAGCAATTCCAGGGGTGAGAAGAGAACAGAGAAGGAAGCAGGAGGATCCTTAATTACCAACTGCACACAAGCGACTGCAGATCTAAATCTTACAGTTCACTGTTTCCCCATGACCCTTTCCATCCCTCCAACTATATTTACATTTTATATCCACATAATACTCCTAGGGCCAAACATACCTTTTTTTCTTGGTCTTTCTTTCTACATTGGTTTCTCCAATGCTGATAAACATGAGGGAGGGAAAAAGGTCCTGTTAGTAGAGTGATTACATACAGCTCAGACAACCCTTTCTGCTACTGCCCACACCGCTTAAGGTGGAGACACACTGTGCCTTTCATAAAATTTACTCAGAGAACAGTCAGCTTGCTATCTCCAAGTGGAGTTTCCTTTTGGAGACTGTACATGCAGTCGACGTAGCCAGCAATAAAGCCAGCTGTATTTTTATCAGCTGTACCTTGAAAGGTAAGCCAGCAGTTAAGCTGACTTCTTAGTTGGGAACTTAGGTTGCTGTAACTAAATCAGCTATTTACTGAACAATCAAATACTGCATAACAGCAGCATGAATTTGAATGCCCAGAGTCATATTAAAAACAGCCACTTCATATTTTTAAAAAGCAAACTTTTAACTTAAAATCACTATTTCTTTTTCTGCACATTCCCCTCAATGTTCAGATTTTTAATGTTTAAGTACCAGAAACTTAATACTGTAAGGCTATGTTCTCTCACATTACTTATAAAGTACGAAGCATGATGAATTTGAATGAAATGTCTAAATGGCTTGCTGCTGTATTTCTGCCGAACAATATGCATACTAAGTCGGTGTATAAATTATAGGTTGGCTTCTATCACTATAGCACTGTCCTGCACATTGGTCATCTCTGCATTGTGGACTTCTCTAAATTTCTTTCATAACTTTTCTATCTTTATTTCCCTAGTCTTCAAACACAAGTCTGCTTTAAAGTTGTTTTATGTAACAGAAATACTGAATTATCATTTTTCTGAATAAGTAGAAATATTTTTATTAAATCATACAAGAACTCATACATACATGAAATTAACACATACCCATTGTTTTATTATTGACCCCAAAATCAGCAGCCATTACTTAAGAAGCCAGATTTAATATTCATACAATTCCATGTATTTTTAGGATCAAAGTACTTTTGTGATACAACTAGAAAACCAAAAGCAAATGTTAGAAAGAAAGTTTTCATAAATCTTATTCTTTATCACAGTGGTCTTCAAATATTTTTTGCTTATATTCTCAAAAATAACTTTAGGAAACTCCCATTTTTCAAAACTTCTAACTTTTAGTATTTGCCAGGGACATACGCTATGTATATTAATATTTTTAAAATAAATAATAAAGTTCATGGAAACATTTGTTATGAAAAAAATAAAATGAAGTGTTCAGTACTTTTCACATAAAAATTATACCATTTTTATAAATGTATCCAATGGAAACTAAATACCACAATCAGTTCATACCTACCTTCATTTCCTTCAAGTAAACAAGTTATCTCTAATAGCTGGTACTTCTACATTGTCCTTTATTCTCTTTGAACTGGGACACAAACCCAGGGCCTCCAATGCAGGACATAAGCATCTTGACTCCTAGGCTAAACACCTGTTCTTTCCACAAACTCTTTGAAAGCCCCTTGTACATATTATTCTCTATCTTATTTGTATACTTAACGTATATTGTATTGCCTCCTATATCTACACATAAAATCTATTACGGGGCAGGCGCTGTGGTGTAGCAGATAAAGCCACTGCCTACAGTGCCAGCATCCCATATAGGCGTAAGTTCAAGTCCCTTCTATGGCCTGGGAAAGTAGTGGAAGATGGTCCAAGTCCTTGGGCCCCTGCATCCATGTGGGAGATCCAGAAGAAGCTCCTGGCTCCCGACTTCACATCGGCCATCTTTGGCCATTGTGGCCATTTGGGCAGTAAACCAACTTACTAGCTGTGTAACAGGGAGCAAGTTACTGCACCTCCCTACGCCTCAGTGTGCTAAAATGTAAGATAAGGATAATAATAGTACCTACCTGAACAGTATTGATGTGAAGCTTAAATAAGCTAGTATTTATAACCTACCTTTGTTGTAATAATAATCTGTTTTCTTTTTCTTTTAAAGCTTTCTTTAGTTCTGCTGTTCTTGAAGGCCTATGTAGGTATTTTCTTTTTCCTGTGCATTCATAAGTCCAATGTCCAAATTCCAAGCATTTCTGACATCTTACATGTTGCTTATTCGCTTCACTACAGGGCAAAACATAGAACACACAACTTAAAATTCTGCCTTGTGACATTTTCTGCCCTGAAAAGTTTCAACAACACAAAGTGTAAAATGATGTTTATTTTATTTAAAATACCTTTATATTTTATATTGTTTATTGTAGATTTAAGACAAAGCAGTACAATAAGTAGTTAAAAGCATGGATCTTAAAGCTAAGACAGAACTGAGCTCCAATCTTGGCTCCTCAATTCCATTCCAGTATTGATAGACTCAGAAATGCAGACTAACTCCCTAGCTTAGAACAAGAAAAGACAGTCAAAATATTTTTAACAGTCTGCTTGGAGGATCAGAGAATTAACAAGGAGGGAAAGAATAATCAAGTCAAGATATGGAAGAAGATACAAACCTAGAGTTAACTCAGCTCTTGTCATGGGGGCAAGCATCATGTCTCAGAAGCAGGGGGACGAATGTGTGTCCAGAGTTAAAAGTTTAGAAGGGATACACTCTCACAGTAAACCAAACCTTACAGAGACTGGAGCCCAGCTCTGGCCATCTGGGAGACTGAGCTGGATTATGATATAACAAGGGAAGAAAAACAGGTGAAAGAACTGGAAGGGCAGAAATCAAACTGTCGTTCCTTACTGATGATCTATTATATACAGGGCAAGTCCAAAAATACTGACAGAGAAACTATTTTGAAACAATTAGAATTATTGAATAAGCAACCTTGATAAGCAGGGTTAGCAAGGTTTTATATCAGAGGTGGACAACTTTTTTTCTTAAACACTCAGATAGTAAGTATTTTAGGCTTTGCTGAACAAGACAAAAAATTATAGATATTACACAGGAGGTTATCTAACGGAAAAAATAGATTTCCATAAATATTTTGACAAAAATTAAAATATAATTTTATATAATAGAAGTCAGCTAATGAGAAGAATGGAATTTATTTTTGGAGGATAACAACTCAACTGGGGTTCAAAGTTAGTATTTTCCATTGTTATAAGTTGAGTAGGACTTGCCTCCCCCAAAACTCACGCAAGACATTTAAACTCTGCTGTCTTAATGTAATGGCTGATGGATTAAAGGTGGAGACCTAATCTACTTGTGGCATCTGAGAGGTAGGTTCGGTGGGAAGTCTTTGGGTCGCTGTGGGTGTGCCCTCAGAGGGTGGTTCTCATGAAAGGGTTGATTATTTGAGTTCAAGTTCTGCCTAGCTTTCTCTCTCTGCTTCCTGGGTCACCACATGACAGCTCCTCCACACCTACCATAAACAGCTTCCATTCCAGTGAATGGGGCTGCCCAACCCTGAACTGCGTCCTCCAAGCTGTAAGCTGAAATAAATCTTTTCTTTTCCAAGAAGCTCCATTTAGGCCTTTTAGTTAAAGTGACAAAAAGTAGACTAACAGACCCTATGTACATATATGTACATATTTAAATAGCAGGCTTAGTTTACAAGTATACGAAAACAGACGGCAGGCAGGATGCAGTGGCCCATGGTTTACAGAACCCTACCCTGGATCACTACATAGAATCAGCTGATGTTCTACAGAACAACAACAGTTAAATATGAAAACATTAAAAGGTGATATTTAAAATATCTGAATATTTTACATGTTTAAAGTAAAATATCTAAAAATAAGTAAAGGTGTGAAAAATTGATATGCAAAAAAACTACTACACAGAGAAACTAAACACCTAAATAAGTAACACAAGAAAGGGATATGGTAATTCATGGATCAGCAGACCCAAAGTTGTAAAAATGTCAGTTCTCCACAAACAGATCCAGACTCAAAGCAGTGTCAGTCAAAATCTCAGCGTGCTTTTTTGAGTGTGAGACTTAATAGTTTATTCTAAAAAGCATGTTATTCTAAAATTTAAAGGTCAGGAACAGTCAAAATACTCTAATCAAAGAACAAGCAGGGAAGATTTGCATTAAAAGAAAAAAGCTATAATAAGAAATAAAAATAGAAAGCTATAATAAGAATATGTGAGTGAGGGTATGCAAATAATCTAACAGAACAGACTAGAAAGTCCAGAAACATACATACAATATATATATACACAAATATTTAATTACTTGAATTTTTTAAAGATGTATTTATTTATTCGAAAGGCAAAGTTACAGAGAGAGAGAGAGAGAGAGAGAGAGAGAGGTCTTCTATTGGCTAGTTCACTCCCCAGATGGCCACAACAGCCTGAGCTGGGCAGACTGAAGCTGGGAGCCAGGAGCTTCTTCTGGGCAAGTGAACCAATGGATAGAAGATCTCTCTGCCTTTCAAATAAAAATGAAAATAAATAAAAATTATACATATATATATTTTTTATTTGACAGAGTTAAACAGTGAGAGAGACAGAGAGAAAGGTCTTTCTTCCATTGGTTCACAACCCAAATGGCCACTACGGCTGGAGCTACACCAATCTGAAGCCAGGAGCCAGGTACTTCTCCTGGTCTCCCACACAGATGCAGGGCCCAAGTACTTGGGCCATCCTCCACTGCTATCCCAGGCCATAGCAGAGAGCTGGACTGGAAGAGGAGCAACTGGGACTAGAACCCGGTGTCCATATGGGATGCCGGCGCTGCAAGAAGAGGATTAACCAAGTGAGCCACGGTGCCAGCCCCAATAAAAATTATTTTAAAATGACAGATATTTGAGTTAAGGATTCTTTAAAAAAACAACAACAACAACAACAACAACATAAGGCTGGTGCCACAGCTCACTAGGCTAATCTTCCACCTGCGGGGCTGGCACACCAGATTCTAGTCCCAGTCAGGGCGCTGGATTCTGTCTCGGTTGCTCCTCTTCCAGTCCAGCTCTCTGCTGTGGCCTGGGAGTGCAGTGCAGGATGGCCCAAGTCCTTGGGCCCTGCACCACATGGGAGACCAGGAGAAGGACCTGGCTCCTGCTTCAGATTGGTGCGGTGTGCCGGCCGCAGCATGCCGCCGGAGCGGCCGTTGGGGGGTAAAGCAACGGCAAAGGAAGACCTTCCTCTCTGTGTCTCTCTCTCTCACTGTCCACTCTGCCTGTCAAAACCAAACCAAACCAAACCAAAAAAACCACACATAATCACGCACTATTTATAAAAGATTGTTAAATTTGACTTCATTGAGATTAAGGATTCCTTGGGGCCGGCGCTGTGGTGTAGCAGGTAAAGCCTCCGCCTGCAGTGCCAGCATCCTGTATGGGCGCCAATTCGAGTCCCAGCTGCTCTTCTTCTGATCCAGCTCTCTGCTGTGGCCTGGGAAAGCAGTAGAAGATGGCCCACGCCCTTGGGCCCCTACACCCATGTGGGAGACCCAGAAGAAGCTACTGGCTCCTGGCTTCGCTCCGGCCGTTGTGGCCAACTGGGGAGTGAACCAGGGGATGGAAGACCTTTCTCTCTCTCTCTCTCTGCTTCTCCTTCTCTCTCTTTCAAATAAAAATAAAATTAAAAAAAAAAAAAAAAAGACCAATGGTCTCAATTCCAAATTATGCAAAGAACTCTTATGAATCAATAAGAAAATGACATGTAATAGAAAAATAAAATGAAGTAGAAAATGGACAGGGGGCAGTGCTGTGGCGTAGTAGGCTAAGACCCCCCTGTGGTGCCAGCATCCCATATGGGTGCTGGTTCATGTCCCGGCTACTCCACTTCTGATCCAACTCTCTGCTATGGCCTGGGAAAACAGCAGAAAGACAGCCCACGGGCTTGGGCCCCTACATCCGTGTGGGAGACTTGGAAGACGCTCCTGGCTCCTGGCTTTGGATCAGCCCAGCTCTGGCCGTGGTGGCCATTTGGGAAGTGAATCAGCGGATAGAATACCTTTCTCTCTGTCTCTCCCTCTCTCTCTGTATAACTCTACCTCACAAATAAATAAAATGTTTAAAAAAGAGAGAAAATGAAAAGAGTATAAAAATGAGATTAAGAAAGACATGAACAACAAATACATAAAAGTGCTCATAGAATAAAAGAAAGCAAATTGACAACAAAATGTCCTAGATACCTACCAGAAAATAAGGCTTAAAACCTGGCAATAGCAAATGTTAGCAAGGATATGTAGCAAGAGAACAGTCACCCATTGTTAAGAGCATAAACTGGTACCACAATTTTAGAATAAAAAAAAAAAAAAAAGGAGAAAGAGAATATTTTCTTTTTTTTTTTTTTTTTTTTTTTTTTTTTTTTTTTTTTGACAGGCAGAGTGGACAGTGAGAGAGAGACAGAGAGAAAGGTCTTCCTTTGCCGTTGGTTCACCCTCCAATGGCCGCCGCTGCACCCGGCGCACCGCGCTGATCCTGGCAGGAGCCAGGAGCCAGGTGCTTTTCCTGGTCTCCCATGGGGTGCAGGGCCCAAGCACCTGGGCCATCCTCCACTGCACTCCCTGGCCATAGCAGAGAGCTGGCCTGGAAGAGGGGCAACCGGGACAGAATCCGGCGCCCTGACCGGGACTAGAACCCGGTGTGCCGGCGCCGCAAGGTGGAGGATTAGCCTATTGAGCCACGGCGCCGGCTCAGAAAGAGAATATTTTCTACTCCATAGCCTAGCAACTCCACTTGTAGGTGTTTATGCCAAAGGCACAAATCTATGTGCAGATACATGGAGGAAATACGTTATCTTATTGCTTTTCCTTTAAGTAGCTAATTGAAATTCTGAATGTCAAACCTTACAGAGAAGATTTAAGTATATTTCAATTATTTTTCCTGATTCATCTGCAAGTTGTCTCTTCTATGTAGACTATTTTATTGCATATTTTCTGCAAACCAGTACATTATCCTACATAACAATATAACATCAAAATCAAGAAATTAATATTGACATGTTCCTCCTACCGTATCTGGAGACCCCACTTAAATTTCAACAACTGTCCCAATCATGTTCTACACAGCAAATTTCAGTTCAGCACCAATGCTGCACCTGTTTGGTATCCTTCAGTCTTGAAGAATCCCGCAGGCAATTCTCAGGGAGGGTTGTGGGAGGAGAGTACCAAAACATAGCTAGAAATCATAGGTTTTCGTGTTCCACAGCACAGTGGGGGAACTGTGGGTCACAAGAATGCATTACACACTGCACAAAACACTGAAGGCGTGGACCTGGCAGGCCGCAGACATGGAGGTAGACTGGGGGCGTGTGGGGGCTAACCACCTGATCTTGGGCAGCTTAGGCTTTAAGCACATGTCGAGGCATTGCACTGTGTCCCATAAAAGTCTACAAGGTTTACAGGTTAATGGAAATTTTGAAGAAATAAAGAAAAAATTGTTGCCTTTAACAACTTTGACCCTTTTTAAAGATTATAGTCTAGTTTGTAAAGTGTGCATCAATTTGAGTTGGAGCATTTGCTTGCAGGCTCACTCATGAGGCTATGAGCGGGAGGCTTAGCTTCCATGTCGTGTTGGCCACTGCACAGGGCTACATACAGCATGGCTGGCCCCAGAGGGAGTGACCGAGGCAAGGCAAGAAGAAGCAGTCTTTCACAACTTTGTCTGGGAAACAGTTCTCACTGTCGTGGCATTCTATTTTCCTCAAAGACCAACCGCACAAGAATGGGGTGGGGATTACAGAACGGGGACCGTCCTGGCAGCTGGCTACCGATTCTGCTATCTCTATATACTTTGATTCAGGCCAAGCAACTTATGCAGTAATGTAACGGAAGTGATGCTGCATACTTCCCATAGAATCCTGTGGGTTGATATGAGCTTTCAATCTTATTACTGCTGATGTTCAGTCCGACCCCTTGAATAGCAAGAGTCTACCGCATTGGCTGTTATAAGGCTACCTTCTGTTCTGTTGTAATTGTGAGAGTTTGAAAATACAACTATAGTGACACACATCTGTTGGGATACTGCACTGTGGCACAGTAAGCCAAGCCACAGCCTGAGATTCCAGCATTCCGTATAAGCACCAATTTGAATCCTGGCTGTTCTGCTTCCTATCCAACTCACTGCTGACACAACTGGGAAGGCAATAGCACATGGCCCAAGTGTCACCCATGGGGGAGACCCAGATGGAGTTCTGGCTCCTGGCTTCTGCCTGGCCCAGCTTGGTGCTTGAGGCCATTTGGGGAGTGAAGCAGCAGATTAAAGATACCTCTCTCTCTTTCTTTCCTTCCCCATCTCTGTAATTATTTCAAACAAATAAATAAATCTTTTAAAAAAGCATCCCATTATGGGTGCTGGTTTGAGTCCTGGCTGGTCCACCTTTTTTTTTTTTTTTTTTTTTTGACAGATAGAGTTAGACAGTGAGAGAGAAACAGAGAGAAAGGTCTTCCTTCCATTGGTTCACCTCCCAAATGGCAGCCACGGCTGGTGCACCGTGCCGATCCAAAGCCAGGAGTCAGGTGCCTCTTCCTGGTCTCCCACACGGGTGCAGGGACCCAAGCATTTGGGCCATCCTCTACTGCCCTCCTGGGCCACGGCAGAGAGCTGGACTGGAAGAGGAGCAACCGGGGCTAGAATCTGGCACCCATATGGGATGCCGGCGCCGCAGGCAGAGGATTAACCAAGTGAGCCACGGCGCCAGCTCCGCTGTTCCACTTCTGATCCAGCTCCCTGCCCATGGCCTGGGAAAGCAGCAGAGGATGGTCTCTCTCCCTCTCTTTCTCTAACTCTGCCTTTCAAATAAATAAAATAAATCTTAAGTATGTGTGTGTGTGTGTATATATATATATATATATTATATATGGCTACAAGTTTCCTGCTTGGGCAAGGGTTGGACTGGGTGACTTGCTGCTAACCTACAAAAAAAAAGCAGTGAGGGAGTGTGACTTGGAAAGCTAGGGCAGGCAGCTACCGTGCATGAAGACATGCAAGCAGCCTCCAGAGAGGCCATGAGATGAGGAGCTGAGGCCGCCTGCCAGCAGCCATCTTGGAAGCAGATCCCCAGTTGAAGTCAAGCCTTCAGATGACTGAAGCCCTGGTAACTGCTTGACCACAACTCCATGGGAAAGTCTCAGTCAGAAGTACTCCCTCAGTCAGTCCTGAATTTCCAACCCACAGAAACTGAGTTAACACTTATTATTTTCATCCACTAAATTTTGAGGTAACTTATTTCATAACAAGTGATAACTAATATAGTACTTTATAGTATATAAATATCCAGCTCATTAAATGTTTAGTTCCTTTACTATGACTTATCAGTATGGATTTGTGTCCTTTTATAGTTTGTTCAATGGGTTATAGATCATCTTTTTTAAGATTTATTTATTTGAAAATCCACTGTTACAGAGAGGGAGAGATACAGAAAGAGAGAGATCTGCCATCCATTGGCTCACTCTGCAAATGGCCACAAGAGCCAAGGCTGGGCCAGGCCAAAGCCAGAGCTTCATCAGGGACTCCCATGTGGGTTGCAGGGGTCTGAATACTTGGGCCATCTTCCATTGCTTTTCCCAGACCACAGTAGAGAGCTGGACTGGAAGTGTGGCAGCTGGGACATGAACCGATGCCTAAATGGGATGCTGGCGTCGCAGGCGGTGGCTTTACCTGCTATACTACAATGCTGAAACCATCATCATTTGTTTTGATGCTCGAATTGCCTCAGATTTGCTCAACAGGAGCCCCATTAAACGAGATTTTGTGTCCTGTGGATGAGACTCATTCTTTGAGTACTTCTTTGCTTTCTGGCACAACAAAGTCCAAGGTTCACCTTCTATTTTCCCTGTCTTAGCCTCAAATCAGCCATTTCTCCAAGGAACCCTGAAGATACTCAGAGCCCAGGTCAGGAGCACACTCACAGGACTGCGCTCACTGTTCTTGGGAGGCTGCTGCTCTAGAGCACTCCCAGTGCACAGAGCTAGAAATACACACACCTATCTGTCACACACATTTCCACCTACCTCAGATAAAAACTATGAACTCACATTGCCGCCTTTAGTTCTAATCCAACTTTTTCTCCTCCCTACTTCCTTCTTCAGTGAGAAACCTGGCTTCCGACATTTGCAACAGATTTACTTATTGTAAGCAAGTACTCACTGTTGCCAGTGCTGCCCCTCCCCCATACGGATGCCCTCTTTCCTTCCCTTGGGATCAGGTATTCTGCTCTGCACTGTCGCCATCCCACTCCCAATCCCTAGCCTTCCCACCTCCCCGTATCTCGTGCACATGCTCTGAGCCTGCCTGGGTTGATCCCCATTAGCAGGCCAGCACCCCTCACGAGACGCGTTTCTCTTTTCACTTCAGCTCTGGCACACTGCACCAGTGCCCCCTCACACCACTCCCAAAGGCCCTGAATGAGTGTGGCTACTCTCCCAGGAGGATGACCTTGTGAGCCCTCATCCTTGGGATCTTGCAGTCAGCACCGGAAGCTCCGCCCGCTGGGTTTCCTCCACACTCTGCTGCACTGTACACTCTGCCCTTCAGTGGGTGCCCTCCTTTCCCATCTTCAGGGCTGACACTCCAAGGTCAGGTGAGCCTTACACATGGATGCCTGTCTGCTGTACTTTACCCAACCGCTTTAGGGCTGGCTTCCTCAAGAAGGGAAGAGGGACAAAACAAACTACAAGAATGGCTTCTTTGGTTTGTTCTTTGTTTTTAAAGATTTATTTATTTGAAAGCCACAGTTAGAGAGAGAGGGAGGGAGGGGGAGGGGGAGAGGGAGAGGGAGAGGGAGAGACAGAGACAGAGAAAGATCTTCCATCTGCTGGTTCACTCACCAGATGGTTAAAACAGCTGGCTGGGCCAGGCCAAAGCCAGAAGCCAGAAGCCAGGAGCTTCATCTGGGTCTGCCACGTAGACAGCAGTATTCCAAGTGCTTGGGCGATCTGCTGCTTTCCCCAGACCATTACCAGGGAGCAGGATCAGAAGTGGAACTGCTGAGACAGAAACTGGCACTCATCTGGGATGTGAGTATATGCCATAACATTGGCCCTGTAGGAATGTTTTAACAGCATGATTTGTAATATTCTCAAAACTGGATGTAGGGGCTGGCGCTGTGGCATAGTAGGTTAAGCATTTGCCTGCAGCACTGGCATCCCATATGGGTGCCAGTTCGTGTCCTGGCTGTTTCTCTTCTGATCCAGCTCCCTGCTGACGGACTGCGAAAGCAGTAGAAGATGGCCCAAGTCCTTGGACCCCTGTACTTATGTGGTAAACCTAGAAGTTCCTGGCTCCTGGCTTCGGATCAGCCCAGATTTGGCCTTTGCGGCCATTTGGCTAGTGAACCGGCAGATGGAAGACCTCTCTCTCTGTCTCTCCTTCTCTCTGTGACTCTGCTTCTCAGCTAACTAAATAAATCTTAAAAAAAAAAAAAAAAGGGGGGGTCTAATATCCAAGGAGAACAGACAGTCTGTGATATAGAACACAGTGGAAAACTTCATAGTAATAACAATAAACTATAGCTTCATTTAACTTAGCTAGATCTTAGATATAATAAGATAGACTCAAAAGAATCCATATTATATGATTCCATGTAAAGTTAGGACAGGCAAAATTAAACCCTGTGCATAGTTAGATGGAGAAATACAAAGGGCCTCTGGTGTACTAGCAATCTTCTATCTTTGACCCGGGTAGTAATTACAAGGAATGTTCCTTTTATACTAATTTACAAAGTGGCATATTTATGTTACATTAACTTGTTGTACATATGTTATATTTCACAACAATAGCTTTAAAGAAACTGCAGCTTTCACAGCACAGCTATATAATATTAAGCAAATTGTTTTTTGACACTCAGTTTCCTCTTTTTTTTTTTTTTTTTTTTACAGGCAGAGTGGACAGTGAGAGAGAGAGACAGAGAAAAAGGTCTTCCTTTTGCCGTTGGTTCACCCTCCAATGGCTGCCGCGGCCAGTGTGCTGTGGCCAGCACACCGCGCTGATCCGATGGCAGGAGCCAGGTGCTTCTCCTGGTCTCCCATGGGGTGCAGGGCCCAAGGACTTGGGCCATCCTCCACTGCACTCCCTGGCCACAGCAGAGAGCTGGCCTGGAAGAGGGGCAACCGGGACAGAATCTGGCGCCCCGACCGGGACTAGAACCCGGTGTGCCGGCGCCGCAAGGCGGAGGATTAGCCTGTTGAGCCACGGCGCCGGCCTCAGTTTCCTCTTTTAAAAAAATGTGGCAATACTTACTTTACTAGGTTATAGTGAGAATTACCTGAGATCATAACCATGGTTTACAAGAACTATGTGCCAGTAAGTTAGCAAAGTACTTCTTATACATAATCACAGCCAATCCCATTAAGAACCCAATTAATTTGAGAGCAATGTCCCCACATTCTACAGATCGGGATGTGTATAAAACAAGAAGTAAGGCATCTGGCATAAAGAAATATAGAAATAAATGGGAGCTATTACCACTAACACACATTCTGGGCTAATCAGAATAATATGGACCAACAACAGAGGGCTGTTTAAGTTTTCTCAGAACATTGTAGTATGATGTGAGCAGGCATCTTTATTCATAATGAAAGCATAATTGGTGCTCTGTAAATGTCTGTAAAATGAATGACTATTGAAAAGTGTTTAAAAGAGCAAAATTTATAACAGGGGGTCATTCATGAAATCCTGCCATGTGCCAGATTATTATCTTTTTTTTGGACATGCAGAGTTAGACAGTGAGAGAGACAGAGAGAAAGGTATTCCTTCCATTGGTTCACCCCTCAAATAGCCACTACGGCAGGTGCGCTGCAAAAAATATTGATTTATATTTATTTGAAAGGCAGTGATACAGATGGGGGTGGGGGAGGGGAGATACAGAGAGAGAGACCTTCCATCTGCTGGTTCACTCTTCAATTGGCTACAATGGCCAGAGCTGGGCCAAGCTGAAGCCAGGAAAAAGCTTCTACTAGGTCTCCCACATGAGTGCAGGGGCCCAAGCACTTGGGCCATATTCTGCTGCTTTCCCAGGCACCTGAGCAGGGAGCTAGACTGAAGCAAAACAGCGTGGATTCAAATTGGCGACCATATTTGATGCTGGCACTACGGGCAGTGGCTCTACCTGCTATGCCACAGTGCTGGCCCCAAGGTTATGTTATCTTAACAATCATTTACTTCAGCACTTAAGGAAAATTTAAGTTAATTTTAATCTGAAGAATGCCTCAGATAAGGAATTAAGACTACTTAGGGGATGGCGCCGCGGCTCACTAGGCTAATCCTCTGCCTTGTGGCGCTGGCACACCGGGTTCTAGTCCCGGTTGGGGCGCCAGATTCCGTCCCGGTTACCCCTCTTCCAGGCCAGCCCTCTGCTGTGGCCTGGGAGTGCAGTGGAGGATGGCCCAAGTGCTTGGGCCCTGCACCCGCATAGGAGACCAGGATAAGTACCTGGCTCCTGCCTTCGGATCAGCGTGGTGCGCCGGCCGCGGTGGCCATTGGAGGGTGAACCAACGGCAAAGGAAGACCTTTCTCTCTGTCTCTCTCTCTCACTGTCCACTCTGCCTGTCAAAAAAAAACAAAAACAAAAACAAACAAACAAAAGACTACTTAGGTATAGTATTAAAAGACAGTAAGAGTTGGGGCCTGCACCATGGCTCACTTGGTTACTCCTCCACCTGTGGCGTCGGCATCTCATACGGGCGCCGGATTCTGTTCCAGTTGCTCCACTTCCAGTCCAGCTCTCTGCTGTGGCCCGGGAAGGATGGCCCAAGTACTTGGGCACCTGCACCTGCATGGGAGACCAGGAGGAAGTACCTGGCTCCTGGCTTCGGATCAGCGCAGTGCCGGCTGTGGCAGCCATTTGGGGGGTGAACCAACGGAAGGAAAACCTTTCTCTCTGTCTCTCTCTCACTGTCTATAACTCTACCTGTCAAATAAATTAAAAAAAAAAAAAAAAAAAAAAAGAAAACCTCTGCCTCTATCTCTTCCTCTCTCTGTAACTCTGCCTTTCAATAAAATAAAAATAATATAAAAAGATAGTAAGACTCAACATTTTGCCTAGTGGGTAGTTAAGTTTAAACAAACAGCTGCTAGAAGTAAGATTATATCTTCAAGGTTTACCTGAATATGTAATACAGTAGGAAATTTTATAATCAATATCAAAACACCATATGAAATTAACATTAGCTTTCTAAGAAGAAAAAACAAGGAAGATAATTCATTATATGAATGATAAATTTAGCAGAGATCATAAGAAGAATCCAACAGAAATCCTGGTGCTAACGAATTCAATAAATGAAATAAAAAATGCATTTTAGAGCCTTAACAGCAGAGTGGATCAAGCAGAAGAATGAATGTCTGACCTTCAAGATAAGCCTTTTGAAAAAACCTAGACTTAAAAAAAAAAAAAATTAAAAAGAATGAAGGACTCCTATGAAACTTATGGGACAGCATTAAGTGAGCCAGCTTTCACATTATGAGTACGTAGGAAGAAGAGAAGAGAAAAGGTATAAAAAAAACCTATTCAGTGAAATAATTGCTGAAAAGTTTCCCAAACCTTGGAAAAGATATAGACATCTAGGTCCCAGAATCTCAAAGGATCCCTAAAGATTCCTCCAAAAAAAATCTGATCTAAGGTACACTACCAAAAAATACATTTAGTCTAGTGGTTAAGACTTGAATTCCACATCAGAGTGCTTGGGCTGAATTTTAGGTTCTGGTTCTTGATTCCATTGCCTGCTAATTCAGACGCTGCGAGGCAAAGGAGATGGTGCCAGTAACTGAGTTCCATCCCCACAAGGAAGACACTGAGTTGCTGTTTCCCAGCTTTAGGCCCCTAGCTGTTGTGAGCATTTGGGAAGTGAACCAGAAGATGGGCGTTCTCTCTCTGTGTCTGTTTCTCTGTCTCTACCTCTCTGCCTCTGAAGTAAGTAAAGAAAAATTTAAATTTCAAAAGCAGATTAACAGAAATTATACAGGGGCTGGCAATGTGGCTAGCGGGTAAAGCCTCCACCTGCAGTGCCGGCATCCCATATGGGTGCCAGTTCTAGTACCGGCTGCTCCGGTTACAATCCAGCTCTCTGCTGTGGCCTGGGAAAGCAGAAGATGGCCCAAGTCCTTGGGCCCCTGAACCCACGTGGAGACCTTGGAAGAAGCTCCTGGTTCCTGGCTCTTGGCTCCTGGCTTTGGATTGGCCCAGCCCTGGGCATTGCAACCATTTGGGGAGTGAACCTCTCCCTTTCCCTTTCTCTCTGCCTCTGGCTCTCTGTAACTCTGCCTTTCAAATAAATACATACATACATACATCTTTAAAAAAAAGAAAATACACAAATTTATTTTTAAAACAGTATAAGACAGAGAGAATTGATGGCAAGGAAAGTATCAAGGAACATAAAAGGGAATCCCTATTAGACTAACCTCAAACTCAGAGACTAAGGGAGCATGGCTGGGACAGGAGTTGTGGCACAGCAACTTAAACTGTTACCTGGGATGTCTGCATCCCCTATCAGAGTGCTGACTACTCTGGTTCTGATCCAGCTTCCTGCTAATGCATCCTGAGGGGCAGTGGGCAATGCTTGGGCCCCTGACACCCGCGTGGGAGACCACATGGGAGTTTCTGGCTCTGGGTTTTGGTATCTGGGGCGTTTAGGGAACAACCCAGGGATGGAAGATCTCTCTGTGTGTCTCTATCTGTTGCTTGGCCTTTCAAGTAGTTGGAAATAAACATTCTATTTCTTAAAGAGAGAGAAAGGGCTAATACATTCAAAGTCTTGAAAGAAAATCATTGCCCACCAGGACACTATCCTCAGCAAAGCTATCCTTCAAAGATGAAACAGAAATAAAACATTCCCAAGACAAGCAAAAACGGAGGGAACTCATCACTACTATATCAGCTCATCTCAAAAAAAAAAAAAAAAAAAGCTTAAGAGAGAACTATGATAATGATAAATATCTGAGGTTATAGGTAAACCAATTAACCTGATGTGGTCGTTACACATTGTATATATGTTTTTTGTTTGTTTTTGACAGGCAGAGTGGACAGTGAGAGAGAGACAGAGAGAAAGGTCTTCCTTTTGCCATTGGTTCACCCTCCAACGGCTGCCACGGCTGGCGTGCTGCGGCCGGCGCACCACGTTGATCCAATGGCAGGAGCCGGGTACTTATCCTGGTCTCCCATGGGGTGCAGGGCCCAAGTACTTGGGCCATCCTTCACTGCACTCCCGGGCCACAGCAGAGAGCTGGTCTGGAAGAGGGGCAACCGGGACAGAATCCGGTGCCCCGACCGGGACTAGAACCCGGTGTGCCGGCGCCGCAAGGCGGAGGATTAGCCTAGTGAGCCGCGGTGCCGGCTGTATATATGTTTTGAATTGTCACGCTATACCTCATAATTTAAATAACCACAATGTGTCAATTAAAAATAAAAATATATTTTTAAAAAAGAATGATTAACATATTTAATATATGCACAATTGCAATGTGCATCCCAGAAAATGACATTCAGAAACACTACAAGATAATGCCATTTAAAAATGCAAAAATCACAACTTTATACAAATATAAAATTAATACATGTCAAAATTTCATTTAATCGGCCAGCGCCGCGGCTCCCTAGGCTAATCCTCCGCCTTGCGGGGCCAGCACACCGGGTTCTAGTCCCGGTCAGGGTGCCGGATTCTGTCCCAGTTGCCCCTCTTCCAGGCCAGCTCTCTGCTGTGGCCAGGGAGTGCAGTGGAGGATGGCCCAAGTGCTTGGGCCCTGCACCCCATGGGAGACCAGGAGAAGCACCTGGCTCCTGCTATCAGATCAGCGTGGTGCGCCGGCCGCAGTGCGCCAGCTGCGGCGGCCATTGGAGGGTGAACCAATGGCAAAGGAAGACCTTTTTCTCTGTCTCTCTCTCTCACTGTCCACTCTGCCTGTCAAAAAAATTTCATTCAATCACTAAATAATGGGGAATCAGTAATGGTTGAAATGAGAATTCAAACATCACTCCAATACGGGCAATCACACTAAAATGAATTGACAAATGCTGGTTAGTAGACAAGGCAATAACTGAATATATCACAGTTCTAAGGGCAAATATCTGCAGTGTTAGCAATGTCCTACAACCACAGATTTGTAAAATAGCTCAAAGACAATGAAAAGAGCAGACTTTCATAGAGTCTCATAGCCAGGAAGGGTGGACTACACAGGATACCTACTAATCTTTTTTCTTCCATTTCAAAGCCTTCCACAATTCTTCCTAACAATGAAAATACTGGGGGAAGGAAAGTCTCTTGCAATCAGTTAAACAGTCATCTTTTCTAAGCTCACAAGTTGTTTTTCCAGTATTAACAAACTATTGGCTTGGGATCCTAGTCATTAAAATATCACCAGACATTGAGGAATTCACTTTTTGTTATAAATAAAACTTTCACACATATCCAAAGTACATCTATAATTAATATTTTATTTTTATGCTCTAAACACTAATAAACTACCTCTAAAATACTAATTTTGGGGCCAGTTTTGTGATGTAGCATGTTAAGCCACCACCTGTGATGTGGGCATCTCAGATGAGTTTTGGTTTGAGCCCCAGTTGCTCACTTCCAATTCAGCTCCCTGCTAATGCGACCAAAAAAGCAGTGGAAGGTGGTCCAAGTAGCTGGGCTCCTACCACCAACATGGCCAGACTTGAAAGTTTTTAGCTCCTGGCTTTAGCATGGCCCAGCTTTTACAGCCATCTGGGAAGTTAATCAGAAGATGGAAGATTCCTCTCTCTAATTCTGCCTTTCAAATAAACAAATTAATGTCTTAAAAAAAAAATTAATCTTTCGGGGCTGGTGCTGTGGTGCAGTGGGTTAAAGCCCCGGCCTCAAGCACCAGCATCCCATATGGGCACCGGTTCTAGTCCTGGCTGCTACGCTTCTGATCCAGCTCTCTGCTATGGCCTTGGGAAAGCAGTGGAAGATGGCCCAAGTCCTTGGATCTCTGCACCCTTGTGGGAGACCCAGAGGAGGCTCCTGGCTCCTGGCTTCGGATCGGCTCAGCTCCAGCCAATGCAGCCATTTGGAGAGTGAACCAGCAGATCAAAGACTCTCTCTCTCTTCATCTCTACCTCTCTCTGTAACTCTGTATTTCAAACAAATAAAAATAAATCTTTTTAAAAAATTCATCTTTCATATAGATTGCTAATTTATGCTTTCAAAATAAGCCTCCACCTGTGATGCTGGCATCCCACATGGGCACCGGTTTGTGTCCTGGCTGCTCTTCTGAAGTAGAGGATGGCTCAAGTGCTTAGCACCCTGCACCCACATCAGAGACCTGGTTCTTCAAGAAGCTCCTGGCTCCTGGCTTTGGATAGGCCCAGCTCCAGGTATTGTGGCCACTTGGGGAGTGAACCAGAGGACAGAAGACCTCTCTCTCTGTCTCCCCCAAGATCTCTCTGCCTTTCAAATAAATAAATCTTTAAAGGAAAAAAAAAAAAAAAAGAATGACAACAGACCTTTCTCAGTTCTCATAACTTAAATACAATTTTAAACATATTATTATAAAAGTCATATATGCTCCTTATAAACAAAATTAACATTTTTTGACTAACATAATATGAAAATAAAATGAAAAGCAAAGACTCCTCTCCTCTCCCCCAAATACATCCCTAAAATTCTTTTGCACGTCCCTAACCTCAAAATAATCTTCCTTTCCTGAATCCCTGGGGGTATTACAATCTGTACACCACAACAACTTATATTATACCTCTTCCCAACAAGACCACAAGCTGCTCGAGCTCTGATCTGCCTTTTACTTCCAATGTACCTCATGGACCAAACACACACACTATACAAAGAAAACATTTAACTTTCTGATACTTGTGAATGAGCACTACTACGGATTTTGATTAGTCAGCATTCATCTACCTTTGACCCGTCCACCCAGATCATCCATTCATGGTCATCCATTCCACTAGGCTGGGAGAGGAGACCTCTGAGTCAATTGTAACTTCAAAATCCCACAGGTGTGCCAAGGCAGTCAGGTCACTGAAGTGCAGCCAGCTCCAAGCTGAGAGGATATAAGGGACCCTGGCATACTGCATTAGGAAGAAAACAGAGTCTGTTCCAGTCTGGAGCCAACATCCAGGAAAGCAAACCTGAGCAACAGAGGCAGAAGCAGAGAGGCAGAGACGGAGACCTAATGACATCAGTTAGCACTGAGCCTCCTTTCACCACCAAGCTGACTACTCTGACTCCCTGAGTCTTTATCATATTCAGGGAACTCTCATCGGGCCTGAAAAGGGAGAAACATAAAAAACATAAACATATATACGTTAATGGACTCTGAGCTATGCACTATAGGTGTGCAAAACGATGATGGTGTGAAACACTGAGAATGAAGAAGTAGCAGATGTGTTGGTAGGAAAGAAGGTTTTGCAGGAAAAGGGCCTCCGAGATGACCCCTGCATTGTCGGCTCACGGCAAACCTCTGGCGCCGCTGTCCTGCTAGCTCCTTAGGCACACTGGCCATCTTTCTGCTCTTGAGAAGTAAATTCTTTCTGGCCTCCAAGCAGTTTTGCCACTGTCTGGATGTTCTTTCCACACATCGTCTCAGGACCGGCTGCTTTCTCCCCATGGCCATCTCTGATCAAATGTCGCCTCTTTCCACCACCAAACCTCGTGTCCGTCAAAGCTGACCAAACTAGAGACCGTCCCCATCACCGGAGCGTGAGCTCCCGAAGCAGGGGCTCCATCGGAATGAAACACCTCTTCGTTATGCCCAAGCTCTGGCGCCGAGCCCAGGGACTACATATTTACTCAGGGAGAGACCGGCAGTAACTGAGAAGTAGCTGCTGGTTGAGTCCAGGGACGGCGATGGGAAGGGGGCAGCGAAAGACAGCTGGCCGGGAGGCTGCCGAGGGAGCTGCAGTTTACCTCCGCGGGAGCGGAGGGGTCCGACCCGGCTTCCCTTGCCCACGCGCCGTGCGAGCAGAACGGCCTAACCCACGGAGTGACCAACCCCCGCGTGCTGCCTTCTTGTTCCACGACCCCGCAAGTCTCTGGTCACCAAACTTATCGCCCGGGCCGAGCCCCGCGGACGCTGGCAATGTGTCTGAGCAACAGCCATCCTCGGCCGCTCCTCGGAGGGGGTCCGACGCCCAGCCGCGCACCCCTGCGCCGGCTCAGCCGCCGGCTGACGCGCGTCTCCCCGCCCCCAGCCCGTCCGGGAGCCCGAGAGGGCCCCCACTTACGCTTGTCTCCGGGCTATGAGCCGATGCATGGGAGTCGCCATCTTAGCGCGGCCGAGGCCTGCCGCGCTGAGTTTTGGGAAACTCCTCGCAGGGGGCGTGGACTTGGACCCGGCGGCCGCGGCGTGGGCGGGGCCTCCGGGCGGCTTCTGGGCGGGGCCTGCGGGCGGCCTCTCTGAGGAGGCCGAGGGCCGGAGGCGGGTGCGTGCGGACGCCGCTGTGGGTCCGTCCATGGGGCTGAGCGAGGTTTGCAAGGACGGTGACGGGGAAGCACATTCCCGAAAAGGAAAAGTATGTATTTTTAAGATTCGTGTGTATAGGTATCCCCCACACGCAGAGATACTGAATGAAACTACTGTGTACCGGAAAGCAGAAGTCTGGAGAATAAAATAGTGAGCGGGCCCTGGATCCGAGAGAATGGGTTTAGCACATCCTCAAGTGAAAATGGTGTTAACTGTTCATTGTTTAATATATTCACAGCAATGTTATAAGGACCAAAGCTGCTTTGGCAACCAGAAAAAGACCATCGCAAATATTACTTTAGAAAATTGTAGCTATACCTATTTGTAGTATCGACTCATGGAAATGTTCTCCCAAGTCCACAATCTTTTCTATATATATATATATATATATATATACACTCTTCATATGTATAATTACTCCAAAAAGTTAGTGAAAATGGCATTAAAAGAAAAATGTACATTTCCCACCAACTTTTCTGAAATCCTGCTGTATATATTCTTGTCTGTTTCTAGGTCACCCATTTGTATTTTTCAATTAATAATTATTTAGTAAAGTGTTTAGGAGCTTGAGATGCTGTGTTGTTCAAGTTTAGACCCTTGGGCACATGGAACTTTCTACAGATAATAAACAAAATCTGCTATGATTAGGGTGTTTTCCCCCGATAATTCATGTGTTACAAATTTAACCACCAGGGCCAGAGCTGTGGTGTGTCAAATAAAGCATCCGCCTGCAATGCCGTCATCCCATATCTGCACAGATTCAGGTCCCACCTGCTCCACTTCTGATCCAGCTTCCTGCTAATGTGCCTGGGAAAGCAGCAGAAGATGGCCCACATGCCAGGGCCCCTGCACCCACAGAGGAGGCAGCTCTTGGCAGGAGGCTCCTGGCCTCTGTCTAGCTCTGCCCTGGCCTGGTGCAAACACTTAGGGAATGATCTGACAGATAGATGTCTCTGTCTCTTCTGCCTCCCTGACCTTCAAATAAAGAAATAAATCTGAAAAAAAAAAAAAAAGAAATTTAATCCCTAAAGTCATATATCAGTAATATTTGGTAGGTGATTAGGTAACGGAGATTCTGCCCTCATGAATAAATGAATCTATTTTCAGATTAATGGATTAATTTGGTTATTGAAAGAGTAGTTTCGTTATGAAAGTGAGTTCTCTTTGCCGTGCTTACTTGGTCTTGCAATATGATGTCCTCTACTGTATTATGATGCATTTAGAGTGAACCAGTGGCTAGGTTTACCCTTTGGCTGGCTGTCTCTGTCTTCCTCTGTACTTCTTTGTTTCTCTGCCTCTCAAGTAATCTTTTTAAAAAGGAAAGAAAAGGAATCCCAAATAAAGGAGTAAAGTGATTAATTTTGAGAGTTAGAGAAGGTAATGATGTCAGCTTTGAGTACAGCTTGTTCTTTAAAGAATGGATTATTGGGCGTTGTGCCACAGCAAGCTAAACTGCAGCCTGCCATACCGGCACCCCATGTTGGAGAACCAGTTTGAGTCCCTACTGTTCCTTTTTTTTTAAGATTTATTTATCCTATTTGAAAATCAGTTACAGAGAGGGAGAGAAAGAGGGATCTTCCATCTGCTGGTTCACACCCCAGATGACCGCACAGCCAGGGCTGGGCCAGGTCAAAGCCAGGAGCTTCTTCCAGGTCTCCCACGTGGATTGCAGAGTCCCAAACACTTAGCCATCTTCTCGTGCTTTCCCAGGCCATTAGCAGGGAAATGGATCAGCAGTGGAGCAGCTGGGACATGAATCAGCTCCCATATGGGATGCTGGCGTCGTAGGCAGCAGCTGAGCCTGCTATGCCACAACACCAGCCCCTGTTCTAGTTTCCATACAGCTCCTTGCCAATGTGCCTGGGAAAGCAGCAGAAGGTAGGTCAGTTACCTGGGCTCATGCTATCCATGTGAAAAGCCCTGATGGAGCTCCGAGCTCCTGGATTGTGCTGGTCCAGCTCTGGCCATTGCAGCCATTTGGGAAGTGATCCAGCAGGGAATCTCTCTCACTGTTTCCTTCAAATAAATAAAGTCTTTTAAAAAGGGATTTGTTTTTCTGTTCTTTAGTTTGCTGTTTTTTTATTCCCCTGTGTATTTATGGGTATATTTTCACATCTGAAAACATACAGATCTAATTTATTCTTTTTGTATATTATATGATAGGATATTCCACAGTTTATCCAATCAGAACCCTATTGTTGAACAATTAAGTCAGCACAAAAGATTTTAAAGCACTCAATGAAGGCTTTTTGTTAAGATCCTTAAAATGGAATTGCTGAGTCAAAGAATATACACACTTAAGATTTTGATAACCCTTCAAATAGGCTGTACACTGGAGTGGATGGTTGACACAATTAAAATCCCTCTTGGGATGCCTGTATCTCATATTGAGGTGCCTGGGTTCAAGTCCTAGTTCCATTTTAGATTCCAATTCCCTCCTTTTTCCTACACTGGGATGCAGCAGGTGATGGCTCAAGTGGGTCCCTGCCGTCCACGTGGGAGACCCTGATTGAGTTCTAGGCTCCTGGCTGTGGCCTAGTCCCAGCACTAGCTGTGTGAGCATTTGGGGAGTGGGCCACTCCTTCTCTCCCTCTCTCTGTGGACTTTCAAATAAAAAATAAATATAAATTTAAAAGATTGTAAACAAGCTTGCTTTGTCACCAGATTTCAGAATGGTCAGTTGTTTAAATTTGTATATTTAGTAAACCAATGTGATATATTACTGATGAGGTTAAGTAATTTCCTCATCGTCCTTGTTAAATTAATCTGATTTGGTCTGAGAGTGACTACATACCTTCAGTCCCAACATCAGGAACTAAAACCTAGTGTGGTAGGTAAAGCAGCTGAAGGCCTGAATTAGGAATATGCTCTCATAACAGATACCTGAATCTCAGCCAGTCACAAATCACCAGCTGATCACATCATGCCCAAGTAAGGCAAAGGCAGTAACTAATCAACCTGATGTTCTGTGCCTCACTTCCCTTTTCTGTGTATACACTACCTGTTTACGTTGCACGCTGTTCTTTGATCCTCTTCTGATTCTGAGCACTTCCCGATTTGTGAATTGTTCTATGCTCGATTAAACTGTTTAATTTGTCTAAAGTTTTTCTTTTAACAGCAATAATAATCTGTTCTTCTTTCAAGAATTGGTTCTTCAAATTCTTTGTTTTTCTATTGGATTTTTATCTTCTTAATACTGATTTGTAAATTTTTAATATTTTACATATAAATCCTTTGTCTTATATGTTACGATTTTTTCCCCCTATTTTGTCTGTTGTCTTTTAACTTTGTGAGCATTTCCCCAAAGGGAAGTCTTAAAGTTTTTATAAAATTTGGGGCCAGCATTGTGGTTTAGTGAGTAAAATTGCCACCTGTGATGCTGGCATCCACACAGGCACTGGTTCACGTTCCTACTGCTCCACTCCTGATCCAGCTTCCTGCCAATAGCCTGGGAAAAGTAGCAGAAGATGGTCCAAGTCGTGGGCCCTTCCACACACATGGGAGACCCAAATGAAGCTCCTGGCTCCTGTCTCTGGCCTAGCCTAGCCCTGACTTTCAGCCATATGAGGACTGAACCAGTGGTTGGAAGATATGTCTCTCTCTCTCTCTTTAATACTGTCAATAAAAATAAATAAATCTTTTTAAAAATGTTTAGAAAATTTGAGAGGCAGACAGACAGAGTTCCTTTCTACCTGTTCATTACCCAGAATGCTTTGCAGTAGCCGGGGCTGGGACCAGGGCTAGAGCCAGAAGCTGGTAAATCAGTCCAGGTGTTTCACGTAGGTGGCAAGGGCCCAGCCACTTGAGTTACGACCTGCTGAATGTTGATTCTTAGGCAATCGTTTTAAACAGTCTTTGTGGTTTCCTAGATTCGGCTCATGCACAGAATGTTATTTTGTGTACTAAAATTATTAAAATATTGTCTTATTGCTATTTAATTATAATTATGTTAGTTATGTTTCTGTGGTTATATCCTGATTTCTAATTTTTATTTTATTGAAACTCGATTTTTTAAATGATCTATTACTTCTCTATTGGTTTCAAATGCCATTTTCAGGGCCAGCATTTTGATGTGTCCTGGTCTACTTCCAATCCAGCTTCCTGCTAATTGCTTGGGAAAAACAGTGGAAGATGGCGCAAGTGGCTGGGCCCCTGCCATCCACATGGGAGACCCAGATGAAGCTCCTGGCTAATGGCCTGGCTCTTGCGTACTTTTGAGGAGTGAATCAGCAGATGAAAAATCTTTATGTCTCTCCCTCTCTCTTGCAGCAATTCTGACTTTAAGAATAAATATTTTTTATTTTTATATTTAAATTTATTTATTTTGAAAGTCAGAGTTACAGAGAAAGAGAGTGAGGGAGAGACAGAGAGAGTCTTCCATCTGCTGGTTCACTGCCCAAATGTCCACAACAGCCAGAACTGGGCAGACCCAAAGCCTGGAACCAGGAGCCAGGAGCTTCTTTTGGGTCTCCTACATGGGTGCAGGGGCCCAAGGACTGGGGCCATCTTCTGCTGCTTTCCCAGGCCTCTTAGCAAGGAGCTGGATTGTGAATGGAGCAGCCAGAATTTGAACCAGTGTCTATGTGGGATGCTGGCACCTTAGGTGGCGACTTTACCCATTATGTTACAGTGCCAGCCCCAAATATCTTTCTAAAAAATGCCATTCTCATAATAAATAGTTTTCTTGAACATTATATTTTCTTTTAAAAAAAAAGATTTTATTTTTTTATTTGAGAGGTAGTTACAGACAGTGAGAGGGAAAGACAGAGAGAAAGCTCTTCCTTCCGTTGGTTCACTCTCCAAGTGGCCACAATGGCCAGAGCTGTGCCAATCCGAAGCCAGCAGCCAGGTGCTTCTTCCTGGTCTCCCATGTGGGTGCAGGGGCCCAAGCACTTGGGCCATCTTCTACTGCTTTTCCAGGCCACAGCAGAGAGCTGGATTGGAAGAGGAGCAGCCGGGACACAAACTGGCACCCATATGGGATAACAGTGCCACAGGCAGAGGATTAACCTACCATGGCATGGTGTTGGCCCCTGGACATTGTGTTTTCTTCCAGAGATCTGTTTGTACCAATATATGTCTGTGTTTCAATTACCATGGTTTTATATAATATTTTTATTTAAAAGTTTTTTTTTTTTTTTTTTGACAGGCAGAATGGACAGTGAGAGAGAGAGACAGAGAGAAAGGTCTTCCTTTGCCGTTGGTTCACCCTCCAATGGCCGCCGCGGCCGGCGCACTGCGGCCAGCGCACGGCGCTGATCCGATGGCAGGAGCCAGGTACTTATCCTGGTCTCCCATGGGGTGCAGGGCCCAAGCACCTGGGCCATCCTCCACTGCACTCCCTGGCCACAGCAGAGAGCTGGCCTGGAAGAGGGGCAACCGGGACAGAATCCGGCGCCCTGACCGGGACTAGAACCCAGTGTGCCGGCGCCGCTAGGCGGAGGATTAGCCTAGTGAGCTGCGGCGCCGGCCTATTTAAAAGTTTTAATTTACTTTGATTTATTTCAAAGGCAGAATGACGGAGAGGAAGAACTTCCACTTGCCCAAATGCACAAAACATCTGGGCCAGGGGAAGCTGGAAGCCGAGAACTCAATCCAGGCCTTTCGCATGAGTGTCAGGGACCCGAGTACTCAAGCTGTCACCCACAGGCTGCCCGGTGCACATTAACAGGAACGCGGGTCAGAAGAGGAACCAGGACTCGACCTCAGGTACTACGGTATGGGTTGTGGGTATCCTTGCTGGCATCCTAACCATTATGGCAAACACCCACCTCTCCAGGATATTTTTATATCTTCTAAAGTGTAGTCATTCTTCACCGGAAGCTTAAGAGCACTCCGAGAGAGTGTGAGAAAACTCGACTGCAAAGCTTGCTGTGTGTGACAAGCTCTTTACAAAGCTCCGGAGCACCAACAGATTGTTTTCTTTTACTTACCATCAGCACGTCTGCTACAAACATTTCCTTTTTGTGCCACTTGGTTTTAAAATAGTTTTGGGGGATCTGGTAGAATTTGAACTAACTCTGGACATTCCTAAGGTTTGTTTCCATGTGAAGTATTGTAGCCCTCTGTGAGGCTCATCTTCGCTGGGTGATACACCTTTCCATTCGTTACACGTTGGGCCAGGATTGTTTTTGTGACAATTCAAGTTGTGTCTCCACATTTAGAAAATCCTAACTCTCCTGTTTCTTTTTCATTTTCTAAAATGAAGTTTTTTATTAGAGGCCGTTTCAAAATTTATGTCACATAGGGCCTCTGACCCTTGGAAAATCTTCCAAGGAAATCTAGCCCTCAGCACTTGTCTGCAGGATCCAGCTGCAGCTGCATGGTGAGATGTGGACATAACGGGTTTATAAGTCCAGGCTACTCAGGTTGCAAGTGACAGAAATGAAAGCAAGGGGCCAGAGCTGTGGTGTAGCGATAAAGCCATCGCCTGCGGTGCCGGCATCCCATGTGGACACCAGTTCAAGTCCTGGCTGCTCCCTTCTATGGCTTGGGAAAGCAGTAGAAAATGGCCCAAGTGCTTGGGCCACTGCACCCACGTAGGATACCAGGAAGAGGCTCCTGGCTCCTGGCTTTGGATCAGCCCAGCTCTGGCTGTTGCGGCCATTGGAGTGAACCAGTGGATGGAAGATCTCTGTCTCTTTCTTTGTCTCTCTTTGCCTCTTCATCTCTGTAACTGTGCCTTTCAAATAAATTAATAAATCTAAAAAAAAAAAAATGAAAGCAAAGTAACCCTCGGCCAAAAAGGGGGAGGAGTCCCATTCCAATGGAACTAACTTTGAGAACTTTTCCTTAAAACAGAAAGACACAAACCTTTGTTCAGAGTTAGGCAGTGGCACAATGATAACCGCACTAGTGAATAAGCCTGAATACTTTCTCCAGACCTTTAAGCAAACCTGGGAATCTCTCATGGCAGCCGTGTTTCCTGCCTCAGAAAACTTGCCCCTCCCTCCTTCCAGTCTTTTAAAAAAAAAATTTAAGATTTTTTAATGTATTTGAAATGCAGAGTTAGAGAGAGAGAGAGAGAGAGAGAGAGAGAGATGTTCCATCTGCTGGTTCACTCCCCAAATGACTGCAATGGCCAGGGTGGGTCCAGTCAGAAGCCGGGAGCCAGGAGTCAGGAGCTTCATCTGGGCCCCCCAGGTAGATACAGGGGCCCAAACGTTTGAGCCATCTTCTGCTGCTTTCCCAGACGCATAAGCAGGGGGCTGAATAAGAAGTGGAACATCCAGGTCTCAAATTGGTGCCCACATGTGATGTTGGCATCACAGGTGGCGGCTCTACCCACTATACCATAGTGCCAGTCCCCCTCCTTCCAGTCGTACAGCCATTTGTATGAAATTGAATCAGCAAATGTCAAGAGGCTTCAGTAGCATTTCAAGCTACTTATGTTGTTTTTGACATTTTGAGGGTGAGCCTTCCCATTTTCCCATCCTACCTCACATCCTAACTTGGTTTAATGTAGGCTAGAGGTTGTGGAAACTTCTGCCCCCTATATCCCAGAGCGTTGAGGTTTCAAGATACCTTAATCAGTAGGGTGAGAAAACAGAACATTATAATCAGGGTTCAAGGAAATCTAATTCCTTCAGCCAGCTGGTGCCCAAGGAGGGAACTATAAGCCAAAAGTTTTAGAGTCTAAGAATCATGGAAGAGTTGCAAATTCCTCACCTTGCCATTGCAACAGCCTGCAGGCAGACAGGGCCAAACGACACAGAAATTCTGTCCTGGGAAGGATCGGGGCTCTCACTTGTAGTTAATTGGTTAATTTAATCACACGTTTCTTAATCAGGCTGCTGTTGGTGAAATCTAGGTGGTTTCCTTGAAATTGAAACCAGATTCCACCTATGAGCCTTGGTGCCCTTTAAGAATTTAGTTAACTTTGGGTCCAGTGACCAGGGCCTGGAGAAGTTGGAGCTCCTGTGCACTTTTAGCGGTTTAATCCTTCCTAGGCCTCTGTGTCTGTTCCTGCCCCAGGTCTTATCTGGACACAAAGCTGTATTCCTCTTGTACCTACCGGAAATCCTGCCACACAAAGTATCTTGTGGTTTTATTGAAGATTTGGGCTGCTGTGAAGGGTTGTCATGGGGAAGATGACGTAGGCTCTTTCTCTGGGTTTCATTGACTTCCTCTCAGGTCAAGCCCTCCGCTCCTTCCCAAATCCCACAGTCCCTGAGCATTGCCAGGTGAAGCTCCCTTCTTTCAAGGCCTGTTCAGGCTCCTTTCCATCTTGCTGATAGCCCCAATCAAGAAGCTGCAAACACTTCTAGACTGTCCTCTCGTCCCCAGGCTCCGCCCACTTCTCGGGATTCCACTCTCTTATCTGTAGTCAGTGTAGATTACACCGCAAAGTTTATAAAATGCCTTTGGCTCCAGCCTGGAGGATATTTCCCAACTACTGCACAATCCTGCTGCTGGCAGTGGGCAGGAACTTGTCCCGGACCGGTCCTTTCTTTGTCTGGCTAGCATGTATAATGGCTCCGTAAACCCCTTTATTGACAAAGAGAAAGAAAGAAAGAGAGGAAGGGAGAGAGAGAGGGACAGCAAGCACCAAAGCTCGCCCAGGTCTGTATGTGTGTCCCTCAGCTCTGCTGTTCTAGTGAATCACCTTTTCTCTCGTGACCTCTACAACATGAAATAGCTTTAGGAATGACCCTCTAGCTCATGATGACAGCCCTCTGAAAACTGGGGATTAGTGAACCTCTGTCACCTGCAGCATGTGCCTGAACCAGCTTGACTGGTCCCTACTGGACCAATCACGGTCTCGCACCTGGGAGACTGATATTGGAACTAAAGTTCTCCGGTTTCCATCCCTGCACAGGACTGGACTGGAAGCTTGAGCATGCCCAGCAGAAGGCTAGCCAGGGTGTAGGGAGAGAGGCAGCTGGTCTACAGAGAACGAAGTATCTGAATCCAAACATCTCCATCGGGAAGTGGCAGAAATCTCAACTTTAACGATCTCTTCCTTGGCTGAGTGTGTCTCTGATGCCGTCTTTGTTGTCCTTGCTCCTCTAGTCAATGCTAGAAACTAGAAACTCCAGTTTCCCGGAGAGGGAGATGCCCGCTCCCGCTTGGCCACTCCTTCTCACCCCCGTGTCTTGCCGAGGACGCCTCTGCCAGGCAGCCCCTTCTTGGGTAGGGTCTGGTGACACTGCCCGAGTCCAGCCGCCAGCCTGCAAGTGCAGCAGATGAGAGCAATTGCGTTCCCTCATCACACCAGACTGCCTTCTCTTCTTACAGCCGGCTCTCTCCAGTTCTCTTCTCTTTCTCTGTCCCTGCTTTGTTCGAACAGGAAAGTTGGCAAGTGCACTCCTGAGCAGATGGCAAGCCGGGGCACAGAATGCAGGTCCTCCCTGCTCGTGGGCAGCTCTCGCCAGGCTTCTCAGAGGCCTCCCGCCCCACTAGTCCTCCCCAGGGAGAAAGTGCTTTCTGCTCCTCTCCTCCTGGGAGAGGAGGAGGCAGCTTCTCTCCTCGGGTAATTCTGTAGTCCCCACGGGGCAAAGCCCCAGCTCCCTCTCGTCCCCAGCTCTCCCACGGAGGCTGCAGGGAAGGGTGATCTGGAGTGGGGTGGAGGCAGGAAACGCCAGGCTAGTTCTGCCCACCCCCTTCGGAGAGTTGGCCGGCTCCAATTACTGCCAGTTTTCTTAAGGGTGTAGGTTAGTTAGCACTTTCTTTGCCCCCACGTAGGGTCCCCAGTCATCAGTTCTAGAACAGCTGGGGAGGATCTCATGTCAGAATGACAGGCGCCACCATCGTTACTCCTGTATGTGTGGAGCACTGTGCCAAGTATTTAGCATTCGCGGTCTCACTTAGTCACAGCCTGAGGCAGGGCATGTTGTTTCCCCCGGCTTCCAGGGTAGGGAACTGAGATTTACAGACTATTAAGCCATTTGCCTAAAGTCACTCAGGCAGTACGTGGTGGGGCTAGTATTGAAGCCCCAGTTGCAGGGTTACAGTGCTTTTAAGGAGCCCCCTGGGGGCCAGCGCTGTAGCTTAGTATGTTAAGTCTTTAGCTGTGGTGCTGGCATCCTGTATGGGCACCAGTTTGTGTCCCAGTTCAAGTCCCAGATTCTCCATTTTCAATCCAGCTCCATGCTGATGACCTGGGAAAGCAGTGGAGGATGGCCCAAGTGCTTGGGCCCCTGCACCCACGTCGGGGACCAGGAAGAAGCTCCTGGCTCCTGGCTTCGGATCCGCCCAGCTTCAGCTGTTGAGCCCATTTTGGGGAGTGAACCAGGGGATTGAAGACCTCTCTCTGTGTGTCTCTTCCTCTCTCTGTCTGCAACTCTGCCCTCAAATAGAGAGGCAGAGTTACAGAGAGACAAAGGCAGAGAGAGAGAGAGAGAGAGAGAGAGAGAGAGAGAGGTCTTTTATCTGCTGGTTCACTCCCCAAATGGCTGCAATGGCTGGAGCTGGACGGATTCAAAACCAGGAGCCAGGAGCTTCTTCCAAGTCTCCCATGAGGGTGCAGGGCCCAAGTACCTGGGCCATCTTCTACTGGTTTCCCAGGTCATCATTTTGGAGCTAGATCGGAAGTGGAGTAGCTGACTTGACCTGGTGCCCATAATGGTACCAGCACCACAGGTGGAGGCTTAACTGTAACACAGTGCTGGCCCCAGGAAATAAATATTTTTTAAAAAAGGGAGCACACTGTACTCCCTCACTGGTGTGCCCATGAGAAGCACCCTTGGGCCATAGCTTTGGAAGGTGAGAGTCCTGGAAGTAGAATTATTGTCAGAGACTGAACTCTTTCTACCAAATGCTCTCCAGAAAGGCAACCAGACCATCAGGTCCCTTATGACTTTGCCAGTACTGGGTGTGACATTTAAGAAAAATCGCATCCAACATGATGTATGAAAATCACCTGCCATTATTGTTTCAGTTAGCATTTTAAAAATCCCAAGTGAAGTTGAACATTGCATATGTATGTCACTGGTATTTATTCCTTTTTCTTTTTTTAGAGATTTATTTATTTATTTGGAAAGCAGAGTTAGAGAGAGAGAGACACAGAGAGACAGAGAGAGAGACAGTGAGAGAGATCCTTCATCTGTGATTAACTCCCCAAATGGCTGCAATGGCCAGGACTGGGCCAGGCTGAAGCCAAGAGCCGGGAACTCCATTCAGATCTCCCATGTTGGGGCAGGGGCCCAATTACTTGGGTCACCTTCTGCTGCTTTCCCAGGTGCATTAGCAGAGTACTGGATCAGAAGTGGAGTAACCAGGACTCTAATTGATGCCCATATGGGCTGTCAGTGTTGCAGGCAGCGGCTTAAGTTGCTGTACCACAATGCTGGCCTCAATTTTAACAATTCTTAAAAGTACAATTCAGTGGTATTTAGTACACTCACGGTGAATGTTGTGCATCCTTCACCACTAACCAGTTGCAGAACTTTTTCATCATCCCAACCATAAACTCTGTGTTCATTAAAATAACTCCCAATCTATCCCTTTCCCAGTGTCCTGGGTAACCTCTGTTCTGTGTCCTGTATCTATCTATGTATGTGCTTATTCTAGGTTCCTCATGTGGATTGTCTGTGTCTGATTTACTTCATTTAGTACGATGTTCTCAAGGTTCATTCTTGTTCATTCATGTCGTCTTTATCAGGATTTCATTCCTTTTTGTGGCAGAATGATAGACTAGGTGTATACCACATTTTATTTATCTGTTTATCTATTGGTGGGCACTTGAGTTATTTCCATTTTTTAATTAAATTTTTTTTTAATATGGGAGGCAGAGAAGTGAAGAGAGTGAGAGCTCCAATTTGATGGTTCACTCACCAGATGCCTGTGGTGACACCAGGCAGAGGCCAACATCAGGGATGGGGAACTTAATCCAGGTCTCCCAAGTGGACAGCAGGAGACCTTGAGATGTCACCAATTCTTCCCAGGGTCTGCATTAGCAGGAAGCTGGAGTAAGTACCAGAGCTGGGCATCCAGACTAGGTACTGGCATGTGGGACTTGGGTGTCTTAACTGCAAGGCTAAGTGTCTGCCCCTCCATCTTTTGGTTATTGCAAATAATATCGGGCCAGCGCTGTGGCATAGTGGGTTAACGCCCTGGCCTGAAGCACTGGTGTCCCATATGGGCGCCAGTTTGAGACCCGGCTGCTCCACTTCCGATCCAGCTCTCTGCTGTATGTAGCATGGGAAGGCAGTGGAAGATGGCCCGGGTCCTTGGGCCCCTGCACCTGTGTGGGAGAACTGGAGGAGGCTCTCGGCTCCTGGCTTCGGGTGGGCACAGCTGCAGCCGTTGTGGCCAATGGGGAGTGAACCATCAGGATGGAGGACCTCTCTTTCTCTCTCTCTCTGCCTCTCTCTGTGTAACTCTGACTTTCAAATAAATAAATAAATCTTAAAAAAAAATAATATCACTATGAATGTTGGTGTTTAAGTTTTTGTTTGACTCTTTGCTGTCAATTCCTCTGTATTTATACCTAGGAGTGAAATTATTGGCTCATATGGTAATTCTATGCTTAACTTTTTGAAAACAAAGTGTAATTTTTAAAAAGTTTTAAACAGGGGCAGGCCTTTGGTGTAGCTTTTAAGATGCCGCTTGGGATGCCTGCATCCACTGTTGGTTTCCTGTGTTCAAGTCCTGGCTCTGCTTCCAGTTGTAGCTTCCTGCTAACGCATTCCTTGGGGGTAGGCAGGGTCTGGCTCAAATACTGGAGCCCCTTCCACCATTATGGGAAACCCAAGTGGAGCTCTTGGCGCCTGGCTTCCGCTTGGCTTAACCTAGGCTGTTGTGGGCATTCAAGGGGTGAACCAGTGAATGGTAGATCTGTGTCTCTATTTCTCTGACACACTATGTTTCAAATTCAATTTTTAAAATTGTCAAAGTTAAAAACCTATACATACACAGTGTAGACAAGTCAGAGTTTTATTTCACTTCTTCATGAGGGATCCAGCAAGAGTCAAACTAACAATGGAGAATTCCAAAGTCTAACATGAGAAAGAGAATGCTGAGATTAGATTACTAAATTAAATACAGAACTTTGTTCTACAGGGTCATAAAAGCATGATCTTTGGGTATATCTGTTCTTCCAGTTACAAATAATTTGCGCCTCTGTCCTACAAAAATCATTTGCAACTACCTATCTTCTGTTAGCTAACATTTAAGTTTAAGGTGTTGGGGCTCTAATCTATCAAAATGGCAAGCCAAAGTTACATTTGCTTAAGGAGTCAGGTTTGTTACACAATGTTTTGGCTTGCTAACTAAAGGGCAAGCAGTAATCATTTTTGCCTTATCCCCAAATTTGGGTTCCTCTTCATTTTGTACTTATTACCTTTCCTTAAGCTGACAATCTTTTTTTGTATTGATTTTCCTGTCTCCTTTACTGTTTTTGTCTGTGGGTATTATGCTTACCAAAGTTCACTGCACATGTGTGTTTGTGTGCAGATGGGTGCCTATGGACATGTTAGCTTTATTTTCTAGTAATGATTTTATTTTTGACATTTAATTTGTAAATCAAATATTTATCAAAAATATGTTGTTACATTATGAATTGAGGTGGAGAGCTAAACATTTTTACGAATACTTATCTAATGTCTCCAGATAACATCCTTTGACTAACTGGAAATGTCATGTATTGCATACTTAATTCTGGACTTGATTTCTCTTCCACTTGATTTGCCTCTCATTGCTGGTGCTGTCTCACAGTTCCAATTATCATTACTTTGTTCTACTGTATTCTGACTTGCACTTCTTTTTTTAATCTACATTTAAAATTTTTTTTTATTTTTTCAAGTGTCAGAGAGAGAGAGAGAGAGACAGAAAGGCAGAAAGAGTTCCTGTTCATTAGTTCACTCTGTAAATGTGTGCAGCAGCCAGGATGGGGTTGTGTCCAAGGCAGCCGCTTGGAACACAACCTGGGTTTCCCACATGGGTGGCAGTGATATAACTAGTTGAGCCATCACTTGCTGCTCCCAGGGCCTGCCAGAGCTGGGTGTAGAATCTAGGCACTGCAGTGTGTGTTAAGGCCGTCTTAATTGGAAGGCCATATGCCAGGCCCTCCCTCTCTGTGCTTCTACCGGGTGCCAGCAGCCGCACCTTTCGCAGAGTGAGATGGTCTTCACAGACGAGGGCTGTGGCTAACCGCTTCACAAGCAGCAGCGCCTGTGGCCATGGAAAAGTGTGGCATGATTGATAAAAATCGACTGAAAAGCCTGGAGAGAGATACTAATTAAGGAACCTGAAAGCAAGTGCTGAGGAAGCGTGTGTGTGTGTGTGTGTGTGTGCACAGATGGGCACACTTGTGTGTGTGAGCGTGAGGAAGTGGTGGGGACACAGTGAACCAGCAAACCTGTGCACTATGTACGATGTCTTCGGGGGCTCTCAAAAGAGGACCGCTGCTGCTTTCCTGTGTTTTCCCCTTTCCTCTTGTCGTTTTTCTCTCTTCCCCTTCCTAGGCCACGCCCTGTGAGCCAACGCTGTGCCCCTGCTCTTCCTCCTGATTATGCCGTGGAGGCCACAAGGGCGGCCTGTTTCCAAGAAAGCTTACCCACAAGTTCAAGATTTCAGTGCTTAGGCTTTTAACTGCCAGCTAGAAGCCCAGACAGCGGCTTTCCACAACCAGCATGCTGTCAGTGGTCTCCTTTTTTGTTTTCTGACCTGTCCCTTCTTTCTTTCTCCAACCTTTTAGCAGGCCTCCCCCCCTACCCCAAGCTAGAATCATCTCTCCTGGAAGCAGTCTGTGCCTTCACGTCTGCACACTCACAATTGGATTTGCTACTAAGTTCACAGTCCCTTTGCAGTCTGGCTTCCAACTTCAAATCCAAGGTCTCTTGGCTTTTTTTATTTTTTAAAGATTTATTTATTTATTTGAAAGGCAGAGTTACAGAGAGGCAGAGGCAGAGAGCGAGAGTGAGAGAGAGAGAGAGAGGTCCTCCATCCACTGGTTCACTCTCCAGGTGGCCACAATGGCTGGAGCTCTGCCATTCCAAAGCCAGGAGCCAGGAGCTTCCTCTGGGTCTCCCAAGTGAGTTCAGGAGCCCAAGGACTTGGGCCATCTTCTACTGCTTTCCCAGGCCATAGCAGAGAGCTGGATCAGAAGTGGAGCAGCCAGGACTCGAAGTGGTGCCCCTATGGGATGCTGGCACTGTAGATAGCAGCTTTACCTGCTAAGCCACAGTGCTGGCCCCCTCAAGGTCTCTTTGAAGCCACGCTGTGGAGCCCCTGAATCCTGAGCTAAGACTTGACCAAACCACACCAACAAATGAAGAGCAATAATGCCTCTGAAGGAAAAGACAGTTGGGCCAGGTATCCTGCTTTGTATAGTCAGGCCATGGCAGTGAGAATCCTGTCTTTTTTTTTTTTTTTCTTTCTTTCTTTCGGTTTTGAATTTCAACAGAGGATTCTGATTTAGGCCATGGTAGGGTCTACAGAGGGACTCCGTATTATGTCACGTAACGGGACACTGCTTTGTTCGTGATTTTAAGCACTCGCTCCCAAGCCAAGCCTTGCCTAGCTGGGCTGTGCTCTGGTAGAGCCTGGTCAGCCCCTGGAGCAAAGCTGTAAGCCTGTGAGGTTTGCTGTGCTCCCCCGCTCACTGGCGCTTTCCTTCTTGTGCTTGTGATCCTCATCTCAGGCCAACCCTGACCTGGCTCTCAGTCATGTCCATTCCCTGCCTGCTCGCGGGGACGTCCGTGTGTCATAGTGTCCCCAGCTTCAGCAAGGGATTTTACTCTGAGAGAGGAAGTGCTAAGAACGAACATCAGAGAAAAGCCTAAGAAGGAGTCATTTCAGGTGCCATTCAGAAGCCCTTGGAGAGCTCCAGGGAGCCCCCCCTCTGAGCCCCTGCACCGTCTCTCATCCGGGGAACCACAGATACTCCAGAGACAGCTGTGCTCCTCCCCGCTGGGCACGCCCCATATGTGCTAATGCTGCTGGAATAAAGAGCCCTCCCGAGCTCTGCTCCCTGGCCTAGGCTGCTGACCCAGTGCGAGTCTTATGGGCTACTGTTCATTCTTTGGTGGAAATGTCATAAATAGAACCGCATTTGGCCGGCGCCACGGCTCAATAGGCTAATCCTCCGCCTTGCGGCGCCGGCACACCGGGTTCTAATCCCAGTCGGGGCGCCGGATTCTGTCCTGGTTGCCCCTCTTCCAGGCCAGCTCTCTGCTGTGGCCATGGAGTGCAGTGGAGGATGGCCCAAGTGCTTGGGCCCTGCCGGCTGTGGTAGACATTGGAGGGTGAAGCAACGGCAAAGGAAGACCTTTCTCTCTTTCTGTCTCTCTCACTGTCCACTCTGCCTGTCAAAAAAAAAACAAAAAACAAAAAACAAAAAACAAAACCGCATTTAAAGAGTATCCTTTAGGGCCAGTCATCCAGGTTTTTTTTTTTTTTTTTTTTTTTTTGACAGGCAGAGTGGACAGTGAGAGAGAGAGACAGAGAGAAAGGTCTTCCTTTGCCGTTGGTTCACCCTCCAATGGCCGCTGCGGCCTGTGTGCTGCGGCTGGCGCACCGCTCTGATCCAATGGCAGGAGCCAGGTACTTATCCTGGTCTCCCATGGGGTGCAGGGCCCAAGCACTTGGGCCATCCTCCACTGCACTCCCTGGCCACAGCAGAGAGCTGGCCTGGAAGAGGGGCAACCGGCAGTCATCCAGTTTTAAAGAAAAATGACTTAATCACATTTTCACTCTCTGGTGAGTAGCTCATTCTTCTGACATATTTCTAGAATACCGAAAGTTCTTATCATGCTTTTTGTTTTATAGCATCTCCACTGTGGGAGTTGCTTCTGGGTGAGGCCAGGTTATTTTTCCAGGGTTAGCTTTTATGTTTTCTGGATGAAACGCCTGATCTTTCCAGCAAGTTCATGTCATCTCTGCTTTCGACTGCTGCCACTGCTGCCCTTGGCCATGGGTTTGGGCTCCTCTGCCATCCCCTGGAAAAAAAATGGTGTTAGTCACTCGACTCTGAGTGAGGGCTGCACTGCTGACGTTCAAGTGTCAAACTGTAATCATCTGTGATATATTTAGATTGTGAACTCACGTTACATTTGAACATTAACTATCTGTCAACAAGAAAATAAATGGCCCGCCTTTGGCTGTGAAGCAATATATGGGCAGACTGCCACATGAACCCAAGTCTGTTCATAGTAACACTGATCACTTATCAGATTACAAATATTCACTGTCTAGATGCCTCTGAAGTGAAGAACGTCAGAATACCAGGGGCCACCAGGCCGTTAACATCATTGTCTTTAGTCTGACAGCAACAAAGAAAGGGGATTCCTTTCCTTTGAGACCGCATGAGCCAGCGCAGGACGCTCTTGTCTTAACAAGACTAAGAGCTACCAGAAGAGCGCTCAGGGAGGTTTTGTCAGTTCTAGGATTGGGATGACAACTGGAGCTGTGGCAGGAGAGCTCTCTGGGGCGCCTCCAGACTCTGCAACAGGCTGCCCGGGCAGACCTGGGCGAGGCAGCCGACCAGAGCTACAGGCTGGCTGTGGGGTGGAGCTGCTTGAAGAGAGGGTGGGGCTAGGAGCGAGTGAGGCAAGCCAGGAACATTATTGGTGATCAAGGGGCCTATGTGAGGAGGTTAATTGTCATGATCATACCAGCTTCTTGGCCTGCAGAAATCTGCGCAAAGTTCACCCAACATTTTAAGGTTATAAAGAGGGAAAGGGAGGCTGTCGTTGTGATGCATCTGGTTAAGCAGCTGCTTGCAAGTATGGCATCGCATATCCAAATGTTGACTGAGGCCAGCTGCTCCACTTCCAACCCAACTCGCCTGGGGAAGCAGTGGAGGATGGCCCAAGTGCCTGGGCCCCTGCCACTCACATGGGAGTCCCAGATGGAGTTCTAAGTCTCCTGGCTTTGGCCTGGCCCAGCCCAGGCCATTGTGGCCATTTGGGGAGAGAACCAGGAAATGGAGGACCGACCTCTCTGTCTCTCCCTCTCTTTGTCTCTCTGCCTTTCAAATAAATAAATAAATAAATGTTAAAAGTGAAAAAAAAAAAAAGAAATGACCAGGAAAGCTAATGATGCCACAAGCCATATGCATGAAGCCTCATGCGTAAGTGAATTAAAAAAACAGGGCTTTGGAGAAGGAACACCACAAGAACACGGTGCTACTGGTGAGCACACAGTTTGACACTGAGGGTGGAGTAATGACCAAGAATTTCAGCCAATTTGGGGTTAGGAATGAGCTGTGATTGTAGTATATCAGAAGAGCATTATAGTTAGAAAATGCACTAGTGAAAAAAGTTGGTGCTAAACTATTAATTCCTTTTTCAAAAAATAATTGTTTATTTATATTTATTTTAGAGTCAGAGAGATATAACGAGATAGAAACAAAGAGAGCTCTTCTCTTCACTAGTTCAATCTCCAAATGCCCACAACAGCCAGGGCTGGGGCAGGCTGAAGCCAGTGGCCTAGAACTCAAGTTCTCCAAATGCTCACAACTTCCTTGGATGAGCTGAGCCAAAGCCATGAGCCTGGAATTCAGTCCAGGTCTCCCAGGTGATGGCAGGGATTCAAGTACTTGGACCATCACCTGCTGCTTCTGGAGTGCCCATTTGCAGAAAACTAGATAGGAGCGGCTTGGACTCAAGCCAAGCACTCTGATACTGGATGGGGTGTCCCAAGCGCTATGCAAAATACACATACTTTAAGCCAATATTTTCATTTTAAAGATTTGTTTATTTATTTGGAAGAGTTGCAGAGAGAGGGAAAGAGAGATCTTTCATCTGCCTGTCCACCTCCCCCCTCCCAAGATGCCACAACTGCCAGGGCCTGGTCAGGTCAAAGCCAGGAGCCAGAAGCTTCATCCAGATCTCCCAGGTGGGTGGCAGGGGCCCAAGTACTTGGGTCATCTTCTGCCACTTTACCAGGTGCATTAGCAAGGAACTGGATCTGACATGGGGCAGGTGGAACTGGAACCAGTATTCTGCTATGGGATGCCAGTGTTGCAGGTTGTGGCTTAACCAGCTGCACCACAATGCTGGCCCCAAACTGGTATTTCTTATATTTGTTTTAGGAATTCACAAAGTTAAACAAGATTCCCACAGGACTTCTTAAATTGTTTAAAATGGCAGTTCTGAGCTATTAATATACCCAGAACAGTGTCCTGTGGAACATAATTTGGGAAAGGCTGGCTTAAAGTAATGTTTTAATAGATGCAGTCAAGTAGGAGCACTTAGACCAGCAGTAGGAAGCTTGCAGCCCACCTGGGAGTGCCTGGTTCTGATTCCTGGCTTTGGCCGCTGACTCCAGCTTCCTGCCAGTGTAGACCCCTGGGAGACTCCAATGACTGAGTAATTGCATTCTAGCCACCCACAGGGGATACCTGGGTTCTGTTCTTGGCTCCAACCCTGGTTTTGGCTCAGTCCTCAGTGCCAGTGAAGATATTTGGAGAGGAATGAGCTGGTAGATAGGCGTTTTCTCTCTCTCAATAAATATAAAATAGGAGCAAAAAATTTAAAAAGGTACAACCACTTATATATAACAAAAATACTGAAAATACTCCAAAATGTCAACAATGAATGATGAGTTGATATTTTCCTCTTAGTTTTCTGTGTTTACTTTAAAGGAACTGTACAAAGGGGGCCGGCGCTGTGGCGTAGTAGGTTAATCCTCTGCCTGTGGTGCTGGCATCCCGTATGGATGCTGGTTCTAGTACCGGCTGCTCCTCTTCCAATGCAGCTCTCTGCTGTGGCATGGGAAGGCAGTGGAAGATGGCCCAAGCCTTGGGCCCCTGTACCCGTGTGGGAGACCAGTGGAGGCTCCTGGCTCCTGGCTTCGGATCGGCGCAGCTCCGGCCGTTGCCGCCATTTGGGGAGTGAACCAGCGGACGGAAGACCTTTCTCTCTGTCTCTCCTCACTGTCTGTAACTCTAACTTTCAAATAAATAAAATATTAAAAAAAAAATTGGAACTGTACAAAGAACACAGGTTTAAAACAAGTGCTGGTATAGGTGTAGGGGACGAGTTGGAGTTTTAAAAGCTGTGTAAGTTTGAGCAAGTTCCTTATCAGGTCTTGGTTGTCTTATCTATAAAACTGGAAAAATATGGGGCATAGCCAGGTAAGCCGCTGCCTATTATGCTGGCATCCCATTTAGGGTGCTGGTTGCAGTTCTGGCTGCTCCACTTCTGATGCAGCTCCCGGCTAATGCACCTGGGAAAGCAGTAGAAGATGGCCCAAGTACTTGGGCCCCTGGACCCATGTGGGAGACTGGGAAGCAGCTCCTGACTCCCCGCTTCCACCTGCCCTTCCCCACCTGCTAGCTGTTGCAGCCGTTTGGGGAGTGAATCAGTGGATGGAGGATCTCTTTGTCTCTGTGAAGATTAAATGAATTACGAAAATGAAATCACTTAGCACATCTGGCGTGCAGTGAGGGAGCTATAGATGTGGTAATTCCTATTGTTACTAGGTTGCTGGAGTTTAGAGTTTAAGAAAGGAGTGTTGTTTGGTCTCAGGCACTGGTGCACTCACTGAGAGGTCAGGCAGCAGAAAAGCACCGTTACCGGAGCACGTAGCTGCCTTGAGCCACAAACAGTGGCCAGAGCAGCTCCTGAGTGTGGACCAGGATGCCGACGGACTCCTGGCAGCGAGGATTATGAGCTCGCGGCTGACTGAGAACCTGTTGACTCTGGTGCGCAGCCTGTGAACACCGTATGTTTCTTCTTTCTTTTTTTTTTTTTTAATATTTATTTATTTGAAAGTCAGAGTTACACAAAGAGCAAAGGGGAGACAGAGAGAGAGAGAGAGAAGAGAGAGAGGTCTTCCATCCGCTGGTTCACCCTCCAATGGCCAGAGCTGGGCTGATCCGAAGCCAGGAGCCAGAGGATTCTTCCGGGTCTCCCACGTGGGTTCAGGGGCCCAAGGACTTGGGCCATCTTCTACTGCTTTTCCAGGCCAAGCAGAGAGCTGCATAGGAAGTGGAGCAGCCGGGACTTGAACCAGTGCCCATATGGGATGCCAGCACTGCAGGTGGCAGCTTTACCTGCTATGCCACAGCGCCATCCCCCACACCATATATTTCAAAAGAAGCAAACACCCTTGTTTGTGGTGGCTCAGAACTAAACCTAATCTTTACACCAGAGAAAGGCATTTAGCAACTTCCTGCTTCAAAAATACCCAAGATGCTGTGCTGAATAAAAAGAACTTGTGCTCTGACTATGATGCCTCCAACATTGAATGTTCTGGAAACTTGATTGCTTCACAGTTGTGATTCCTGGAAACGTGCCACTTTGGATTCTTCAGAATTCTCAAATAACTTTTTCTGACTTCATTTATTTAAATATCCCAGAATAGCCTCTTGAGCTATAAGTTTGATGATCCAGGAAACTATTTATAGCTGGATGAGTACTCTCTGTGACTGATGTTAGTTATGTTTTATTTTGAGAAGGACAAATCATTAAAAAGATTGATATGGCTGTTGGAATTTTAAACTGAAAGCAGTGCCAAAGCGAACAAGGCAGGTAAGGAATGGCTGGAACATAAGCAGATACAGACGTACTTTTTGCCAGTTTAGCTAAGACTGAGGAGGCCTTCCAAGAGGAGGAAGACACAGTCAGTAATCCAGACATGGTGATCTTTTAGAAGATTGGATACTTCCGCCTAGTCAGCCTGGGCTCTGTTGGCTCAATAGCTAACAACTCAGATAAACACATGGAGACAGGGCTCTTTGCCATAATTATCCTTAGAGTTGTTTGTGTCCCCCCGAGACAGGAGAAAAACAGATACAGGACAGTCAACCTGATTTTTGCTTTGAGGCTTTGGAGAATTGTGGTAGAATGTTAAAAAAAATTAGCATCTATGTCATTTTTAAGTGTAGAGATCAGTGTCATTTGTGTACATTCATATTGTATAGTTGTCACAACCCACAAAACTTTTTCATTAACCCAAACTGAAATTATGTCTCTACGTAGTTGTTACTCTCTGTTCCGCTCTTCCCCAGCCCATTGTGTCTCCATGTATCTGCCTAAGCTAGCTGAGAGATACAAGTGGAATCTGAAATATTTGTCTGTGTTTTGCTTCTTTTGCTTAGCATGTTTTCAATATGGAGGGTTAATGCATGTTGTAGATATGTCACATTTTCATTCTAACAGCTGAATAACACTTCATTGTATGTATTTACCCTATTAAAAAAAATCCAATAAATACATGGAGACAGGGCTCTTCGTCATAATTATCCTCGGAGTTGTTGGTATCTCCCCGAGACAGGAGAAAAACAGATACAGGATGGTCAACCTGATTTGACCATGGGTTGTTTCCTTCTTTTGAGAAGTATGAATAAGCTATGAACATGGGTGTACAAATAAGCTTGTTTCTTCTCTTTCAAAAAAAAATTCTCCTTGCTGCCTCAGCGCCTTTCATGCCAATTATCCATTTACAGGCAGCACCTGATGCTTGTGTTTAATTACCAGAACAGATTTTCATTTTCCTAAATATGAGAACTGTTTGTAATTTGCAAGTTTAAAGGCAAACAACCTGGGCTCTAGAATTGCTCCTAGAGACTGTACTGCCTCCAAAGGTAGCAGGAAATGTAGAGATGGACCTCTGTTAAAGGTGAAATGTACTTTATTTTTTTTTTTTAAGATTTTATTTATTTATTTGAGAGACAGAGTTAGAGACACTGAGAGGGAGAGACAGAAAGGTCTTCCATTTGCTGGTTTACTCCCCAAATGGCCACAATGGCCAGAGCTGAGCTGATCCAAAGCCAGGGGCCAGAAGCTTCCTCCTGGTCTCCCACATGGGTGCAAGGGCCAAATGTCTGGGCCATCTTCTACCGCTTTCCCAGGCCAAAGCAGAGAGCTGGATCGGAAGAGGAGCAGCCAGGACTAAAACCAGAAGCCATATGGGATGCCTGCACCTCATGGAGGACTAACCTACTGAGCCACAGCGCTGGCCTCCACTTTCTTTGCTTGTTCACTTCTTAAATGGCCCAAGGGCAATTACCGCAGCCTTCAGAGCTTCATTCTACCCAACAGCAATACAGAGAAGTGTCCTCCTCAAGCCACTTTAGTTCTGGGTTGGATTTTCCATGTTGAACACAACCCTTTCCTTTCTAGGAAACCCCTCCTGTCTCCACCACTGTATACGTATAGCACTTGCCACCTAGTACCAGGATTCCCCTTACTTTCTAGCTACCCTTCTGATGGGGTGAACCAGGTTTTATAGAGTTGAAGCTGCTACCCTGTTAAAGGCCTTTTAAAAAATCACAAATATTTACTTTTAAAAGATTTTATTTAAAGGAGTCCACACACACACACACACACACACACCCCTTCTATCCACTGGTTCACTCCCCAGAAGGCTGCATCAATCAGGGGGCAGGAACCTCTTCCAGGTTTCCCAGGTGGGAGCAGGGACACTAACTCTTGGGCTACTTTCTATGCTTTTCCCTGGCCATTAGCAGGAAGTTGGATTGGAAGTAGAGCAGCAGGGACACAAAACTGGCACCCACATGGGATGCCAGTGTTACTAAGTGGTGGTTTTTCTCACTGGCGCCAGTCCCTAAAAGTCACAAATATTTAGAAGTCACAAGGTATCTCTGGACACTTGGGGATCCAGATCCGAGGTCATTTATCAGAAATGCTTACGTACAACTGCTTCCTGAGCTCAAGCCGGCTGCCCTGTTTTTTTTCCTACTAATTTTTCATATACTTTATTGACTTACGAGTCCAGCAGGCAGTATTTGGTCAGTTAAGAAAGTCACCTCACTCAACACAATTCATCACAGTGCTGTGAGTGATCCCAGTCCCTGGATTTGAGGATGGAGAGGCCAGTCCTTGAATCCAAGTGTAGGACACTTGCTCGTTGATTTCATAGCGACCCTTCGTGTGTGGGTGTGGGTGAAGAAGGCAAGAGCACTGTGGCGAGTGTGGGCTGGCTGTTGAGAGCTTAGCCAGGAGGGCAGGTGGACTCAGTGGGTTGTCAGCCTCCCCAGAACTCCAGGAAATTTGATTTGCTGAGCCACTGCCTCAGATCTGGAGAACCAAGGGCAATATTCAAAATGCTTCCAGTGCCACGCTGCAGGACACAGACCCCAGTTCGACTTCCTGTATTCTTGGCTTGGCAACTCACCAGTTCTGAGATTAAAGCGAAGCTTTTAGGGCACAGGTTTTGATAACTGTAACCAGTTCAAGTAAATGAAAACCATGGGGGGCCGGCACCGTGGCTCACTTGGTTAATCCTCCGTCTGCGGCGCCGGCATCCTATATGGGTGCCGGGTTCTAGTCCCGGGTGCTCCTCTTCCAGTCCAGCTCTCTGCTGTGGCCCAGGAGTGCAGTGGAGGATGGCCCAGGTGCTTGGGCCCTGCACCCACATGCGAGACTGGGAGGAAGCACCTAGCTCCAGCCATAGCGGCCATTTGGCGGGTGAACCCACAGAAGGAAGACCTTTCTCTCTCTGTCAAACAAATAAATAAAGAAAACCCTGGTACGGACGCTGTGGCCTAGCGGCTGCTCCACTTCCTATCTGGCTCCCTGCTAATACGCCAGGGAAAGCAGCGGAAGAGCCCAAGTGCTCGGGCCCTGCACTCACCGAGGGAGACCTCAGAGAAGCCCCTGCCTTTGCGGCCATGTGGGGAGTGAACCAGTGGATGCAAGACCTCTTTCTCTGTAACTCTGAAATAAGTACACCTTAAAAAACAAAAGCAACCGCCTTTTCCCTCTGAAATCCGACCTCCTCTAACCGTGCCCAGGCCCTCCACCACTCACACTGGCCCTGAAGCGGGGGCTGCGTTAGCCGCGCGGAAGCCTGCCGTCGCCTGGCCGGGCCGGGTGGCCGTCACCCACCTCGGCGGCCCTGCACCCAGCTCTGCGCGGGTGCTGCCGTCCCCTCAGTCTGACCTAGGGACACACACGGGGCGACAAGGCTGAACGAAAAGAAACCCAGACGGTGTGACTGGGCGTGGGCTCAGTGCAGGGACGAAATCCAACGCATGGATTAGCGTTCTCATTTTGGGGCCCAACAGGTGGCGTGCGGGTGATGCCACCACCGGAAGTCCCTTTGAGATAAACAGCGGAAGTAGGCCGACAGCGCTTCCTTCGTCCTCCGCCTCGAGCCGGCTCAATGGCCTCCTCCGGAGGGGGAGGCGGCCCGCAGCTCGCCGGCGCGGCGCAGCGTCGCTGCGGCAAGCGCTGTGCGCAGGCTCACCCCTCCACCTCCGCGGCCCAGCCGGCTCTCCGCGGCTTCGGCCCGCCCCAGGCGCGCCTGCCAGGATGTGACGTCCTGCGCTTACGCAGCTGGGGGCGGGCCCTCGGGAGGAAAAGCGTCTGAGCCGGGATCTCGCGAGAACATTCTGTCCCCCTCGCAGCTCTCGCGCTGCAGCCCTGCTCCCGTCGCAACGAGATCCTTCGAGATCTTCTCCGCCCCCGCTACCGGTGCCCCTTCTGCGGCCGCTGAGCCGGAGCCGGCCTGAGCAGCGCCCTTGGCTGCGGTCCGCTTTGCAAGGACCGAGGCGCTCGCGTGGGTACTCGCGCGTCCTCCCGCAGCCCCGGTCTCCTGGCCCTCGCGGCCCGCCCTCCGCGCGCCAGCCCCGCCGGGGTCCGTGTCCTGTGTCGGCGGCCGGACCCGGGCCCGAGTCCGAGCAGTAGCCGGCGCCATGTCGGTGGTGGGCATAGACCTGGGCTTCCAGAGCTGCTACGTCGCTGTGGCCCGCGCCGGCGGCATCGAGACGATCGCTAACGAGTACAGCGACCGTTGCACGCCGTAAGTGTGGGCCGGGCCGGCCGCGTGCGCGGGGGCCGGCGAGGGAGCGCCCGCTGCCGTTTGCGACCCTCGCGGCTTGGGGAGCGCCGGCCGCGGGGTCGCCCGCGTTCCGAGGGTCCGGTGCGTGAGGGACCCCGCTCACGCGTGGCCGCCGCCGCCATGCGCGTGGGTGTGCGCTGATCGCGAGGCCTTTCCCCGCGGCCCGCGGGCCGGACGAAGGCTTTGAGCGGGGCTGGACAGCGTGGGGCGCGGTGGGCACTGGGAGGGGAGGCCGGCCTGGGACGTGGGATGGGGTCCCCCCTCCCTGATTTTTTTAAGCGGGCACAGGCTGGTCTCAGAGAGTCGGTACGTTTTTTGAGGCCAGCCCGGAGCTCGGAGCTTTGCACACAGCAGGCGCTTAATGGAAGTAAAGTTGAAGGGGTTCGGGCGCTCGCCGGCCGCAAGGCCCACGTGAGTGGGGGCGGGGCGGCGCCCGGAGGAGGGAGTCGGAGCGGCGGGGGTCCGGGCTGCGGAGGGACCCGGGTCCGAGGGTCGCCGCAGCGCGGGTACGTGTGGGGAAGGGGCTCTCTGCGTGGGGTTTTGTTGCAGGATGCGGCAGGGTGTGCAGTCATTGTGTGCGCAGCTCCCCGCTCTTCGCGGCCATGCGTGCTTGCCGGTGGCTAAGCAGTGACTCAGGGGCTCGCTTTGGCTCCTAGAACCCAAGTTACGGGGCCAGTGTAGACACAGCCCTGAAAAATGGTGACTCATGCAGGGCTTGCGCTGGTTGCAGAGAATGCACACGGACACCCGCGCATCCGTCGGCTTCCTCTCGGACCAGGTCTTACAAAGGCGCTGTAGTGCTCACCAGGTCTCGGTGCATTTTTACCTTGATTTTTCTTTTTTTTTTTTTTTGTCTCACTAGGTTGGACTGTGTCCTCGCTTTATCTTCACTACTCCGAAGGCTCAGGTTTCCCTTTCGCTGGGAAAGTTCGTAGCCCTCCCATTTTAGATTCACCGGGTGCTTCCCCTGAAAACCCGCCCTGCAGCCGCCAACTGTAGTTTGATGTCTGTCCACTTTACACTTTGCTTAATAACTTTATTGAGATCCCAGTCACTTGTCCTGCGGTTAAGCCGTTGGAAGAGTGCGATTCGATGGTTTTCAGTGGAGTCAGAACACACGGAGCTGTCCCGTTTGAGGACATTTTTATCCACTCCCACCCCTACCAGTCAGACCTCTTTCTTCATTGTTCACAGTTTTTAACAATGGGGTATTCTATTTTTTATTTCCAGACTTGTATTTCCCAAGCTTGCCGGTGGTTTTTAATCATTTTAGCGTTAATGGCCTGTTTGATGCCGTCTTGTCTGGATTCTAGATGTTCTTTTTCTGTAAACAAAAAAAAAAGTCTCAAGGAATTAAAAACCTAGAGGCCTGAGTTACACGTGAAGCTGCTTAGTCCCGTCTTGCCTAGTTTTGAATTTATCTCCAAAGGGAACTCAGAAAAAACATCCCAAATCTTGGGAAGAAATCAAATCGTTCCTGTTTTGTCTTTTTGGTAGTTATCAAGCTCTCTCTCTCTCTCTCTCTTTTTTTTTTTTTTTTTTATTTTAGACAAACAGCTACAACAGTTTTACCATGAATTCCATTTGAAACTGAAAGGCTTGTTACAAATCAAAGAATATAATTTCCACTGCAATTAATTTTGCTTCAAAGAATAAGTGATAGGTGACAAGGTAGAGCATGCGATTGCAGGAAATACTGTCAGGTTTTAAAGTAATTTTCTACATTTGTCCTGTTTTTTCTTGTATATTCTCAATTACGGGAATGTCAGATGCCCAAGTAATTTCTGAATTACTGATTAACTTTCTTTACTGGAATCTTGAGCTCAGTGAAAGTTGAGAGTGGAGAGGTTGCTGGTGTGCTAGTCCTGAAGAATGTCTCTAGGCTCACACACAGGAGGTGGAGCTGAGATGCAGGTCCGGGAGGGTTGCCTGTGGTGGAATTCCCTCATTTTGGACTGGGACTGCGGCAGTCTGCATTCAGTTTTTGAGGAGCCAGTAGAGTCGTAACCCAGAAGAGGTGTTTGTCTTCCCACTGAATTTTGGCCTCATTTAAGCACCTTTTGTTTGCCTGGGATCTAGCAGCCGTCCATGTTAAGTATTGAAGGGTCTGTGGCGGGAAAAGCCAGACGCGAAACAGAAGTGTACAATTCCTGGGGAAGGGCAAGGTGGAAAAGTACAGAATACTGTGAGAATCTCACAAGGAGACCTGGTTTAAATCGGGCTTGGGATGGAGAGGGACTGTGTGGAGAAGGGCCGTTGGCTTCTGGGGACTGTGTAGGAATTCAGTGCCTGGGGAGATCCTGGTGGCTTTGCGGGAGAGCTGCTGTAGGCTCAAGGGGGAAGGCTGAGAAGAGCCTGCCACACTTGCCGGGTCGAGAGGACCAGGCTGCTCTTGAGCTGCTGGAGAGAGTGGTGTGAGATAAATCTGAGGAGTTTGGCAGGGCACACTAGGTGGCAGGGCCCTGTCAATCCTGTTACAGAGTAGTGTGTAGTACAGGAGGGCGTGGCGGCACTTAGGTGTTTCAAGTGTGATTAGACCGTACCAGCAGGGTGGGTATTCTGAGATGCATGAGGGGGAGGAGGAGGATGCTGGGGGAGACTATGGCCTTGTTGGTTTCCTGTGGGAGTTCTCCAATATGTGGGAGCTTGGCAGAAACACCAGTGGCTTGGGAGGTAAATTAGGTGGGTTTTAAATGATGAGTGTTTGTGCTGACACTTTTTTTGATTCTGGCCTTTAGAATAAGATGGGAACTGCCTCTTCTTTTTAGTTGAGTTATTTCAATAGGAAAGTTATAACCTTAAAGCTTCTTTGGAGAAAAAAATGTTACTGGACTGCCAAGGATAACCAGAGTTGATTGGGCCATACTTTGTATGAACAATTTATAGGCTAGAAGTGAGTTCCTTAGGAACCTGTGGGTGAATTGTTTATATTATCATTTTTATGGACATGAAATAAAACAATACTCACATATTAGGAATTCGAAGCTGTGAAATGGTCTATTAATAACTACTCTTGAGAGTAAAAGCTGAAAAGTGTGTACAGTTGCTAGTCAATTGGTCCATTAACCTGTGGTCCCTTAGTTGTTGAGCAAAAGTATTCCTCTGTAGCACATTGTGTAGCTCACGGTGAAACAGCAGGATGACTTGGATCTTTTGGATGCAAAGAAAAGTTGTGTTTTTGTTTTTGTTTTTGTTTTTGTTTTTTTTATAACAGGCAGAGTGGACAGTAAGAGGGAGAGACAGAGAGAAAGGTCTTCCTTTGCCGTTGGGTCACCCTCCAATGGCCGCCGTGGCTGGTACGCTGCGGCTGGCGCACCGCGCTGATCTGAAGCCAGGAGCCAGGTGCTTCTCCTGGTCTCCCATGCGGGTACAAGGCCCAAGGACTTGGGCCATCCTCCACTGCACTCCCTGGCCACAGCAGAGAGCTGGCCTGGAAGAGGGGCAACCGGGACAGAATCCGGCGCCCCGACTGGGACTAGAACCCAGGGTGCGGGTGCCGCAGGCGGAGGATTAGCCTATTGAGCTGTGGCGCCGGCCAAGAAAAGTTGATTTGTTAACTATGCTTCAGACTACTAAGTCTAATGTAGAGATTATGAAAGCAGTGTCTTAGAATCATTTAAGAATTAAAATATCTTATGTCCAAACTGATGGATGTATTCTCTAGGAACTTTATTTCATTATGTTCTTACATAGCAAATAGTTGTGTGCCTCAACAACACTAAAGTACTAAGATAAAACTAAGTTTTGCTCCTTTTGATGTCAACCTTTCCAGATGGCTGAATGGCCAGGGCTGGGCCAGGCGGGAGCCAGGAGCTTCATCCAGGTCTCCAGCCTGGGTGCAGGGGCCTAGGGCTGGCCTCTGACCGCAGTGGGCCATCTTCCACTGCTCTCCCAGGTGCGTTAGCAGGGAGTTGGATCGGAAGTGGAACAGCAGGAACTCGAGCTGATGCCCATATGGGATGCTGGCACTGCAGCCCACTGCTCAGCCTGCTGTGCACAGCGTGGGCCCTGCCTCTTTTTTTTGATTCTGAGGTCAGGTGGGTGTGTTATGGACATCTAAGGTGTGAAAGGTGTGTGTGCACTGGGGAAGGAGCACAAAGTAATTCACTACAACAAAGCGCTGTAGCTTCAGAACAGCTGCTTTGCCACTAGGACACCATCTCATGTTGACTCAGGCCCCTGAAAACTTGTTTCTGTATTATCTTCCCCCATGTGCAGCTGGGCTGAGGACACTGCAGAAGGCTCTAGCACTTGCCCAAAGCTGGCCTCTCAGTGTTCCCGTTGATTTAAATCTTAATTGCTCACTTTTTGTTGTTAAAGGTTTATTTATTTGTCTGGAAGGCAGAGTTGGAGTGAGGGAGAGACAGAGAGAACTTCTGTCCACTGGTTCACTCCCCAGATGGCTACAGCAGCATGGCACAGGGCCAGGCTGAAGCCAGGAACTTCGTGTTTCCCACCTGTGTGGCAGGAGTCCAGGTAGTTGGGATGTCTTCCCCTGCTTTTTCCAGGCTATTATCAGGGAGCAGGATCGGAAGTGGAGCGGACAGGACATGAACTGGCGCCCAAGTGGAATGCCAGTGTCACAGATGGCTTAACCTGCCTCGCCACAACACCGGCACCTGTAATTGCTTCCTTAGTAGCATGACTTTGTATCTGCAGAGTACTGTTTTTCCTGTGTTAGGTCACACGGGCTGATCGTTGTAAGGAAACAGTCTCAAGTCTAGTTCTTGGTTTCATGTAGGCCCGAGAGGGAAGCGCCAAGTGTTTCCACTCTAAGGCCTGTGAACTCTGCTTGTTCTCTACAAACCCGTATACAAGTGGTGGATGACCTCACTGCTGAACGTGAAGCTCAGAGAAAAGGGATTGGGAGGAGAGGTTCAAAGCTTCAAGGATGGGAAGAAGAGGACCCCACACAGGGCCACCGCCACCTTCTCCGATCACTGTCTGATCACACGCATTGTATCCAGCGGAGCTCTGCAGTTCAGAACCAGCGACCACAGCGTTGCTTGTTTTTTGTTTTATCCTTGTTGTGTCTGGAATGGGGGACAGGATTGGAGCTTCCATGCCTGCTCTGAGATCACCAACCTCCACAGACCTCCTTGTGTTCAGCTATTTGCAAAATTTCTTTGAAATTTTCGTGTTGGGGTCCTGAGGGAATAATTCAGCCCCAGAAGGAAGACTTTGCAGAGATTTATTGAGGAGAAGCGAAACCTGAGTGGGGCATTTCACTTGTGTTTTTCCAGGGTTCAGTAACATTTATTAGGATGGCACAGGTGTATTTACCTGTGTGCTCTCAGTGACCATCTATGGCAGCAGGGACACTGTGGAATTAATCATCTTTATCTTTTTTCATGCTCATACTTGTCTCTCATTCTCTGATGATCTTGCACCAGAAAGCAGTAAACTAAGTTCTAGAGCTGGACCTGATAGTCATTTTTATCTTTTTGGCTTTCCTTCTCAATTAAATACTAAGTTTCTTAGTTTCTGAAACTGTTCAGTTTGTTTTACGTTTTGATCCAGTTAAGCAAAATTATCACATAGTGCTTTCTGGTTGACTTTTATGAATGGAAGCAGAATTAAGAAAAAACTGCATCATTAAATAATTTTAAAGATGATTGGCTTTCAGTGGACAGTTTGAGAAGGTAAAACAGCTTCTGGGGGTCAGTGCCGGCAGCACTGGCATCCAAGAATGTACCTGTTCAAGTCCTGGCTGCCTCTGATCCAGCTCCCTGCTACTGTGCCTGGGAAAGTAGCAGGAGGTGGCTTTAGTACTTTTGCCCCTACAGCCCATATTGGGGACCTAAATGGAGTTCAGACCCAGCTGTTTGGCCATTTGGGGGCAGAACCAGTGGATAGAAGATCTTTCTCTTCCTCTCTCTGTAACTCTGCCTTTCAAATAAATAAATCTTTAAAACAAAATGAAACAGCTTTTGTAGCGAACTAATTGGTGTATTTTGTATAAAATATAGACCATGGCTGCATTGCAGCTATAATGACACCTAATTTTTATTACTTATGATGTGCTTGTCTCTGCCATTAGTCTTTTTCTTTTTTTGAATATGAATACTTTTTTTTAAAATTAAAGATTTTGTTTTATTTATTTGAAAGGCAGATTTGTAGAGGCAGAGGGCGAAGGAGAGGCCTTCCATTGGCTGGATCACTCCCCAAATGGCTGCAACGGCTGGAGCTGAGCTGATCCGAAGCCAGGAGCCAGGAGCTTCTTCCTGGTCTCCCACATGGGTGCAGGGGCCCAAGGACTTGAGCCATCCTCTGCTGCTTTCTCAGGTGCATTAGCAAGGAGCTGGACCTAGCAAGGAGCTGGACCAGAAGTGGAGCAACTGGGACGCGAACTGGCACCCCTGTTGGATGCTGGTGCTGCAGGCTGGGGATTTAACTGTGCCACATCGCTGGTCCCATCCTCGGTGGAACTTTAATTGTTGTTGTGTAGCAAAAATTGGAAGTTCTAATAGTGAATTTTCATTGCTTTGTAACAAGTTGGGAACTATTTGCAGTGTATACCTAGACCAACAACAAAAAAGAGGATAAATAATTTGAGCCAAGCATTCTTTTCGACTATGAATCGATGGGCCACTTTGCATTGCTATTTGGAATGCAGATGTAGCTTTTAAAAGAAGGCAAACATATTAACTGACTTCGAGGAGAATATTGTCTAGAGCACATTAGAAATTAATGTTCTGTCCATTAAAACATTCTCTAATAACAGAATATAGCTTCATTGTCCAAAACAGTAGCCAGAAGCCACTTTTGGGTCTTTTGTGGTTTAAATGGGATTAGTGAGACTGAAGCATTGAGTTTTAAATTCTGTTGAAGTTTGAATAAATACCCACATGTGGCTAATGGCTACTTTCTTGGATAGCACATATCTATAACCTAAGACTTCAGGTTTTATTAATTAATGCATTTTATGTTCAGATCTGGTATGCACATGTACATTTGTGTGCGTTGATTTCATTCTTTTTTTTTTTTTTTTTTCTTGGAAAGGGAGAGAGAGGTAGAAATAGAGAAAGAGGTTTCCTATTCACTGATTCTCTCCACAAATGTCCACATAGCCAGAGCTGAGGCAGGCTTATGCGGGGAGCCAAGAACAAAATACAACTTGCTACATGGATGCCATGGGCCTCAGTTAGCTGCAGCTTCCCAAGGTGTGCATGAGCAGGAAGATGGTTGTCTGAAATTTGACTCCGACTGGAACCAGAGCACTCTGATCCAGAATGCTGGTGTGCCAAGTGGTGTTTCAGTCACTACTAAAGACTCATCCTTCCTGACCTTTCTCTTCTAACCTTTCCATTGACTGTTAGTCCCCAAACATAGATTGTCGTGTATGGTTTGTAAAAAACTATCTTAGGGTGGTTACGCTGTGGTGCAGCGGGTTAAAACCCTGGCCTGCAGTGCCGGCATCCCATATAGATGCTGGTTTGAGCCCCGGCTCTTCTACTTCCTATCCAGCTCTCTGCTATGGCCTAGGAAAGCAGTAGAAGATGGCCCAAGTCCTTGGGCCCCTGCGCCCACATGGGGGGACCTGGAAAAAGCTTCTGGCTTCTAGCTTTGGATTGGCTCAGCTTCGGCAGTTGCAGCCATCTGGGGAGTGAACCAGCAGATGCAAGACCTCTCTCTCTCTCTCTGGCTCTACCTCTCTCTGTAACTGTGTTTTTTCAAATAAAATAAATCTTAAAAAAAATTTTAGAAGAGGGAACAGAGATGTTAGCAGTCATAGTTCAGTTTGTTGTCGGGGCTCAGTAGAAATAAAGCCTCAGTTAGTAAGTGTAAAGAGGAAGAAGTGATTAGTTTCAGGGAGTGCATTGGGAAGGCTTTAAAGCCAGAAGAGGTGATGTTCCTGGAGACTGAGAGAAGACCCAGGCGTTCCAGGTGACAGAGCGTGGCATGGCGAAGCGGACACTGGGGACTGTGATGCTGATGGGTGAGGTGCAGCTCGAAAACGGGGTTGAGTTGGGCTGCGAGAGGCCTGAGGTTCTGTGTCCAGGAGTCTGAGCCTTTAATTTGTTGGGTGTTGTGTGGAAAGTAATTAAAGCAAGACAACTTGAGAGTTACAGAGATAGGGTAAGAAATTAGCCCTCCAGTGGAGTTTACAGGCGGGCAACATTAGTGTTGTTGATTCTGAGAGCTGGTGGTTGTTTTGAGGAGATGCAGATTAAAGCAAGGCTACAGGAGATAATGGAAGATAGATAACTTTGTGATTCAGTTGTGTAGGGGTTGACGTTGGGATGCACCTTAGAGATTCCGATCTGATGGATTTGTGGAAAGATAGCGGTGTGCCAGTTATTAGGTAGAACTTTGGAGTGGAAGGACTGAATGGAATGGGCACTTTCCTGAAGGGTGGTATGGACTGTGATAAGAGAGACTTAGAAGTGATAGCAGGAGGTTTTATTTATTTTAGTGATTGGTAGCATATTTGTGTAAAGGAAGAAGTTGACACCTGTGCCCATTTGTTTTGTTTTGTTTTGTAAGTTTATTTTAAAATCGCAGCTAGGGAGAGATTTTCCAGCAGCTGACTTACTCCCTCACTGCCTGCAGCAGGAGTCAGGAACTCCTTCTGTAATCTCCCACGTGGACGGCAGGAACCCAACCTGCTGCCTCCCAGATGTGGGTATCCGAGGCATTGATTAACCTGTGCTACAATACTTGTCCCTCCTGTTCTCTTGCAATTGGTAGACCCAAAGAACTTAGGATGCAGAGGAAGCCTAATGAAGTCTCAGGCTGTGTCATGTTCTTCCCATCAGTTAGTTCAGAGCATTTTTGCTACTGCTGTTTGGGAAAATTGGTTCACAGGAACTCTTAGTCAGTTGCTAGAAAGGGTGGCTAAGGTCCAGAGAGTTCTAGCCTTCTCCCAATTTGGAGAAAGCTATTAAGTTGATAAAGATTATCTAGTATTTCTGTAGCTAAGATTTGGACCAAGGCAGAATCCTTACCCTTTTAAAAAAAATTCTTTTTTTAGACTTATTTTTGTATTTGAAAGGCAGAGTTACAGAGAAAGGAGAGAGAGAGAGAGGTCTTCGATCTGCTGATTCAGTCTTCAGATGGCTGCAACAGCAGGGGCTGGTCTGGTCTGAACCAACGAGCTTCTTCCATATTTCACGTGGGTGCAGCAACTGAAGCACTTGGGCCATCTTCTGCTGTTTTCCCAGGCTCATTGGCTGGGAGCTGGATCAGAAGTAGAACAGCTGGTGGCCGGTGCCGCGGCTCACTAGGCTAATCATCCTCCACCTTGCGGTGCCGGCACACCGGTTCTAGTCCCGGTCGGGGCGCCGGATTCTGTCCCGGTTGCCCCTCTTCCAGGCCAGCTCTCTGCTGTGGCCCGGGAGTGCAGTGGAGGATGGCCCAAGTGCTTGGGCCCTGCACCCCATGGAAGACCAGGAGGAAGCACCTGGCTCCTGGCTTCGGATCAGCGCGGTGCACCGGCCGCGGCAGCCATTGGAGGGTGACCCAACGGCAAAGGAAGACCTTTCTCTCTGTCTGTCTCTCTCTCACTGTCCACTCTGCCTGTCAAAAAAAAAAAAAAAAAAAAAAAAGTAGAACAGCTGGGACTCAGCTGGCACCCATATGGGATACTGGCATCACAGGCGGCGGCTTTACTTGTTAGAGCACAGTGCTGGCCCTAGAACCCTTCTTACTCAGCAGAATTGGAAGAACTGAGTTCAGAGGGGCTGAGAGGGTCAGAACTGGAGTGGAGCACATAGAGACATGATCTAGAGTCCTCAGGCCATCACTTCCAGATTGCAGGACCTTGGGTAAATGTACCTATTAATGCCTTTGGACTTTGATCTCTTGTAAAGTGTTCAGACACGATGCTTCTGAGGGTTCAATGGCACAATTCATAGAAGCAGTTGGTGTAGCCATTATTAAAGTGTGGGAGAGAAGGCTTGCAGCTGTAGGGCAGTAGACTCTGGGAAGAGTCTTTTCTTTCAGCAATTTTTGGGTGATGTGGATAAGTTTGATGTTATTCTAGGTTGAGAGAGAGCAGATGCTAGAAAGGGACGTGACGCGCTAAGAGTAAAAGAACACAGGGCGAGATTCTGGAGGGCCTGGAATGAAGAGCGTGGAGGGAAGCTGAGGGGCCATGACAAGAAAAGCATCCACTCCAGTAGAGCTGACCTTTCAAGACGAAAGGCAGTGTCGCGCCCTTCTGGTGGACAAAACCAGCACGTGGCGTGAGAACTGATGATTTAGAAGAATGTGTAGAAGTGGGAGTGAAGTTCCCTGTCAGAAATTCCAAGTCCTTGGAAGCTCATTCTAGAAAAATTCTTCCATGCAGTTGTTTTTCAGGGTTTGTGGACTGTATTCTTGGTGATGTAATGAGCAGTCTTAAAAACAAGAAAAACGTTTACATGGTATTGGTGTGAGTGGACGTGATTTTTATTGGGATTTGAACACATGACCTGGAGAGTTAGAACGTGGTGGGGGCGCTGGTGTCCCCCCTCGTCCACATCTCACACGGGCGGTCCTGCTGTCCGCTGCGGCTTCACTTGCAGCGAGGCAGACCGTTCCGGGAGCGTTACAGCGGCAGGGCCCACGTCGTACACCAGCATGTACTGCTGAGTCTCTGACTTCAGGCATCTTGCCGGCTATGGTTTTGTGTGATATTGCAATACAGTTTGATTCTTAAATGTTTGTTTTATCTTCTAGGGCTTGCATTTCTTTTGGTCCTAAGAATCGTTCAATTGGAGCAGCAGCTAAAAGCCAGGTAGAGTTTTGTTTTCTCCTAAAATGTCTGTCTGCTCTGGTGTGTGCAGCCTTCTGTTCAGCAACTGGTTGAGTGTCCATTGTGTGCTTAACAGAGCTAGATCCTGTGTGTACAACCCCACACAGACCTGATCCCTGTTTTCGAGTACTTGAGTGAGAAGCAGTTAGCTTTATAAAATAGCAGTAGCCTTGCACATTGTTTAATGCAGACTGCTAGGATGTATTTGGCCCTAATCTTGTTGAAGCAAAGCTTGCTTGTTTTTTGATACTTGAAGTGCTCTTTGAAATCTGTCTTGTTGGGCCTTTTGTCTTACTGGTTTTTAAGGTCAGTGTTGATCTAAGTTTCTGAAGAAGAAAAGCATCCCTCTAGAAACACACTAAAGGACTTGCTGGTAGTTTTGTAAACCAGGAACCTGACATGCGAGGGTGCTTCAGAAAGTTGGTATTAAAAATGAAATTAAAAGAGAAGTTCATTTTGGTGTAAAGAATTGTTGAAATCCTATATGAAGCATGCTCAAAAATTAATGGAAAATGTATATTATGTAAAAATTAGGTCTGAATTTTAAAAATGTTAGTACTAGAGTAAACTTAATCTTTTGTTTCTATTTTCAATGGACTTTTTGAAATACTGTTGTGTTTTTGAATAACCAGAACAGCAGAACCTTAACAGTCCTTTCTCAGAACGTTTGAGCTATCTGTAGAATGAGGGAGGTGGGTGTTGGGCTATTTGTGGTCCGTTCTGGAGCACTGTACAGAGTGAGTAGGTTTCGCGTTATGGACTGAGCAAAACTTACAATTTATGAACCTAAAAAAATGATGCTTGATTGATTTTTTTAAATTAAATTGGTTATTTATAGTCTTTAAAAATGTCTAAGATTTTTTTTTTTTGACAGAGTTCGAGAGACAGAGAGTTATAGACAGTGAGAGACAGAGAGAAAGGTCTTCCTTCTGTTAGTTCACTCCCCTAATGGCCGCTATGGCCGGCGCTGTGCCGATCCGAAGCCAGGAGCCAGGTACTTCCTCCCGGTCTCCCATGCGGGTGCAGGGACCCAAGCACTTGGGCCATCCTCCGCTGCCCTCCCGGGCCACGGCAGAGAGTTGGACTGGATGAGGAGCAACTGGGACTAGTACCTGGCGCCCCAACCGGGACTAGAACCCGGGGTGCCAGCACCGCAGGTAGAGGATTAGCCAAGTGAGCCACGGCGCCAGCCTTAAGATTTTTTTTTTTTTTTTAAAGATTTATTTATTTGAAAGGTAGAGTTGCAGAGAGAGAGCTTCCATCCGCTGGTTCACTCCCCAGATGGCCTCAAAAGCTGGAGCTCAGCTGAATTGAAGCCAGGGAGCCAGGAGCTTCTTCCTGGTCTGCCTCGTAGGTGCAGGAGCCCAAGGACTTGTACCGTCTTCCGCTGCTTTCCCAGGTGCATTAACAGGGAGCTGGATTGGAAGTGGAGCAGCTGGGTCTTGAACCAGTGCCCATATGGCATGGCAGCTCTGCAGGCCGTGGCTGTACCAGCTTTGTCACTGTGCCGGCCCCATGTATGTCTAAGATATTTTAGGAAGCGATAGATAGCAAATACAGTTCAATTTGAAATGTCTTTTAAAACTCTAGTGGGTTCTCTGTTTCTGAACTTGCTTTCTTACTGAGAGCAGTTATTGTACTGAACTGCCTCCTGAGTTCTGGGTTGACATAGTTTCTGTGATACAGTTTCTTTTTGGCAGCTCGCTCAAGCAGCGCCTCATTTGGAGCCTTTGTTTTATAAGAGAACTGAGGTGTCTGCCTTTTGGCACAGCTGAAACAGAGAAGCTCTGATTTCTCTTGTGACGGTCTGTTACACCTCTGCCGTGGCAGGAAGGTCCTGTAAATTTTTTTTTTTTTTTTTTTAAACAGGCAGAGTGGACAGTGAGAGAGAGACAGAGAGAAAGGTCTTCCTTTGCCGTTGGTTCACCCTCCAATGGCCGCCGCGGCCGGCACACAGCGCTGATCCGATGGCAGGAGCCAGGTGCTTCTCCTGGTCTCCCATGGGGTGCAGGGCCCAAGCACTTGGGCCATCCTCCACTGCACTCCCTGGCCACAGCAGAGAGCTGGCCTGGAAGAGGGGCAACCGGGACGGAATCTGGCGCCCTGACCGGGACTAGAACCCGGTGTGCCGGCGCCACAAGGCGGAGGATTAGCCTAGTGAGCCGCGGCGCCGGCTAGTCCTGTAAATCTTAAGGAGAAGTTCATTTGGAGTATTTTTTAATATCTTTGCCAGAACCTTCATCCCTCCCCCAACAAAATGTTAGACTAGTTCATCCTAGAGGAATTAGAAATTGTGGGTCACTTGTTCAACAATTATCCAGAAATTATTTCCTGTAACAATGTGAGATCATACCATATTACACAGTTCTTATTTTCTAAAAATGTTTTTCAGTTGCTTGGTTTTTTCCTTGTTTGGGTATCTCATAATTTACTTCAGTGTTCCCTTGTCATTAACTGTCCAGGCTGTTTTCAGTCTTCTGCTATAATGATAAATAATGCTCTTTGCATTTGTCTTTGTGTACTTAGTCTGGTCTTTTGTCCTTGGTGAAATTGATATGCATTGACAAATTGGTTCCTGGAAAGTTTGAGCAATTTTCAAAAGCTTTCTCTTGGAGGTCAGTGTTGATGTAATTTCTCTAGAAACACAGTGAAGTACTTGCCCTGAGTTTTCCTTGTAGACCAGGAACCAGCCTTTTCCTGCTGAAGAAGCCCCTCCCGGCTCTTTCCCAGGAGCTTTCCATCTGCTGCTTGAATTCCTCTCTTCTTTTCCATAAAACTCCTCTGCTGAAAATTGCCTTCTCGGTTTGCTCATCTGCTTCGTGTTTCACTGTGGGGAGAGCAGGTCCCCGGGTTCAGGTCAGCTGTAACATCTTGGTGATGTTACATGAATTTTATGTGAATGCTTGTTAGAAGTCCAAGAACAGAAAGTGCTTCTCTCACTGTTTATGTCCAGAGTTCATGAAGAAGTGGGAAGAACTGGCCCTGGCCGCAGCACTGCTGTGGGGCCCCATGCTCAGCCCTCATTTTGCGTGCTGGTGGACAGTGTTCAGAAAGGCTTAGTGTCTGATGACAACCGAAACCAAGAAGGCAGCTTTGTAAAGGTAAGATGATGCCATTTAATCTGAGGCTACTGAAGAAGAAAACTAATAGTGTTTCCATTCTTTGATTTGCTTTCCCTTAGGTAATCTCCAATGCAAAAAACACAGTCCAAGGATTTAAAAGATTCCATGGCCGCGCTTTCTCTGATCCATTTGTGGAGGCAGAAAAATCTAACCTTGCTTATGATATCGTGCAGTTGCCCACTGGCTTAACGGGCATAAAGGTAAGGTTCTCCTGATAATATAACTTAGGATTAAAATGTATTTTTACTTGTTGAGTGTGCTCATAATTTTATTAGTACTTTTCTGATGTCAAGTTATAATGAAAAGCCTTCCAAATTCTTAGGAAATGCTTTCACTGGTACATACCATTTGACATTTTAAAAAGTGATTTAGATTTTTATTTGCTAGTCATTGTTGAGGCTGTTGGTATGAGTTGAGGGCTTTGGGAATGATGGCTTGAAGTTAATACTGCCATTGCTTTCCCAGGCACATTATTAGCAGGGAGCTGGATTGGAAGTGGAGCAGCTGGGACACAAACCGGTGCCCAGATAGGATGGCGGTACTGCAAGGGGCAGCCTAACTGTGTATTGGGAGTGTCTCACATTGGTGCAAGGAACCCTGTCACGAGAGACTGTTGCTTCCCACGGTCTGTGTTGGCAAGAAGCTGGAGTCAGGAATCAAACTCCGACACTCCCAGTATAGGCTATGCGTGTCTTCACCGCCATCTTAGGCCAAACAGCTACCCCAGGTTTTGTTATTTTACATTGTGGTCCTACATCTTGAAATACTGTGTGTGGAAAGCACGTAAAGGCCGGCACTGCGGCTCAGTAGGCTGATCCTCCGCCTGTGGCGCCGGCACACCAGGTTCTAGTCCTGGTCAGGGCGCTGGATTCTGTCCTGGTCGCTCCTCTTCCTGTCCAGCTCTCTGCTGTGGCCCGGGAGTGCAGTGGAGGATGGCCCAAGTCCTTGGGCCCTGCACCCGGCATGGGCGGCCAGGAGAAGCACCTGGCTCCTGGCTTCGGATTGGCGCAGTGTGCTGGCTGCAGCGGCCATTGGGAGGTGAACCAGCGGCAAAGAAAGACCTTTCTCTCTGTCCACTCTGCCTGTCCAAAAAAAAAAAAAGTCAAAAAGCTGAAAGTGGCCTTCAAGTTATTGCTTCTAAAACTAGCTTTCTTCAGCTCCATGTTAAAATAATGTTGCATTGTTGATGTGCGGTGCTCTCGTTGTAGGCTTCCAGAACTAGGAAAAGAAGAAATACGGTAAATCTAGATCCTTTTCTTGTTTTCTCGCAGGTGACATATATGGAAGAAGAGCGACATTTTACCACTGAGCAAGTGACAGCCATGCTTTTGTCTAAACTAAAGGAGACAGCAGAAAGTGTTCTTAAGAAGCCTGTTGTTGACTGTGTTGTTTCGGTGCGTTTCATCTCACACGGTACTGATAGTGGGGAAAGAGAAGGGGACTTCCTGTTGCGTGCCAGTAGAATTACTTTTTGTCCTGTTAAATGGTTAAGAACTTAACACACAAGCCTTCATTTTCTTAAATATTGTTTCTGCCTCCTCACTTACTCAGGCCTCCTCCATTATTCTGCCACTTAAATCTTGTCTGTTCTTCAAGGCCCGCCTCAAAGCCTGCTTGCTCTTGGTTTCTTGGTGTGGCACAGGGTAGCCAAGCATTAGTTGAATGAGTTAAGTGTATCCAAGTACAAATGGCTTTGTCTCTGTTTGCTGTGTCCAGTACTAAACTCAGGGTAGCATTAGACTTTATCTTGGCTTTCACATATTCTTGCTTACAAGAGTATTTCGAGCAGTTTGTGGAAAAACTAGAATTAAAAAGTGTTTGTTTTGGTGCAGAAAGTTTTGAAGTTTCATGCATAGTTTTTTTTTTTTTTTTTTTTTTTTTTTTTTTTTTTTTTTTTACAGTACTCACTTTACATGGACTCTTTGAAGACACCTTCCAGCTTGCGGCCTGGCCGCTTGTAGCTGTGTGCTTGGGGTGTGGTGGAGTCTTAGGGTGGCTGTGTTGGCTTTGCCACCAAATGCCCTCTTTGTTACCTGATACTGAGGTCTGTGGCCTTTCTCCTCCTAATGTGGCTATGGAAAGATCTCAGATTCCATGACCTTGAGTCCTCAGTGGTTCAGTAGCAGGCACCATGTTTCTTTTTTTTTTTCTTCGTTTAAAGATTTGCTTATTTGAAAGAGTTACAAAGAAAGAATGAGAGTGAAGGAAGGAAGGAGAGAGAGAGAGAGAGAGAGAGAGAGAGAGAGAAAGATCTTCCATGCACTGATTGACTCCCTGGATAGCTGCAGCAGCTGGGGCTGGGCCCGGCCATGGCCAGGAGCTCTGTGTGGGTCTCCCATGCGGGAGGCGTCGTGTTTGTTAGATGCTTTCTACCTTTTCTCAGCTCTCCATCTGTCCCCCAGGCTCCTCCCTATTTCCTTATCTGATGCCCTTCATTTTACTTCTGAATTACACTCGGTGTTGAAGTAAAGCTAACATGAGAATAGAAGAATGCCTGAATGGCTTTTCCAGTTTTGGCATCTAATTAAATGATGATGAGTTAGGTCATGTTTGGAGGGTCTTGAGACCACATTGAGCTTTGGAGATTGGCTAGGAACACTCCGAGGACTTGTCATATAGGTGTACTTGCATTAGAATTTCTTACAGTGAGAGGATAAAAAACAGAAAATGGCCCGTGAGGAAACCAGGCACAAGCTTCAAAGACACATTATAACAATACGAGATGTGTCCTCCATCCTGAGCCTGAAAGTCAGGTTTTTATTGGGAGGTCCGTCATGTACCCAGTGTGGTACCAAGATCTCAGACTCACGGAAGGACAACGTTGGGCATAGCAAGCCACACTTGAACATATGGGGAAATCTTCCTGTCAGTTTAGAGAACTGTCAAGAACTGTTTAGAGAACTTGCAGATGACAGGCGAGGGCCGACGTTGCAGGTTGGCCCTTTTGAAGGTAGCATTCTCTGCCTTGGTGTGTACTGTTCTGTGTGGTTGCTACTGCCTGTTACATGGTGTCTGATGTCCATGTGTGACGTGATGTGTGGCTGTGCACTCGCCCAAATGCTGCTAACTCAGTAGTCTAATTCTTCTCTACTGTTAGGAAATACTGCTTTCATTCAGAGATATTTGAAAGTGTACCTGGATTTTTATCAACTAAAAGGAGGATTTCATAAAAAAGTAAACTTGGACAATTTTTTTTGTAGGTTCCTTGTTTCTATACTGATGCAGAACGTCGATCAGTGATGGATGCAACACAGATTGCTGGTCTCAATTGTCTGCGATTAATGAATGAAACCACAGCAGGTGAGGGGGACTGTTGATTACTTTTCTGACTTGTTTAATGCTTTTTTTTAAAGATTTTATTTATTTGTTTGAGAGAGAGAGATGGGGAGTGAGAGAGAGATAGGGAGTTAGAGAGAGAGGGGTCTTCCATTTGCTGGTTCACTCAACAAATGAAGTGAGCCATTTGGGAGCCAGGAGTTTCTTCCAGGTCTCCCATGCAGGTTTAGGGGCCCAAGCACTTAGACCATCTTCTGCTGCTTTCCCAGGCCATAAGCAGAGAGCTGGATCTCAAGAGCAGCAGCCTGGACACAAATTGGTGCCCATATGGGACGCCACTGTCATGGGCAGGAGCTTAGCCTGCTACGCCACAGCACAGGCCTGACTTGTTTAATCTTGAGGTTGCAAAATCTCTAGGGCTTCTTCCTTTTTATTTTACTTGGAATCCTACCATCCCTGCTTACCACTTGCATGTCGTGGTTTTTGGATATTATGTCATATATGAGGAATTAATCTGACTGAACTTCTTCTAGACCGTCATGGCACAGACGTTGCTCATTAATCACATGCTTGTTTGGAAAGGAATGTGCCGCATGTGGGACAGTGCTTTGGTTTACAAGTGGGCCTTCTGACTGACTGGCGGAGGAATGGGGTGTAAAGCAGCATCCTAGGGCAGGTTGTGCGCGAATGTTGATGTGCAAGGGGAGACAAAACCCAGGAAGAAGTGCTTGGAAAATGGGGAAATTGGTTCCTCATAAAAGCCGAAGTAAATCTCAGCTTTTAACTCTTCGAAGTTAGTCAGTCTTGAATAAATTGTACAAGGCTTATAAAGACTTGGATTCTGTCTAAACAGAACCCATGATGTAGTATTGTTCACTATATATAGAATATTTTATACTTCCTGAATTTTGTTTATTACTTAGGTGATACTATTACATTGAATTTTTTTTCCTCTTGTGTAGTTGCTCTGGCATATGGAATCTATAAACAAGATCTTCCTGCCTTAGAAGAGAAACCAAGAAATGTAGTTTTTGTAGATATGGGACATTCTGCTTATCAAGTTTCTGTGTGTGCATTTAATAGAGCAAAACTGAAAGTAAGTATGGTTTGTTTTGTTTTTTCCCCAAAGACTCTTAACTGTATTAAAAGTATAGTGACAGGTGTTTGAGAGAAAGCTTAATTTGGTTGAAGAATTTTGTAGCCATTTAACCTGGGGAGTTGATATTATAGGGGTGGGGATTGAGCTTGTTGGCCTAGAATAATTCATTAAATGTTGGTAGGCTGTGAAGCAAAGTGCACAGACCTTAAAAGAAAATGCTGAGATTCCTGAGTCTTAGTTTTAATCTGATGGGGAAAATAATGCTTAACTTGGAGGCTTATTAGTGAGGAGTGTTTAAACATGTAGTCTCTTAAGTGTTTTCACGCGGGGCGGTGGGGTGGGGTTTGAGGGAGAATTTGAAATTTAAATTTGAGTGTCCTGGAAGAAGGCTAGAGGGGCTGGAACTTGGATGCAAGAGAAACGAGACTGCGCTCTAAAATCTCGAAGTTCTGGGGTGTAGGCAGTGTAGAAGGCAAGCAGGGGCCAGAGGGTGATCACAGTTGAGTTTGCTGGCTGGTGCTCGGTCCGCCAGTTCTCCCTCCCACTCTGGATGATTTTAACTCATGTTTGGTTTAATTACTTGAGTTGTATATCCAGGTTCTTGGTGCCAAGGTCTAAATTGGGTTGCCCTGCCCCAAGATTGGGAATTTATCACCAAATACATGCGGATCGTTTTGGAGGGCATTTTGAGATTAGATTTGTTCTGATTCTATTTCTTTGAAAATGTACTTGGTTCTAGTTTTTATCCTACTTTGTGTCATTTCTAGGGTTTATTTTTTTTAAAGATTTATTGTTTGTTTATTTGAAAGGCAGAGTTAGACAGAAGGAAAGATCTTCAGTGTGCTGTTTTACTCCCCAAATGGACTCAATGCCAGAGCTGTGCCAGCCTAATCCAGCACCATGGAGCTGCTTCTGGGTTTCCCATGTGGACGACAGGGGTGCCATCCTCCAGTGATTTCCTAAACATTAGCTAGGGGCTGGATTAGAAGTGGAGCAGCTGGGGCGCAAACCAGTGCCCATATGGGATGCCAGCATTGCAGCAGGCGGCTTAACCTGCTTCACCAGAATGTTGGCCCCTTATTTTTTCTTTTTAAAAGAAAGCAAAACTTTTAGATGATTAGGAAATAGGTTTGTGATTTTTACAGCTATAATCATGGGCCGGTTGTAAATTTTCAGAGTTTATACTTTAATTATGAATAGAATTCTTTCTTGTCGCTCCCCCTCTTCGTGGAGGAACGACACAGGACCCTGCGCTGTTCTTTCGTCTGCTCGGCCCTCCCCGGGTTTGCTGCTGGTTCTTCCCGGGTTGGCTACTATCCCTTCCACCTCCGTGGAAGGGCAGTTCCCCCTGGCCACATTCCCCACTTCCGCAGGGGAGCGGCACACCGCCGGCCGGCTCTCTCGGGGGCTGCACAGGTGTTCCCCTTAGATGTTCCTGGTGCATGCCGTCTCTCTCCTCCTTTATAGTCCTCCTCCGCCAATCCTAACTCGGCTGCCCACACGCCGAGTACGTTGCTCTCCAATCAGGAGCAGGTCCTACAGTTTATTGGTTGAACTGGAGGCAGCTGTGTAAAAGCTGTTTTCTTCTCTCCCAGCGCCATATTGTGGGAGAGCAGATGCATAGAATAAGTCTTAATTCCAGTAACTTAGTCTAGTCCGAATTGCTCCCCACATTTCTTTCCTTTTTCTTTTCTTTTCTTTCTTTCTTTTTTTTTTTTTTTTTTTTTTTTAAGATTTATTCATTTTCTTTAGATGCATAGTTAGAAGGAGAGACAGAAGTGTTACATCCCCTGGTTCATTCCCCCAAATAGCTGCAGCTGCCAGTGCTGGGCCGATCTGAACCCAGGAGCATCTTCTGGTCTCCCATGTGGGTTCAAGGGCCCAAGCACTTGGGCCATCTTCCACTGCTTTCCCAGGCCATTAGCAGGGTGCTGGATCGGAAGTGGAGCAGTCAGGATACGAACCAGCTCCCATATGGGAGAATTTAGTCTGCTTTGTGTTAGAGTGCTGTGTTACACCCTTTCCTGTGCCCTTTCAGAGCTGACAGAGTGCTCTGAGAGGCTAACACAGAAGGGGAAAGTAAGTCTCCATAAAACCCAGAGAAGAGATGGTCGTTTCTTCTTTGGATCCTGTCTGGAGTCACAAATGCAAAAAAGAAAAGAATGAGTGTTATTGTACACCTGCTTTGTTTTTCTCAAATGTCTTTCACTGTCAGCTGTCCCCTGTCTGTTTCCTGGTCCTTTAGATCGCTTGAAGTTCAGTTAGAAAAATATTCATTATAAAACTGTCTCTCAAGCTTTGAAAACACTCGTGTGAATAAAGCATTTATAATCTTGACACTCTTTAAACATTTTGTATTTTTGTATATATTTTCTTTTTTTCTAGTTTTTTTTTTTTTTTTTTTTTAAGATTTATTTATTTTATTTGAAAGATTTACACAGAGGAAGAAGGAGAGGCAGAGAGAGAGGGGTCTTTCATCTGCTGGTTCACTCCCCAATTAGCCACAGTGGCTGGAGCTGTTCCAGTCCAAAGCCAGGAGCCAGGAGCTTCTTCCAGGTCTCCTGTGTGGCTGCAGGAGCTGTCTTGTACTGCTTTCCCAGGCCATAGCAAAGAGCTGGATCAGAAGTGGAGTAGCCGGGACTCGAACCAGCGCCCATATGGGATGCTGGTATTGCAGGTGGCGGCTTTACCTGCTACTCCACAGTGCCGGCCCCCGTGTTTTCTAATTTTTAATAAAACAAATTGGAATCACACTTGGTTCTGTGTCCTATTTTTTCCCCCCTTCTTTTTCCAGCTAACATGTCAAGAAAATTTCCCCATGACACTTTGCATTCTTCAAAGAAATTGTAATTACTGGCTTTATTCCTTCTTTAGGGTATCATCACTTATTTAGCCAGTATTCTGTTTAATCCAATTAGATCTTGTTCCATTCTGCTAGATATTTGGAAAATAGGCAATCTAAATTAATTAGATTTGCATGTTAAGGGATTTAGCATCTTTCAGGTAGTATACTGCATTGAGCTAGACTTTGGGCATTTAAAGATTTTGTATAGTAACAAGATGAGAAGTATACCCAAGATATGTTGGTCTTTGGCATGCAGTTGCTTTTGGAAGTGACATTGGTGTGGATTTTGGAATGAAGATTTGATTTTGAATTCCACATATACCATTAGTAACTTTGTGACATGTTGGCTGTCTCATTTGTGTAGGTTGTGGTATTATCTCTGAGTTGAGGGTTACAGTGTCTTCTTCACAGTATAATTGTAACAAGAATTAAAATGAGATTTCCTGTTTCAGGTTTTGTTTTTTTTTTTTTTTTACAGGCAGAGTTAGAGAGAAAGATCTTCCTTCTGTTGGGTCACCCCCCAAATGGCTGCTATGGCCGGCATGCTGTGCCTATCCGAAGCCAGGAACCAGGTGCTTCCTCCTGGTCTCCCATGCGGGTGCAGGGCCCAAGCACCTGGGCCATCCTCCACTGCACTCCCTGGCCATAGCAGAGAGCTGGCCTGGAAGAGGGGCAACCGGGACAGAATCCGGCGCCCCGACCGGGACTAGAACCCGGTGTGCCGGCGCTGCAGGTGGAGGATTAGCCTAGTGAGCCACGGCGCCGGACATTTTTTTTTTTTTTTTAAGATTATTTATTTACTTCAGAGGCAGAGTTAGAGAGAAACAGAGACAGAGAGAGATCTCCCATCTACTGGTTCACTCCCCAGTGGCCACAATGGCAGAGCTGGGGTGATCAGGAGCCAGGAGCTCCTTCCGGGTCTGCTATATGGTTTCAGGGGCACAAGCCCTGGAGCCATCGTCCACTGCTTTCTCAGGCCATAAACAGAGAGCTGGCTTGGAAAAGGAGCAGGCAGGACATGAACTGGCACCCATATGGGATGCCAGCACTGTAGACAGAGGCTTGATCTACCATGTCACAACTCCAGCCCTACCTATTTCAATCTTGAAGTACTCCTTCCTCACTTTCTAAACAACTTGCCAGTTAGATACGAATCATCGTAAGTTTTAAAATTGAGTAATTGAGTAATTAATTGTTGGATTAATTATGCTTTTTTCTAAAGGTCCTGGCCACTGCATTTGACACAACACTGGGAGGCAGAAAATTTGATGAGGTGTTGGTAAATCACTTCTGTGAAGAATTTGGAAAGAAATACAAGCTAGACATAAAGTCCAAAATCCGTGCATTGTTACGACTCTCCCAGGAGTGTGAGAAACTCAAGAAATTGATGAGTGCAAATGCTTCAGACCTCCCTTTGAACATTGAATGTTTTATGAATGATGTTGATGTATCTGGAATAATGAATAGGTAACCATATCAGTATTTTGCTGTTAAGCTGAATTGTGTTTTTTTCTCCACATTACCTTAATTAGTTTTTTGTTGAAATCGTTGTTATGTGATAATTTCAGTTCTAAGGGTAAATATGTTAGAGACTGTCCAGGGTCCTACTTTTTTTTTTTTTTTTTTTTAAAGCTTGAGTTTGGTTATTCTAGAATGTAGACTAGTTTTTGTTCTGATTAATTGAATATTCCAGCAGATTTGCTAGTTCTTCATACATATGCATGTATTATATATGTTGTCAGTTTTTATAAAAAGAGTGAAGTGCTTTATGTGTGTGTGTGTATACACACATATATATGTTTATTTTGATAATCAGAGTTAGAAGGCTCTTCCATCTGCTGGTTTACTCCTCACATGACTGCACTGGTCAGGGCTAGGCCAGGCTAAAGCCAGGAGCCAAGAGTTTCATCCAGGTCTCCCACACTGGTTGCAGAGGCCCATGCTTGGGCCATCTTCTGCTTCTCACAGGTGCATTTGTGAACTAATGAGTATTTGGAGTGTCTGTTTTCAGTTCTGTCAGGGCACTTATATAGTAGGATAGTTGCTGGCCAGTGACGACAGGTTAACTTGTGGAGCAACATCTGTTTTTCTCAGTGATTGCACCATTTTAGCACCCCACCAGCAGAGTGACAGTTATTGTTCAGTTTTTTGTTTGTGATCCCAGTGGGTTACCATTGGCTTTATGGTTTTCTGTCTTCACCATTCTGATCGTTGGATTCCTAAGGAACAGTGCTGGTGGCCTGTGTTCCTTCACTTCCTGCGTGTTGCGAACAGCTTGTTTGCTATGTGTGTACTTGAAAGTGACTTTTAAGTTGCTGGATAGAAATGCGTGGTTCGTGTTTTTTGAGCACCTTCAGTGAGCCAGGCTGTTGTGCCCTCTGTAATGCTGCTAGCAGGTGTGTCAGTGCAGATCCGGTTGTGCATTGTTTGTTCCTTTGACTTCCTGTTCAGGTGTCTTTGGCATACTTTTAATTTTTTTGTGAAAATTCAATAATAATATTACAGTAGTTTGATACTTGTTATTTTGATTCGATTTTTCTCAGTTTATATAGTGTGCCTATTATAGTTTAATGATTTTTAAAATCTAAATAACTTCTTGAATTAATGAAGTTTTCTTGAACTTAGTTGGGTTTAGTATTTGTTTCTGTGCTTTGGTTTTCTTTGGTAATTCTTTTACTTTGTTACTGGATTTTTCTTAAAGTTGTCTGCTGCATTTGTCATTTTTTTCTTACCTCTGCTGACATTATCATGGTAACAAACTATTGCATACTTTGTGTTTAATTTTCATTTCTGATGTTTGTTCTTCTAATTCTCCGTTTTTTCTAGTTCTGAATTTTTGTTCATTTCCTTTGTCATTTTTTATTCCCAAAGCAAACCATGTTAAGGTGTACATACATTTCTGTGATTTTTAATATATTTGCAAGGTAAAAAACCACTATGTAATTCTAATAATGTGTTCTTATCACCCAAAATATAGCCCGGTACCTGCTAGCAGGCACTCTCCATTTCCCTCAGAACCTAGACTGCTGTCAGTGCACTTACTGTCTTATGGGTTGGCTTGTCCTTTTACTTATTCTTAAGTGCAATACATACTCCATGAATCTTTTTTCTTTTTAAAGATTTATAAGTCAGAATTAGAGAGACAGATCTTCATCTGCTGGTTCTCTCCCCAGATGGCAGCGGCCAGAGCTGGGACGGGCCAAAGCAAGGAACCAGAGGTTTCTTCCAGGTCTCCCACGTGGGTGCAGCAGTCCAAGCACTTGGGGATCTTGCACTGCTTTCCCAGCAGGAGCTGAATCATAAATGGAGTGGGAGGGACTCCGGCTGGTACCAGTCTGGAATGCCAGCGTCGCAGACAGCGGCTCACCCACCAGGCCATAGTGCTGGCCCCCTCAATGAATCTTTAGATGGAAATTGTGATTTAAGAATTTTTCTTACACTTCACTGTTCCAGAACACCTTCTTTTGTTTCTGTGAAGTATGCTCTTGCAGCCTTCTAAGACGTGTTGGGCGAGTTGTAGTTGTGTTCTTACACAAACCCAAGAATTGGAGCCAACTACCCACCTAGGCTGTCAGGTGCCCTGCTTGTGGTCTGTTGTTGACTGGAACATCTTTAGGCAGCGCAGGGCCCTGTTCACAGTGAGGTTGCATTGCTCTCTGAGGTCTGTTTTTGCCGCCTCATAGCCTCCTTTCTTTATTGTTGCTGTCTAGCTCAGTTTGGAATTTCTTACCAGTAGTTTTTTCAACATAATCCTTTTTCCCTTGAGGGAAACTTGGATTGTGCCCTGTTTGGAATTATTTGAAAGGCGGAGTTAGAGAGAGGGAGAGGCAGAGGCAGATCTTCCATTCGCTGGGCCACTCCACAACGGCCAGGGCTAGGCCAGGCCAAAGCCAGGAGCTTTAGCTGGGTCTCTCTTGGAGGTGCAGGGGCCCAGGCACTTGGGCCATCTTCAGCTGCTTTCCCAGGCCATTATATGCAGGGACCTGGGTTGGAAGCACCAACTGGGATGCCAGCGCTGCAGACGACAGCTTTACTCATTGTGCTGCCGTACCGTGCCATGAAGGCCTTTTGGACTCTGGTTCTGGACTGTGCAAACTCCTCTCATTGTAGTTCCTGTGTTCAGCTTGACTTAAATTTCAGTTATTCTGGAGTTTTCAGGTCTTTTTGATGTCTGATTGTTTCTTTCTATTTCCTTTGGCACAGCTCATTTGAAGCAGGAATTAAAGCTATTGGTGGCTTGTCTACTCATTTGTTTTAGGGTTTATGGGGATACTTTGTTACCTAGTTTTTGTTTTGTTTTGTTGATGTGCTTTGGTTTTGCTTTCTTAGTTGCTCTGTGTGTGTATTCGATGGGCTTTAAAGAGATTGAAAAACTTGACCAGGCTGGGCGCTGTGGCACAGTGGGGTAAGCCACTGATTGCAATGCTGGCATTGTAGTGCTGATTTGAGTCCCAGCTGTTTGGTTTCTGATCTCAGCTCCCTGCTAATGGGCTTGGGAAGGGAGCAGATGATGGCCCAGATACTTGGATCTCTGCTCCCTATGTGGGAGACCTGGATGAAGTTCCTGGCTCCGGGTTCAGACAGTAGATTTCAGAAAAAAAGAAGAAATGGCTAGCATAGTGGTGTAGGTAGGTGAGCTGCTTCCTGCGATGCCAGCTTCCGGTTTGGGCACTGGTCCGAGTCTGAGTCCCAGCTGCTCTACTTCTGTCCCAGTTCCCTGCTAATGCACGTGGGAAAGCAGTGGAGGATGGCCCATGTGCTTAGGTCCCTGCCACCCATGTGGGTGACCCAGATAAAGCTCCATGTTCCTGGCTTTAGGCAGGGCCAGATCTGCATTGGCTGCTTGTGGCCTTTTGGGAGGTTAACCAATAGATGGTAGATCTTTGTCTCTTCAGGTCTCTCAGTTACTCTGCCTTTTAAATAACTAAATAAAACAATCTTTTTTTTTTCCTTGTACTGACTTGTAACTAGAATATATAAAGAACTATTACAACTTAGTAATAAGCCAACCTAATTAAAAAATGGGCAAAGATCTGAGTTGACATTTCTCTAAAGTAGATGTGAAAATTGCTAGTATATACAAGGAGATGTTCAAATGCTATTAGCCATTAAAGATGTACAAATGAAAACCAATGTGAGGGGCCAGTGCTGTGGCTTAGTGAGTAAAGTTATAGGTGCCAGTTCGAGTCCTGGCTGCTTCACTTCTGATTCAGCTCTCTGCTATGGCCTGGGAAAGCAATAGAAGATGGCCCAAGTCCTTGGGCCCCTGCACCCGCATGGGAGAATCTAGAGGAAGCTCGTGGCTCCTGGCTTCGGATCAGCTCTGGCCATTGTGGCCATTTAGGGAGTGAACCTGCAGGTGGAAGACCTCGCTCTCTGTCTGCCTCTCTGTAACTTCCTTTCGAATAAAAAAAAACAAACAATATGAGATACTACTTTACACCTACTAGGGTTGTGCTTGTTGGAGAGAGAGAATACACATTAGAGGGAATATGGACTAGGGCAGCCATCTAGGGGAAGTCTGGCGGTTTCTTTGCTTGTTTGTATCACATCTCTGCTTCTCTATCTGTCCTACATACCCATCAGTTATATGTTTTTTGACGTAATTCAAAGTAAATTGCAGATGTCTATGTACTTACCTCTTTCAAAATACTGTTTTACGTATTAATCAGAATTCAGTTATTTTTTTTTTTAAAGGTTTGTTTATTTGAATAATAGAGTTATGGAGAAAGAGAGCACACTGGTTCACTCCCCAAATGGCTGCAGTGGCCAAGGCTGGGCCACAGGGAAGCCGGAAGCCAGGAGAACTTCCTGGTCTCCCAAGTGGGTGCAGGGGCCCAAGCACTTGCTATGTTTTCCGCTGCTTTTCCGAGCACATTAGCAGTGAGCTGGATTGGAATTGGAGCAGCCTGGGCTTGAAGTGGTTCTCATATGGGATGCTGTTGTGGCAGATGACGGCTTTACCATAGTGCTGACCCCAAGAATTCAATGTCTTATGGTTACTTTTGTGTTATTTTTACATAATGGTTATTTGAAAAAAAAAATTTTTTTTTTGACAGAGTGGACAGTGAGAAAGAGAGACAGAGAGAAAGGTCTTCCTTTGCCGTTGGTTCACCCTCCAATGGCCGCTGCGGCCGGCGCGCTGCGGCTGGCGCGCTGCGCTGATCCGAAGGTGGGAGCCAGGTACTTCTCCTGGTCTCCCATGCGGGTGCAGGGCCCAAGTACTTGGGTCATCCTCCACTGCACTCCCTGGCCACAGCAGAGAGCTGGCCTGGAAGAGGGGCAACCAGGACAGAATCCGGCACCCTGACCGGGACTAGAACCTGGGGTGCCGGCGCCGCAAGGCGGAGGATTAGCCTAGTGAGCCGTGGCGCCGGCTAGTTGAATTTTTTTAAAGATTTATTTATTTATTTGAAAGTCAGAGTTATACAGAGAGAGAAGGGGAAAGAGAGAGAGAGAGAGAGAGAGAGAGAGGTCTTCCATCTGCTGGTTCACTCCCCAGCTGGCCACAACGGCAGGAGTTGGGATGATCCAAAGCAAGGAGCCAGTAGTTTCCTCTAGATCTTACCCCAGGCCATAGCAGAGAGCAGGATCAGAAGTGGAGCAGCCAGGTCTTGAACCTGCACCCATATGGGATGTCGTGCTTAAGGCCAGGACGTTAACCTGCTCCGCCACAGTGTTGGCCCCTCAGTTAGTTGAATTTTAAAGTGTTTCATTTGTGGAGTTTAGGTAAACATATCTTTGTTTTTTAAAGACTTATTTTCGTGAAAGAGTAACAGAGGGAGGAGATGGAGAGACCTTTGACTGGCTGCTTCACTCCTCTGAATGCTTGCCCAAACCAGAGCTAGACCACGCTGGATCAAGGAGCGAGGCACTCCATCCAGGTCTCCAGATGGCAGGGCCCAAACACTTGGACCATCAGTGCTTGTCTTGCAGATTTATTAGCAGGAAACTAGGTTGGAAGCTCAGAGTAGCCTGGGTTCAGACCAGGCATTCTGGCATGGAGTGCCTGGAGTCCCAAGTGGTGGCTTAACCTGCTGCCTCACAACAGCCAGCCTCCTTAGTTTGAAACATCATTATCCGGGAGAGTTTCCCGCAGCCTTCCTTTCCAGGGTTAACCACTGATATAATTTTGTACTTTCTGGCTGTAGATTAAATTTGCCGATTCTACAACTACTTAGAAATGGAATCAGAACCTTTTATGTGAGATTTCTTTTACTCAGCCCAAACTTTTGTTAAGTAGTTGTGTGCATCCTCCTGCATTCCTTCTTTGTTTTGCTGACTCGGTACCATTGCAAGCTCACCCTTGAAGAATACTCGCTTGCTTTAGTGATTTGCTGTTGTGCGTAAGTTGCCATTTTAATCTTCAAACATGAAAGAGTTCAAGTTGTTACACATTCTCATCAGTATTCATATCAGTAATCTGTATTTTTTGTCATTCTAGTGTGTATATTTTATACTTGTACTATTTTTTAGGTTTCATTTGTAAAAACCACTTAGTTTTTTCTTTTTTATTTGAAATATTACTTATTTGAAAGGCATAGAGAAGTACCTCATCTGCTGGTTTACTCCTTACTCCCAAAGTACCCAGCAGCTGGGCTCAGCTCATTCAGATCCAGGATGCCAGAACGCAGCCTAGGTCTCCTCCTTGAATTCTAAGGACTCAAATATGTGGATCATCACTCGCTGCCTTTCATGATGTGCATTAGCAGGAGCCTGTAATCAGGAGCAGAAGTAGAACTCAAACCTGGGCGCTTAGATACAGAATGTTAGTGTCCCAAGCTTGTTATCTCCTGCTCTGAACACTCGCACCAGTTCCTTTTCCTTTTCTATTTTTTAAAAAAGATTTATTTATTTATTTTAAAGTCAGAGTTTCACAGGGAAGAAGAGGCAGAGACAGAGGTCTTCCATCTGCTTTTTATTCCCCAATTGGCCGCAATGGCTGGAGCTGGGCCGATCCGAAGCCAGGAGCTTCTTCCAGGTCTCCCACATGGGTGCAGGGCCCCAAGGACTTGGGGCATCTTGTGCTGCTTTCTCAGGCCATAGTAAAGAGCTGGATTGGCAATGGAACAGCCCGGACTGTAACCGTCACCTGTATGGGTTGCCGGCACAGCAGGCAGTGGCTTTATCTACTACGCCACGGTGCTGGGCACCCCCTTCCCCTAGTTCTTTTGACGAATATAATCCAGTGATTTTTAGTATAGTCACAAAACTGTGTAACCATCACAACATTTTCCTTACCCCATATTAAAGTACTCAATGAACTATCAAGTTTTTCAAAGGTAAGAGATAGGGAGCAAGTTTTGTGGCATAGCAAGTTAAGCTGCTGCCTGCAATGCCGGCATCCTGTATTCAAGTTGGGACCTGGTTCAAGTTGGGACCGTTTGGGTAGTGAACCAGTGCATGGAAGTTCTTTGCCGCCTACTTCCTGACACCCAACTTGGCCTTTCAAATAAATTTTAAAAATCTTTTTTTTTTTTAAAAGGTAAAGTAGACCTCTAAATCAATGTTGCTTAGTGAAAGAAGACTGTGAAATGTGCACATACCGTGTGATTGCAGCTATAATATTCTGGACAGGCAAAACTCTGGAAATGGAAAAAGGACCAGAGGTTGCCAAGGGTTTATAAAGAGGTAGGGATGAATGGCTGGAACAAGGGAGTTTTAGGGCAGTGAAACTACCCTGTTGGATACTGATATGGTGGATCCTTATGAATTTGTCAAAACCCTTAGAAACTTTACCCATATTGGTTCATTAATTTGTAACATGTACCACACTAAACATTTATTTGTTTGAACATTTACGTGTGTGTTGAGTTTGGTGCTGTAGCATCGCAGGTGAAGTTCCTGGCTGCTCCACTTCCTTTCTAGCTCCCTGCTGATGGCCTGGGAAGGCAGTGGGTGATGGCCCCGGTTCCTGGGCCCTTGCACCCATGTGGGAGACCAGGAAGAATCTCCTGGCTCGTGGCTCCGGATCGGCCTACCTCCAGGCATTGCGGCCATTTGGGGAGTGAAGCAGAGGAGGAAAGATCTCTCTCTCTCTCTCTGCTTCTGCCTCTTTCTAACTCTGCCTTTTGAATAAAATAAATATTAAAAATTATGTGTTTATATGAAAACCAGAGTGACAGAGAAGGCAGAACAAAGAGGAGAGAGACATAGAGACATTTCATTTGCTAGTTCACTCCCCAAATAGCCACAACAGCCAGGTTAGGGCCAGGCCAAAGCCAGGAGCCAGGACTCCACCCTGGCTTTCCACATGTGTGGTGGGAGCCCAGTCAGGCACTTGGGCCATCTTCCGTGGTCTTCCCAGGAGCGTTATCAGGGAGCCCAATTTGGAAACAGAGCAACTGGGGCTCGAACAGGCCTGCAGTATGGAATGCCAATGCTGCTAGTGGCTTAGCCCACCTGTGCTCAGGACTTTACTAGGGAGAACTGGGCTGGGTGTAAGGGGCAGCACACATGGGAATTTTCTTTATGTTTATATCCCAGTGAGGCTAACATTGACCTATTAAAAAAGAAACAAGAAACCATGTACCCATTAGCTCTTCTTTCTCCCCGTGTTTGCCTTCCTACTCCTAGCCCTAGGCAGCTGCTGGTCTTTCTGTCTCTAGGTTTACCTGTTGTGAACATTTCGTGTATTCTTTCTTGACTGGCTTCTTTGACCCTTGCATGATCTTTTCTGAGTTCTTCTGTGTTGTAACATGTGTCACTTTCTTGATTGTAGCCTTCATTTTTACTGCTTTTGGGTTGTTTGCACTTGGTGACTGTTAGAACAAAGCTGCTGCTTGTGAACATTCATGGACACATTTTTCTGTGAACATTGTGAGCTGTTTATTTCTTTGGATATATACCTACTCTGGAATTGGAGCACACGGGTAACTCTGGAACATTTTGAGAGATTGCTAAACTCTTCTCCAAAGTGGATCTGTCGGTCTCGTTGTACATTACCCAGTGATGTTCTCTGTATCCTTTCAACACTTCTTAATATTTGTTTTTTTAATTGTAGCCATCAATTCCACATAAAAGTGGGGTGTGATTTAACCTGTTTCTTTCTTTCTTTTTTTTAATAGAAGCAAATTTCTAGAGATGTGTGATGATCTCTTAGCTAGAGTGGAACCACCACTTCGTAGTGTTTTGGAACAAGCCAGTAAGTATTTTTGCAATTGAATTGTGTGCGTATCAGTTCTTTGGAAAATGTGACGATCTTTTCCCCCCAAGCAGTTAGGGCAGTTCTGTGGGATCTACTCAAGTGCTGAGTTAGGCTGCTTCTGTCTCTCCCTTCCTTTGGAGGACCCCTCCCCCACCCCACCCCATTTAGTTTGTTACTAAATGTCAGGGAGATTGAGTCAGTTTCTCTCAGAAACCCAGTTTTCACTCAGAGATGGCTGCAAGCTGCTTAATGATTCCATGGTGGTAAACGTTGTCTTTGCTGCGCTGACAGAGTAGTCTTAAGCCTTTCTGTCAGTGCATCCATCCTTAGCTGCATGAAAAGTACAGCATGTACTGACGTAATAGAACACGTGAATTTTGTCTTAGGCTGAAGTGTGGTAATTTGATTTAGTAATATATTATTACTAATTTTCCTAAAGCCTTTGTTAACAAAACATTTCCTTAGAGCTCACTGTTTTGTTGGTTGCTAAGTCTTTTAGAGTGTTGAGCTGTTCTGCCAGTTTGGCACAGGCTTAGCTCTTAAATCAGAATGGTGATGGGAGGTGGGCATGTTCTTTCCACACTGGGACAGCCCAGATCTTTAAATAGCCTACTCAGGAAGTTGTCAGTGTGTGCTAGGTAACTGTGATCAGGAAACCGGTGGTAGCAGAGACATGCTGTGGGTAGCAGCAGAGTTTGGGGTGTACCTTCTTTGCTCCCCATCCTCTTGTGGAGACTGTATTTTAAGCTGGACTGTGCTTATGCTCTGGATGTGGTGAGGGAATGGCTAGGGGGATTCAGAATCCCTCTTTTCCTTCCTCTGAGGCACGCCATTTCAGGGACAGTCTAGTATTTCAAGGCCCTCTTATTTCCCTCGGGTTGGCCTTCTCAGATGTTTGGTCTGTTGGTGTGAACAGTTCTTTCTGCGGAACTCCATCAGGTGTTCCAAGACTGTACAGACAGTGCAGGATGTTGAATATTGCTGGCCTGCTCCTCCCAAATCCTATGGTTGTTGGGCCACCCTCTCCCCATTATTTTGAGGATGAGAACAGTGGCTTGTTTCCCTATGCCTATGCTTGTGTGAGTGTGTTCATGTGAGTGTGTGTGTGTTGTGGACAAGTTCCATGTCTGAGCAGCTTCTTATGATACTACTCTTTTATTTCCTAATTAAAGTAAAATACCAATTTCAAGGTTCTTTAACAACAGATGTGTAATTGTTTTCCAACAGAGTTAAAGAAAGAAGATATTTACGCAGTGGAGATAGTTGGCGGTGCTACACGAATCCCTGCAGTGAAAGAGAAGATCAGTAAGTTTTTTGGTAAAGAACTTAGTACCACGCTAAATGCTGATGAAGCGGTCACTCGAGGCTGTGCATTGCAGGTGAGTCGTCTTTCTTCCTAGCTCATTGCAACCAAAAAAAAAAAAAAAAAAAAAAAGGCAGTGGTTCATGTGTCTCACTGATACCCCGAGGTTAGCACAAGGTAATTTCAAGGTGTAAGATTCTGAAACTTTAAAAAAAAAAATGGGTAGCAGAGATAATGTTAATAAAAGTAATCATACTCTTTTAATTAATTCACTAGAACATAGCTATCTTTAGGCTTTAAATGCCGGAATTTGGCATACATGAAGTAGCGTTGTACATCAGTCAGCTAAGGGCTGAAGGTTAATGGAAACATGATAAGAGATACTAGATTATATAGGTAATTTGACAAGTGATAAAAGTTTATGAAATGCTTGTTTGGACAGCATTAAATTATTGAAGTAAATGTTTATAAAGAAAACCATTGATGATCCTTGTTGAAATCAGTATTTGTGGATCAGTGTTTATCAGTATATGTGGTTACTTTATATTGTCTGTACTTGTCAAGTAGAATTTTTAAAAATTACTGTTTTAGTGTGCCATCTTGTCGCCTGCTTTCAAAGTCAAAGAGATTGCCATCACTGACGTAGTACCGTACCCCATCTCACTGAGATGGAATTCTCCAGCTGAAGAGGGGTCAAGGTAATGTGTTCATTGATCATTTTTAGACTTGAAGGTAATTTATTGTTAAGCCTAAATAACACAGTGTCCTTGGTTCCTCTTTAGATAAAGCTGTAACATTTTGTTGCAGCATGTAAGGCAATATATGTTCTCATTTATTTGTACCTTTGATCCTGATGCCGTCAGGGGCACCTCTTGTGTGCTGACTGAATGCATTCCTTTTTTAATGACTATAAAGACAGTTCTTGGGAACTCTTAGCATCTAGAAATAATGCTGTACAGAAGAGAGAAAGGGGAATACCCTGATTTTGTGTTTTTGTATTTTTCTACCGTGCAGTGACTGTGAAGTCTTTCCAAAAAATCATGCTGCTCCTTTCTCGAAAGTCCTCACTTTTTATAGAAAGGAGCCTTTCACTCTCGAGGCCTATTACAGCTCTCCTCAGGAGCTGCCCTACCCAGATCCTGCGATAGGTGAGTAAGGAGTGGGGCATTTAAAAATGAAACCGGAGGCTAACATCAACTTGAAGAATAAAAGTGGCAGAAAGAACAAGTGCAGCATTCTGAAATATGGATACTTGAGACACAGAACAAAATCTTCGAGCTTGTTGTCAGGCCCAGAACCAGCTTATTATTTCCTTGGCCCAGTTCTCTGGGCAGTGTTTTTCGGGTGATGCATGCTGGAATTCAGGCCTTTGTGTAAGGTGATGCTGGGTACTGTAAGGAGTTAGAGGCGTTTAGTTCTGATGCTCAGGTGCTGTAACAAGATAGACACAGAGCGTCATTCGTGAGACAGTATTAATGCACACTAGGTTTTGGAAACGTCTTGGCTTAGAGTCTTTATTAGACTCTGGGGGGATAGTGCAGTCTGAAAATTTTCTGAGAGAAAAATTACAATATCAAGACTTAGAATACATGGGTAAAGTCCTAAGAATATGCTGGGCTGGCATGGCTGCTGCCTATGATGCTGGCTTCCCATGTGGTTACCAGTTCAAGTACCGGCTGCTCCACTTCTGATCCAGCTCCCTGCTAATGGCCTGGGAAGGGGATAGGGGAATGACCCAAGTGTGTAGGCCCCTGCTGCCCATGTAGGAGAACATCTGAGTCCTAACTTGGGCCTGGCCCAGTCCTGAGCGTTGTGGCCACCTTTCGAGTGAGCCAGTGATGGAAGACTGATCTCTGTCTGTTGCTCTTTATCTGCGACTCTGACTTTCAAATAAAGTTTTTTGTTTTTTTTTTTTTAAATATGCTGAATCACATTTAGAAGCTATGGAAAGTTAACCCAGTCTTTTCTCTCATTTCTAATACAGGAATTAGGATGATGATACTTTGCAGAATTGTGAGAATAAAATAAATAAAAAGCGAAACCCTAGTGACAGGAACAATTTACTAGAAAAGGCAGTCTCTTGATAAATGATAGTAGTGTTTGTAGCAGAGAATACGACAAATCTGTGCCTTAGGAATTTTTTTTTTTAATATTTATTTTACTTATTTGAAGTGCAGAGTTAGAGAGAGGTAGACACAGAGGGAGGTCTTCCAACCTGCTGGTTCACTCCTCAAATGGCCGCAATAGCTGGAGCTGAGCCTGACCGAAGCCAAGAACCAGGAGCTTCTTCCAGGTCTCCCACATGGGTGCAGGGGCCCAAGGACTTGGGCCATCTTCTGCTGCTTTCCCAGGCCACAGCAGAGAGCTGGATTGACAGTGAAGCAGCTGGGATTCGAACCGGCGCCCATATGGGATGCCGGCACCACACTGCGCCACAGCGCCGGCTCCGTGTCTCAGGAATTTAACTGTTAGTAACATAAAAATGAAACAAGGGACTGGAACAAAGGAATAAATTAGGAATACTTTAGTCCTTAGTTGGGACAGAATATTAAGAATTTGGCTGCATGTGAAAGAGAAAGAAGAAATGTGATGATGTGGTGAGGTTCTGTGCGTGTTTGCTTATTTGAAGTGTTGTGTTAGTTATGGACATCACCTGGCCCTGTGGCCATGTGTTCATGTTTGAAGTCATGCTCTTAGGTTGTGTGTTCTTCTCTCTCGTCTCTCATGTCCCTAGCCCAGTTTTCAGTTCAGAAAGTCACTCCTCAATCTGATGGCTCCAGTTCGAAAGTGAAAGTGAAGGTTCGAGTAAATGTCCATGGCATTTTCAGTGTGTCCAGTGCCTCTCTAGTGGAAGTTCACAAGTCTGAGGAGAATGAAGAGCCGATGGAAACGGATCAGAATGCAAAGGAGGAGGAGGTAATCTGGCTGTTCGGGGCTGAGTGGTAATGGCCACGGGTGACCTCTCTAGAAATCCTAGCAAGTGGACTGGTGACGAGGGGGGAACGTTGTGACAGACCTGTGAGGGTGGGTTGGTGTGTGGCTCCCTTCCCCCATGTCAGTAAATGAACAGAAGAGTTTTACACAGAATTCGTGTAGAAATGGAACTTGGTTGGCTGCTGCCTTTGCTTGAGTTAACTTGATTCTTTGTCGTTCTGGAGGAGAATGCCCCGAGTCTCGGTTGTTTGTTTTCACAAGTGGAGTAGGTTGTCCACTCTGTGTTGGAATGGGCCCTGGGTGCTGTTGTCACTGAGCTTCAGCGGCGGTGCTTTGGGCGCTACCAGTGTTTGGGTCTTAGTGCTGAGATTCTGTTGCGATGGTTCGAGCTGGGGCCCAGGCGCTGGAGTCAGCGGTGGTGAAAGCTTCCCAGGTCGTTGTAGTGTGTTGCAGGAGCCGAGGCTCTCCACACGCCTCATTATCAGTGTCAGGCTTTGTGCTGTCCAGAGGCCTCCGTGTGTTCACCTCCCTGACCCATTGTTGAGGCTGAAAAGCAGCTGCTTGAAAACACGTAAGACATCCAGTCACGAGGAAGCTTGGAGAAACTCACACTTGCCCTGGTAGTTGTGTTTGCTAGAAGGTGTTGAATGATGTCACCTGTATACTATGAATACAGTTCCACAATCCCACTGTACAGACTGACCGGTCAGGGCACAGAGGGAAACTCCCGTGTTCCAGACAGCGGCTAGGTCTCCTGATACGGAGTGATTCGGCGGGAGTTCCACGCCCTGTAGCTCTCCGTGTGCTGTGAAGTCTGCTTAGCCTTTCAGTAGTGTTTCCTGGTTTCGGGATTTACTTTGACCTGTTTTCCAGAAGATGCAAGTGGACCAGGAGGAACCACATGTTGAGGAGCAGCAGCAGCAGACACCAGCAGAAAATAAGGCAGAGTCTGAAGAAATGGAGGTACGCGGCGTGGTAGGTGGGGGTTCAGTGTGGTGCTGGCTGGGGGGCTGTGTTTTTGAATTAGGGATTCTTGATTTTTTGGAAAAATTTTTGGCAGATTTTATAGTACGTTTGGAAAGTGCTTTACATTGCCTTCCAAACCCGAGTTTAACTAGGCCTTTGATCGGTTCATGCTGATTTCTTTCTGAATGGCTATTAGTAGTGATCAGTGTATTTAGGATTTATTCTTTACTGGTAAAATAACGAGACTTAAAACTTTTGTGCTCATTTTTCAACTTTGTGACCCATGTCTTTTTAGTGAAACATTATTTTAAATAATGTGTTTAAATACATTGTGAGTAGTGTATTTCAGAATGGATATGTAACATGTTTGAATTTTTTTTTTTTTTTTTTAAGATTTATTTATTTGAAAGGTAGAGTTACACAGAAGTGGGTGGCGGGAATCTTCAAGAGAAAGAGAGATCTCTTCCATCTCCTGGTTCACTCCCCAGATGGCCACAATGGCTGGGGCTGGGCCAAACCAAAACCAGGAGCCAAGAGCTTCTTGCAGGTAGCCTATGTGAGTGTAGGGGCCCAAGTACTTGGGCCATCCTCCACTGCTTTACCAGGCACATTATCAGGGAGCTGGATGGGAAGTGGAGTACCAAGTACTCGAACTGGCTGTGATATGGGATGCTGGCACCACAGCCCACAGCTTAAACCGCTGTGCCTCTGTACTGGCCCCAACAACTTACTCTTTAATTTCAAGTTTTCATGTTTAATTGGCTCTTAACATTGAGAAGAACACCTTTCCTTTCAAGTTATGAAATTGTGATGTGCAGTCTTACCTTCTGGACTCTTTAGAATTTCTAATTGTGATTTTTAAAGAAAGTTTGAGCCTTAAGGTGGCTTAAGTCTGTCAGCCATTTTCATATCACTTAAATTCCTTTAGATACATAAGCAATAGTGAAGAATAAAAAAGACAGAGGAAATGATACTCCTAGATGGTTCAGGTGGCTGAGGTGTTTTCCAAGCTGGGAGACCCTGTGTGTGGTTGGGCAGGATGGGAGCAGCAGCAGGAGTAGCAGTTGTCGTCCTGTGTGTGTTGACAGTGGTGAGGGAGGAGTGTGCCGTGGGAAGTTTCTCAGGGGTTGTTGCCTAGGCTTCCATGGCGTACATGGCTCAGGAGCCATAGTTCTTTTCACAGTATTGTTTTTAAGGGAAATGAAATACAAATGACACATAAATTTCAGTAGCTGAGTTATTTGGATGGGAAGTAGGGAAATGACATTATAGGCTTGCATCATATCTTAGAGGGAACTGAATTCCAAAAGACTTAATAGTTAGAAGTTACAAAAGCCGAAAGCTTGAAGTAAAATTTTTTAAAAAATGATTTATTTATTTGAAAGAGAGAGAGGGGCAGAGACAGGGGTCTTCCATCCACTGGTTGCTCCCTAGATGATCGCAGTGGCTGGCCGTGGCCCTGAGCCAGGCTGAAGCCAGGAGCCAGGAACTTCATCTGGGTCTCCCACGTGGTAGCAGGGGCCCAAGCACTTTTGCCGTCTTCCACTGCCTTCCAGGCACATTAGCAGGGAACTGGATTGGAAGTGGAGCAGCCAGGACTGGTACCTACATGGGTTGCCAGCGTCACAGGTAGTAGCTCTGCCTGCTATGCCAGAACACTGGCCCTTTGAATGCTTTTCTTTTCTTTCTTTCTTTCTGTTTTAAAGATTTATTTTATTTATTTGAAAGAATTATGGAGAGAGGTAGAGACAGAGAGAGTGGTCTTCCATCCGCAGATGGCCGCAACAGCTGGAGCTGAGCCGATCTGAAGCCAGGAGTCAGGAGCTTCCTCCAGGTCTCCCATGTGGGTGCAGGGGCCCAAGGACTTGGGCCATCCTCTACTGCTTTCCCAGGCCATAGCAGAGAGCTGGATTGGAAGAGGAGCAGCCAGGACTAGAAGTGGCACCCATATGGGATGCCGGTGCTTCAGGCCAGGGTTTTTTTTTTTTTTTTTTTTTTTTTTTTTTTTTTTTTTTTTTAAAGATTTATTTATTTATTTGAAAGTCAGAGTTAGAGGAGAGGCAGAGAGAAAGAGAGAGAGAGAGGTCCTCCATCCTGTGGTTCACTCCTCAAATGACCTACAACGGCCAGAGCTGAGCTGATCCAAAGCCAGGAGCCAGGAGCTTCTTCCGAGTCTCCCATGCAGGTGCAGGGGCCCAAGGACTTGGAACATTATTCACTGCTTTCCCAGGCCATAGCAGAGCTGGATCGAAAGTGGAGCAGCCAGGTCTCGAAATAGTGCCCATATGGGATGCTGGCACTTCAGGCCAGGGTTTTAACCTGTTGCGCCACAGTGCCAGCCCTTGAATGCCTTTCTAATCTGTGGATGGGAAAAGTTTGAAAGAGCAAAAGCAATAAAAGTAATCACTAAGAAGAAATTAGTTACATTTGATGATATGTATTTGTATGAACAAGTAATAAAAAATAAGAAACATCTAGACGAATCAAGCGTTTATGGAAAGAAGTCTCTAAAATCCTAAGAAAACAATGGGTAAAATATGACTGGGTAATTAATTTGAAGAGGTAGTAAGTATGGTTTGTAAGTGTGAGAGAAACGGGGTTGATCCAAAAACAGTGTGATGAAGTTAATTGAATTCCTGTTCGTGGACAATGTGCAAGGCAGTGGATTCTCACTCTTTGTGAGAGTGTAAGTAAATACAGACATCCTAGAATTCACATTGAGAATACATTACTGATTTATCTGTACTCTGTTTGTAACCTTCTCTCCATCAGTTTCTATGCATGTCTGTATCTTTAGGTAAAAGCAGAAGGAAAATTTTAAGTAGTGATTATATGTTGATTGTGGGGTTGTTACTTATGTGTATGTGTGTGTGTGTGTGTATCTTTTAATTTATTTTAAATTGTGGTAAAATGCACCTAACATAAAAATTGCTGTCATGATTGTAAGTATACAGTAATACTAAGTAAATACATCTTGTGGTGCAGCTGATGTTCAGAGCTGTTTGATTTTGTGAAGTTGAAGCCATACCCACTAATCAGACTCCATTCCCTGTTTCCCTTTGTCTCTTGTCAACCACCATCTGTGTCCATCTCTGAATTTGAATTCTTGAGATATACCTCAAGTATACATATTCCTTTATTTTCCAGGTACTATGATAGCCCTAAGTTATTTAGACTGTCAAAGAACAAACTAGTAACGCAAAGTAGCTTTTGAGGTGTGACCGTTTTGAAATTTAAGAAGGTCTCTGTATGTGTGTGGTGTGGGCCTGTCCACAAAATCAGTTTGTTGAACTTCAGAATTAGCTGAGGACAGTCTTCAGATTCACCTTGGTTGGATAACTTTGAGAACGGAAAGGAATTAGGGAAGAAAGATTCTCTGTCTTGATAGATTAGTATGTAAGAGGAAATTACTTGTTTTCCTTAAGTCTGATGAATTTACTCTGTCTGACTTCAGACCTCTGAATGTATGTGTTTTTAATGACTTCTCTTCAGACTTCTCAAGCTGGATCAAAAGACAAAAAGATGGACCAACCACCTCAAGCCAAGAAGGCGAAAGTGAAGACGAGTACCGTGGACCTGCCTATCGAGAACCAGCTGTTGTGGCAGATAGACAGAGAGATGCTCAACCTGTACATTGAAAACGAGGTTGCTATTGAAAGTCTCTTCTGTGAGCTAACTGATGTGACCCCCAGGTTCAGACAGTGTCTGTTGACCTTTACGCGTTTTTGGTTGTTTAGACTTTGAGAAAGTGTTCAGGTTTGTGGGTGCTGCTGAGGTGAAGTTCAAGTAATAGTGCCCACAGTCTGAGTTCTCGTGGGTGGTGCTGCTAGGATGGCTGGCATGGTAAAAGCTCTCTCGTGAGCACCCTCGTTCGGGGGAGCTGGTGTTCCTTTTAGTGTGTGTGTGTCCGCTTGCTGGAGATGGGTGTTACGTCACAGAAGTCGATCGGTAGGAGAAATCACAGCATGAATGGCAATGCTTGCTTACTGGGGTGTTTGCCTGTTGCCAGTCATGGTATGAAAAGATAATTTTGTTACAGTGCACGCTGCGAGGTCGGGGACCCTGGACCTTAGAGTAGTTTGGCTCTGCAGGATCATTTACGTCTACATAGTATGAATAAACAATGTTTCTTGGTATTCCTTAATAATAATAGAGCACAGTGTATTTGATGAAATTTTCAGGCATATGTAAAGTCCCCTACAGCAGAGAGAAAAACAGTCTCTTCATGTACCTGTGCTAAACTGTTTTTCTTATTTTTGCTTTAGTATCTGAGCCTGCCCATAAAATTAATTTGTTGAGCTTCAGAATTGGCTGAGGACAGTCATCAGGTCCCCTTGGTTGAGTAACTTGGAGAACTGAAGGAGACCCTGAAAGAGAGATTCTCTGCTTGAGAGTTACTAGTATTTAAGAGGACATCATCGTTACCCTTGTTCTGCTCTCAGGGCAAGATGATCATGCAGGATAAGCTGGAGAAGGAGAGGAATGATGCCAAGAATGCCGTGGAAGAGTACGTCTATGAAATGAGGGACAAACTCAGTGGTGAATATGAGAAGTTTGTGAGTGAAGATGTAAGTGTCCCCGAGGGCCTTGCTTCCGTGTGTCTTCCTGGCACGTCGGTGCAGGTGCTAGAAGGGGAGTGCGCGTCTGCGTAGAGTCGCAGGGTCAGCTTTCCCAGAGGGGAGGGGCACGGGGTACAGGCCGAGTCCCTAACCCTGGAATCTGAAACCTGGAGCCCCTTGACACGATGCTCGAAGGTTGCAGATTGGGGGCGCATTTTGGATTTCTACATTTGGGGACGTTTAACTGGCGGTGTACATGCAGATATTTCAAAATCCGAAAAGCTTCAGAATCTGAAACTTCTGGTCCCAGGCATTTTGGATAAGGGACACTCAGCCTGTGTGTAATTTTATCTTGAATTCCTTGTGTGGTGTGTGCTGGCCAGAGGCTAGTCAGTGTCTGCATCAATTTCATGTCCTAGCTTTTGACACATTTGGATGCTGTTATTTACCTGGAGTTTTTCTTCAAGTCCACTCATCTTTTTTTTATGTTTATCACAATTGCATATAAGTGCAGGTTATTTTTTTTTTTTTTAAGATTTACTTATGTATTTGAAAGACAGGGTTAGATCTTCTGTCTGCTGATTCAGTCCTCAGATGGCTTCAACTGCGAGGGCTGCAGTGATCCAAAGCAAGGGGCCTCTTTTAGGTCTCCCACATGGGCTGGCTGTCACTGCTTATTGGGGTGTGTTAGCAGGGAGCTGGACTGGAGGAGGAGTAGCTGGGACTCAGCCAGCACCCATATGGGATGCCAGCGCCACAGGTGGAGGCTTCAGTGCAGGTTTTTTTTTTTTTTTTTTTTAAAGATTTATTTTGTTTGAAAGAGTTAAGGAGAGAGACGTAGAGACAGAGAGACAAAGAGAGAGGTCTTCCATCTGCTGGTTCACTCCCCAAATGGCTGCAACAGCTGGAGCTGAGCTTATCTGAAGCCAAGAGCCAGGAGCTTCATGTCTCCCACATGGGTGCAGGGGCTCAAAGATTTGAGACATCCTCCCCTCCTTTCCCAGGCGCATTAGCGGGGAGGTGGATTGGAAGTATGGAGCAGCTGGGACTCGAAGTGATGCCCATATGGGATGCCAGTGCTGTAGGCTAGGGCTTTAATCAGCTACGACACAGCGGTGGCCTCCTCAGTGCAATTTTTGATGAAATTTTCAGGCATATGTAAAGTCCCGTACAGCAGAGAGAAAAACAGTATAATCCCCTGTGCCTACCATACCAGGAGACATCTGCTGGTCTGTCTGCTGTGTCCTCCCCTCCATCCCCCCCGCCACTATTTTAGGTCAAATCTGAGGTACATCACTGTACCTGTGACTACACTGGTCTTGTCACCCATCTTTTAATGACCTGATTACAATTCTTTATTTAGGATCGTAACAGTTTTACCTTGAAGCTAGAAGATACTGAAAATTGGTTGTATGAGGATGGTGAAGACCAGCCAAAGCAAGTCTATGTTGATAAACTGGCTGAATTAAAAGTAAGTGACCTTTGTGGAGAGGGTGCTGTGTGACCACTGTAACTGTGGTTAGAGCTTCCGAAGAGAGTACCTTGAAATAGGAAAGAAGTCTCGTGTTAAGAATGGTGTTTGAAAACTTAGATACCCTTGATGACTTGAAAAGCTTGTTATTATTCTCAATATCAGTAAAAAAATAAATAAAAAAAGAATTGTGAAAATTTAGACTTGCAGTGTTTGTGATATCAAGGACTAGAAAGACTGGCAGCAAGATGCAGGTACTGTGTGTGTAGTTTGGATCCTCAGTAAAAACAGAGCACCTGCTTTTGTAGTTAAAGAATATGGTGGTTAAACGTAGAGTTAAAAATAGAGTCCTGTCAAGGTGGGACCTGTGTTTAGAAGCAGATACAAGTGCACAGGATGAAGCTGTCACACAGTCCTGTAGATTCACTCTGGGTTCCTTGGTGCCTGTGCACCAAGGCCTCTCTGACCACCTGCTTAGGTGGGATTGCTCTGGGACAGCGTGCGGGTTCACATCACTCCTGGGCGGCCCCCCGAGGTCCAGCGCATTGTGTGAGACATCGTCCGTGCAAGTAGAGGGACTGATGGCTTCAGCTGTCGTCTGGTGTTTGCCTTCTGTCCTTCCCGTCCCAGTCGGTAGAAGCAGGTCCCTCATGTTCACAGTGCGCATTTCCAGGAAGAGAGAACCCCATGCGTACCACATCACATGAGGGCACGCCTGCTGTCCCCATAGTGTACAGTTTTCAGCTGTTTGTTTCACAGGTGATTATTTTTCTTAGTTGATTGACTCTGGGCCCAGATAAGATCCACACATTTTTGTCAGTCAGTCTCTTCAATCTGTGATCTGTGTCCATAGTTTTCCCATTGAAGAACCTGGCTCAGTTAGGCAGAACGGGTATTCTCTGAGCAGTGCTGTTTTCCTGTCCATGGTGGTATCCAACATTATCTGGTTGATTGATGGGTACCTCTAGAAGCTTCATCACATTCAGAATTTAAATTGTTTTTAAGTGAAATATTAAAAAATATCATTTTGGCCGGTATACTTGGTGTTTGGTGGTGATCTGTTAGTAGGCACCTAGTTTATGGTTTTTCCCCACTGCGTGTTGAGGGTTAGGGCTTAGGTGACAAACTGAAATGGTTCCACATGAATCATGGGCTGGAGAAACATGCTTGGCTTTGTACATACAGCACATGGAAAGGGGATGTGCCGTAATCCATGCTCAGCCTTAGTAGAGACACTGTGCCTCTGATAGTGTAAGACGCATGAAGAATTTCCGTTTTCTCTTCTGTTAAGAATCTAGGTCAACCTATTAAGATACGGTTCCAGGAATCTGAAGAAAGACCAAAATTATTTGAAGAACTAGGGAAACAGATTCAACAGTATATGAAAGTAATCAGCTCTTTCAAAAACAAGGTATCTGTTTTTTTATTTTCCTCACGTTGGTAGAGTTGAATTTTGAGGGATTTATGTAGCAGTTTTGTAGACTTACGAAGAGCCATACAATCTGCTGTTCATCTTCGACAGACAGTCTGGAAGTGAGCAGTGTTGCTCAGTCTTCTTCCCTTGCTAGGAAATGCCATCTGTGTTCATCCTAACATGCTCTGTCCTAGTCTTAGAACATTTTAGGCCTGTGATTCAGTTGTTACACAGATGTAAGACTCTGAGAGAGTAAACTCGTTTTTGAGCATTGTCAGAGAAGTATTCCAGATAGGTGTGGTTTCATGGACTCCACACATCGCATATGAAGTAGGTGGGATTGTCAGCACTGATAGGTAACTTCTCAGCACTTTAAGCTTCACCTTCTTCGTGCAACAAAGTTGCTAACGTGGGAGAGCTGTGATTCAGCCTTAAGTCCACTCCAAAGCTTGGGTTTTAAGCACTCCACTGTGTGCTGGACTCCAGGTTCTTGACACGTTGTCACCCAAGAAACTGAGAGTGATAAAGAAAACTTGATTTTTCATGAAACTTTTTAATCTTAAAAGTCCTCCTCTTAGAAATGTTGTCATTACTGTTTTTGCTCGGATCTAGTGTCCTTACACTTTAGCTTTCATATCTAATGAGGTGTAGGTGTTTTTCATTGTGAAATTGTCTTCATAAGAGTTCATATAAAACATGCACTTGTTTATACTTTTGAAACTTTAAATGCCCCATTATGTAGTCTTAGTTTTCAGATTTTTCTGAGTGTTTTCTGAGTTGGGGTGGTTTTCTCTCTTGAGCGTGTAGTTAGCCTGCATAACGTGAAGGTGAGTGCCCCGTGTCCTGGGGGATAGTGACGGTTGGTGGTGAGGGGGTGGGCCCTCCCTGGACGCTGTCTCGTGCTGCAGGAGGACCAGTATGAGCACCTGGACGCTGCCGACATGGGGAAGGTGGAGAAGAGCACCAACGAGGCCGTGGAGTGGATGAATAACAAGCTGAACCTGCAGAACAAGCAGAGCCTGACCCTGGACCCGGTTGTGAAGGCCAGAGAGATCGAAGCTAAAATCAAGGTGATTAGGACGGGAAATATGTCATAGTCTTTCCTTCTTAGCATCAGTAGTTTCCAAGTGACGTTTAGGAGGAGCTTCAGTGTTGGAACATAGCTTCTGGTTTGGGGTTGGGTGGGAGATGCTGAAGCTGGACTTAGCATACTGTTTAACATTTGTTAATTTTTAAGAAACTACAATTTTCTCTTACCATTTGTAGGAGCTGACGAGTTTCTGTAGCCCTATAATTTCAAAGCCTAAACCCAAAGTGGAACCTCCGAAAGAGGAGCAAAAAAATGCGGAGCAGAATGGACCAGTGGATGGACAAGGAGACAACCCCGGCCCTCAGGCTGCTGAGCCGGGCACAGACGGAGCCGTGCCTTCCGATTCAGACAAGAAGCTTCCCGAGATGGACATTGATTGATTGCAACACTTGTTTATATTAAAACAGACTGTTATAAAGCTTTAAGTTGTCAACTTTGTTCTGAACATCAACTAGAGCAAGTGAATACTGGAGATTTCTTAGTTCTTAGGGGATTCCGGGGGAGGGGGTAGAGGTAATGTATGGAGCAGTTGACTTCTAAATAGTTAGATACAGACAGTGAGTGCATTGTATCTTCTTCATATTTAGAAGCCCAGTGAGTCTACCTGCGCTTACGCTTTATTCATTCTGTGTTGAATCCTGCTTCTCGGGCGCGAATTCGGGAAGTGGAGCTGCGGCGGAGGCTGTGCCTAGCTGTTGAGCAGCCTGTCGTGACAGCCGGCCCGCAGAGCCGGATTGTGCTTTCAGAGTAGTTGTGGAGGCCGCCACAAAGGCTCCCCGCCTGGGTGGGGGTGGGGGTGGGGTCTCCCCCTGCCTCTGAGGGCTGGAGCAGAGCGGCAGAGGTGTGCTCTCACCGTCACAGCTCACCTCCAACCCCGCTCCCACTCCCACCCCTCCCCCCCCACCCAAAGCAAGAGCTCCCATTCGCAATGCCTTGTGGTGCTCTTGGGAAAGTCGACCCCCTCCCCCGGAGCAGTTGGTTGACTGATGCTCCGAGACCTGGAGCCTCTGCCTGAGTGTTCACCGTGCCCCTGTGCCCCAGCGGCAAGGGGCCCTCCTTTAAGGTTCGGCACGTGTAGGTGTGCGTGCTGTCGGCACAGCACAGTGCCATGCGGTTGATTGTTTCTCATCGTGGCCTGTTGGTTCAGGTGGGAGAGGTTCTGTGTGTATCTGAGGCACATCTTGAACTCCTAGGATGAGAGTTGAATATGTTTTCAGCTCACTCAACAATCGCTTAACTTGTTAAGTGTTCGTAAGCAGCTAACAGATCATGCAGACATCTGCACTGCATTGTACCGGATGAGTCTGAAGTTAGTGTTAAAGCAGTGTGCTGCCCGCGCGGTAGAACACGTCCGTCTGCAGCCAGTCCGCGCACCCCAGCAGTCTGCCTGCCCTTGGGGGCAGTATTCGTAGAATGAGGCGTTTTGGAAACTCCAGGGAAGCCTGAGTTAAAGGCCAGAGCTGGTACCTGCCTTACAGACTTGTCACAAGCTGTGTTGGTTTTGCTTTGGATCTTTGTAATAACGGCTATTCCATATAACAGAGCATGTCTCTGTTGATTTTGGCCTCTGTTAGAAATAAGATTGTATCTTGCATAGTTACAGTTTCTGTCTCTGTCCACATAGAAATGTTTCTGAGTGTTAGAAGCCCTCAAGTTCTGAACGGCCGCCTAGGAGGAAGGCAGGAGTGCTCTCGCGGTGGTGTGCAGGCGTGCATGGGAGCCCCGCGGCCGGGCCTGGGCCCCCCCACCTGTCAGGCTTCAGTAGCGCCGTTGGCCTGGTTGCCGAGGCAGGTGGCACTGCTTTGACATGCTGGCTGCAGGATTAAGCCAACTCTTAGGCTACTGACTCAGTCCTTAATGGCCATTTCTTCTAAATGAATTTGTGTGCGCGTGTGGGGGAGGGCTTGGGTGTTGGGATGGGGTGACTTTGAAGTTTAAGATGAGAAATACGATGCTACGGTCTGCTTGCTGTCTGTTTAGACAGGCTTTCAGAGCAGCTGGATTTGCAGGGGTGCGGGCCGCTGGGTGGTAACTGACTGGTGTGCAGAAGAGCATCTGTCCAGATCGCGTTATCCAAATTGGTTTGTGCAAACTCCAGGTCACGTTCTTACACTAAGGAGAACATGGCAGTAAACATGAGACAAGTTTAGGAAAAACTAATAAAAGAAACCTGTCTTACACTCAGAGGAGTGGTTTCCTTCATTTTGTGATGAAGGCTGCTGGGTGTGAGGGTGAGTGTGTGTGAGTGTGTGCAGTGAAAGCTGCTCAGCTCGGGCTGGCGCTGTGGCATAGCGAGTGGGGCCGCCACCTACAGCGCCAGCATCCTATGTGGGCATCAGTTCAAGTTCGGGCTGCTCCACTTCCGATCCAGCTCTCTGCTATGGCCTGGGAAAGCAGTAGAAGATGGCCCAAGTCCTTGGGCCTTGCACCCATGTGGGAGACCCCTTGAACCCATGTGGGAAGCTCCTGGGTTCAGCTTGGCACAGCTCCAGCTGTTGCAGCCACTTAGGGAGTGAACCAGCACGTGGAATACTATCCCCACCCCTCACCCCGCCACTCTGCCTTTTAAATAAATATTTTACCCCCCCAAAAAACAACAACAACAACAACAACAACCACCTCTACTAGGAACAGTGTGAAGCCCTGCCCTTGGGTGGGTAGATCCTGTGGAATCTTGAAGTTCAGTGCTGGGGCATGACCTAGAGTGATGTGTGGTGTGAGTGTGCATAGGCTGTTTGCTGGTGTTATGTGGGGAGGTGATGGGTGTGGAAGCAGGAAGCCACTGGGAGAGACTTAGCTGCACAACATGTGGGGCCTGGGGGGGGGGTGGGAGTCTGTTCTGGTGGGAGCAGCTTACCTGCCACAGCCTACCCAGCAGGCCTGCTCCAGCCCCAGGTCTGCAGTGAGTTTAGTCCCTCAGCCTCTGTTGGAGGGAGAGAAGTGGGCGTTTGATAAGGTGAAGTGAGGAGCCGAGCATCCTTTGATGGGAATATTGGGGTCCCCTGGGTTACCGGTAGGGGTGCCAGCGTCCCTGCATGATGCTGCCTAGGAGAGTGTACGGGCTCTCCAGGGGCACGGATGCAGCTCAGAGTTCACAGTGCGTGAGCCGTGGATGAGCAGTCAGCAGAGGCGCTTGGGTTGGTGGCACTGGGCTGCTTTTCAAGCGCAGATGTTTCTGTAGAGGGTCTCGCAGTAGTGGCTAAGTTCTGTGGGGCACTGGCAGTTTAAAAATTTTAGTTTTTTTTTTTTTTTTTTTTTTGTCGGTTTACAAGTGCTTCCATTGGTTCGTTCACTCCTCAAATGCCTTCAGCAGCGGAGTCTGGGCCTGGCCACATCTGAGTCTGGAACTTAATCTCGTCAGGGAAGCTGGAGTTGGAAGTGAAACTCACGGCCGGCGCCGTGGCTCACTAGGCTAATCCTCCACCTTGCGGCGCCGGCACACCGGGTTCTAGTCCCGGTTGGGGCGCCGGATTCTGTCCCGGTTGCCCCTCTTCCAGGCCAGCTCTCTGCTGTGGCCAGGGAGTGCAGTGGAGGATGGCCCAAGTGCTTGGGCCCTGCACCCCATGGGGGACCAGGATAAGTACCTGGCTCCTGCCATCGGATCAGCGTGGCGGCCATTGGAGGGTGAACCAACGGCGAGGGAAGACCTTTCTCTTTGTCTCTCACTGTCCACTCTGCCTGTCCAAAAAAAAAAAAAAAAAAAAAAAAAAAACCTTGGTAGCGGGTAAAGCCACCGCCTGCAGTGCAGACGTCCCATATGGGCACCGTTTCGAGTCCCAGCTGCTCCACTTCCGATCCAGCTCTGCTGCCTGGGAAAGCAGTAGAAGAAGGCCCAGGTCCTTGGTCCCTTGCACCCGTGTGGGAGATCCAGAGGAAGCTCCTGGCTTTGGATTGGCACAGCTCCAGCCATTGCAGCCATTTAGGGAGTGAACCAGTGGGTGGAAGACCTCTCTCTCTCTCTCTCTCTCTCTCTCTCTCTCTGCCTTTCCTTCTCTCTGTAACTTTTTCAAATAAACAATTTAAAAAAGCCTTTGCACTCCAATATGGGGATGTGGTGTCTTAACCTTTAGACTGAAGGCCTGCTCCCTTAATAAATCTCAACCTGAAAGGATATTTTGGGAAGGCTCCTTGATGGTGCCCGAGGCATTGAGCCTGGAATTGTTGGAGGCCGTGGGACATACAAGACTCCATGGTGAAGCAGGAGCCCAAGGAAGGGGCCCATGGGCTGTGGTGGTTGGAGCAAGAGGGAAGGAGGGGTGTGGCTGTGGTGGTTGGAGCAAGAGGGAAGGAGGGGCGTGGCTCCCGCCCGCCATGTTGGGCTGTGGTGATCCTTTGCAGGGTGATGAGAAGGCAGCGGAAGGCAGGCCTCAGCTACCTTGGCTTTTCTACTGGCCCGGCTTTTGTCAGTGCACTCAACTGTACTTTTTTTTTGACAGGCAGAGTTAGACAGTGAGAGAGAGAGAGAGAGAAAGGTCTTCCTTTTCCATTGGTTCACCATCCAATGGCCACTGTGGCCGGCGTACCGCGCTGATCCGAAGCCAGGATCAGCTTCTGGTCTCCCATGGGGTGCAGGGCCCAAGCACTTGGGCCATCCTCCACTGCACTCGCGGGCCACAGCAGAGAGCTGGCCTGGAAGAGGAGCAACCGGGACAGAATCCGGCACCCCGACCGGGACTAGAACCCGGTGTGCCGGCGCTGCAAGGCGGAGGATTAGCCTATTGAGCCGCGGCGCCGGCCAGCTAAATGGTTTTCACACAACACTGCCTTAAAGTTCTACATGAGAAAAGCAAGTTGCAAAGTGCACAGTCTCCGTGTTTGGGAAGATGGTGTGTGGGCCTAGAAAGCTGAGTGATGCCTCCAGGGGAGGTGCCTTCCTCTTCAGGGTAGGGTCGTGGGGATTTCTTTGTTTTTCTAAGACTTCAGTAATAAGCCTTTCGGGGTTTTCTGATGTTAAAAAATAGAAGTACTCGTTAAAAGCCTGGCTCCAAGGTCTCAGCACGGGAGTGGAAGATGCGGTTGGAGCCTGTGGTGTGTAGGAGTCATGGCGGTGCTGGCCGCAGTGGTGGGAAGACGGGGTGGGCTGGAGACTCCGAGAGGGGCCCCAGGGGGCTGCTTGGTTCAGCTGTGTCAGGAAGAGGGCGTGGAGTGCTGGAAAGGCGCTTCCGGAACGTGGATGCAGGGGACCTGGGGAGGAGCGGAGCTGGCGGCCGGCCTGGGGAGTGGCGGTGGCCAGCAGGGTCAGAGGCTGTGGTTTGAGGGCCTTGAGGTGAGGCCACATTGGGCCCAGCACCGGTCAAGAAGCTCGGCCTGGTAGCAATGAGGGGTCAGTCGGGAGGCAGGTTGGGTGGTGGCCTGCACCTGGCCTCATGTGTCCCCTCGTCCATCTGGAGCCCACAGGGGTTCGGGACTTGCTGGTGCCTCCTGCAGAGGTCCAGGCCAGGGCGGCCCTGGGAGCTGACTCCCAAGCCTGGCGTGTTGCTATCCTTGAGCTGAACGCTACTGTGGGGAGCAAAGGCCGCACAAAGTGTAGAAATGAAGTGACCACAATAAGCATCAGTCTGGGAGGCGAAAAACTGGCCAAGCTACGAGCAACACATCTGGGAAGGTAACTGGGGCAGAGGCTGCTGGGGTATCGGGGAAGCTAAGACCCCAGAGGCTGTTTGGCACACACAGAGTGCTTTCCAGATTTGCCCAATATGCAAGTACCAGGCTAACGCTGGCCCCGGCACCCTGGTTTTGGTGTGTGGCGGAGTGTTGAGTGCCAGTTCCCAGGTGGGATTTGCCAGGTTCAAATGCAACACACAGAGAACACTTGTACCTGTATTTGGGCCTTTTTCACCACTAGCGGCTCCCACCCTCCGAGGGCCAAGTGGACGGTCAGACTAGCAGTCCTGGGCAAGTGGAGGGAGAGAGCACGTGGCTGCCTGCCCAGCACGTGCTGGCGGCTTCACACCAGTGGCTTAGCTTTATGTGCATCTAAACTGGCCTGCTGGGTTTGGGGAACACAGCGCTGCAAATTCTGGGCAGAGTTTGTGCGTGGCTCAGCTTCCAGGATTCAGTCCCTGGAAGGCATTTCCGAGGAGGAGCCGGATCAGCAGGTAAAGCAGAGACCAGCGGCAGGGATCGGTCCCTTCCCGCACTGCCATGAGGACCAGGTGGGCTGGACAGGGGTCAGACTGGGAAATGGGGAGCCCGTGCAGTGGCAAGGGCAGCCCCTGGGCCTCTCCCTGCCTGCTCTACACCCCACAACTGAAGAACGGACTGTGCCTTGATTGCAGCCCACGTGATGCGTGGGGCAGGTGCCCAGTGAGCGCTGAGAGGCAGTGGTTACAGTGCAGGGAGAACCGAGCCTGGAACTCTTCCTGGAGGCCTCCCCTCCCCCTGCTGGATGAGGAAGGGTTCGTGCAGCAGTCGCTCCCTGCCTGTGGGAGATAGATTCGGAGACGCCCAGTGGATGCCTGGAGCCGTAGATGGCACCACCCCCTACATATAGTATTTTTTTATATATCGGTATGCACCTAAGATAAAGCTTGCTTTATAAAGTAGGTGCAGTAAGGGATTCCTGCAACAGTTGCTCAGAACTGCCAGCACAGACAAGGTGGACAAAGGGCTGTTACATCCTGGGCATGGAATTTTAAGCAGCTGTTTGTTTCTGGAATTTCCTGTTTGATATTTTTGGACTGTGGTTGACCACAGGTAACTGAAATCACAAAACAGTGGATAAAGGCATCTACTGTATTTGGAGTATTTTCCCTCCCTAGCCGCCTGGCACACCCTGACTACAGCCCGTTCAGATTTAGCCTCGTGTGGGCTGCAGTGTCGATGCTGCCACGAGGGGGCGCCATCACCCTTTACTCTGGTCGCTGGTCTGCAGGTCAGCGTCAGCGCACGTTTCAGGCTTCACAAGGAACCCCAGAAGTTTGCGAACACAGTTCTCTGTCCTTTGGGGGAGCTAAGCGCGCACTGGGTGTAGTTTAACAGAGGGCTTGAGATCACGCCAGGCAGGACTGGATAGCTGGCTCCCTTTTGTCCCGGGCCCATCAGGCCCCAACAGCTTGAGTGTAAACTCTTAGCGGTTTGTTAGTAAACAGCGTCAGGAGCCTGATGAGCCAGCGAGCCAGA